>NC_064614.1:1147095023-1147720023 GCF_023898315.1 Schistocerca nitens | reverse complement strand
CTGTAATTTTCACCACTAATCCTTTTTTCAGGCATCAAGAAAACTGCAACTCTGAAAGAGAAAAGTATCAGAACAACTGTGAACTGTGCTTGCTCTAATTATTTGCAATGAACAAACCATACTTTATCACATATTATGTGCTCGAAGTAGACAGGTTTTCAATTACAAATTCCAAGGGCAGCCCTACAATTTGTACTCATAAATTGACTTTCATACTTGGTGATGATATGGTCACATAAAAAAAAAGCTTTACTGTGATCTTCACATTACATTTAAAAAAAGTCCTGTGATAAATGTTTGGATGAGCTAGTTCACAGGTCTATTGCAATGACAAATATTGATAAACAAGGCAATGAGATGGTAAAAAAGCCACCACTTAATTAATAGTTTACCATGTCTGAGCCATAGAACAGAATTACACAGTGTTTTATAATTTTTCAGTGTTTTGTCATACGTAAAATATAACAAACTTACCGTGGAATGCCATGACTGAGTAACACGGCGTGGCATTGTTGTCATGCCTTCCCAATGAAGATCAATAAATGGAACAATTTCTTTATCCTTAGAAAACATTGTCCTGGGTGTGCCCTCTTTTGCACTTGCATGTTTTAAGTTTCCTAAGGCAGTTACACACATCTGTGTAAATGCTGTAATAAATATTTGTTTAAGTGGCAAGTACAAGTAATTACAGTAGAAAATTAGAAATATAAGATTACACACACACATCATACATTCATGCAATATTCATTCCAGTATTCAGTGCAACCTTCACTGATGTGGAACGTCCCAGTTATATGTCCATAAAATATTTATTGCAATCTGACATCAATGTGCTGTGTTAGAGAAAAATCATATGAGAATGTGGGTATGAGGAAAGGATTGGGAGACGATGCTGCTTAGTAGAATTTTGCACAAAGCATAATTCATCCATTGGTAACAGTTGGGTTAAGAACCATAAAATAAGGCTGCATACATGTACATTTTAAACTGAACACCTTTCCAAGGGCAGATGTGGAATTTGACCATAATTAATTGCAAAAAATATAGGACATCAAGGAGAAGAGACATTGATAACTTGCAAGAACCAGTGGTTGTTAAGAGTTTCAAAGGGTACATTAGGCAGCAATTGACTGAAACAAGAGAAAAGAATATAGTAGAAGCTGAATGGATAGCTTTGAGAGATGAAACAGTGAAGGCAGCAGAGGATCAGACAAGTAAAAAGACAAGGCCTAGTAGAAATCCTTGGATATTAAAGAAGATATTGAATTTAATTGATGAAAGGAGGAAATATAAAAATGCAGAAAATGAAGCAGGTAAATTGAATACAGACATCTAAAAATGAGACTGACGAGAAAGTGCTAAACAGCTATGCAGAAATGGCTAGAGAACAAACACAAGACTGCAGAAACATGTGTGACTTGAGGAAAGATAGAGACTGCCTATAGGAAAATTAAAGTGGCCTTTTGAGAAAAGAGAAGTTACTGTATGAATATCAAGAGCTCAACTGAAAAACCTGTGCTAAGCAAAGAAGGGGATGCTGGAAGGTACGAAGAATATAAAGAGGGGATACACAAGGGCAATGAACTTGAATGCAATATTACAGAAAGGGAAGAGGAAGTAGATGGGGATATGGTATTTCAAGAAGAATTTGATAGTAGACTGAAAGATTTAATTCAAATGAATGCCCATGAACTAGGGAACATTACCTCAGAACTACTGATATCCTTGGAAAAGCCAGCCATGACATAATTATTCCACCTGGTGTGAAAGATGTATGAGACATGGGAAACAACCTGACTTCAAGAAGAATGTAATAATTATAATTTCAACAAAGGCAGATGCTGACAGCTGTAAATATTACCTACAAGTTCAGTAAGTCATGGATGCAAAATATTGATATGAATTATTCACAGATGAATGGAAACAAACTAGCAGAAGTTGCTCTCAAGGACAATCAGTTTGGATTCCAGAGAAAGGTAGGAACTCATGTGGTGATACTGACCTCATAACACACCTTAAAAGGTACGTTAAAGAAAGGAAAACTTATATTTACAGCATTTGTAAAAATTTTTTTGGCAATATTACCTGGAATATTTTGAAATTCTGAAGGCAGTAAGGGTAAAATACAGAGAATGAAAGAACATACACAATTTGAACAGAAACCAAATGACAATTTTAAGATTAGAAGAGCATCAAAGAGAAACAGTGATTCAAAAATAAGTGATAATTAAATGGACACCCTAGCTGCAAACGGGCGTTGATGTATTTCATTGGGGACATGTTGAAAATGTGTGCCCCGACCGGGACTCAAACCTGGGATCTCCTGCTTACATGGCAGACGCTCTACCCATCTGAGCCACCGAGGGCACAGAGGATAGTGCGCCTGCAGGGACTTATCCCTTGCACGCTCCCCTTGAGACCCACATTCCCAACATGTCCACACCACCATATTCGTAGTGTGCCTAATAGTTGTTTGCCCATCATACTCATTACTCGTGGTAGATTAATGTACATCAACACCTGTTTGCAGCTAGGGTGTCCATTTAATTATCATTTCATTTCTAGCAAAGCTGCATGGTCATTTACGGTAACCGTTCATTCAGGAACAGATACTGTCGTTACATATAGTCAAAAAAATAAGTGACACAGGATTGTAGCCTATTCCCAATGTTATTAAATCTGTAAATCAAGTGAGTAGTAAAAGAAATCAAAGAAAACATTGGAGAAGGAATTTGTGTTGAGGGAGAAGTAATAAAAACTTTGAGGTTTCCAATGACAATGTAATTGTGTCAAAGACAGTAAAGGACTTAGAAGATCAGTTGAATGGGATTGACAGTGTCTTGAAAAGAGGATATAAGATGAACATCAAGAAGAGCAAAACAAAAGTAATGGAATGTAATCAAATTAAATCAAGTTATTCTGAGGAAATTAGATTAGGAAATGAGAAACTAAAAGTAGTAGATGAGTTCTGCTATTTCAGCAGTAAAATGACTGATGACAGCTAAAGTAGAGGTGATATAAAATGTAGACTGGCAATGGTAAGAAAAGTGTTTTTGAAGAAGAGAAATTTGTTAGTAGCAACATAAATTTAACTGTTAGAAGGTCTTTTCTACAGATATTTGTCTGGAGTGTAGCTTTGTATGTAAGAAGTTCAGGCAAGAATAGAAAAGAGGTCTTTGAAATGTGGTGCTACAGAAGAATTCTGTATATTAGATGGGTAGATCATGTAGAAAATGTGGAAGTACTGAGTAGAATTGAGGAGGAAAGAAATTTGATGCATAAGGGATCAGATTATAGGACACAATCTGAGGCTTCACGGATGCATTAATTTAGTACTGGAGGGAAGTGTAGGAGGAGGGTTAAACTTGTAAGAGTTGTAGAGGGAGAGCACAAGACAAATGCTGTAAGCAGGTTCAAATGGACGTAAGTTGCAGTAGCTATTCGGAGATGGTGAGGCTTGCACAGGATACTGTAACATGTAAAGCTGCAGTGAACCACTAATTAGACTGAAGACCATAACAACAACAACATGAATTTCAAATAGTCAGACCTGTCTTTTGCTGAATCTTGAACTTGGACAATATCAAAAATTGGATACAATTGCATTTAAGAAAAAAATGAAACCTCCCAAGGAAATTTCTGGAAAATATTTTGTTCTTAGCAGTGCCAAATTTTTCACAATAATATTTTCTAAAACAAATGTTTTACACATCCATGTATGTTATTTTATGGTGAATGATTATCAACAAAATGAAAAGCAAGTTGAACTTAGTTGCTGAAGCACGATACCAGCACGACAATTCCATCAGATGTGCAACATACCAATTTCTGGATCCACTATCATTACTCCACATTTAACCATTCAATCTCTTAAGATTTCTGTACAGCACTGCCAAGTTTAGGTCTCTAAAGAAGTTGTTCATTATATTAAGAAATAGTACAGCACAAGAACAAAGATTTTATGAGTTATTGGAGCAGAACTATCATTTGGAAATGAATCCTTGTCAAAGGTAATTACACATCTTTGAACATAAAAACACATTAATTTTAACAATGACAACAGTAATCAGTGAGAGGAAAAAAGTAGGACTACACAAATTTCAATCAAATATGTAGAGGGATGAACATGTGAGCACCACATCACTGGACACTAAGAGACGCATGTTACATGCCTGGGAAGTTTCACAAAATCAAAATGGTTAAAATAAGGCCTCCAGGACATGAAAATTAATAACAAATTAGCTGTGTAACTGTTACAGCAACTAAAAAACATAAGCTGCAAGAAATGATGAAACGTCTATTAATAACCAAAACAAGCATAATTTCAAAGTTAGGAGAACTTTTCAAATGCTTTAAGCATTATTCTGTTATCCCAGTGCACAAAGGTTAAAAAATATTAAGCTGAAATTTATGGCTAACAGTTTTAAAAATAATTTGCAAAGTACTACCACAATTAAGTTTTGAGGTTTCTAGAAAGAGAAATTAGTAATTATTCCAATAAAATGTAATTAATGCTAGACTAAAAATAATTCAAATGACTCTAATAAGTATTAGAACAGTTATGTATTTTAATGTCAAGGCCTAATTTACATTTTAAATAGACACACACTCAAAAACTGCATGCAACTTACCAGCCTGGTTTTTCTTGAAACTTTCCAGTCCTGTAGGAGAACAGTTTTTGCACACAAATACGTAGTTCATCATGAAAGGCACAAGCTTTCCAAGCTGAAGACCTATACATGACTCGTGGTACCAATGTAAGCAGCTGGCACACAGCAGTTCTACAATGTTTAGGTTACGCTCCTTGCCACTTTACAGAAAGACAAAAGAAACATAACAATGGTTTGAAACATTTTAAAAGTTCCACATGTTCTATTTGATCCTGTGACCTACCAGTAACAACAACCTTTCCTCTCTGGCCGCTGCTTGGAAGCTGTTTTATTTCCATTCTTCCCCTCCCCTACAGGTTTCAATATTGTTGTTCGTGCAGCATCACTGTCTCCAGGGGTTCCCACAGTCATCTGTTTATTTTTCTGTACCACTTCCTCTTGGGGAGGACCATTCTCCTTAACATTACTGCTTTCTTCTTCATTTGATTCACTACAAGTTTGAAAACAAAATATTTGACTATGGAACAACTTCAGCTAGTAACAAGAGAAATTTGTAGCTAGGAGACAACAGTTCCAGGAAACTTACGTCAAAACCATTCACCTCATTTTCAAAGTTACACATAATGGAAATAATATTTTATTATCCCAATAAAAAAAGGACAGCTCACATTACTAAGAAATTTCTTGTTGTGACATATTAATAAACGACTGTTTGTCTGTCTTCGAACTTAAGTGAAGACATGTTTCATCAAAACTGATTGACACAGTGATAGTTGTTGAGTACTTTGCTACACAGTGTTCTCACACTCAACTGGAAAATGTCATACATGAGAAGTGAGACTGCTGTTCTGTTTAGTAGTGGTTCCATTCAAAGTATGACACCTTTTTTCCATACACACCCACCCACACACACCCCCACACGCACACACGCACACACACACACGCGCGCACACACACACACACACACACACACACACACACACACACACACACACACACACACACACACACACACACACACCCTTCATTCACTACTTCCATGACTCAAAAATCTATGTGCATCATTTTCCATTAGGTTGCACAGAAGCCTTGCTTTTTTTGCCTTCTGATGAATCACACGAACATGTACGAAGTAAACTACTTGTTCAATGCCACCTAGATTATGATTAAACTTGTCTTAATGCATGGATATGCTGCAATGTCAAAACAGCGGCGCAGTAATAGGACATAAGAAATAGTTCCTTTAATAGGATATAAGAAATAATTCATTAGTAATGTGAGCACTCTCATTTCTTTTGTACCATGAGTACACTAAAAGGTCAAGTGATCAGATCTTTCTAAATGGGTGAGAAGATGATGGAACCACTTTCCTGAAGATACAGAATGCAATGTACAGTGTATGAATTACATGACTGCATTTAGGTTATTAATATATTGTCAATGTAATGGTCAGTACAGATTTCATGTTGAATGCAGGTGTAAACAAAAATATGTCATGACTGTGCTGAAGGATGATTTAGGGAAACCTTGTGCAACGTAAATTTGAATGAAATTGTTTTTCTGTTTGGTCAACAGTTTAATCACTAATTAATGTCAAAGTTTTTTGTTTATGAGTAGTCTTCGTAAACTGCATATGGCTGGAACTAGCAGCCACAAGCAGATGTCAGAACATACAGCCACAAATGATACTTCTTAGTTAATATAGACAATCTGAGGCAGGCATGTAAATGAAAACTTATACCATGATCTCTTTGGTAAATAATGAAATTACAAGCAGACAATGGGTGTCAGTACAGTGGTGAAGAACCAGTACTGTCAATAAACACACGCAAAATTAGGAAAAAACTCTCCTAGCTTTTGGAACCGTTCATTCCTACTTCAGGGAGAAATGAAGTCAGGGAAGATTAAACAGGAGAGCCAGATTAGTCACTCCCGTGTGAAGATGATGAAGGGAGATTTCACAGCAGGTGTGTCCCTTTCAAAATGGAATTTAGTAAATTGCCTCTTCTTTTCTAATCTTCTCCAACCTGTTTGTCCTTCCATTGTGTTTCCTTAATTGAATTTTTATCTTGTTCACAAACTGCAGAAACTTCTAAAGAATCCACACCAATTAAGGCCATATAAGCATTGTCTTTTCCGGATGTACTTCTGACCAAAAAGCGATTCTAGTGGCTTGAGTCTAAGGTTTTTGTTAATCACACATTTTGCATTCTTTTGTTGATATTTCCATAGGAACTTTAATTCCCTAACACACATGCATTATATCTAAATGAGAAGTAAAATACTAGTTTTCACAGATTTAGCTTTAAAATTTTTTTTAATAAGAAGGAAATATTTTCTTAAATATTTTCATCCCCTAATACATCCCCTTAGGGGCTGAATTTCCAAAAACAAAGAAACAAGTAGTCTTTTAAGTAAAAGAGGAGAAAAATACAAATTTTCATAAATTCAGCTTTGAAAATGTGTTCGTAATGAAATGATTTCATGAAACTTTTCAGGCTTTATTTTACTCCCTTACAGGGTTGAATTTCCAAAAACACTGAAATGTGTATTCTTCTATTTCTAACAGAGAAGTCAAATACCAATTTTCATATATGTAGCTTTAAAAATGCTTTAGTAGTCCTTTAAAAATGAATCATTTTTTTAAAAAACTTTCACCCAATATTTTACCCCTCTTCGTGGTTGAATTTACAAAAATGCTGAAACATAATTTTTTTCTGACTGAGAAACCAAACACCAATTTTCATAGTTCCAGCTTCAAAACTATCTTAGTATCAACATTTTTCAAAAAGTCTTTCATCCCCTATTTCACCCTCTTAGCTGTTTGGGCTGAATAATGATGTGTCAGTGAATCAGTCTAGTCCTTTTTTAGCCTCTTAGGGGTTGAAACAATGAAACACATGTTTTTTTTTTTTTTAAATTTCTGACCAAGAAGCCAACTACCAATTTCCATAAATTCAGCTTTAAAAATGCTTTCATTATGAAATATTTTCATAATAAATTTCATCATCTTTTTCACCCCCTTAGGGACTGAATTTCCAAAAACAGTGAGATGAGTATTTTGTTTTATTTCTAAAAGAGAAGCCACATACAAATTTTCATTCATTCATTCATACATACATACATACATACATACATTACCATTTGTTTCATAGATCATGAATATGATATTTTTTAATGATGTGGAATGTGTCACTTTAATATGAGTTTTCTTTACACAAAATTATTAGTTGTTTTTTTTTTTTACAGTTACTTTTTCATATCTAAAAATTCATCTACTGAATAGAAGGAGTCATCATTAAGAAATTCTTTTAATTTGCTTTTAAATGTTGGTTGGCTCTCTGTCAGACTGTTAATGCTGTTTGGCAAATGACCAAAGATTTTTGTGGCAGCATAATTCAGCCCTTTCTGTGCCAAAGTCAGATTTAACCAAGAATAGTGAAGATCATCCTTCCTTCTAGTGTTGTAGCTATGCATTTTGCTGTTACTTTTGAAGTGGGATGGATTATTAGTAACAAATTTCAAAACTGAATACATGTATTGCAAAGATACTATGAATATCTCAAGTTCCTTAAATAAATGTCGGCAAGGTGATCCTGGGTGGCTTACAGCTATTATTTTGATTACATGCTTTTGTGCAATGAATACTTTTTCTCTTAATGACGAATTGCCCCAAAATACACTCCTGGAAATGGAAAAAAGAACACATTGACACCGGTGTGTCAGACCCACCATACTTGCTCCGGACACTGCGAGAGGGCTGTACAAGCAATGATCACACGCACGGCACAGCGGACACACCAGGAACCGCGGTGTTGGCCGTCGAATGGCGCTAGCTGCGCAGCATTTGTGCACCGCCGCCGTCAGTGTCAGCCAGTTTGCCGTGGCATACGGAGCTCCAGCGCAGTCTTTAACACTGGTAGCATGCCGCGACAGCGTGGACGTGAACCGTATGTGCAGTTGACGGACTTTGAGCGAGGGCGTATAGTGGGCATGCGGGAGGCCGGGTGGACGTACCGCCGAATTGCTCAACACGTGGGGCGTGAGGTCTCCACAGTACATCGATGTTGTCGCCAGTGGTCGGCGGAAGGTGCATGTGCCCGTCGACCTGGGACCGGACCGCAGCGACGCACGGATGCACGCCAAGACCGTAGGATCCTACGCAGTGCCGTAGGGGACCGCACCGCCACTTCCCAGCAAATTAGGGACACTGTTGCTCCTGGGGTATCGGCGAGGACCATTCGCAACCGTCTCCATGAAGCTGGGCTCCGGTCCCGCACACCGTTAGGCCGTCTTCCGCTCACGCCCCAACATCGTGCAGCCCGCCTCCAGTGGTGTCGCGACAGGCGTGAATGGAGGGACGAATGGAGACGTGTCGTCTTCAGCGATGAGAGTCGCTTCTGCCTTGGTGCCAATGATGGTCGTATGCGTGTTTGGCGCCGTGCAGGTGAGCGCCACAATCAGGACTGCATACGACCGAGGCACACAGGGCTAACACCCGGCATCATGGTGTGGGGAGCGATCTCCTACACTGGCCGTACACCACTGGTGATTGTCGAGGGGACACTGAATAGTGCACGGTACATCCAAACCGTCATCGAACCCATCGTTCTACCATTCCTAGACCGGCAAGGGAACTTGCTGTTCCAACAGGACAATGCACGTCCGCATGTCTCCCCTGCCACCCAACGTGCTCTAGAAGGTGTAAGTCAACTACCCTGGCCAGCAAGATCTCCGGATCTGTCCCCCATTGAGCATGTTTGGGACTGGATGAAGCGTCGTCTCACGCGGTCTGCATGTCCAGCACGAACGCTGGTCCAACTGAGGCGCCAGGTAGAAATGGCATGGCAAGCCGTTCCACAGGACTACATCCAGCATCTCTACGATCGTCTCCATGGGAGAATAGCAGCCTGCATTGCTGCGAAAGGTGGATATACACTGTACTAGTGTCGACATTGTGCATGCTCTGTTGCCTGTGTCTATGCGCCTGTGGTTCTGTCAGTGTGATCATGTGATGTATCTGACCACAGGAATGTGTCAATAAAGTTTCCCCTTCCTGGGACAATGAATTCACGGTGTTCTTATTTCAATTTCCAGGAGTGTATGATGTGTATGAAAGCAGTGAATGAATACAGGCATAGTAGGCTAATTTATTGATATGTTTATCACCAAAATTTGCAATAACCCTAATGGCATAAGTAGCTGAACCTAGCAGCAGATCAATGATGTGTTTCTTCCAATTCAATTTCTCATCAACACACATCAAGAAATTTTGAATGTTCTGCCTTAGCAACAGATTTCAGTTCATAGTCTATATTTATCAACAGTGTTATGCCATTTACTGTACATAATTGTATATGCTGTGTTTCTCAAAATTTAGTGAGAATCCATTTGTAGAGAACCACCTAATAATTTTAGGAAAGACATTATTTACAATTTCCTCAGCTGATTCTTGTTTGTTGTGTTTGGTTATTATACTTGTATCATCAGCAAAAATAACTAGCTTTGCATCATATGAATATAGAGTGGCAAGTCATTAATATGTATTACAAACAATAAGGGATCCAAGACTGAACCCTGTGGGACACCATTCTTGATACCTCCCCATTTAGAGGATTCTGGTGATTTTTGCAGACTATCTGTACTGTTAATTTCAACCTTCTGCATTCTTCCAGTTAAATATGAATTAAATCATCTGTGCACTATCACCTTCATACCACAATACTTAAGCTTATCTAGAGGAATTTCATGAGTCACATAATCAAAAGCCTTTGAGAGATCTCAAACTATCCCAATGGGTGATGTTTGGTTATTCAATGCATTTAATATTTGATCAGTGAAAGCATATATTGCATTTTCTGTTGAAAAGCCTTTCTGGAAACCAAATTGACATTTTGTTAGTACTTCCTTTTTACAAATACGTAATGCTACTCTTGAATACATTATATTTTCAAGAATTTTGGATAAAGCTGTCAGAAGTGAGACTGGGCAATAAATGTTAGCATCAGACCTACACCTTTTTTATGCAATGGTTTAACAATAGCATATTTCAGTCTATCTGGAAAAATGCCCTGTTTCAGTGAGCTACTACACATATGGCTGAGAATTCTACTTTTCTGTTGGGAACGAGCTTTTAGTACTCTGTTGGAAATGCCATCAACTCCATGTGAGCTTTTACCTTTGAGTGAATTTATTATTTTCCTAATATCAGTAGGATAGATGGGTTGAATTTCAATTTTATCAAATTGCATAGGTACTGCGCCTCTTCCACATATTGCCATGCATTTTCTAATGAATAGCTAGATCCTATTTTCTCTACAACACTTAAAAAATAATTCTTGAAAATGTTTTCTACTTCTGACATCTCTTTAAAAAAATTTTCCATTGAGTTTGATAGAAATAGTCTTCCTGTGCTCTTGGCTGACCTGTTTCCCTTTTCACAATATTTCAAATTGTTTTAATTTTACTGTCAGATGTTCTAATCTCACACATAATGCACATACTTCTGGACATTTTAGTAACTTTTCTTAATACAGTGCAGTAGTTTTTATAATGTTGCACTGTTTCTCAATCATTACTCCTCTTAGCTATAAGATACATTTCCCTTTTCCGTTTACAAGATATTTTTATCCCATTAGAAAGCTATGGTTTTTTAGATGGTTTCTTACAATTATATTTCACTGTTTTCTTAGGTAAACTGTTTTCAAATATTTTAATATATTTAGCTTCAAAAATTTTTGCATAATGAAATATTTCCGTAAAATCTTTCATCCCCAATTTCACCACCACAGAGATTGAATTTGCAAAAAAATTTTTTTAACCTGAGTAGTCAAATATCAGTTTTTATAGATGTATTAAAATACTTTAGTAGTTCTTTAATAATACTTTTATGTTAAAAAAAACTTTCACCCACTATTTCAGCCCACATAGGAGTAAAATTTCACGCATTTCTTTATGTCTTATCAAGAAAGCAAATAACAATTTTTGTAGGTCTAGCTTCAAAATTGCCTTAATAGTGACATATTTTCAAAAATCTTCCATCTCATATTTCACCCCCTTCAGTGTAGAATTTCTAAAAATCTCTTCTGAAATGACATCTACAGTGAGTCAGGACATTGCCTCATACACACACACACACACACACACACACACACACACACACACACACACACCTCTTTAATTTCTGCATTGTGTAGCTGGAGTCAGCCCAAACAATTACTACTTGTCATGCCTTTCAGGCGACATCCAGTGCCAAAAGAAAGTGTTCGATTGTTTCCCATTACAAACAAAACTTTTAAATCACAATTTTATGTGCCCATTTGGTATAGCACTCGCAAATTGGACTAGGCAGATACTTGTTTTATTGATATGTATTGATAGGGACAGAAAAAAACATGAAGAATAAACAGCAATCCAGCAGTGACTGTCACACGCATGCTTAGTGGTAGCAGTCAGGAAGGACCACGACAGTGCTATCATTTTGAGAGTACTGGTTATTCTTTGAGTTTTACTGTCCCTGTTAATATATACTGATAAAATAAATATCGCACTAGACTAATCTAGGAGTGGTCCACCGAAACGGCACGTAAAATACAACTTCAAAAATCATCTTGTTTCTAAAAGGAAACAAAATGACACTTTTCATCGAGACTTTATTTTGGATAAAAGACATGACGAGCACTACTTATCTGGGCTGACTCCAGCTACACAATGCAAAACTAAAACTGCAAGTACCTGAGAAAATACAACTGACGACACTTAGGGGAGACACTCTGTAAACTCTTTCTCGTCAGACATATTTAAAAAACATTGTATGTACAACAATTTGTTGTTTTATTTATTTTTTCCTTGCAGTCAGTTTTCCCAGAAAACAGAAAAGTTGTGTGTATGACTTATTGGCTTATGATTAGAATACTACTATGGAATATGAATTTGTAATAACATTAAATGAGACCAGTGTCAGAAAGAGGAGGGAAGAGGATGCGGACGGAGGGAGTGGGGAATGGACACAGAACATAGAAAGGGGGAAGGAGGAGAAGGCCAAAGAGAGTTGGAGGAGATGGAGAGACACAGTGATAGAAATGGGGGGGGGGGGGGGGGAGAGAGAGAGAGAGAGAGAGAGAGAGAGAGAGAGAGAGAGAGAGAGAGAGAGTGTGTGTGTGTGTGTGTGTGTGTGCGCGCATGTGTTTGTATGTAAGGGCGCCTGTGTGCATGTATGTGCACACACAACATTCTTTGTGTTTCCCATTTGTCTTTCTGAAAAACTAAGTTAGTGTCCCTCTATAATAAACAAGATGTTGATCTCAGGAAGATGAAAGGAGGTTAGCATTTTCCATCACAGATCTTGACATACCATTTCCATACCACATAGTCTGAAACTATGCTGTGACATGACAAAGATTTTTTTTTCTAATTTTTGATAATCCTAATACTTTTAACAAGCCCTATTTTGTATTATTTCAGTAAGCCTTTGCTGTACGGTATGTATATTTTAAGAAGTACGTTCTAACACATTTTTAAACATACTGGCTTTAGTTCTCTCTTCTTAATAGAATATTGAGCATATTTTTTCACAAATAGCTTTTAACAGCTGTTCAGTTTGGTTTCAATAAAGTATTCTCTACACACAATAGCAACACATGATCTCACAAATTTAGTTTTGTACAATGAAACAAAAAAATTACCCTGTTGGTATTTTTAATTTTGTTTCCCAGATCTTTGATTGTAAACAATATAAAATTCTTCCAAGAAAATTAAAATATTTTGATGCTAAGGCATATGCCTTGTAAGAATGCTTCAACAGCAGAAAACTGAGAGTCAAATTAGCAATTTATACCACAGGTTAAAAACTATATCTGACATGCAGAAACATTAAATACAAAGTCCTGTAAAGTTTAGTATGCAGCCTACTCCTGTTCTTGACCTGCATAAATGATTAATCAAAGACAGTGGATGACTCTTCTACACCTATGATGTTTGTTGATAATACAGGTATGCTGATCATGGGCCCAAATATTTCCTAACAGTCAGGAGAGTAGTGGAACAGTTTTACAACTGATTTGCAGCAAAACAGATTAGCTCTTTGTTTTACAAAAACACATATGTTGTTTTTGTGGCCAATTGAATGGTGCACTGCACAGAAGTTTACACCAGTCTCCACAGAAACTAGCATCACTTAGGTAAGCAATACATGACACTCACACCACACTCAATACGATGTGGAGTAACCTTCCAGGCAGCACAATGTTCAAACAGCCACAACCATAGCACAAAAGTTCAGTGTGATTTTACTTTGCAATTCCTTGTGAGATCTACAAAAGATGTATACCAATGAACTTTGCTTATGTTAGTCTGCTATTGTGGGACAAAAATACCATAGTCCCTTTTTTTTTTAAATTCTAGTGACTATAGTATTTTTTTTAGAATGCTGCTCATGTGATTTTCAGTAAGATAAGCAAATAGGGATTTTGGAACTAAACAGCCAAAGTTAGGGCTCATTGACTGATTACAAAGGTATGTCAAGGGAGATACTACCAAGTAAGCATAAGATTTTAGTACTTTGGTTTTGAAAAAAGTTACTACTTTTCAGTCACCTAATCATATTTGCGATCTTTCTAAATGAGTTGCAAAAACTAATGCCTGTGCTGGAGAATGAAATGTTTACTAAGTAAATATAATGAATTTGTCTCAATGGTCCATTTTCTCTCCCTTTATTTTCAGCTGTTTGGAAGAACTAATTGAATTTAGTAGCCAATGAAACTGGTCAGCAACTTTTTTGTTACAAAGAATTTCAGTGATGTGCCTTGCTAGCTCATGGGTAGTGAACTGGAAAATGAAATCAGTTTTTAGCTCTCAGGCTCAGTTTCCTTGATTCCCTTTAGCAATCAAAACACCAGAAATCATTTTACATTTGTTAGACTTCTGAGTCTTACCTGAAATATTCTGCAGATTTAATTATTGAAAAGCAAAAATTACCACACATGAGCCTCAGTTAAGAAATCTACCTCTGGGAAATGAAGGTGTTTTGGCAGCACTGCTGATGAATCATCACTGACCACTTATAATCACAATGTGTTTGTTGCCAATTGCATCTTAGCATTGATAGTTCTGACATTTCTTGAAAGCGACTGCTTGCATTAAGTTATTGAATGCTTGCAGTTTGTGTTAATTCATAAGAAGAAATGCCTCAACCTATGTAAATTCTCTTTGATCTATTTGTGTACAATTAACTCTGAAATTACAAATACAGAAACTTAATCCTCTTGAAAAGAAGTGTTGTGAACTTTACTTTCAGTCTATGGTTGATGACAAAGACCAGAAATGTCCCACCCTTTATCTCCTGCCATCACTAATACAACATATGTTGTTTCTCATGCAGTACACAATCACATCACATGCTGTTCCCATGATTTGGAGGAAACTAAATGACCATACCATGGACTGTTATTTTTGTCTCACAGTGAAGAATTGCTGCTACCAGTACCTCATACTGAAATGTGACAGAGAGTGAAGATAAATACGGTGGTGAACACACAGAAGGCAGCAAAGCAGATATGCATGCTATCCAACATTTCGAGGCCACTGTACTCAAATGACCCACACTTTTTGTCTCAAGGGGATCTCAAAGGTTTTGTTCATAGTTTAAATTTATCAAAGCAACTAGCTAAACTTTTACCTTCATGATAAAAGGACAAAATCTTCTTACAGATGCAAAAGTCAATGATAACTGTGACTCTTATGCTGTTTCTCCTAAATATTTCTCCAAGAAAGATGACTTGGTTTTTGATAATAATCTGAGTTTACTATAGAGATTCTTGGCTAAGGTTTGAATATAAATGAGAGGAACTTGTTCATATATTCCAACAAAATTCATCTGAAAGCAGTACTTCTCCACAACGATGATAAAGTTCTTTCTGTTCCGAATGCTCATCCAGTTAATCAGAAGCAGACAGAGGAGAACTTTAAACTGAAACTCACTATCACCCAGAACAAAAAATGCAAATGACATACATATGGAGCTCTCCAGGTAACTGCTGTATTTCAAGGCATACAGCTCATGTATGCAGAGAACTGACACTTTCTGTGCAAGTAGGACATCATATGCATAATGAAAAGACTATTGTGGGGGCAAAAATGGCCTGCTTGGCATGAACTACAGCATGGACAGAAGAATATGGTGCACACTCCTCTTATTGATTCCAAAAATGTGCACATTAAACTGGGCCTCATCAAAAACTTTATGAAAGCCATGGACAACATTTTAAATGGATTTAAATACTCTCAAAAGAAGTTTCCAAGGGAAAAAAAGGAAAGGAATATTTGTAGAACAGTAAATTATGAAACTAACGCATGATGAAAACTCCCTTAATTTGTTGAGTGATGTTTAAAGAATGGCATGGTTGTTTTCACAAGCATCTGAAAGAACATATTAGGCAACAATAGGGCAGAGAACTGTTACAATTTTGTATAACAACTACTAAGATGCCTTGTTATGTGATTAAAAACATTTCACTTAAACCACATTTCTTGAATAATGATTTGGACTTCTTCCTGGATAATCTCGGCACTGCTACTTATTTATTTATTTTGTTTCATGTTTCAAAGATCATTTGAACAATTCTTGTATCCAAATGACGTGGAATGAGTCAGTTTACAGGATGTCTATATGTGATCAGTATTAACATTAATGAACAATTTTTTTAGTCCCACTCATACAACTGCACTTTAAAACCAGGTCTTTTTTACAGTAACCAGTTTTTTTAATAAAATTTCATCCATGGAGTAGAATGAATTGCCCAGAAGAAATGATTTTAGGTTAGATTTAAAACTTGATTTTGTAACATATATTTCACATTATTAGAAAAATGATCAAAAATGTTTGCTGCTGCATATTGAAGTCCTTTCTGAACCAATGGCAGCTTTAATAATGTGTAATTAGGGTCATTTTTACCTCTAGTGGTTTAGCTGCAGACATAACTGAACTTCTCAAATAGTGGTGAACTGTTTATGATGACATTCATTAGTTAATCTGTGTACTGTGATGGGGCAGTTAACATGCCTAGCTCCTTGAAGAGACGACTACATGATGACAACTGATCCTTAATGCAATCAATACTTTCTTTCTGAGTGATATGGTACCCTAAAAATATATTCCATACGACGTTATCGAATGGAAATATGCAAAATATGTCAGGAGGCTGAACTGTTTGTTTCCAACACTAGAAATTATACAAAGAGCAATTGTTTGAGAAGCTCAGTAATATGCTTCTTCTACTTCGAGTTTTCATCAACATATACACCCAAAATATTTTGAGCATTTTACTTCGTTTAGTGACTTCAATTGTTGGTATAAGGGATAGTCCATTTCGAGAAAAACACATGATAATTCTTCGAAAAACATCATTAATAATCTCTTCTGTTGCTGTTTTCCTAATAAGATTTATTATAACACTAGTATTTTCTGCAAAAAGTACTAATTCTGCTTGACGGATGTTCAGTGGAAGGTCATTCACATATACACACTAAGAAAAAAATCACACACCATGAAGGAATTATCCGAATGGTATGGTAATCAGTACAAGTGATGTACATGTACAGACAAACAATAACAATTTTTAAAAACTGGATGATTTATTCAAGAGAAAGAGCTTCACAAATTGAGCAAGTCAATAACATGCTGGTCCATCTCTGGTCCTTATGCAAGCAGTTATTTGACTTGGTATTGACTGATAGAGTTATCGGTTGTTCTCCTGAGGGATACGATGCCAAATTCTGTTCCATTGGTGCATGAGATCATCGAAACCCCAAATTGGTTGGAGGGCCATGTGCATAATGCTCCAAACATTCTCAATTGGTGACAGATCAGGCGACCTTGCTGGCCAAGGTATGGTTTGGCAAGCACGAAGACAAGCAGTAGAAACTCTTGCCATGTTTGGGTGGGCATTATCTTGCTGAAATGTAAGCCCAAGATGGCTTGCCATGAAGGGCAACAAAGGGGGATGTAGAATATCATCAAAAAACCACTGTCCTGTACAGGTGCTGTGGACGATAACCAAAAGGGCACCCCAGATCACCACTCCTGGTTGTCGGACTGTGTAGAGGGTGACAGTCAGTTTGATATGCTGCAGGGTCTGAGGCATCTCCAGACATGTCTTCAGCCAGGAATTTTATCAACTGAAGTAGAATTGTCTTCAGTGATAAGACCTACTTTGAACTGAGTCCTGGAGACCTGCACAGATGGTAAGCCACCCTGGGCTCATATTTCAGCAAGATAATACCCACCCATACATGGAAAGAGTTTACACTGCTTGTCTTTGTGTTTGCCAAACTCTACCATGGCCACAGAGTTCGCCAGATCTCTCTCCAATTGAGAATGTTTGGAGCATTATGGGCAAGGCCCTCCAACCAGCTTGGGATTTTGATGGTTTAAAGTGCCAACTAGACAGAATTCAGCACAACATTCCACAGGAGGACATCTGACAACTCTGTCAATCAATACCAAGCTAAATAACTAACTGCACAAGAGCCAGAGGTGGACCAACACATTATTGACTTGCTCAATTTGTGAAGCTCTTTCACTTGAATTAATCATCCAATTTCTTTGAAATTCTAATCATTTGTTTGTTTGTATACGTACATCACATCTATCAATTTCTGTTTCATTCGGATAATTCTTCATGGTGTATTTTTAAGAGTGTATAAGAAATAGGAGTAAACCCAAAATTTATCCTTGTAGGTTTCCCTTCTTTATTTCTCCTCAGTCATTAAAATTTTCTCTCCTTTCCACGTAGTTTGAATTATTCAGCATAACTTTCCTCATTCCGTTTTTTGTACATGACTCAAATAAGTTGTGTGTACAACCATCATTTGGATAAGACATATGTTTTTGTAAGAGAGTGACATGATCTATGCAATCAAATGCCTTAGAAAGATCACAAAAAATGCCAATGACTGTTATTTTATTATTTAAAGCTTGCAACATTTTGTGAGTAAACATAAAAACTGTAAACAATGAAATTGTAGAATAGTTACTGATGACTACTCAGAATTCCAATATCTGCTAGATTGAATGTAGTTGCTGCTATAAATCACATATCCAATGACAGATGATTTAAGTTTTAACACATTGTTTATTGTCCAAATAATCGTTCACTAAACTTCTGATTGGTGATTACAACAAGTCATTATGTTGAATTAATAATATGACCCATGCTCCAAATTGTGACTAACACCATACCATAAATTTAATAAATTAATAAATTAGATAGAAAACAACAGGCTGTGTTCACAGCTATAAATTCACTGAAATACCCTCACCAATGAACTGACTAGCCAACGCAATGATTCACTGTCCTACTAGCTGCTGATCAGTTAAGAATTTTAACTGAAATCCCTCTGTCTGTGACACACTGTACAAAATAATTAGAATGCAAACTGTGCACGAATATTTCTAAGTCCAACAATCCTATCCATGCAAAAGTTGAATACTGCACAAAAATAGAGTCCAAACACTGCCGGAATATTTCTAAGTACCATGGAAAGTGAAATATTTCAAACAGCTACTGAGTGTGGCTGGACCAGTGCTCATAAAAATCTTTCCACTCTGATTGTACCGAATCACCAATTGCCCGCCCACTAAAAAGAGACCCTGAGGAGCTTGGTTGGTTGATGAACGAACTGATAGTGTCATGCAAACCATAGATTTGTGGGCATGGGTTATTTAATTTTGGCTCATTTTACGATTGCACATGAGATTGGATTTCTCCCAATTTACATTGAGGTGACAAAAGTCACAGGATAGTGATATGCATATGAACAGATGGCAGTAGTATCGCATACACAAGGCATAAAAGGGCAGTGTGATGGTAGAGCTGTCATCTGTACTCAGGTGATTCATGTGGATAGCTTTCTGATATGACTATGGATGCATGATGGGAATTAACAGACTTTGAATGCAGAATGGTATTTGAAGCTAGATGCATGGGGCATTCCATTTCAGAAATCATTGGGGAATTCAATATTCTGAGATCTGCAGTGTCAAGAATGTTCCATGAATACCACATTTGAAGCATTACCTCTCGCAACAGAAAACACAGTGCCCAACAGTCTTCACTTGATGACTGAGAGCAGCAGCATTTGCATAGAGTTGTCAGTGCTAACAGACAACCAGTAAAGCTTGACATAATCACAGAAATTAATGTGAGATGTATGGTAAATGTATTTCATAGGATAGTGTGGCAAAATTTGGCATTAATGGGCTATAGCAGTGGACAACTGATGTGAGTGCCTTTGCTAACAGCACATCATCACCTGTATCGCCTCTCCTGGGCTTGTGACCATATCAGTTGGACCCTAGACGACTAGGAATCTGTGGCCTGGTCAGATGAGTCAAAATTTCAGTTGGTAAGAGTTGAGGGTAGGGTTCAAGTGTGGCATAGACCTCATGAAGCCATGGACATAAGTTTCAATAATGCACTGTGCAAGCTGGTAGTGGCTCCATGATGATGTGGGCTGTGTTTACAAGGAATGGACTGGGTCTTTTGGTTCAGTCATTGACTGGAAATGGAAATGTTCAGCTACTCTGAGACTGTTTACAGTCATTCATGGACTTCATGTTCCCAAATGATGATGGATGACACGTCACGTCACCGGGCCCCAATTGTTTGTGATTGTTCGAAGACACATTCTGGAGAATTCAAGCAAATGATTTGGCCATCCAGGTTGCCCGTCATGAATCCATTGAACATTTATGGGACATAATCAAGAGATCAGTTTGGGCAGAAAATCCTGCAACAACAATTTTCCAATGATGGACAGTTATAAAGGAAGCACAGCTCAATATTTCTGCAGGGGACTTTCAGCACTATGTTGGGCAAAACTACATCCAACATGATATTAGGAGGTATGCCACGACTTTCTTCTCCTCAGTGTACATTGGTCAAGTGGTATGAAGATGGTGTAAAGGAATACTGAAACTGGCTGCATAAATGAATTACATGCAAAAAAAAAAAAAAAAAAAAAAAAAAAAAAAAAAAAAAAAAAAAAAAAAAAAAAAAAAAATGGCTGCAGGCATTTTGATTTTTATTTCACACTGGACAGCTGAAGTCCCTGTAACCATCTGCCATGAGTATGGATGTGCAAGGATTATAAAGACTCAGTCACTCCACTCCAGAAAACTGTCGCCCTCGTCCAACTCTCGGTATTACCACCCATGAAAAGCATACCCACTGACATCACATAAGGGACTCACATGGTCACCAGTCCTTCTCCACAAATTTTTGTACACAAGTTTGATCAAAATTCTGTTTGCACCATTAGCCACGTGCTTAAATTTCACACTTTAAAGATAAATAATAATTTTTATGTGCCACAGTTTATCATCAGAATAAAGTTTAAATATTTACAATTTGTGCTTGCAATGGTGAAAACTGTTTATTCCTGTGGTACCCTTACTATTTATGACTGTTATTATCAGTTTCTCAATATTTTGTCTCCTCTTTCCATTACTGTTATTAGAATACATGTATCTTTAATGAAATTTAAATTATGGGGAAAACTATGCAAATTTAACACAAAACAAAGAAACGGATAATAAAAGTAATAAGTCTTAGCATCTACATAGTGTGTGTGATAAATAATACTTGCTGCCAACAAGTACTGCCACGGTGTCAGCATACCTGCCTTCATTCACAAGATATGCCATTTCAATTAATTTTCCAATTAATACATCTCTCACAGTTTAATTATTAAAGTATTTTTCACAATGTAAAAATTATTCTGTACAACACAATTACTAAAATACAACAATTTTATTTTTGAGGTAAAACAGCATGATATGCACTTTTTAGATGGATTTCAACAGTGTTAAAAAAATGAGGGGTTGCTGTGATCTTCCAGGGGAATAATTTTGAAATTTAGATATCTTAAAACATTACTTTAATGTTTTCTGAGGATCATAAAAGTGTGAATACATAAATAAAGCACTGGATTTCAGCATTATTCATGACTTATCAAAATAAAATTACACTGAATATACCATGTACTTTCTAAAATCCGTCACAATATTTCCTTAATTTTTGCTATATGAACACTTATATCCCCCCCATGAACCAATGGACCTTGCTGTTGGTGGGGAGGCTTGCGTGCCTCAGCGATACAGATGGCCGTACTGTAGGTGCAACCACAACGGAGGGGTATCTGTTGAGAGGCCAGACAAACGTGTGGTTCCTGAAGAGGGGCAGCAGCCTTTTCAGTAGTTGCAGGGGCAACAGTCTGGATGATTGACTGATCCGGCCTTGTAACACTAACCAAAATGGCCTTGCTGTGCTGGTACTGCGAACGGCTGAAAGCAAGGGGAAACTACAACCGTAACTTTTTCCGAGGGCATGCAGCTTTACTGTATGGTTAAAGGAAGATGGTGTCCTCTTGGGTAAAATATTCCGGAGGTAAAATAGTCCCCCATTCAGCCAAGATAGACACGAAGCACACGACTACTACAGTAGTACAAGTTTATATGCCGACTAGCTCCGCAGATGATGAAGAAATTAATGAAATGTATGATGAGATAAAAGAAATTATTCAGGTAGTGAAGGGAGACGAAAATTTAATAGTCATGGGTGACTGGAATTCGAGAGTAGGAAATGGGAGAGAAGGAAACATAGTAGGTGAATAATGATAGGGGGTAAGAAATGAAAGAGGAAGCCGTCTGGTAGAATTTTGCACAGAGCATAACTTAATCATAGCTAACACTTGGTTCAAGAATCATGAAAGAAGGTTGTATACATGGAAGAATCCTGGAGATACTAGAAGGTATCAGATAGATTATATAATGGTAAGACAGAGATTTAGGAACCAGGTTTTAAATTGTAAGACTTTCCAGGGGCAGATGTGGATTCTGACCACAATCTATTGGTTATGAACTGTAGATTAAAACTGAAGAAACTGCAAAAAGGTGGGAATTTAAGGAGATGGAACCTGGATAAACTGACTAAACCAGAGGTTGTACAGAGTTTCAGGGAGAGCATAAGGGAACAATTGACAAGAATGGGGGAAAGAAATACAGTAGAAGACGAATGGGTAGCTCTGAGGGATGAAGTAGTGAAGGCAGCAGAGGATCAAGTAGGTAAAAAGATGAGGGCTAGTAGAAATCCTTGGGTAACAGAAGAAATATTGAATTTAATTGATGAAAGGAGAAAATATAAAAATGCAGTAAATGAAGCAGGCAAAAAGCAATACAAACGTCTCAAAAATGAGATCGACAGGAAGTGCAAAATGGCTAAGCAGGGATGGCTAGAGGACAAATGTAAGGATGTAGAGGCTAGGGGTAAGATAGATACTGCCTACAGGAAAATTAAAGAGACCTTTGGAGAAAAGAGGACCACTTGTATGAATATCAAGAGCTCAGATGGAAACCCAGTTCTAAGCAAAGAAGGGAAAGCAGAAAGGTGGAAGGAGTATATAGAGGGTCTATACAACGGCGATGTACTTGAGGACAATATTATGGAAATGGAAGAGGATGTAGATGAAGATGAAATGGGAGATACGATACTGCGTGAAGAGTTTGACAGAGCACTGAAAGACTTGAGTCGAAACAAGGCCCTGGGAGTAGACAACATTCCATTAGAACTACTGACGGCCTTGGGAGAGCCAGTCCTGACAAAACTCTACCATCTGGTGAGCAAGATGTATGAGACAGGTGAAATACCCTCAGACTTCAAGAAGAATATAATAATTCCAATCCCAAAAAAAGCAGGTGTTGACAGATGTGAAAATTACCGAACTATCAGTTTAATAAGTCACAACTGCGAAATACTAACACGAATTCTTTACAGACGAATGGACAAACTGGTAGACGCCGATCTCGGGGAAGGTCAGTTTGGATTCTGTAGAAATGTTGGAACACGTGAGGCAATACTGACCTTACGACTTATCTTAAAAGAAAGATTAAGGAAAGGCAAACCTACGTTTCTAGCATTTGTAGACTTAGAGAAAGCTTTTGACAATGTTGACTGGAATACTCTCTTCCAAATTCTGAAGGTGGCAGGGGTAAAATACAGGGATCGAAAGGCTATTTACAATTTGTACAGAAACCAGATGGCAGTTATAAGAGTCGAGGGGCATGAAAGGGAAGCAGTGGTTGGGAAGGGAGTGAGACAGGGTTGTAGCCTGTCCCGGGTGTTATTCAATCTGTATATTGAGCAAGCAGTAAAGGAAACAAAAGAAAAATTCGGAGTAGGTATTAAAATCCATGGAGAAGAAATAAGAACTTTGAGGTTCGGCAATGACATTGCAATTCTGTCAGAGACAGCAAAGGACTTGGAAGAGCAGTTGAACGGAATTGACAGTGTCTTGAAAGGAGGATATAAGATGAACATCAACAAAAGCAAAACAAGGATAATGGAATGTAGTCGAATAAAGTTGGGTGATGCTGAGGGAATTAGATTAGGAAATGAGACACTTAAAAAGTAGTAAAGGAGTTTTGCTATTTGGGGAGCAAAATAACTGATGATGGTCGAAGTAGAGAGGATATCAAATGTAGACTGGCAATGTCAAGGAAAGCGTTTCTGAAGAAGAGAAATTTGTTAATATTGAGTATAGATTTCCGTGCCAGGAAGTTGTTTCTGAAAGTATTTGTATGGAGTGTAGCCATGTATGGAAGTGAAACATGGATGATAAATAGTTTGGACAAGAAGAGAATAGAAGCTTTCGAAATGTGGTGCTACAGAAGAATGCTGAAGATTAGATGGATAGATCACATAACTAACGAGGAGGTATTGAATAGGATTGGGGAGAAGAGGAGTTTGTGGCACAACTTGACAAGAAGAAGGGACCGGTTGGTGGGACATGTTCTGAGGCATCAAGGGATCACCAATTTAGCATTGGAGGGCAGTGTGGAGGGTAAAAATCGTAGAGGGAGACCAAGAGATGACTACACCAAGCAGATTCAGAAGGATGTAGGTTGCAGTAAGTACTGGGAGATGAAGTAGTTTGTACAGGATAGAGTAGCATGGAGAGCTGCATCAAACCAGTCTCAGGACTGAAGACCACAACAACAACAACAACAACAACATATCCAAACATAATCCTGTGGTCAATCATTGAATGAGACCATGCAAAACAAATGATTTCTGCATCCTAATTGTAATAACTAATTCTGCTTCGTTTTTCAGGCTACCACATTGGTTATAATATAAGCTACACCCAAACATTAGCCACATGCTTAATTTTGAGTGGGAAAAAGGAGAAAAACTCAGAGGAGAAGAATTTCTTTCATATTACATATTTACAAAAACTCATCACAATTTGACCATTTTAATCACATTTTTTACAACAGAGTGCTCAGAACACAACTCAATGCTCAGTGTTTGTCAGAGAATGCGTGATGACAGATGTGCTAAATGAACCTAAACTCAACTGCCATTACTCAATGCTCCAACTACATGGTCCATTCACATTAAAGTGACTACCATCTATATTTGATGTCAATGCGCAAAACCACTCACAAACAGCAGGTGGCAGCATTAACAGTGGAGCACATATAAAGCATGTTGGGAAGATTGTGGAAAATATTGCAATCACTGTTATAATGTGGAAGCGGAGTGATTTATCTGATGTCCAAAAGGGCCAAGGCTGGAAGCATTTCCAAAATGGCCACATCTGTAAACTGGTCATGTACTGCCATGGTTAAAGTATACTGTGCATGGTAAAATGGCACTATCCCAAACGTGCCAAGGCAACCATGGTGCACCAAGGGCCATAGATAACAGAGGTGAATGCTGATTGCAGAGATGTGTACGGGCGAATAGACACACAACAATTCAGCAACTGACAGCCCAGTTAAACCAAGTGGTTACCAACAGTGTCTCCCCAATGACCATTACGTGAACATTGTTGCATATGGGCTTCTGCAGCAGGTGCCTGGTTCTTGCACCCTTGCTGACTGTTGTTCATCGGCGACGATGGCTGGAATTTGCACACCAACACCGCAACTGGTGGCCTTTTCAGATGAATGACATTTTATGGTCCATCAGACAGAGGGCTGCTGGTGTGTACGCTGTGAAAAGTCTGAAAGCAGCTACCCTGCAACTATCATCAGAAGGGTACAGGCCAGAGAAGGGAGCATTATGGTCTGGGGAATGTTTTGTGGCATTCCCTGGGTGATCTCATTATTCTTGAAGGCACAGTGGATCAACTCAAGTTTGCATCTATCCTTGGGGAGCATGCATATCCCTACATGCAATTGGTTTCTCTTTGGCACGATGATATTTACCAGCAGGACAATACCATGTGTCACACGGCTTGGAGTGTACGTGCATGGTCCAGAGAGCATCAGGATGAGTTTACCATACTCCCCTGCCCACCAATCTCTGTGGATTAAATTTCAATCGAGAATCTGTGGGAGCATCTTGATCAGGACATACGTGCCATGGATCCTTAACTGAGAAACCTAGTGCAGGTGGCCAAAGCACTGGAGTCAGCACTGTTCCACATCCCTGTCACTACCTTCAAGAACCTCACTGACTCTCTTCCTGCACATCTCACAGTGGTCCTTGCTGCAAAAGCAGGTGGTTATTCAGGCTTGTAAAAACCAACTGAAGTAGTGTTTCCAGAGATGTTCTTTCAGTGACACAAGTACTTCTGAAGTCATATGTCCAGGTAGGTCTGTCTTCAATGCAGAAATTTTATTCTTTTTCTGTGGGTGCCAGGTGACTTTTAAAGGCAACGAACACAAGCAGAGCTCTCTTACTGAGCACTGCCCCGTGTCTGTAGTTCAGTAGCTATCCAGTCCACCGTTAGTTCCGTCGTCCTCCTGTCTTTTTCTTGGCAGCAAATCACCAACCCCTTAAAGAAATTTTCCTTGGGAAGTGTTTTACTCTTTGGGGTGAGGGTATGGGGGTGGGGCGGGAAAAGGGGGGGGGGCAGGAGGAGAGAGCAGCTTTCCTCTCTCTGGTATTATGGCTAATATCTCAGTATTTCTTTCTTTATCTTTCATTTCCAGTTGTTCTTAATGAAATACTTTTCATCCCTTTACAGTCTACTGATGTACTGTCTGGCATGTCTCTAAGGTAGGTGTCTGATAGGCACTGCCAATCTGGTGTAGAAAGCAAATGCCACGGCCACATCTGGATTACATATCTCTGGTAGTTGACGAGTTCCAAAGTAAAATCTTCTGGCAGTCTCTGTGCTAGTGAGCTGCTTTGTTGGATAGAAAGACATAAACTGCAGAACCGGCTGATATTACCATGGAAATCTGTCTCTGGTACACTTAAGGTCTTCACTGTTTCCAAGTCCTTTAACAGGATTACTTGTTGAGAGACAGATATCCCAGTTTCACTCATTTTGTAGAAAGCACAGAACCCTGGCTTCTGGTAGAGGATATTTCCCAGAAATTCCTTGGTGGAACAGCAGTCTGCAGCATATTCTCCATTACACTACTGGCCATTAAAATTGCTACACCATGAAGATGACGTTCTACAGACGCAAAATTTAACTGACAGGAAGAAGATGCTGTGATATACAAATGATTAGCTTTTCAGAGAATTCACACAAGGCTGGCGCCAGTGGCGACACCTATAACATGCTGACATGAGGAAAGTTTCCAACCGATTTCTCATACACAAACAGCAGTTGGCCGGCACTGCCTGGTGAAACATTGTTGTGATGCCTTGTGTAAGGAGGAGAAATGCATCCCATCACATTTACGATTTTGATAAAGGTAGGATTGTAGCCTATCGCGATTGCGGTTTATCGTATCACGACATTGCTGCTCGCGTTGGTCGAGATCCAATGACTGTTAGCAGAATATGGTATCAGTGGGTTCAGGAGGGTAATACAGAACGCCGTGCTGGATCCCAATGGCAGTCGAGATGACAGGCATCTTATCTGCATGGCTGTAATGGATCATCCAGCCACGTCTCGATCCCCGAGTCAACACATGGGGACGTCTGCAAGACAACAACCATCTGCACGAACAGTTCGATGACGTTTGCAGCAGCATGGACTATCAGCTCGGAGACCATGGCTGTGGTTACCCTTGACGCTGCATCACAGACAGGAGTGCCTGCAATGGTGTACTCAATGATGAAACTGGGTGCACGAATGGCAAAACATCATTTTTTCGGATGAATCCAGGCTCTGTTTACAGCATCATGATGGTCACATCTGTGTTTGGTGACATAGCGGTGAACGCACATTGGAAGCGTGTATTCGTCATCGCCATGCTGGCGTATCACCCAGCGTGATGGTATGGGGTGCCATTGGTTACACATCTCGATCACCTTTTGTTCACTTTGACGGAACTTTGAACAGTGGACATTACATTTTAGATGTGTTATGATCCGTGGCTCTACCCTTCATTCGATCCCTGCGAAACCCTATATTTCAGCAGGATAATGCATGACCGCATGTTGCAGGTCCTGTATTGGCCTTTCTAGATACAGAAAATGTTTGACTGCTGTCCTGGCCAGCACATTCTCCAGATCTCTCACCAATTGAAAACGTCTGGTCAATGCTGGCCGAGCAACTGGCTCGTCACAATACGCCAGTCACCACTCTTGATGAACTGTGGTATTGTGTTGAAGCTGCATGGGCAGCTGTACCTGTACATGCCATCCAAGCTCTGTTTGACTCAATGCCCAGGCGTATCAAGGCCGTTATTACAGCCAGAGGTGGTTATTCTGGGTACTGATTTCTCAGGATCTATGCACCCAAATTGCGTGAAAATGTAGTCAAATATCAGTTCTAGTATAATATATTTGTCCAATGAATACCCGTTCATCAACTGCATTTCTTCTTGGTGTAGCAATTTTAATGGCCAATAGTGTACATTAGACTTGTCCAAATCATATTTTCTGCCAACTTCTCTATTAGATGTGCATTTCAAATAGCAAATAACTGCAAGTTCGAAATTTGCTTCATAGCTGTGCTCAATTCCAAAGTTTATTGATAATCTTCTTTCGATATTACCACTCATTGGGGAAGACTAAATTTTATTCTTTGGTTAAAGAAAAACTGTACCTGTCCTGTTGTGTAAAATAATGGAACTTCTAGCACATTATTAGTTACTACTTCAATGAAGTACCAAGATTTAAGATGAACTGTTGCCTCATATACAAAGATTAATTTCCAACCATTTCAAACTAAGGAACAACCACTACAGTTGGAGTTCTAACAAGCAAAATATATTGGTATTTGTCGGTTCGGTGAGATAAGCTGTTGTGCCCTAATTTTTAGTAGCTGAATTTTGGAGAAAAAGTGTGGTTTATGATAAAAATCTCTCTGGCTTCCAGCCACATCAGTTGGTTTAAAAAAGAGAACTCCATCATTAGATGTCGCCAAGGAACTATGGATTCATAGTGTGGCTTATATCTGGACCCATATGGTGAGTGGCAGATCGTTCGTATATAGCAAGAAGAGCATGCAGACTGTAATTTAACCTTGTAGAAAACTTTCAGCATCATGAAGATGACATGTTATTACTCAGTGAATTGCGTAAGTACTTAGCCTAACCCTTCACAGGCACTTTCTAAAATAAGTAAAAAAGTCATTTGGTGAACCATTAATTCCATAAACATGGATCTGCTCTTCATAATTATCAAATGTCTTGGATGTGCTGTAGAAAATCCAAATTAGTGATATTTCATTGTTTCACAATTTTATTATTGTGACTGTGTGGTCACAGTGTAAAGGTAATGAACAATATGGCACACAAAGCCAGAGTTAGGTAAAAGCAGTGTTTTTAGACATGGAAACAGTCATCAACAAAGTGACAATGTTGAAAAGTGCTGTAAGCTAAAAGATTTTATGCAGAAGCATATATATATATATATATATATATATATATATATATATATATACATATAGAGAGAGAGAGAGAGAGAGAGAGAGAGAGAGAGAGAGAGAGAGAGAGTATCGACCCAACATTTTGTTTATAAAGAGAAACTCTGAAATGGAGTCGTTAAATTTACTGGGACACATCTGATTTACAACTTCCACACAATGTGAGGAATCCTTTTTACCATAGAGACCTCGTATCTACAAATGTGGTAGAGGCCAGTCATTACCAGATGAAACCAGCAGCATGAGAAGGATAATGAATCAATGAAGAAAGGTGAGCTGCGGCAGAACTTCCAAACACAAAGTGACAAGAATTTTCTGTCACAGACAATGTTCTGTTTTGTGGCGGGAGTGAGCAATCAATGAGACTGTCACAGTTTAAGTTAATGAAAACATGATATATGCACTGCACAGGAGATTCAAGGAAAGCACAGTAATGTTGTGGAACTTGATCTGGAATACAAATAATGTTGTGGAACTTGATCTCAAATTCAAGACACATGGAAAGTAACAAAATAAGATAAATTGGTGACCCAACAGTGAGTGCAAAGCAGCAGCTAGAAATGGTGAGGACATATGGACACACGAGTTCAAATAGGACTGAAAACAGGAAGAAGAGCAGAAAAGAGTTGTAGAGGAAGAGAAAAAGAAACCACTAAAACTAAAAAAAAAATGTTAGCAATGTCTGTAGGAAGATAAACAGGAAGAGGAAGAATATCCACCAGGAGCTACAAGAAACACGGGAGAAAGAACACAAAGAAGCACAAAAGCAAATTCATCAAGGAATTAGCAACGGCTTCAGGGGAGAGCGCAATGTGAATTATTGTGACAACTACAAGAACAACAGTGAAGTTTCCATCTGATAGCAGATGACTTGTAAGCTCAGGAAGAACAGAATGCTGAATTGAAATGCCTTATGGCATAATCCAGATAACAGAGAAGAGTATTACATCAACTAGCAACAATCTGAAGAGAGCTTTCTTTGCATAATTACTAAACCATGATCAATTATTATGAAATACAGCACTGAATTGAAACTTCCTGTCAGGTTAAAACTGTGTGCCAGACCAAGACTTGAACTCAGGACCTTTACCTTTCACAGGCAAGTGCTCTACCATCTGAGCTACCCAAGCACGACTCATGACCCGTCCTCACAGTTTTAATTCTGCCAATACCTCATCTCCTACCTTCCAAACTTCACAGAAGCTCTCCTGCAGACCTTGCAGAATACTCTTGGAAGAAACAATATTGCGTAGACGTGGCTTAGCCACAGCCTGGGGATGTTTCCAGAATGAAATTTTCACTCTGCAGCAGAGTGTGCACTGATATGAATCTTCCTGCAGTGGAATGTGCGCTGATATTAAACTTCCTGGCAGATTAAAACTGTGTGCCGAACAGGGATTTGAACCCGGAACCAACAAAAGGGAAAGGTCCAGAGTTAGACACTCGGTCAAGCACACAGTTTTAATCTGCCAGGAAGTTCCACATCAGTGCACAATCCACTGCAGAGTGAAAATTTCATACTGGAAACATCCTCCAGGCTGTGGCTAAGCCATGTCTCCACACTCCGCAGTGTCCTTTCTTTCAGGGTGCTAGTTCTGCAAGGTCCGCAGGAGAGTCTCTGTGTAGTTTGGAAGATAGGAGAGGAGGTACTGTAGGAAGGTAGTAGATGAGGTACTGGCGAAATTAAAGCTGTGAGGACAGGTCATGAGTTGTGCTTGGGTAGCTCAGATGGTAGAGCACTTTCCAGCAAAAGGCAATGGTCCCGAGTTCGAGTCGTGGTCTGACACACAGTTTTAATCTGCCAAGAAGTTTCATATTCGTGCACACACTGCTTCTTCATTCTACAGCACTGAATTATTTTTCATTGTAATATAATAATGAATGTGTAAAATGATATTGGGACAAAAATGTCTATCTGTGCAGACCAGGGAAAAACATGGTATTAGTTGAGATTTTGATTCCACAGGGACCTTTAGCAGTAAGACAAAAACTGGTGATCGTAGTAAGTAGAGATAAAGTAAAACATTTATTTTACTGCTATGTACGGTTAAACATATTGATATCAATATAATAGAGGGAAACATTCCAAATGGGAAAAATATATCTAAAAACAAAGATGATGTGACTTACCGAACGAAAGCGCTGGCAGGTCGATAGACACACAAACACACACACAAAATTCAAGTTTTCGCAACAAACTGTTGCCTCATCAGGAAAGAGGGAAGGAGAGGGAAAGACGAAAGGATGTGGGTTTTAGGGGAGAGGGTAAGGAGTCATTCCAATCCCGGGAGCGGAAAGACTTACTCGTCCTTTTTTCCCCCTAAGGTAAGTCTTTCCGCTCCCGGGATTGGAATGACTCCTTACCCTCTCCCCTAAAACCCACATCCTTTCGTCTTTCCCTCTCCTTCCCTCTTTCCTGATGAGGCAACAGTTTGTTGCGAAAGCTTGAATTTTGTGTGTGTGTTTGTTTGTGTTTCTATCGACCTGCCAGCGCTTTCGTTCGGTAAGTCACATCATCTTTGTTTTTAGATATATAAACATATTGATAATAAGACAAGTTCCACACAAAATGACTGGAAGCAAGAAGTTCCAATGCAGCCCATCTCCAAAACAAATTACAGACTAAGGCAGGAACAACAAGACATTAATGACATTATTATTAGGAGACCAACTTTGTGTGGACTGGTTGAGGACTCAATGTGAAGACTGATTTCTGGGAATACAGTTTGAGGACATTGAGTGTTAGAGAGGAGAAAGAAATGGTGTTTAAAGGGAGGCTATGAAACAGAGCAATAGAGATTATGATGTAATTTGTGAGTTATTGTTACATATGTATACGACATGACAGCATTAAATTTATAGAAACCTGAAGGAGACAAAAATTTCTATCTGAAAGAGAAATAAAGAAATACAGTGGCTTTGTCTAGAAGCGTGAGGGAAGAGCTCGTACAATCACTGTAGGAGTAATAGTGTATTTTCAAAGGAATTCAATCAATATTAATGTGAAAAACTATGAACCTTTTGTAGCAGACCATATCCTATTTCAGTGGTCAAGTGAGCTGCTGTCAGGAATCAGAATAATTTGATTGATCTTACAAAATTCTAATCACGTTGTAAGTGAAAATGATTATAAAGTACACCTCATCACTGATTGCTATGGACATAAAAAATTGTTTTATTTTTGGGCCTACTTCAGTGTTATTTGTGGCAAATTTCAGTGTTATTTCTGTGGACTTGTGTTATTTTCTGTCAGTTTTGGCATCATTTTGTGCCACTTTCAGTCTTCATTTCAGATGGATTATTTTTTAAGTACTGTACATTCCAATTTTTGTCTTATCTCACTGTTTTTCATTATTTATGTTGAAATTTAAAATCTACTTACCAGTTACTTTATATTTACTGACGTAACAGATTACATTTATTTACATTATTAAAAAAGAAATCATCTGTATTAAAACCACTAAATGTAACGAAGTAAATAAAAACTTATACTGTGAAAACAGCTGCCCACAGTCCAAATTTGAATATGGAAGACAAAGCATAACACCACACATTTGACAATTTCCACACATCCTGCTGGTTTGGATAGTTGATTTCCCACTAATCTATGAAGGGATTTGCATCCTTTAAGAATACTTTCAGCAGAGACCTGTCATTCTAGGAATACATAATAGAGTCTGCCATATCAGCATAAAGAAAGTTCATTGCTGTCCCATGGCTGAAGCAAGAACATAGAGCTGTGAATACAGACTTAATTGTGGATCTGAGGCTGCAAGGGTTGTTAGCCTGAATTCTATGTGCAGCACAGTGCATTTCGCTGACTCCTTCACTTATGCTTGAAAGCATCAGACCCTTCATATTTATCAAAATGTTACTAGTTTAATCTCCAAAAATTCATTTACCCACAATAATGAATCAATCTTTACTTACAATGTTTTAACTGATGACATCAGATTGTATGATATTTTTGTACAACAAATCGTACCAAGAATGACGCAGTTTCGACAGATATCAATTAGACTGTATATATTTGTAGTATGTAGGTATAAAAATGAATCACAAAATATACCACTTAAGCTTTACAAACATGTAAATCAACACTGTGCCCATTTGGTTTGCTTCTAATCAGCAAGTCACCACACAGGATACATGACCTCATAAAAATGTGTTTCTGGTGGTAAAACAACATTGACAATATTTATTCAATATTATTTCTACCATTTTGTGAATGAAGTTTTTGGTGACAACTTGATCTGTTGTGTAGACTGGGGACTGGGCTAGGTTGAAAGATACCAGGTGTCATTCTGATTTACATGTTTGCAAAACTAATGTCCCATCTTTGATGTTTCTCACATTTATATTTGCATACTATGAAAATGTCTAGTTTAACTTAGGCAATACATTAAAGACCTCTACAAAACATGCTATGTTTTGTACAACACACTGTGCAGAAGTGTCACACTGGTGACTAAAACTGCTACTGGAATGTAATTCATTTGATATCTCATCTAGAGCATTAGGCCTTAATATGAGAAATAAATAGTGGTTTTAAAATTATACAGAATTCTCACAGCTAAGAAAAAAAGAAAAAATCCAATAATTATCAGTTTCCAACATTAGTAAACTGCTGCCTTCAGGCATGCAACATATTTACATGAGAATAGGGACGATTTATTTGAAATTTTCCTGTCCATGCTGATTGCTAAGCTAACAACCATATCTGTTAAGTACAGAAGAATCACATGAGTGATTTGCAAGCAATCTCTTTTGTAGACTGATGCACTTCCCTAGTATTCTACCAAAAAACCAAAGTCTACCACCCACCTTACCCATGACTGAACTTACGTGATCATTCCATTTCATATCCATACAAAGTGTTATACCCAGATATTTGTATGAGTTGGCTGATTCCAACACTGACTCATTGATATTATAGTCATAGGATATAGTACTACATTTTTTTTTTTTTTTTCATTTTGTAAAGTGCACAATCTTACATTTCTGAACATTTAAAGCAAGCTGCCAACCTCTGCACCACTCTGAAATCTTATCAACTTCTTTCAGATAGTACTTCATTATAGATAACCGCATCATCTGAGGTTACTATAAATATTGTTTGCAAGGTCATTAATATACAACATGAATGGTGAGGGTCCCAACACACTTCACTGGGACACACCTGAAGTTATTGCTACATCTGACAATGACTCTCTATCCAAGACAACATGCTGTACCCTCCCTACCAAAAAGTCCTCAGTCCAGTCATATATTTCACTTAATAATCCATATGATCATACTTTTGACAATAAGCACTGGTGTGGTACTGAGTCAAATTCTTTTCAAGAATCAAGACACACTGCATCTACCTAGTTCCTTTGATCCAAAGCCTTCAGTATGTCATGTGAGAAAAGTATGAGTAGGTTTTCACATGATTGATGTTTTCAAAATCTATGCTGATTGACATTGAAGAGATCATTCTGTTCAAGATATCTCATTATGTTTGAGCTCAGAATTTGTTCTAAGATTCTACAGCAAATCATTGTCAAGGATATTGAATGGCAGTTTTGTGGGTTCTTTCTACTACCACTTTTGTAGACGGGTGTGACCAGTGCGTTTTGCAAGAACTGGGCAAAGTTTATTGTTCGAGGACTCTACGATAGATCATAGTTAGACGAGGGGCTTCTTGCCTTTTTGGAAAATTTAGAGCTCTGAAAAGATAGAGGTCCTGTGCATATCAGAGCGTCATGTAACCAGAGTGTTAGAACAGTTGAATATATAAGATTACAGTGTCTGGCTTCTATAGCCAGAGACTGTAGCCATGTGCATGCATTGCATTTGTGTGAGTAGGTGTGTGTATGTTGTCTATTTATGATGAATTCCTAGTCCGCCGAAAGCTCACTTTCTGACAGACTTTTTGCTGTGCCTATCTCCAACTCACCATCTCCACTATATGGCGAGTAGAAACTCTCCTTTTCATAGTATTGTTACAATCCATCCTGTATTTTCCACTGTTTGAAAGGTTACACTCTAGCATCTTTGTCAAGCAGAACTTACTCAATGGGAAAAGAAGGAGTTGTTACATATATTAAGACAGAACACAAATTCAAAAACTTCGAGGCAAGTAGATTGCGTAGTGATCAGCTATAGAGGTATGTGCTTGATAATTAATACTGAAAAATAGTTCACTTTTAATTGTAACTACACACAGATCATCACTGGAAAATTTTGAGGTTTTTATGAGGAATACAGAGTCCTCACTGTCCTATCTGTCAGACAGCAACCAGCAGTTAACAGTCTGTGCTGATTGCAGCATACACTTTCTATGGTATTCTGATAGGAAAAACGATCTGGGAACCTTGCTTGGATCCTATAATTTGATATCAGCAATTAACTTTTGAACATTGGTAGATATAGACAGCAGGACTCTTACTGATAATGTTTTCTTTGATGAAACTCAAATAGCTGTATACCAAATGACAAATACTCTTTCTGATCATGATGCACAATTAGTTAGAGTAAATAAGATAGTGCCTTACAGTATAGATACTCCTCGAGGAAATCAGTTAAAATAATTAGACTCCAGAACAGATTTTTTTTAAAGAACAGGTTACAAGAGATGACCTGGGATGACATTTGTAATGAACCAAAGGCTGACATACAGTTAATCAGAAAGGACATTGAACAGCTGTGTAAAAAAACCATGTATCACAAGAGAGATTAAAGTATTGCATGAAAAAAAAAGAAGAAGAAGAAGAAGAAGAAGAAGAAGATGATGCAAGGGATGTCAATAACTATCAAACTGTTTCACTACTGACATCATTTTCGAAAATTTTTGAGAGTGTGACGTATTCTAGGGTAGCATCCCACCTGAGGAACAATAATATCTTCAGGAAATCAATGTTTGGTTTCAAAAGTGTCACACAACTGAGACTGCCATTTACACATTTGCTTGCCAAATTTTACAGGCATTAAATAACAAAATAGCACCAGCTGCTATTTTCTGTGCTCTATCTAAGGAATTTTATTCCGCAAATCACAATAATCTCCTAGATAAATTGATGTTTTATGCGACTGAAGGTGTAACTATCCAATAGATAACATCATACTTAACTAAAATATGCAGAAAGTTGTACTTAGTAATTCAACCAATGTAATGAAGGAGATTCTTGTGACTCGGGAGAAATCACATATGAGGTTTCCAAAGGCTCAATCTTAGGTCCATCACTGTTCCTTACATGTGTAAATGATCTTTCTCCTAATATACAACAAGCAGAAAAAGTTCTTTTTGTGGGTGACACTAGTATTGTAAACAATCCAAGCATACATACAGCAACAGAAGGAATGGCAAACAGTGTTATGAAAAGTATAATTGACTGGTTTTGTGCAAATGGTCTCACTCTCAATTTCAGAAAGAAACATATTCACTTCTGCATATCTGTAAGCACTACACCAATGATAACACTAATAAATGCTGAGGAAATAATACATAGAGCGAAAACTTAAAATTTTGAGGAATCCAGATTAATGAGAATTTAAACTGGAAAAAAACACATTCTGAAACTCCTAAAACAACAACATTCATCCACATTTTCACTTACAATCACTGTAAATCCTGGGGAAAGACAAAGCAGTAAGTTGACATACTTTGAGTATGTTCATTCAATAATGTCAAATGGACAAAGCAGTAAGTTGACATACTTTGAGTATGTTCATTCAATAATGTCAAATGGAATTATGTTCTGAGGTAACTTATCTTTAAGAGAGTCTTCATTGTTCAGGAACATGCTATAAGAATAATACATGGTGCTCTCACATGATCATCTTGTAGACATCTGTTTAAAGAGTTAGACCTTCTGACTACTACTTCTCAGAATATTTCTGTTTGTAGTAAATAATGTACTGCAATTAAAAGGCAACAATGATATACCAGTAGAATTACAACACCAGATAAAAAAAACTGACATTCAGTACTCCTCATTAAGGTTTATTTTGCACAACATTGGGTGCACAACACTAACAAAAATTATTACTCCCGTGACATAACATGTCTGACAACAACAAAGTAAAATTTGAAACAAATTGAAACAGTTTCTCCCCGACAATTCCTCCTACTCCACAGAAAAAATTTTTGTTATAATGCATCAAGTTGAAGGATAGGAATTACTAACTCACACTTTATGTTAACAAAAAACTCTGCATACAGCCACATTAACAAATTAATTTGCTATTTAAATGTAAAATGAATCATTGTAGGCCTACATCATTATGATTTATTGTGCGAATCATCCATGGAACATGTAACCACGCACATGTAAAAACGTTTCATGTCTACATCATCTTCAACCATGCCAACTGTGTGTTTTGATTTAAATATGTGTATGCTGTACAAAAATTAGTCCAAGGGCAAATAAACAAATGTTATTTACAAAATTTTTCACAATTAAATTCTGCATGTACTTGTCACCGTGACTTTTATTGGTCCAGTCAACTGCCTTTCGCATAGGTATGTTCTTGTAATATAGGACACGTCATTTTGATTACATCTAGACAATATACATATAATAGATTAAGTAGTAAAAACATATAATAGCTTACACATTATACATGTACGTATCCACGTGTGTATGTTCACTATGTATCATCTACTGCATAGGTTTAGAATATGGATAAAATAAAAATAAAGTAAAAATGCGTAATTCTCTTCAGATATTATAAAAATAAATTGCATAAATTTGGTATAGTTCATAAGAAATGACACTGCTTATTTCTAACGTGTCAATATGGCTGAGAATAAAGAAGCCTAAACTAGCACCGCTGCAAACTTACTGAAGTGAAAAAACCGTACGACCGATTTCTCAGTAAAATCACGTTAAGTTTTCATGTATAACGATACGGACTGTGGAAATGACATCGGTAAGCTCCTGGTAACGATTTGTTTGTTTTGATTATATCAACTAAAAGGTGTCGTTCCACACCTAAACATTACTGGAGACACCTCTAAATAGCATAAAAACTGAAATGTTTAAATGGTTTTACAGACGTGTCCTGTAGCACGATTTATTCTGGGCGTAAAATTGTCACTGAACAGTTCGGAGGCTAATTCGTGTTGCATCACAATATGATACGGGTTAGGTGGAATATAATGCGACAAACTAAACGTCTGGGATCAGTTTTTAAAGGTCAAGTTTTATTTGTTGTAGATGAGGTACATGTAATTTACACCTAACAATACGTAAGGCCAGCAGTGTTCCTTTTATTAAAAATCATTTCCATTGCGAGCAGAAGCAATTTGGACACTGTGACTGCCATTCATGAAATGCAGTACTTATGATATTTTCAACATTCGCGACAATTCAACATCTATTAGCACTCAGCAATGACTACAATGACCTTAGCAAACCAGCGAAATTCTTATTTGATACTCACGCAGCCTTGTTTACGTCTTCCATTTCCAAAGCAAAATAGATACACTTCAGTGCGCCAGAGATGATGTTAACAAATTGTATTGTTCAATGTTTTATTCAGTTCTTCGATTACGACGAAATCAATGTAGTCAAATTGTCAATACATAGTATTGGCATACAGTTTTAAAACAAATGAAGAACCATACGCGAAATTAAATGTTCTCATGAACGGAAAGGAGGAAGCACCAATAACAGTATTTGAAATGTTTTGCGCCATGTGGACTACGACGGAAGAAGTGAGGAGTGAATCCTAAGAACGCAACGTATTCGACAGGTACCAAAATTAGGGTTTAGCTTCACGTCGCCGAGTGGTTGTAAAAGATGGACATTCTGTCCTTAAAAAAAAAGAAACTTGGAAAATGTGGATGGGCAAATGGGGATTTGAATACCGTTCCTCTGGAATGCTAGTAGTCCTTTGTTTTACTTGGTGCGTCACCTGATGCAACGCAACGTATTCGGTGAGTGGGCACCATCGTATCTCTGGACTTATGTCAGTAAATAGTGGAAGTCGAGGGGGAGATCAAAGTTCCGACTTCTCATTCGTGATTTCCGTAATTTATCAACTATCGTTTCCCTTTATTAGATAGGCTGGAAATGTAGAAATTAGTCCAAGAACAAAATGCGGTTAGGCACAAAATTGAAAAACGTATTTATTTATGGATACCTTTTGTGTACGATAGAGCTGTAAGGTGCACACATAATTAAAGAATTAGACCTCTAATATTATTATAGAGCTAAAATAAAAATCTTGATGATCTAGTTGGATAAACAGTCGTGTACAACAAACCACGCCATACCCTTCAACAGTTTTTTTTTTTAAGTCTTATTGTTAACTATTCGCTGTCCACCAGAGTTAATTAGAAATTTGTGGTAAGGACTATGGGACCAAACTTCTGGGGTCATCGGTTCTTAGGCTTACGCATTACTTAAACTAACTTACGCTAATGAAAACACAATCACCAATGCCCGAGGTAGGACTGGAGCCTCCGACCATGGGAGCCGCGCTAACCGTGACAAGACGCCTGAGACCTCACGGCTATCTCGTGCTGCCACAGTTGATTAAGTTACTGTTGTGGCATATATTGTTTGTCTGTTAATTTTGCCCTTTGATGTCCTAATTTGACATAAATGTCTCTTTCAATAATATAAATTTCTTATTTGTAAATTTCTCTGAAATTTGAAATATAGCATACAGTAATATTCATAATCATCATCTTTCTGACTCTTTTTTTAACATGCTAATTACTTTAGATGTTTTGCACGACTATGAATAAGCACTTATTTGAGAAGAATTGCAAATTTGTGTTAAAAACTATTATTGTGTTGGCACACTAATTCAGAACTGTAATACCGGTTAGTGAAATCACTCTTTCGTCTGTGCCTTGTGCATATAAAGTAAACCGTCTCTCCTCTATCCAGTATTTTCTTTTTCGACATCATCGTTATTATTATTTACATCAAATACTTTGCAAACCAGTGGGAGACGCATAGCAGAGGGTATATTGTGTTATATAGTACAAAATTTCACAAAAAACATTCTGTAGCGCTAGTATGTGATTATTTTTATTGGCGTTATGTAACTTACACTTAAACGAAATGACGGAACATTCTCACATAAATTGACATACTTCACGGCGTAGTGCTTTGTTTTCCTATTGAGCACCAAGTATTTCACCAAGATGAAGGACTACTTATAAGTAGAGTTTAGTTCAAAAATGGCTCTGAGCACTATGGGACTTAACATCTGTGGTCATCAGTCCCCTAGAACTTAGAACTACTTAAACCTAACTAACCTAAGGACATCACACACATCCATGCCCGAGGCAGGATTCGAACCTGCGACCGTAGCAGTCGCGCGGTTCCGGACTGAGCGCCTAGAACCGCTAGACCACCGCGGCCGGCAGTAGAGTTTAGTAACTTCCTGTGTAAATCGCTTATACTCTGGCCGAATCCACACAACGCAGACAACAGAGCTGACCGAATATGGGGATCGATGAAATAGTAATGGAAGCAACGTTGGCCCCAATCTTGGCGCGAATCCGTCGCTTGTCGGTATTTCGACGTTGAAGAACCTTGAGGCAATATCGATACGCCAACCACACATTGGCGTGAACTGTGATTGCTTTCCATCATCGTAGCTTCGGCGTAGAAGTCATTTATTACGCTCGTTCATTCACTTGAGTGAATATTTTGAACAGCAAAATCAAGCTTTTGAAACTGTTTCCTGCAGCAAGCAGTAGAAGTGTCACTGCCAAAAAAACTTTAGCAGGTATAGCCTCCATCCAAAACGTGTCTCTCCTTTTTATTTTGGGTTCAGTCATTTGAAGAAGCCTCTCAAAATCTGTCATTCACTTACGACAAAAGCTATGGAATTGCCCAGAGGGTTCATGATTATAGCGGTCTAATAACTTACGTCCGTCATACCTGTACCATAAATGATAAATAAAATCAAGCTGGTAGAATTTTATTCATAGCATATGATAGCTTATACCTTATTTAGAACTTGCTGATTTCAGTATGTGTGAAGTGATTTAGCTATAGAATTTTGTTGTGTGGTTTCCTTTTTTTGTTTTGTAATGGGTAAATGTAATTATTCATGCTCAATGGCCACGATCTGACGCCAGACATGTTGACATTGGTCCTATACGAATTCAAGTGAATGTTGGCTCCGTTGTGCAGCCGCTGTCTTAATACTCGTAATAGGGCAGCGATATATTTCTTATTTCTTTTTATATCGGTTTTCGTTAGATTGCAAATACTGTGACCACGATCTGTACGCCAGACATGTTGACGTTGGTCCCATACGAATTCAGTTGAATGTTGGCTCCATTGTGTAGTCGCTGTCTTAGTCAATACTCGTAATAGGACAGCGGTACATTTCTTAGTCCTTTTTATCTCGGTTTTCGTTACAGTGCAATGGGAAGAACCCTTCACCACATGCCTCAAAGAGGTTTGCGGAGTGTAAATGTAGAAGTCTATACTTATAGCTTGTTGCTATGAATTGATAATGTTTTATTCAGTGAAAACATATCTTTTAATATCTTTAAAAGCGGCAATAGGTATGCTTTCTCTTTGAAAACATTTACATATCGAAATGCAAACTGTAATAACTCGACCCACATTCAATTCTCCCGCCCATCGTACTTTGTTGCTTTTTTGCGGTATTACTTTGACTTTTCAGAAATTATGACAGAGAGAACCAACGATATAGCAAGAGGCTTTTCTCATTTTTTCACAATAAAATTATTTTTAATTAATAGTAGTGAGTATAAGAAAATGTCATGTCATATGCGCGTTATTTTGTCAAATCACAAATGTAATATACATGTATTTCTAGTATCTACGACGTAAACATTTACATTTCGTTTACTGTCCAGGAGTTGGTGCCATCTTTACAGTGGGATCTTTGGCACAGTCTATTCTTGTTCTTGAATGTGGTTGTTGTCATTGATGGCAGTCAATGGTTGTGTCGTATTAAGACAGCGGTGTTAGTGGGTAGTTAGTTTTGTAAGTATGTTGAATCAAGCTGCTGTTGAAGCATTATACTCCGCTACTTACGTAGAGAATTACCTGGATTGTGTGGAAAACCTTCCGGACGATTTACAGAGGCTGATTTCTCGTATGAGGGAGCTGGATGTAACGTATCAGGCTTATTTGAAAGAAGTGGAACAACATCAGGAATCCTCGCGTTCGGAAGGAGATTCCAGTGCCAGGCGGCGTAATTTGCTTAGGATACAACAGTCCTTAATTGCTGCTCAGGAAGTGGGCGATGAAAAATTACAGATAGTCCAACAAATACAAGATCTAATTGAAAATAAATCTCGACAATTAGATCTGGACTATAGAAATCTAGATTTTCGGAAAGATCAGGAAAATCATGAGCCTAATCGCGAAACTCACAATCATCATGGTAGTTCCAGCAGTGTGGCAGGCGGTGGTAGCACAAGTACAGGGACTGGGGAACGACAGTCTAAACGCGCTAGACGTACGTTAACTGAAAGTGTCACAGGTCTGGATATTGTTAACACGTCAGAAGTTTCTGTCCCGGAACCTGCAGCAACGCGAAGCAGTACGGGTGGAGGAAATACGTCTAGCAACGCAACTTGCAACAGTAAAAAAGGTAACAGTACAAGCAAAAAGAAAAAACGTAAATCGCGACAGTCCCAACAGCAAGTACAACAACAGCGTGAAGATACCCCGCCCCAAGATGATGAACTGGCCATCGACCCCGATGAACCAACATATTGTTTGTGTGACCAAATATCGTATGGTGAGATGATCCTCTGTGATAATGACCTCTGTCCGATAGAGTGGTTTCATTTCTCTTGTGTTGCTCTTGCTACAAAGCCCAAAGGTAAATGGTTTTGCCCCAAATGTCGTGGTGATAGACCGAATGTAATGAAGCCGAAAGCACAATTTCTAAAAGAGCTTGAACGATACAATAAAGAGAAAGAAGAAAAAGCGTAATGAATGGGTGGCATGCACTCTGTGCAGTGAATCACAGCGTTTGTGTGTTTTTTTTTTCTTTTTAGTACTGTACTGTGGAATTATTCAGTCAGTCTGTATATATACTGGAGTAGAATATAGTACTAAAATCTCTTCATTGCTTTTGCCGTTTTTGGTTGAGAGTTTAACAGGTTCATGTGCATACAAAAGTAAGCGTCTGTTTTTGTTACGGTACTGTCAAACATGTACTGTACACACCTCTGAATATATTTTCTCATTGTGAAGAACATTACAGACAAGATTTTTACTTATTGCCTTGTTCTGTACACTAACGTTTTTCTCACATCTGGTACACAAAGATGCTTAGGTAACAATAATTTGTGGCCATAACAGTGATCCTTTGTGCGGCCGTACAAACATTCTCAATAGCAAACATTCTTCTATTGTATGACATGTTTGTTTAAATGGTCTGAATCAGAATTATATTTAAAATCTGTTTATTTATTTATTTTTCCCATACTGGGATTAAAGTTTTATTTGCATGTAAACATGAAACTATGCTTATTTTTTTCCTTCTTTGTGAAAAAGTGCAGTAAATTAAAGGTAAATACAGAGTTCACTTTGTACAAAGCTTATATTATTAAAAGCTGAACTCTGTAGTTCCTGCCGTACGTAAAAATAAATAGATTGAGAAATGATGACTATCAGTATTTTCCCCAAGCAAAAAATGCTGTTTATGTTCTCATTCGAGCCTAATAGTTTATATGCAACTTTTTATATGTTAAATAAATTTATCAGTGAACAACTGTATCATGCTTTTAACTGATTCAAAATGAAAACTTTATCCACTGTTAAATTTTGTGTTGTTGTAATATGGTCACCAGCATTTGCGGTAAAGTTATATAGGCACAAGACTAAAAGATGTGTGGGTGTGGTGGATGTGTGGATGATGTTTGAGAGGTGTCATTGTATGGAATCAAAGTATGAATTATTATGATAACTTCCACACATTTGACATTTATTCTCTGCATTTGTTCTGGGAAGTTTACTTTGTGGGGATGTATATGTTAACATGGAGTAAAAGGGAGAATAACAATTATTTTAAGATTCATTCAGAAAAGAGTCTGTAGTACATGTTGTTTTGCAAAGTGTTTCAAAATTAATTTTGTGAATTCAAGTTTTGTAATGGGCACAAAGTGAAAAACAGTTTTATAAGACCTAAAGTTTACAATGGACCACCCATATCTTTGCTATAATAATAATTATTTTAGATAATGTTTTTCTCCCACATATTCTGTGAAGGTGGAGTAGCTATTTACTGTGAAACTGTTAGTTACTACATTTGCTTTCTCTGCTGAGGGTCATCATTACATTTCGATAACAGTGGTGAGCAAGGGATATATTTTGAAAAAACAATACATATACTGTATAGCCTAAAAATATCGGAGTTTAATCAAATTGGAGTACCTTGTATCCCCAGAAGTAATGAGAGAGGGGAACATGTTTTAGATGCTGGTGTTTCTATTGCAGCAGTCATATGTTTCAGAATATCAGTTATCTTTTTAGTGTCCTTTACATATGCTGTACTTCATTAACAAAAGAAGCAGCTAGACAGTGATACTGGGATTGGCACAACTGCTTTTTTTTTTATCTGTCACATAACCCCAGTTTGTATTTGTGTCTATGACAAAGAACAGATGTTGCCTCATCTCTGTTGATGACAATTGTTTAATGTCTTTTAGGTTTGATACAGCCAGCAGCCTTTTGTGCTACACAGTTGAAACCTGGCTGCTAGTTGTTGCAGCAGCTCTCCTTTTTCACCACAAAGTGTACAAGCGTGTGAGCGAAATTTAGGAATGTCAACCATACAGTGTCACATATTATTTTGCAAGAACGTAGGTTTCAGTGTTTAGTCCAAGAATACATTGTGTTGCAAAATGTTTCACTTCAATTACAGTAGCTTAATTTGAGACTTCTACACAGCAATAGGAATATAGTGAAGGTCGATGTGAGAAAAAGTGTTCCATCATACAGAACCTGTTAGTAACTATTGTTGCTCAGTTTCACTCAGAAATGTTAATATCGGTCCATGGAATTTTAGAACAACAGGATGTTCGTAACTTCCTACTACAGTATTTTCGAGCAATTTACAGCCCGTGTTCAGGTAAAAATAATTTGCTTTTATTCTTATATCCAACCTTCTTGAATAGCTGCACATGGAAGCAAGTCTCCCAGGATTCTTGCATGTGCACCAGGCCTGGATCTAATCCGCCTCTCAGTTAATGAGGGCCACTGTACTGGCCAGCCTGGATGTGGTTTTTTAGTTTTTTTTTTTTTCACAAATGTCTAGGTGAGTACTGAGCTGGTACCCATGTCCTGCCACAGTTACATAGGTGGAAAACCTCAAATGTTGGCACACTGTTAGATGGATAACTCATCACACACACAGTTGGTGTAGGCCTACACCAATTCAGTCCCCAGCTGGTGAAGGAGTGGTGACAGGAATGGCCCCCGGCCTCCCTCGAACATTAACAATGCCAATTATGATATAACCTTGCTGACCCAGTACAGACGCAGGATAAAGACAAAAGGAAAATAAGAGATTTGAAATGTTCAGGTTAAGTAATGCTAGTTTTGGTGTCAGTATGGGGACAGCCTCACTAATTGGATAAAAAAGATACTGCACACTGGAGTTGTTCTAAAGTGCTGCAGAATTGACTTCATAGCAATCATTGGTAACATGATATTCCTAATAAGGCTTTAATATCCAGAATGAGATTTTCACTCTGCAGCGGAGTGTGCGTTGATATGAAACTTCCTGGCAGATTAAAACTGTGTGCCCGACCGAGACTCGAACTCGGGACCTTTGCCTTTCGCGGTCAAGTGCTCTACCATCTGAGCTACCGAAGCACGACTCACACCCGGTCATCACAGCTTTACTTCTGCCAGTATCTCGTCTCCTACCTTCCAAACTTTACAGAAGCTCTCCTGCGAACCTTGCAGAACTAGCAAAGGTCCCGAGTTCGAGTCTCGGTCGGGCACACAGTTTTAATCTGCCAGGAAGTTTCAAGGCTTTAATATGTTTTGATTGATAGTGACATTGTAGTATCAAATTCAGTGCAGTGTATTTTACTGTTGTGGTGATGTTGCATGTAGGGGTATTGGTAAATTTATTGTATCCATCTGAGGGAAAAGTTCAATCCATGGGAGTTTGCACCTTTTTTCCTACATCATCAAGGCAAGGGGATGATATTTTGGTGAGTACCAGGCCGCGTGGCTATCGAGGGTTATGAACTGAGGGATAGGATAAATCAACCAAAACTTCCTGTACAATACCAGTGGTGACTACATGTAAAACCCCCCTACATTCTCTATTGTTGTTGGATATCTGGGTCATACTTCATAGTGGGCGAGGAGTGGCTGAAAGAGACAAGACATGGTCAGTAAAACATTTTGGGAGAATGCACTCAGTTTGATAGGCTGAGTGGGACCATTGCTTTAAATGACTTTTCCTTTTATGTTGAGCTGTGGCTGAGCCTGTGAAATGGTTAGTTTCATGTTCCATGGATCATTTACATGATACATCATAAGTGAGGTTAAAATATGGACCCCCTCTGAAGTCTTTGTTGTGGTGACACACTGATCTGTAGCACAGCCTGAGGTCTAGGTTTCTTTATGAGGAGACTTCATGAGCTGGCAAAGCCAATGAATGTGAAAGTATAATAAAGGTAGTTTTACCAAATTAACAGGTACCACAGACTAATGTTTAAGTTTGAGGCATGTTGAAAAACCTAAAGGGGGGGGGGTGTCCAATTTGTAACTTTTACCTGTAATGGTGTGAAAGAAGTAATTTTATTTTCACATTGCAGGTTAATTTGTAAATATAGCTACATGCTGGAGTTTGAGTCTTTTATTTATTTATTTATTATTAAGATACACAGGTGTGAGTTAGTTATTCGTACCCACCATCCTTCACTCTTTACAGTAGTAGACATTTCTTATGCTGAGTGGAAGGAGTTGTCAGGGAGAAACTTTTTCAGTTTCTTTTCAAAATTTACTTTGCTACCTGTCACATTTTATATCATGGGGGCAAAAATTTCTGTTACTCATGGGAATAAAAATTTTTGTTACAGCACGGTGCAACGTGTGTTGTGCAAAAGACAACCTTAATGAGGGTCTTTTTTTTCCTTCTGGTATTGTAATTGCACTGGTATGTCATTGTTCCTTTAGAACTGAAGTGGCCTTTTTACAACAAACTCCATGAGGGAATAAATTTACCGTGAAGAATTGGTCAGAAGATCTAACTCCTTAACTAGACGTCTACGAGAGATCGTGTAAGGACACTACATATTATCCTTACTGCATGTTTTTGACCAATGAAGACTTTCTTAAAGATAAATTACCCCAGAACGTTATTCCATATGACATTATAGGAATGAACAATGCAAAATATGTCAGCCTATTGATTTCTCTCCCCCCAAGATTTGCAATGAATAAGTGAAAATATGGCTGAACTAAGTTGTTACAGGAGTTCCAAAATGAGCTTTTTCCAATGTAAATTCTCATCAGTATGGACAACTCTAGATGTACAGAACTGTATAAGTTCTTTCATTTTGAAACTGACAAGTCATTCACAGAAAACCAATCAATTATACTTTTAAGAACATGGTGTACCATTTATTTTGTTGCTGTATGTATGTCTGGTTTGATAACAAAATTAGTCTCATCTTCAAAAAGAACTAATTCTGCTTTCTGTAATTAGATGAAAGACCATTTACTTATGTGAGGAACAGTGGCATTTGAAGTTTGGGTTCTGCTTATGTGATTTCTCCTGTCAGAGGATTCCCTGCTGATTAGGGAAGAGTAGTACACAGTGAAATGTGGTACACAGTGAAACAGTCCATTTCAGCTCTTCATAATAATATTATTTGTCCATGTTGATATCACTATATGTTGACCTGTATCAAAGACATCTTTGACTGTAATGACAGAAAATCTGGTCAGTTGTATCCTTCCTCATATATTATTGTATCTTTTTGAGAGTCAGAAATTGTAATTAACATATATATGTATAAGTTAAATAACCCACAATACATACAGATAAGAGTAATTTCCTTCTTGTGATCAACTATACAGTTCGGATGTGGTAGACACGTAGATTATGAATGTTAACGATTTAGTGGGTGTGTTTGTTTACACAGTGAAACTCTTGTGTACTGTACATAGTGAGACATTGTAGACTCTTGAATGTGGAGACATTCAAGCTTATGACAGTGTATCAGTTTGCAAAGTGTGTTAGTGAAAGTTTTCTTGAGGCAGTGACATTGACAGATGTAACTTCTGGGTTTAGAAAATATGGAATTTATCTTCCCAATGTCAAGTGTCATCATCTCTAATGAGTCAGATTTCCTTGTGTCTGCAGTTTCAGACCACATCGTAATTCTGATGGTGTGCTTAACCCAGTAGATCACTTCCAAACACTTTGCAAGATAATAAGCAGGCATAGTCCATAGCAATTCAGGTACGTTGAATTTAGCATATGTTATAAATGAAGCACTAAGTAAGGAACACACACTTTTTTTTTGTTTTCTCAAAAAAAAAATTCTACTCAGAGATACAGCTATCCAAAGATGACACTGCGCATTTTGATGATGCGAATTTTGGAAAAATTTTAACATGAGGTATCTCTCGAACAGTTCCAGATATATGTTTATTTGAAAGATAATTGCTTTATGATTACAAAGAAATTGTCCATTTGGACTTATCTGTCAAAGTTATTTTGCTGTAGTGTTGTGAACATTTTTTATGATCTATGGAAAAAAAAATTCTTCAAAAATGCCAATCCATAAAATTTTGATATCCCTCCCCCCGCTTTTGGTTAGTACCGTATAGTTCTGCGTTCCCTGAAAAGGAGAGCTTCCGCTTTTAGGTTGAACAGGTTTTATAAACAATGAAATTTTTGCCATACATAAAACTTGTTTTATTATCACATAACAAGCCCTTAAAAATCAAAACCTAGCCTTATTTAACATAATTTTAGTTTAGAAAGATGAGTAAGAGACTCATTTTTCAAGCATTTTAAATGGTTTCAAAATGTATTTGAAAGGTCCAAAGACTTAAAGGTTTCAATTTATACAACTTCTGTGCACTCTGTTTTGTATTGACATTAGCTAGTCAGTGAACTAAAAATGTGTTCTACTGCTTCAGTATCTTCCTTTGATATTGAGTGATGCCTTCCTGTTGAACCAATGGGAACTGGAGGATTTACAATCTTCAAAACATTGTGAGCACTGATGGTGGTGTTGCTGTCTTTCAGCTGGAAACCTATATCCAGCAGCTGATCCATGTGGTAGCATGAAGTTCACTACAATTTTGTTTAACTCATAACTGGTGTCTATAATCTCTGCAATCCACCAGACACAGTCTCTCTCTCTCTCTCTCTCTCTCTCTCTCTCTCTCTCTCTCTCTCTCTCTCTCTCCCTCCCTCCCTCCCTCCCTCCCTCCCTCCCTCCCTCTCCCCCCCCCTCCCTCCCACCCACCCACACACACACACACACACACACACACACACACACACACACACACACACACACACCTTCTCAGGTTGTGAATCTGAATATTACCCTACTGTTTCTGAGGTGTTGGCCGAACAAACAAAATTTCTTCTTCTTTGTTATTTAAAGTGTGTGCGATATGAGTTTTCCCATCACTTAGAGTCCAAAAATGTGTCTTCTGAATTCCTTTCACAGGTGGTTAGTTTGGACCATTCTTCTTTCTTCTGCTCATGGAATTCTTCGATTTTCTCTTTGGACAAAAGAATGAGGGCGATGTGTAAGATTTCACGACTCTCTTAAAATTCTCACCATTCTGAGTCACGGCTGTATTTGGTCCGGAAAGATTATGTTTTGTAGCATGGTGCTTCAGCAGGCCTCCTGCACCATTAAAAGGACCCTTCCCGTGACCAGTAGTACTGTATATCTAGTTAGTTGGCACAAGCAACTTACTCAGTTCAAACAGCTGGTATTGATTTTTAAAATAACTAGGAGCACTATCAAAAATAATGATGATCTTCTCTGCCCCTGTTTGCAGTTGAAGAATTTTGTGCATTGCTAGCAAAGCATGTGCTGAGTCCTGTCCAGTTTCGTCACTTATAACTGCAACACTTGTGGTCTTGTTTTGAAAATATGTCACTCCTCTAATAATTGAAACCTGGTCATTACTCAAATGATACCCTTGTACTTCTTGTGGGAGAATTGCAGACCAGTTCTCAGCAAAATCACAGTGAAACACTAAAAATAGTTCTTCAGTCTGTACACACCCTTTCACTTCTGCAATGTGTTGTTGTTGCAATTTCTTCAGATGCTGGTGTGTTACTGCTTTCCCTGACCATTTACAAAGTTCATCAGTGAAACCGTCAAAAGCAACAGTTTTCTTAATTAGTTTATTTTACTTCCACGCCACATATGTAATTTCTGCATAGTTATCTGCTACGTCTTCTAGGCCAAGTGTTTGTAAAGACAGTGCTCCCTTTCCAGGGCAGTCACCACATTCATGAAACAAACAAGTGTCTCGCTTTACGGGACAGCCTACTAATGACTTTACACGCCCAACCAAGGTCTATATGTCACACGCTCCAGTAAATTCTTCAAAGTTACCACACAAAGTTCAAAATTTACACAGTACACACATAAAAAGACATCTCTAGGTGGGTGTGGAACTACCCACTTAGGTTGTTGTTGTTGTTGTGGTTGTGGTCTTCAGTTCTGAGACTGGTTTGATGCAGCTCTCCATGCTACTCTATCCTGCGCAAGCTTCTTCATCTCCCAGTACCTACTGCAACCTACATCCTTCGGAATCTGCTTGGTGTATTCATCTCTTGGTCTCCCTCTACGATTTTTACCCTCCACGCTGCCCTCCAATACTAAATTGGTGATCCCTTGATGCCTCAGAACATGTCCTACCAACCTATCCCTTCTTCTAGTCAAGTTGTGCCACAAACTCCTCTTCTCCCCAATCCTATTCAACACCCCCTCATTAGTTATGTGATCTACTCATCTAATCTTCAGCATTCTTCTGTAGCACCACATTTCGAAAGCTTCTATTCTCTTGTCTAAACTATTTATTGTCCATGTTTCACTTCCATACATGGCTACACTCCATACAAATACTTTCAGTAACGACTTCCTGACACTTAAATCTATACTCGATGTTAACAAATTTCTCTTCTTCAGGGACGCTTTCCTTGCCATTGGTCGTAGTGCATTAAATTTTGATCTTCCAATATGTGAAGTTGTATAGTTGCTTTTATAAATTGCAAAAGTTTCTTTAATACTGCGAGTCAAGTACCTCTTCACTTTCACAACTTTTTGACCTTGAACTGTAACAGTTATAGAGTCTTTTTTGTTGGCACTCTGGTGAGAGCAGTCCCATTTATCTTCCAGACAAAATGACTGCACTATTTGAACGCGAGCTGCTTCTACAGGATGACCATAATAGGGATCTGGTCTTCCAAAGACTCTATTTACAGACCTCACATTTCTTGATTTGTCTACCATGCACTTTGATACTGATTGAATGTGGTTCAAAATTGTTTTCTTTGAAAATGTCTCTGGAATAATAATTAAAACCTGCACCTTTTCACTGTAGGGTGCACAATATTCAACAGCTGTATTGATGTTTGTGAAAAATTTCTGGCATGATGTGTGAGAGTGCTTTGGTTCATTTTCCTCTGAAGATGGAATTTCTGCTTTGAAGAGTGTGGTCAGTTTTGCTGTAGTGTATTCATCCATAGCTTTAGTAATTTCTCTGCGCTTTCTTGATACATAGAGCTTATGACTCGACTTCACTGACCACGGTTTCTTAACAGGACTAAAACCTACCTCTGTAGTTGACTGATTCAGGGTATTTAATTCTTCCTCTGTTGATGCAAAATCTGCGCCATGGAAGGCTTCGCATTGTTCAGCTACTATCATTGTTGTTGTTCTGTTAAAACGTTGAACATAAAAAGTCATCACTGGAAACATCTGCACTTTGAAACAGAGTCCACAAATGAGAACACTTATTCACAACGTGAACAAAGTCTGTTGTTGTTGTTGTTGTTGTTTTTTTTTTATGGATATGCAAATAGGCAGCACACTTCACTCTCCTGCAGCCCCAGTCAGATGATATTTCAAACAGTCCTTTTCACAAAACACACTGCAACTGTGTCAATGGCAAATTCCTCACGAAAACACAGAACTCACTGGATGGTCTCAGATTTCTTAGAAGCCTCTTCAGGAAACAAATTAGCACTAAACAACTACAATGCCGAAACCTGCAGTGAAGAACCACGTCAAAGAATCTGACAAGAAACTACAACAAAGTATAAGAAATATATGCAACAATGAAAGTGAAAAGAAATAACTGAAACAAACAAAATGATAAGAAATAACTGCAACAAAGACAATAGAAATAAACATTGTAACAAATAAATCAGTAAGAAACAACTTCGGTGAAGACATACGTTGCCCTTGAAAGTTAAAAAAATGATTTATTAAAATAAAACCAGTCCAACTTGAAACTGGAAGCTCTCGTTTACAGAGAATATAGTACTACATGGTACTAATCAACAGAAAAAAATCTGACTTTTCTAGATTGGCATTTTTTTGGAAAAAAAAGAAATTCTGTAAAAAATTCAAAAGGTGACATTAAAAGGACTATGACAGGTGTCCAGTCAGAGTATACCATTGTAATCATAAAGCAATTATCTCTGACAAAGTATCTAGAACTGTTATAAAGATACAGCATTTTAAATCTTTTTCTGAAATTCACATCTTAAAAATGGTGTTCGCAGTGTCACCTTTGAAGGCCTTACTTATCTCTGGGCAGGAATTTTTTTGGAGAAAACAAAAAAAAATACGTGTTTCTTACTTACTCCTGAATTTTAACATACGCTAAATTCAATAACATCACAGACTATGAAGGTAACCCCCCTGCCTGAAGTGATGCGTATTATGCGAGCCAAATGCTGTGACAGCCATGTGCAGTTTCGTGACTTCATCTGAGAAAAAGAGGCTATTGAAGAAAGATATTTAAGTGAGTGAAACCTATTGTATCTTAATGTTTATAATTGTATTTAATATGTCAATTTATGTTTGATGTATGACTTAAGTCATTCATGTATTAACAATGTAAAAAATCATAACAGTTTCGCTGTGTATTATACATTGTACACAGTGACACATTTGCAGCATCCTTTTAAAACTGCAAGCTCATCTCTTAACTAGCTGTTAAATTATTTTTGTTTCAGTCCATAATGTAGGTATTGAATTGTTCTTCTAAAAAGTTACAAACATTTTGTTCTATAAGAAATGATTTCTTCAAAATCATCTGAAATGTTATTTTTGTTTCACTGTATATTACTCTTCCTACATTGGTTGGATTATTAAGAACAACTTTCTGCATTCTCTTAGTTAGATCTGACATTATCCATTGGTTGAGTGCACCATCAGTTGCACAAAACGTAACTGTATCTAGGAGGATATTGGCCCACAAAGTCAAATGTGTTAGACAGATCACAGAAAATATAAACTGGTGCAATTTCATTATTCAATGCATGTAGAATTTGGTTGTGTTGAAGAGAAGCAGTTAGTGTATTGCTGAAGATGGCTAAATGGTACAATTTTACGATTACTCTGTTAGCTAGTCATAAATTTTTGACCAGTGTTTCTGCTTTTATCACATTAAATACAAGGCAGTTTTATTAATAACGTATAATTTTGATTAGTTTATTGTTTGTATTTTATTTCCCATGAAACAATATTGGGGTATAGATGCAAAAGATTTTTGTGCTTTTTGCTGTTAGTTGAGAAAAAAAACCACCCATAGGAAAGACATTATAAGACTTTTTTTGACAATTGCACTCATTTCTGAAGGTTGGTAAATTTTCATGCACTTCAAAATTTAAAAAGTTATCACATCGCGTTACTATCAATATTTGCAGTGTGTGTAATTTGTTAAGTTCACCTGTTGGGCATTTGCTGTGTATATCGTCTATTTGCATTTGTGGATTTCATTTAAGCAAATACGTGAAGAAAACAAATTGCAAGTTTGTAGCAATGGAAGACATTTTAAACTTCCTTTGTAATTTTCCTCATTTATGTCTAACCATTGTGTTTCTATTTGACAGTCTAGTATTTAAAATTAATAGGCCACTTAGCAAACTTGCAGTTACACTTACTAAATAATGATATTCTTGATGCACTTTTTTTATATTAGAAGCTGTATGACAATCCTGTGGAAAAAAAAGAAAAAAATTACACCTTATACACAAAAAAATTGAAACCATAAAAGGAATTATGTAGGTGCTGATGAAAACAGTGGGTTAAATGACAATGGAAATATACTTGGATGAAGCAAACTTACATGTAACAAAGTTATTTTCACTGTGGTTTGCATTAGTTCCCCCTTAATTACTCGAGTGAATGCTATGGCAGTTCCATTACATAGTCTAGTCCTGTCATCTGCACTAGTCCAATCAACCATTAATTTGTGATCTGCCTCTGATTTCACATGTGAGGTGGAGTCTCTAACGAACAATGGAAAGTATATAAAAACATTAGCTCATTATAGTGTTTGCATCAGACTAGCCTTTTTTCATGGAAATGTAAGGGACTCTCCAAAAATAAAAGCTCATTTTTTGTTTGGATATTTATGTGTGTATAGTAAAAGATTCATAATAATCTTAACTAACTAGAAAGAAATATATGAAAGTTATGATGCTGCACATTCAAAAACTATTCAGTAACAACTACCATGAGAGGTGCTCAGTGCAGTCTATTAATGTGGAGTGCACTGAGAAAGTGTCCATGAGAGGCAACACGTTATGCAGGAAGCTTTACTTGCTGGGTGGTGTTACAATACGGTGGATTCATACATGAGACAACAAAACTGGTACCAATCATGAGGTCGTTCAGCAATGGCAGTTCTGTAGATGCATGTGTGCATAGTGTGGAAAAATTGAGTTATTTGATAAAATGTTCTTGTATATGATAGGTTTATTAAACTAAGTCAAACTTTGTAGAGCAAGATTATTAATTTGTGTTAAAATAAGTATTCCTGATGTTTCGGCGCAGTAAGATCAATTTAAACTCTTAGGCTATAGGAAGGAAAATAGTGACAGTGAGAATTTGTGTCTTGCCAGTAGACATTCTTGGTCAATACAAAATCAAGCTACAGTTCAATAAAATATTTATTTTTGTGAACAGGTGCTACTTCGGGTCATGTGAAGGACAGACTGTAAATCATACATTTTTCCATTCAGCAGAGAGGTTATTAGCAATTTTTTTTCCAAGTTATGTCATGGTTAACACACTAGTCCATGTGATGTGTGACAAGTAAACATAAATTCATGATTATAATTGGGTGTATTATTTTTTTCTGCATGATGTGCAAGAACTTTAAGCCATACCAGATTTTTGTCTTACCCACAAGCACCTTATTTATTTTATTTATTAATTTAATGTTCCAATGATCTCAAATTGTTAGCGCATCATGTAAGCTGTGGAATGAGTCAGATACAAAGATATTGTGGAATTATGATTTATTCATCTCATGACGTATATTTTCAATCCATGCTGAAAATTGGCAGTACAGTTACAGTGATTTTTACACTAATAAATAGTAATACTAAAACATATAATAACAATAAAATGATATTTCTTAGGATATGTCATGCATTGTATCCACCTCAAATTTCCAGTTTCTCCTGAATGAATTCATTTACTGCATAATAATATTGCAGTGTCAGTGCCTCGTATAGCTTTCTTTCAAGCAGATCTAAATCTGTATTTACTTGTTCCCTTTTAATTCATTATAAATTTTCATTCCCATGTGTTGAGGGCCTTGAACATGTAGTTTGAGGCAGTGGGTGGGAAGCATAAAATTCTCTCTGTTTCATGTATCATGTCAGTGAACAAAATGGTTTCCCTCAAATAATCGATGCTTGGTACGCAAGAAGATAATAATCTCGTGCATCTATATAGGGACAGCAGAGTTAATGTTTTAAGTTTACTAAATAGTGGAAAACACAGTTCTTGATGATTTATGGTACACATATTTCAATTTTTTCTGTATTTTTAGTATCTACACTATGTTTGTCAGTTACCACAAAAAATGATTCCACACCTAATAATGGGTTCAGAGCAGCTTTTATATTCTACATTTTGTGCGTGCCTGTAAGTTGTAGTTGACAGTATGTGTACTGCAAATGCAAAGCTGCTCAATCTGTTTACTAGATACCCAGTGCGCGCCTGCCAGCTCAAATTTTTATCCATATTTAATTCTAATAATTTGACTGACTCAGTGTCTGCTATATCTTCACAAGTACGAATAATCTTAATCTGATCACATTTTCACTTGTTGGTTTTGAGTCGGGTTGTATGAGTCTTTTATATGTTTAGATTCAACCTGTTCAGCTGAAACCAAGTTTTGAAGGTACTGAATGTACTGATAAAAGATTTGTGAATTTTTTTATGAATAATTTTCAACTAACACAGAAGTATCATCTGCATTCAGAAGTGATGGGGAGCTGGCATTTAATGGTAAGTGATTGACATAAAAGAGAAACAGCATTGTGCTTAGTATGGAGCCTTGTGGAAACCCTGACACGTATCCCCCCCCCCCCCCCCCCCCAATTCCCCACCTGGTCAAATAATTTGACCCACTTATAGAAGTGTTATGCTTTGCTTTCTGTTCAATAAGTGGATTTATGACATTGTAGTTCTCTATCTCAAATGCTGCACTGTTTAAAGTTTGTAAATAAGCAGTGCTTGGTTTACAGGATCAAATGCCTTTGTGAGGTCACAGAAAATTCGTGATACATTATTGCAATTGTAATGATGTTCTTATGTCCTCACTGAAGCTGTACACTGCATCTACAATGTTTTTCTCTTGTTGAAAACCAAATTGTTTGTTTAGAATAATATAATATTTTGAAATGAAGTTTTGGATTTGGCCAACAGAAACTTTTCAGATATTTTAGATGTGACTGGGAGAATTGAGATAGTGGGATAATTATCTCTCTCTCTCTCTCTCTCTCTCTCTCTCTCTCTCTCTCTCTCTCTCTCTCTCTTTTTATTTATTTTTTATTTATTTATTTATTTTTTTTTTTTTTTTAAGGCATATTTCAGTACCTCTGGGAAGTAGCCCTCTTCGAAACATTGGTTTATTATTTGGACTAGTGAGTTTGCAGTTATGCTATGCACTACTAACATTAATGAGTCCTCCATTCCAAACAGTTGCCTTTTAATGCTAGGAGTGCATTTCCTACACCCTTAGAAATTTTCTTAGGTGTTCAGGGTTTTCATCAAACCCAAAGGGATTTATTGGGTTGTGATAATCTGTAACATCGATTTCAAACTTTGCTACATTTATAAATTATTCATTGAAGCACTTTGTTATTTGAGTTGGACATGCAATAGTGTTTCCTTGAAAGTAGCCTTGATAACTATTTGGAATAGAGTTTTATAGAGGGTAGCTTCTTCAATGAAATCAGTATCTTTATTACATTTCTATTCTTTGTGCAGCTGCGTTTCTTTACAACGGAAATTTTTATGTCATGGGTGATCCACTTTAACTCATAGGTCAATTTGTTGCTGCAGAGTCACCATTTACTCTTTTTTAGCTTATTTCTAAATATTAACATGTTTTCTTTGCTATGTTTATAAAACAACCATGTTTTACATTATTATATTTATTAAAACATTAAAAAGAACACTAGATATGGTAAATGTACCTTTAGCCTTCTTTAAATGTTACAAAAAAGATAATATTGTACATTATTTTACTTCGTTAATACAAAATTTAAAAAACTAGGTAATGTACATATAGTGGCATGTTCCATTGATTATATGTTATAATTTGGAAAAGAGCAAAAATATGTATCAGCAACAAATGAAGGTGAGGTGAGGTATATGTAAATATGGGGGGGGGGGGGTAATTGAAGACAAAAGGTATAAAATCTTGCTGGATTGATATTTGGTGTGATTGTAGGCAGCATTGTTTTCAGCTGTTGTTTTTCTATTTCGATATCATTCCCCTCTCTTTTTTTTATTGTCAAAATTTGTAAGTTGTTGAGCTTCTTGTGTTGTGTCTAGCTGTTCGTTAGCTTTAGATTTTGGAAGAAAGAAAATTGTATTTTTTCCTTTATTTATTAAGTTGAACATGTTTATGGTTTATTAAGTTATTTTTCATTCCTAAATGAGATTATAATAATGAAATTACTTAATATCAGGCTAAATAAGAACTATTGTGTGTTTACATTTCCCCCTAAAAAAATTACAAAGAAGGTTAACTGGGAACAGATACTGAATGGATATTGGAAATGTATGGGTACGTGATATTCCATATCAGGTATTGAAAAATGCAAAGAACTTACATTAAAAATGTTCAGATTGTAGTTACACTGTGACTAATGTGTCAAGGGCTGTTGATGATGTAATAACTAAAGTTAAAACATTTAGGGAAGCAAAAGCAGGTTATGGTGTTCCAAAATCAGTCACAAGCCACTGAATTAAGGGTTGGAAGTAACATTTTTCTGAGGCTCCATAATTAAAGAATAAAAAGAAGTTAAATCTGGCCATTTATACAGGTTCTGCATAATTTTATTCTAATTTCTTCTTTAGGTGAGAGTGTAACACTGGATAAATTAGACCATGGGCAACGTCAAACTCTTCAGCTACAGTGGCCAACTGTTTATTTGCTCATGCAGAAACGGAATGTGACTAAGAAAAGCATGGGTCATTGGTTTAAAACGTGTTAAACAGAATTAATTGAAGACTCCATTTTAAGATAGCCATCCTTGTGAGGATAGGTATGAGGCCTTTACAAAACATAATACCTGTATTTCTCTGAAGAAACCCGAACACCTTCAAAAGTCCCAAAAGAATGCTAGAGATCCATTTGTAGTTTATACCTTCTGCAGTGAACGGCATAATTTGTATTAAATATGAAAGACAAAAGATAATTAGAAATGATGCTTTGCCAACAGTTGTGATGCATATGGGGATTGACAGTGACCCAATTAAGGTAAGAGCTCTTGGGGAAGAGGGAAAGCCACAAAATATTTGCTTCTAATGGATCATGTATAGAATCATCAACTGTTTTGGCCTATGTTGTTTCTGATGACACAACATTGATTTAGTGTGCTTACTGCATCATTTATATCATAAGACCACAACCACTGGACAAAAATTCATGTTTGGCCCTGTTAAACCCAAATGGGGAGAAAAGCTTAGCCATATATTTTTGTGTTTTTATGTTCTGTTTATGTGTGCTAACAAGGAATATGTTACTTACTGCCTCATTTTTAATGTTACTTGATAAATTCCTTTCAACAATTGCTTATTTTGGAACTAGTAATACATGTTGCTTAGAGTAATTGTAAACACTGTTATAATCATTCCTGAAAATGTTCATGTCATGGAACAAAGTTGGTCTAGAGTTACCTCAGCTAGCAAATCAGTAACCAATCCACACTTTCATATAGCAGTTTCCATTTGCCCCTGACCTAATGGGGTAAATAGGAAGACACGGGGTAAATGTAAACTTATAGAGTTGTCAGTTAGAATCAACAGATTAAGGAATCCAAGAGCAGAGTTTGCGTTTCAGGCCTATTATGCCTTAAAACTACAAAACTAAGTCATGTGAATGTAGCAAGCTAGTAATTACTTCAAATCAAAGTGAAAACTTCTGAAAATCATTTCTAATTACCATTCCTGACCTTACCTGATGAACCGCATCAACAACATTTTTACAAGATAAATATTTATATTAGTTTCCCAAAAAAAGTTTATTGCCTATCTATAAAATGCAACCCTTGGATAAGAAAGAAAGCTGTACATATATTATAGTTGAATAATTTATCATAGGTAATTATTTAAGTCTTTCTAAATACAAGTTCCCCTTTTTTCTAATGGGTAAATTGATATATCTAACAAATATTTCTTTAATTTAGCTTTAAATAGAGATTTATTGTTTCTTAAACATCTTATCAGTTGTGGGAGTTAAAAATTTTGGTGCCAGACCATTTGGCACTTCATTGCACCTGTGTCAGGTTCTTAACAATGAATATTTTCTTTTCTTCTTGTGTCATAGCTATGACAGTTTCTATTATCGTCGTACTGGGCAGAGCTCTTGATTACGAAACATGTAAGTGAATATATGTACTTGGATGTACTGGTCAGTATTTGAAGCTTGCTGAAAAAGTTACAGCTTTTGGTGAGAGGAAGGTTGGGAGGGAAGGTAGAGGGGTTGGAGAGTACTCTACACATAATTCTAATAGCCTTTTCTGGGGCCCAAAAATTTTATTTGTCAAGGCAGGATTTCCTCAGATGATGGTTCCATAACACAATGGACTTAACAGTTGTTAAGTCTCCAATGTCATAGATCAGTATGATAGCATACATAGCTGAGCTCAGTCGTTTTAGGTTGTGTTGGATATGAGAGGACCAGTTCCTTTTGATATCAGTATGCACTTCAAAGAAATTTAGAGGTGTCTGTTCCTTAATTTTACTTTTTTTTTCGTCGAATTGAATAAAATAAAATTGATCTACCTGAATTTAATGAAAGATCATTTGTACTTAACCAATTGATCACTTCAGAGAGTTCGTTGTTTAGGGACTCCTCAAAACGGTCATCGGATCATCCTCGCATGAAGATGATGATATCAGCAACAAATAGGTAAACTTGCACACAATCATAGATCATTTATAAAGAACAAAAACAAAACAACAGTGGCACAAGAACTGAGCTTTGATACATGCCACAACCGGTAGAAATCAATTTAGATTAAGCAGAGGTATCCCACACCCCACCTATGCTATTTTGAACTTTTGTTTGTTTTCTGTACTGGATATTTGATGGAAGCCAATTACCTGCAAGTTCTCTAATTCCAACTAATTTGGCTTTGTGCACAAGAATATCATGATCGACATAACCAAAGTTTTTGTCAAGTTACGTATGTCACCGATTGCTACCGTTTTTTCATTTAGAGATTCAGGGATTTCATTTGCAAGTACATACACTGCATCATCTATTGAATAGCCTTTTTGAATGCCAAAGTGGCTCTTGCTGATAATTTTGCTCTCCATAAAGTGACCAGTAATTTGAGAATGCATTAATTTTTCTAGAATTTCAGAGAAAACTTAATAATGAAATAAGGTGGTAGTTCATGAGCTCATTTTTATCACCTTTCTGTATAGGGTCTTCACAGTGGCATGCTAGAGCCTCTTAGGAACAATGCTTTGTTGAATTGAAGTATTAAAAATGTGGCACAGAATATAACATATCTGTAGACGTAAATATTTCAATAAATTTAGAGATCAAGTGCCTGTTTGAATTTCCTCTATAGTGGTAGGATCAAGGTACATTTTCGGGATTATGTTGGAGTATGCAGCTTGATGTAAAGTCGTGGTTTCATCAACAGAGCTTACAGCCAATCTGCTGAGTATCTGACAGGAAATATTTGTTAAAAATTTCAGCTACGCTTTGTGGATTTTCTATTAAGTTTCCCCCAAGTAAGAATTTTAAGTCATCTGCTACTTGTTTTTGTCACTATCTCATCTATTATGATTTTCTGTTTGTTTTTTTTATTATTAAGATTATCTATTTTCTCCTTATAAAAAGGGACATTTGATTTCCATACAACTTTTAAAATTATTCAGTACAGTGTATGATGTTTCCATTTCTCTCTGTCTTTTAATTATTCCAGTTGTGACATACTTTTCACCTATTAGTTCTGTGTGACTGTTCAACACCTTTTGTAATCTATGGATTACGTACAGATTTGGGATGTGAGTACACTTAACTCATTTCTTTGGAAAGGATTCTTCAAAAATGACAGAAAATTCATCTATAAAATAATTAAATTTGTCATTAAAATTATCTACATGGTAAATAAAAGATCTGTCCATGGGCTGTAACTTGTAGTTGAAAGATTCTTCTGTTTGCTCATTATTCTTATAAATTTCCTTTACAGAGATTGTTGTGAAGGTTAACCATGTGGAGAGTGATGATTTGATCATCATGATCTAATTGTGAATAGAGATTCACTTGTCTGCACCTGGAGACAACAACACCAATTCACTGAAAACAAAAGCTGCATTCTGATTCCCACTTTAACTCAAATTCCTTCATCTCCATTTCACATGTAACCTGCACAGTCAAGCTATAAGTCCAGAATTGTTTCTTATAATAGGTTGTTTGAGGGTAAAATGGTGCTGACAGAGATTTGGATAAATCCGAAAACTTCTTTTTAATGGTTAGTGTCATGCATAAAACATGGGCTTTCACATTTTTGAAGCTTATTAGAACAGTATCATTTTGTATATATATATATATATATATATATATATATATATATATAGAGGGAAACATTCCACGTGGGAAAAATATATCTAAAAACAAAGATGATGTGACTTACCAAACGAAAGCGTTGGCACGTCGATAGACACACAAACATACACACAAAATTCAAGCTTTCGCAACAAACTGTTGCCTCATCAGGAAAGAGGGAAGGAGAGGGAAAGACGAAAGGATGTGTGGATGGATATATGTGTGTGTGTGTGAGTGTATACCCGTCCTGTTTTCCCCCTAAGGTAAGTCTTTCCGCTCCCGGGATTGGAATGACTCCTTACCCTCTCCCTTAAAACCCACATCCTTTCGTCTTTCCCTCTCCTTCCCTCTTTCCTGATGAGGCAACAGTTTGTTGCGAAAGCTTGAATTTTGTGTGTATGTTTGTGTTTGTTTGTGTGTCTGTCGACCTGCCAGCACTTTCATTTGGTAAGTCACATCATCTTTGTTTTTAGATATATATATGGATTTGTCTTTAAATATGTCTGCTTGTGTCTGTATATGTGTGGATGGATATGTGTGTGTGTGCGAGTGTATACCCGTCCTTTTTTCCCCCTAAGGTAAGTCTTTCCGCTCCCGGGATTGGAATGACTCCTTACCCTCTCCCTTAAAACCCACATCCTTTCGTCTTTCCCCCTCCTTCCCTCTTTCCTGATGAGGCAACAGTTTGCTGCAAAAGCTTGAATTTTGTGTGTATGTTTGTGTTTGTTTGTGTGTCTGTTGACCTGCCAGCACTTTCATTTGGTAAGTCACATCATCTCTGTTTTTTATATATATATATATATATATATATATATATATATATATATATATATATATATATATATATATATATACCCTGTGGCTAAACATGCCTTGGTGCACAGCCAGCACATCTTGGCACAGTGTTACACATCACCCTGTGGCTAAACATGCCTTGGTGCACAGCCAGCACATCTTGGCACAGTGTTACACCGTCCGGGTTATCTGGATACTTCCCACCAACACCAACCTATCCGAACTCCGGAGATGGGAACTTGCCCTTCAGTATATCCTCTCTTCTCGTTATCCGCCAGGCCTCAATCTCCGCTAATTTCCAGTTGCCGCCACTCATACCTCACCTGTCTCTCAACAACTTCTTTGCCTCTACTCTTCCACCTCGACTGACATCTCTGCCCAAACTCTTTGTCTTTAAATATGTCTGCTTGTGTCTGTATGTGTGGATGGATATGTGTGTGTGTGCGAGTGTATACCTGTCCTTTTTTCCCCCTAAGGTAAGTCTTTCCGCTCCCGGGATTGGAATGACTCCTTACCCTCTCCCTTAAAACCCACATCCTTTCGTCTTTCCCTCTCCTTCCCTCTTTCCTGATGAGGCAACAGTTTGTTGCAAAAGCTTGAATTTTGTGTGTATATTTGTGTTTGTTTGCGTGTCTATCGACCTGCCAGCGCTTTTGTTTGGTAAGTCTCATCATCTTTCTTTTTAGATATATTTTTTCCACGTGGAATGTTTCCCTCTGTTATATTCATATATATATATATATATATATATATATATATATATATATATATATATATATAACAGAGGGAAACATTCCACGTGGAAAAAATATATCTAAAAAGAAAGATGATGAGACTTACCAAACAAAAGCGCTGGCAGGTCGATAGACACACAAACAAACACAAATATACACACAAAATTCAAGCTTTCGCAACAAACTGTTGCCTCATCAGGAAAGAGGGAAGGAGAGGGAAAGACGAAAGGATGTGGGTTTTAAGGGGGAGGGTAAGGAGTCATTCCAATCCCGGGAGCGGAAAGACTTACCTTAGGGGGAAAAAAGGACAGGTATACACTCGCACACACACACATATCCATCCACACATACAGACACAAGCAGACATATTTGGTCTTTAAATATGTCTGCTTGTGTCTGTATGTGTGGATGGATATGTGTGTGTGTGTGTGCGAGTGTATACCTGTCCTTTTTTCCCCCTAAGGTAAGTCTTTCCGCTCCCGGGATTGGAATGACTCCTTACCCTCCCCCTTAAAACCCACATCCTTTCGTCTTTCCCTCTCCTTCCCTCTTTCCTGATGAGGCAACAGTTTGTTGCGAAAGCTTGAATTTTGTGTGTATATTTGTGTTTGTTTGTGTGTCTATCGACCTGCCAGCGCTTTTGTTTGGTAAGTCTCATCATCTTTCTTATATATATATATATATATATATATATATATATATATATATATATATATATATATATATATATATATATGTGTGTGTGTGTGTGTGTGAAATAATATAACTCTGTTAGTACTTGCAGTTTCTCTGCACATGGACCCAGGAGATTGAGTTGACAAGGCCAGTGAAGTAAGCTACTTCATTGTATGAGAGTCATATAATGAAATATTTACAAAAAAGCTGATCACCAAATCTGTTTTTTTGTGAGTGACTGTCTCAAGTTTGTCTTTGCACTAGAATCATCATATATTAAGTCTTTCGTGTGTTGCTTGTACTTCTTTCCCTTAACACTAGAACCGCCGGAACTAGTACTATACTTAGAACAGCCGATGTTGTCAAAGTGACCACTTTCTTTGTAAGTACATGCTGTGCTGTTTAATGTAAATATTAATGACCTTGATAACAATTTATCACTTTAATTACGTTTAATAACAGTATCATTGTATTTTACAACAACAATGGGAACATAATATTACTAATATTAAAGAACATAGTTCACAATATTTATCTGCAACAATACTAATTGTATTGCAGTAGTTTTAAAATTAATAGAAATTAATCTTGCTGGAGAAACTAAGTACCCATGAATATGTTAAGAGAAAGACCAATCATAAAATATGACCATGTATAGTACCTAATCCTACTTACAAGCATTACAAACTACTGTCTTTATTACTTTATATGTACAAGGCCAACAAACATATCTCTTGCATTTACTGCACACTTCATTTGTCTTGTTTCTGCATTTCCTCATTTGGCATAGTTTTCTTGCTTTCGCAGGAATTTCCGCTTCCTCTCTTTCTTCATCACCATCGTCCTTTTCTTCCTTTTCTTTTCCATCCCTTGGCATCCTTTCCTGATTTCTGGTTTCCATATAGACTCTACGTAATTCTTCTGCTAGATTTAGGATGAAATTCCTCCTACTTATTTTGATCTCTGTCACTAGCTTGAAAATGATCCATGCGTTGATGGCTGCTAAATCAAGGATATTGTAAAATACTTGTACAGGCCATCGACGAGTACCAGAGCGGACAGAATATTTCCTCATCATCTGGTCCAAGACATCTACAGCAAATTTTGTGCTATTGTAGAAGCTCACTGTTTCGGGAAGATGTTTCAAATTATTTTGTATTTCAACATCTGTGTGCATGGTGCTATACAGAAGAACATTTTTGTTCTTTTTCCCTTGGTAAACAGTCGGAGTACCACCTTCCCTTTTCAAGAAAACAGACGTATAAAGAGGAGTTTTCATTTTTTTATAGTGTTCGGAATTTCTTTTCTTGCACCGTTGATAGTGCCGACAAGACTAGTTTTCTCATTTTCCAGTCTCTCCCTAAGTGTGACCGTAGTGAAAAAATTATCAGTAGTCACATTTCGCCCATTATTGCAATATGGAGCTACCAACTTCATTAGTACTTGTTCTGGAAGTTTCCCATTAGGTGCCCTCTGTTCGTTCTCTCCTACATAAGGGAACCCATTACAAAGATATTTTCTTTCTACATCCGCTAGAAGCCAGAATTTGATTCCGAATTTATCAGGTTTATTCGGCATATATTGCAAATACGGACACCTGGTTCTCCTGGGGAAAAGTTGTTTGTCCACAGTGACATTTGATCCAGGTATGTAATTCAACTGTCAGTTTTCTATAAAATGTTTCCAAGTAGTTGATGTAAGTGCAAATTTGTCACTTTTCAAATGTTCTGACCGTGTATTTTTTTCATAAAAACACAGATATTTCAAAATTTCTCGAAACCTGTTTCTGCTCATTGTGTCAGTGAAAAATGGGGCTTCCCACTTTTTCAACCACAACTCATCTACTTCAATATATCTGGCACCTAGTGCACCACGAACATATAACAAAGCAACAAATGCATCTAATTCTTCTAAATGCAAACTCCAGGAATCATTTCCAAGAAGCCATTGTGCCTCTGCTTCTGTGCATTTCTTTATGTGTTTCAACATTGATTGATCAACTAAAAAGCGCCAGGCACTCGAAACATTATCGTTTGAGACGTGCCGCTTTGCGGGTGGATTAGGTCCCCGTGTTTCTTTCAATATATTCTGTTGACCTATCCTACCTGGAGTAGTAACACCGAAGTCTGCTACAGTCCACTCCGTGATCCCGTCCTTCCCCAGGAGTTTTGAGCCAGGTTCCTGAATTGAACCCTCACTTCGTTCTCCTCTTCTACGTCAATTATGTATTGATCCACTTACAGGAGGTGCAGTTCTTTTTTTTTTTTACCTAGGGTAGGTCCTTCTCTAGCATTGTTTATATTGCTGCTTGGTCCTGGTTCAGCAACTGCGTGAAGAAAGAGACAATTGGAAAGCTACAGCTCATTATAAAGATAACGTACCACACAATAAAATAGCAGTAACAGAAGTAGCAGTAGAAGTGTCAGCTCTATTATAATAGTGATCATTACTTATATAGAAACAATAATAATAATAATAACAATAATAATAATATAAGTGAATGTAAATTACCTTCATCTTCAGTCTCGGAGCTGTCACTCTCCACATTAGCGACAGGTTGGTAACCTTCATCTGTAGAATCTTCCACAAGGTCCTCAACTTCAGGATAATTTTCAGCATCTGATTCATACAAAAGAGTGACAATTTCTTCATCTGAAAGTGGCAGTGGCCGTGGTTTGTATCGTTGTGACATCTGTGCCATGTCTACTGCTCTGAGACCAGTACTCAAATAATCAGTCTTGTTTATGCGAAACCCAATAGCAAGACATATTGCATTGTTGAGCTACTTCAGTAACCAACATATTTAGTACACTGTTGACGAGTGGTAAGAATAAATCCGGGGAGTGACGCACAACAATCTTTAAGTAATCTGTTTTCAAATATACGTGTAAATTGGTCAAAGTGACCACTTGGCGGTCCTAGTGTTAAGCTTTAGCATGTGTTTGATCTGTATTGTGTTTTAGTTTTCTTTTTAAGAAATAGTGGATTTCACTATGCACATAAATATGTTGCCACGCGTCATGTTCTCTTTGCTGTCAAGATTAGCATTAATAATCTTACTGACACATACATGTTCATCTTCATTCGAGTCATCAAAACATTCTGTTAATAATCGATGTCACTGTCAAAAATGAGAAAATTTAGGCAACTGGCATTTGAAGCTGACTGCTGAACGATTCTACTGCTGCCAACATATATTGCACATAAGAAGCACGAAGACAAGATATGAGAAATTAGGACTTGTATGAAGGCATACAGACAGTTGTTTTTCCCTTGCTTTTTTACAGGAGAGGAAATAACAAGTAATGGTACAGGGTACCCTCCGCCACACGCTGGACAGGGGCTTGCGGAGTGTCTATATCAATACGGATGTAGAAACCCCAAACAATAACACTATCCACGTCTTAGAACTCATCTATTTGCTTGTGGATTCAGATTACACACAATAATGTACCACTGTCCTACTGTATCCAATCTTCTGTCTCTGTCTTATTCTGAACTGAAATGTATAGAATATCTCATAAACTGTAGGAAGCATGACATGAAATAGTTTCATCACATTACTCTTTCGGCACCAAGTTAATGTAAAAATATATGCGCAATACAATTTTGCCCTTTTCCAGGGGCTGTTGGGAGCTTAAGCATGCAATCACGGCCCAGTTTATGGGCTGCGGTAGGGGGAGGAGGGGGTTATAATGTAAAAGAGCTCTGCCCCTTTGTCACAGAGCAATGTATTTTTATTCACAGTGCCTACTACAATGTTAGAGGGTGTTGTATTGTTTAGTAGGTAAGGCTGTAAATGGCCAGAAACATTCTGTACAAGTCTGAAGTCATCTGACTTCCACCGATTTCTTTGCTCTTAGAAAAAGACCAATCCATTGTGTTCATAATGTTGGGAATTTTATGAGTCAGTGAGTTTATGAGTGAAATTTGAAAATTGAAAGCCATGGCTATAAGCAGTTTCAATGAAATCCGAAGGCATTGAAATTGTGTGTGGAGGATAGGAACATTCTGCAACTTTTTTTTATCACCATTAATGTAGTGAAATTATGCTCATGGATGATAGTGTTAGAAAATAGGTTGTCAAGTTGGCAGTGAGTTTATTGAAAGAGGTTGGGCATCCTTTCAGTAGATCAGTTTTTCTATTGAGCCTCTAGAAAAATCTGAAAACTGGCAAGCATTTCTAAGTCTTTTTGCATAACATTCTCTTCTACAGTGGAATCTGACCAGCCGTCACTAACATTGTGCATTAATTTTGTTTGTAATCTTAATTTTTTGGATATTAAAATAACACTTTAATCTCACTTAGTCATGCTCAGTAACCACTGAACTATGTAAATTATATTTTAATTCAAATTGTTTATATATAAAAAAAGATTGTGATGGATGGGACATAGTGATTGTGACAGATGGGACAATTTATATGATATAATTAAATTAAAATCTGAGTCTTGAGCATCAAAGCATCACACATCCTTTCTCCATTGCTAACATTGAGGAATATTTTCTGGAGTGTCCAAATTGCATTAAGCTAAATTCAACATTACATTTTTAATTTTTCGCTCTTCATTTATTTATTCATTTATTGTGTTAATGCACAATGATGTGTAAAACATTTGCCAAAATGTTTAATAGGTTTCTGACGTATAAGTTAATGATTAAGCTAGATTGTTTTTTAACAGTGCTATAATTGACCTTATGTAAGTGAAGGAAATGGAGGACAAGGTGATATAGCAGTCTTTTGATCGTCTGAAACCAGTTGAGGTTAGGCAAAGAGAGTATTTAGAAAGAAAGAAAGAAATCAGCAAGAATTAAGAAAAATATGCTCTATTAAAGAAAATTCCACTAGAAATGGTACCTCACCCACTTCAAGTTTGAGATGGTATAAGCGTCATCAAAGCCTGTGGATTGCTGTAAAAAAGATACAGTCAGGGTTGCCAATGAGTCTACAAAATAGAGAGTAATTCTGAAAAAAGTCGTTCATAATCAAATGTCAGAATTAGCAAATAAACTGTTTTCCGAGCCAACTGTCAAAGAAATTAAACACAGCAAGCCCAAGATCAGTGAATAAATAAAGCATTTCTGTCACCAAAATAATAATAGTGTGCAATGAGCAGGAAAGCAAGAGGTGAAGTCTAAATAACTTTGAAACATGGAAGTGCGACTTTCACCAGAAGAGATATATGATGCTTATTGTTAAAGAGGCTTGTGAGGTCTTTAAACAAGAAACTGGTATTGCCATACAGAAGTCTCTTTTACTGGCTTTACCCAAGTATGTTCTGCCTGTTTCCTATACTCGTCATAATGTTTGTGTTTGCTAATATCATGTTAACTTTAATTACCTGCTGGAGGCTGTAAATAATGTGTACATAAACTTCCCTAGTAGGGAAAAGATTTACTTCCTCTTGTTTTCTGACATGGAGAAGGAACTCGATGTTAGGAGACTGTGATGCTTGTGATAATGTCTGTGATCTTCATCAGTTTCTCCCTCAAGATGTTGACAAGAATGTGTGAAGGAGAAGCAGTGAAAGATCGGAAACAAAAAGCCAGCCTTTGCAATAGTTAGTGATCGTGCATGACAACTATGCAGTCTGGACCTTCTTGCACAATACTATACAGGAGCTAAAAGAAACACTGCCTACACTAAAATTGTCTTTGTCTCCTTTGTTATAGGAGCAGCCCAATTTAAAAGTAAATTTATGATGGGCTCCTTATACTATTCAAAATATGACATTGGGGTAGGGCTCCACTGGTCCTTTTTTGCAAAATCCCTTGGCATTTGATGAAATTGGTGTGTGAAGTGTCATCTGTTGTGCATAGTGTATAATCCACAGGAATTCTTTGATTACGTAAGAGAAGAAATAAAAAGTATCTTGGTTCTTTTCATAAGTACTGAATCAGTACTCTGAAATGAACAGATTTTTTTTCTAACTGGTGGCTGATGGTGTCAGATGCACCTGTAATTCATTCCAGCCACTTTTTCAGACCACATGACATGGATCATTAACTGGTTGCAAAAAAGATACACAGATGCACCTGAGAAATGGGTTGCTGTGAGATACAAAAGGAACACATTATCTTGGTAAAATGATTAGAGTGATATCTCCTAATAAATTTGAAGTATCATTGACAGTAGAGACTTTTGTACCAGGCCATTATAAACTGATTCAGTCTATAGATCGATTGGATATGCTGTAACCAAGATGAAGTCTTGAAAGTTATTTATCCTCCTGTTGTAGTAAATAGTAGGAGGGTTCAATGACTTTTAAAACGAATTTTGTTGTTCTGTTGTATAATTTAGTCCATGAACTGTTTTTCTATTCTTTCACTGAGATGACAAAAATCATGGGATACCTTTCAAAATCATGTTGCCCCCCTTTTTCCGGACTTAATGTAGTGACTTGATGTAGCGTGGACTGAACAAGTTGTGGGAAGGTCCCTGCAGAAATATGGAGCCACGCTGCCTCTACAGCCGTTCATAATTGCCAGTGCAGGATTTTGTGCATCTACTGCTGTCTCGATTATACCCCATAAATGTTCAATGAGATTCATGTTAGGCAATCTGAGTGGCCAAACCATTCACTTGAACTGTCCAGAATGTTCTTCAAACCAATCATGAACAATTGATGCTTGGTGAAATGGCTCATTGTCATCCATAAAAAATCCATCATTGTTTGGGAACATGAAGTCCTCGAATGGCTGTCAATGGTTGGTTCAGTTGGACCAGAGGACCCAGTCCATTCTTGCCTTGTGTGGTCTGTGCCACACTCGAACCCTACCATCAGCTCTTACCAACTGAAATTGTGACTCATTTGACCAGGCTACAGTTTTCCAGTCGTCTAAGGTCCAAACAATATGGTCCCAAACCAAGGAGAGGCACTGAACGTGATGTTCTGTTAACAATGGTACTTGCACTGGTTGTCTGTTGCCATAACTCATTAACACAAAATTTCATTGCATTGGTGTAATGGACATGTTTGTTGTACATCCCACATTGATTTCTGCTGTTATTTGACATGTTGCTGCTTTCTGTTAGCTCAGACAACTCTGCAAATGCCATTGCTATTGGTCATTAAATGAAGGTCATTAGCCACTCTGTTGTCTGTGGTGAGAGGTAATGCCTTAAATTTGGTATTTTCTGCTCACTCTTGACACTGTGGATGTCAGAATATTGAATTCCCTAACATTTTCTGAAATAAATGTCCCAAGCATCTAGCTCCAACTACCATTCTGTGTTCAGAATCTGTTAATTCCTGTTGTGTGGCCATAATCACATTGGAAAGCTATTCACATGAATCATCTGAGTGCAAATGGCAGTTCTGCCAATGCATTGCCCTTTTACACGTTGTGTACATGATACTAGCGCCATCTGTATGTGTGCATATTGCTATTCCATGACCTTTGTCACCTCAGTGTATTTCTTTTATGACTATCATTTTATTTAGTGTTATTTGTCTCAAAAAGTGTTGGATATGATTTTGGAGGACCAGTCATTGCTCATATCCATTCCATCACATTACCTGTCCTGTCTATCATGTAACACTTACTGCTTCAAAAACTTAAATTTATAAACGATCCTACATTAATGTATGCTATGTACAGTTCTTGGAGAGCCAAGGTCATCTGAAAGTTACATTTAGATTTAAGTGTACATCTAAATCACAGATATAATGCAATGTTCTACAGTCTGCAACATCTGAGGCTCAATTTTTGTCTTGTCTATCACACCATTATTTCTTTGCATTGCAGGTAAAGATAATGGTAATTACTAAAAGTGCTCATTAATCTTGTTTACCAACTAATGAAATTCTGCATCCCAGTAAGAAACCAAGGACTTAAATAAAAAATAAACATTTTATTTTGATTTCCCTAACTCCAACGTCTGTCACTCATGGACAGGCTGATGTGTGTTGTAAATAATGTGAAATTACATTTACCTTTTGTATGTCTCCTTTTGTTGGGGCCAGTGAAAATCCTTTCTTTTGAAACAGAAGTAAATATTTCATTATTTCTATACATTGTCAGGTTTGATTCCACGGGAAAGCAGTTGTGCCCAGAAACTGCATTTATTTCAAGTAGTAAAGGCTACAGCAATCAGTCACAAATAATGTTTACTGTATATTCACATTTGGCCACTGTGTGGTCATCTTCGGTACTAAAGGACACATTAAGAACCAGTTACAGTAAGATAACATGCTTGCCTTATTATACAGAATGTTCATAAATTCCCATTACAAACTTCTAGGACTGCTAGAGGGGACTGAGAAGACAATATTTTGAATTGGAACCCAAGTCTGGAAACGTAGTGTTTCTGTGCTACAGCCATTTGCAATCATGCTTGCTAGGTAAGTATACAACAATGTAATTATGTTGGGGGTTGCTTACATCTGATTGGCTGATGTCATTTGACATCTGTCCTACTTTTCTGACCTGGTTAGAGCTTCATTTGTGTGTCTGTGAGTGTTAGAGCAACATAATTGAGTACACATTTGCAGAATACATGGACATAATTCTTCTGTATGACGAAGCTCGCAGTAATGGAAGAGCTGCTCATCACCTTTATCAAGATTGTTATCCACAACATCCGATTCCATCACATACCGTTTTTGCCACAATTACGCAATGGCTTCGAGAAAGGGGTAACTTCATCAGCAGGCATGACTGTGGTGCTCCAAGGAGACTCGGCACACCCAAATTGGAAGAAGCCATACTGTAAGCAACAGTGTTTGTGAAAACTGATTAAGTTTCCTTTTTGTTTCTTTGGTTATGAATGGCTGGAACCGTAGAACAAATGATATAGGACCACACCTAATAAATTGCTTATAAAAGTGGTTGAATTACCAGCATGTTTTTGAATGTAGCATGGAAATGGTTTGTTTCTAGACATGGGTTCCAATTCAAAATATTATCTTCTCAGTCCCCTCTACAATTCCCAGAAGTTTGTAACAGGAATTTCCTAACACTCCGTGTATACAGTTATGTAAGCTTTAAATGTGACTCGGTCATAAAATACATATAAGTGTAAGTTAAAACATTAAAAAACAGTGATACATGCACACAGTCCTAACCGGACTATTCATGTCAAAGGCAGAGTTTGTACTAAGACCGCTGTTTGCTGTTACAATGCAGCTGGCTTCAGTGTACATCATACCAATCTACAGCGCCCTCTTTACATGTGTGATGCATGTCCACAGTGTATTACCTTCATTTTATAATTCATGTGTTTAATCATTTTATTTATTATTTTATATTTAGAAAAAAGCTTGTATACATAAAACAAATTAGGTGGTTGCAACTAAAAACAGTGACTAATTTTTTACAGATATAAATGGTGATAATTGTGTGAATTATCCAGTGACATTGGTTATTGCTGCACACTTTACAACTGAACATCATGTTCAAAATACATCAGTTAATAAAATAAAACCATGTTACATACAAAGCACAATTCAAGGAATTGCATATTTGTCTACTTGTCATGCCTAGATCGTCGAAAAGAAAACAAAATGGTTGATAAAAATGGAGCTACCCATACTTAAACCATATTTTTGTAAAAAAATATATCACCATTGAATAGAAAGTAACTATACTCAAAAATTAATGGAAGTAGCACTATGTACTCACTGATTTCATGATTGTATAATTTGTTTTGAACCGTGAAATATTTTCAGGACAAGCCATATGTATCAAAGAGATCAATATACAAGGTGCACAACTTTGTTTCCGCCATTTGCCGATAGGTGGTGATGACGGTAAGTAGCGGCCAAAAGAAACAGATCGCAGACATCGGGCAGTTAGCTTGGACCTCGGTCAACATAAACTCATTCGAACATAAGTAGATTTGTGTCTGCATCATAAAGTTGTTCTTGATTGAAAATGTCAGTTTATGAGCCTAATTCTCGTCATTTGCGGGAGGTGTTACTGTTTTGTTTCAATATGAAGGAAACAGCAACTGAGTCTCATCAAATTCTCTCAAGTATGTATGGTAAGGACGCTATTAGTGAAAGAATGTGTCGTGAGTGGTTTCAACGCTTCAAGAAGGTGCAGAATTGGAGACATTGCTGAGTGAAGACTCACGTCAAACTCAAGAAGAATTGGAACGATTAGTGGAAGTGACGCAGCAAGCCATTTCAAAAGGCTATGGGGATGATTCAGAAAGAAGGAACTTGGGTCCTGTGTGAGCTGAAACCAAGAGACGTTGAACAATGTTTGTGTGTTTGTGAACAGTTGCTTCAGAGGCAAAAACACAATGGATTTCTGCATCGCATTGTGAGTGGAGATGAAAAATGGGTTCATTAAAATAACCCTAAATGCAAAAAAAAACATGGGGATGTTCTGGCCATGCTTCCACGTCGATGGCCAAACTGAATATTCACGGCTCCAAGGTCATGCTCAGCATTTAGTGGGACCAGCTCGGCGTCATATATTATGAGGTGTTAAAACCAAGTGAAACAATCATAGTTGCTCGTTATGGAACACAATTAATGCATTTGAGCAGAGCATTAAAAGACAAATGGCCACAATACAGTGAGAGGCACAATAAAGTGATTTTGCAGCACGACAACACTCAACCCCATGTTGCAAAAGAGGTCAAAATGTACGTGGGAACATTAAAATGGGAAGTCCTACCGCACCCGCCATATTCTCCAGACATTGCTCCATCTGACTATCACCTGTTTAGATCAGTGACGCATGGCCTGGCTGACCAACTCTTCCGATCTCATGAAGAAGTCACATATTGGATCGATTCGTGGATCGCTTCGAAAGATGAACAATTTTTCTGACACTGCCCAAAATAAGGGAGAAAGTAGTTGCCAGTGATGGAAAATGCTTTGAATGATACATGTGTAACCAATTTGTTTCATTAAAGCCTCAAATGTTGGGAAAAAAGCACCTTGTACTATTTCAGATATGTTGATGATGCTTTGCTATTAATTAGAGGCAATGACGAAGGTTTAACAATTGTCAACAAGTTACACACATGGTAAAATCGAATTCACATGTGAGATGCAGTAACTTTTTTAAATTTCAACATCTTTATTTTAACTGACAAATTTGCATTTGTGATTTACAGAAAAAGCACTTTTACTGACTGTATCAAGCATACACCTCAAATCACTCCAGTCTGCACAAGAAAGCATACTGTAATTTCACTGTAAATCTGTTAAAAATTCGATTTTCAAGTACAGGCCATGAAACTGAGCTAACTACAATAAAACATATTGCTAATATATATCCTGCACAATTACATAGACAACACGAATAAAAATATTGTGAACCAAAGGAAGAAATAACTAAATGTGATGTTTTCTACTTAACATAACTTGGGTGGAATAAAAAAAGATAAATGGTATTGAAAAAAAGAAATCTTTCCCTTAGCTCAAGCATCGACAGATCGGAATGTCCTGTCTACGATGCTTGTTATGTGGGACAAACTGACAGATGGCTGGAAACCAGGCTTAGTGAATATGCCGCATTAGATTGGAAAAAATGCGGTAGGAAACTCTTAACTTCACTGCCCACCTTCTTGAAAGTGAATATAGTGCACCAGTTTTGTCCTCATCCATGCAAGAAGAGATGTATGGAGCTGTTGCATGAGTTTTATATCTTTTGCCATCAGATGTTGTCTTGTAGGACACTGCTTAATGAGCAGGTGGCCACGAGAAATTCCAAAATTTGGGAACTGTTTGAAAATAATTGGGATCCAGCTACTATGGGTTGATCCCAACAGACACATTAATGACCTAGTTATGATTACACCCTTCCTAAATTGCATATGAGTACAACATTTGCCCTGGAAACAAATATAAAACAAATTTCCCACACTATTACATTATCTCATCAAAAGTTTATTATTTCTAACACCAAACTGAGTAAATTACAGTGTATTCTTATGTGAAACTTATGAGAGAAGACAATTTAAAGAAGAAAGATTTCTGTTGCTTTTGACATACTGTTTCCAGTACAATAACTGGTAAAACCACTCTTGTCTGGTCCAATTCCATCAATTGTGCTTTGAATGTAACATGGTTTCAATAAAAATATTCATTAACTTAGATATTCTGAACGTAATGTTTTAATATAACAACAAAAAATAATCAGTTATTGACAATGTCATGTAAATGGATAGATAAAAAATTTACGCATCAAGCAGTGGCAGGAGAACACACACACAAAAAGGTTTAACTTTTACAAGCTTTTGGAGCCAGTAGAGCCTCCTCCTGGTAGAAGAGTTGAAGGGGAAGGGAGAGGAAAAGGGAAGGCTGATTGTTGGGGACTGGCACTATGTTTCACTTCGTGTGAGAGTATGGGGCAGGAAACAATATTCTTCATTGTGATACATTTCCAGGTGCTAGAGATGACAACATTCTGTTCAACTTCTGCTCCTCCCTCATGCTGTGCGTAACCCACTGAGCATAGATTTTTCAGAACTTCACATACTCTGTCATGATGGCATGAGTGGTACCATGACCGATGCCCAACTTGAGCCAAATGTCATCTTCCATTGGTCATTTCTGACAGCAGCATTCACCACAGCAGCGACAGGAGGGGATAATGACATGATGAGCTGTCCTAGCAGATTGTTCTGACACTCCTTACACAGTCAAAAATTGCATTGCACCTCGCTGTTCCTCTTTCCCTGTTTTCTTAGTGGAGTTGAACACATACAGGACTCACTGACCTCCTGTCGAACACATCTAACAGATGAATGGCACTGTGGTGAAAGTGTGCTCATTTTTTTCCTGATTCCCAATAGAGGGCACTTCTGTACACACACACCTAACTGCATCACCAACATCCACACTATGCTTGTTATATAGTCTATCTTGTTTTCATTTGACTGCCCCTTATACAATCCACATTCATTTATTGGTATTTCAATTTCCAGTTTAGTCTGTGTATAACCATTACTGTAAACAGTCTGACACAATGTTCACACCCCTCCGAACTGCTGGGAGTGACATGTTAATGTCACCTGTGCTGCAACTCAGGGTAGTAGAAGCAGTGGAGGGGTTGCACATATTGTTCACTAGCTGCAGCCACGCGCTATTTTTATAGCAGCAGGCTCTCACTACCTTCTGAGTTTCCCTGCTCTCCCAACAAAAGGAGGCTGGCTGTGCTCTGTCCTGCACAGCAAGCACATAAATCGCTGGGGGAGGAGGGGGAAGGGGTACCCTGCTCATTTGAAATGGTTCTAAACACAGTTGTTCACTTTCACAGCTTCTACAACATCCAGTAATGGTCTGCTAAGTATTCCGTAACCCTTCATTTGGAACACACAGAAATATTGTGAAGAAAAACTATTAAGTTACTCTAATTAGATATCTATGGTAATATGATCAATTTTATGTACAATGTTTCAAGATATAGTATGCAAGAGATGAATACACTAAACAGATTCAGAAGGATGTAGGTTGCAGGGAGGTACTGGGAGATGAAGAAGCCTGCACAGGATAGAGTAGCATGGGGAGCTGCATCACACCAGTCTCAGGACTGAAGAACACAACAACAACAACAACAACAACAACAACAACCTGTAAGTATCATTGTCCACAAAAAGCGTGTGGGTGCTACAATAAAAGTAAAACAATGTTGTTCCTATGGTTGTAAAAAATGAATGTATTTTACACTATTGGATGTGAAATGTTTTAAAAGAATTCTGTTTTGCTTCAAAGCACAGAACAATTCCATATTTTCCACATTTTATGTCCCTGGCGGCAAAGTCTGTATCTCTGCTTTTGGCCCATACTCTGGCCAGTGGTCAAAACTGTCATGTTGTATATCATACACCGGCACAGGAGCTACTGTTTACTTCTCCTTCTGGTCTTGTTGTCCATCCAACACTCAAAGTCATGCATTCTCTTCCTAGGAAATATACGTCTGTCTGCAATGTCACTGGTAAGAATTCGCTAACACATTTGTATAACAGCTCACCTTCAAGACTTCCTCTTTCTGTTTATAAGCAGTTTTTGTTGCACAGTAAAGAACAGAGCCACAAAATTGAATGAAAGTGTTGGTTATATAATGTTGGAAGATGCATGCTAGAGATGTACACTATGTTAGTTTCACCAGAGACTACAGAATATTGCTGTATATGAGAGCTTATGTGTTGCTTTCTAGCACTGACCAAGGCCAAAATTTCAAACATGTTGCAGAAAACAGTGTGACATTTTGATGTTTCTTGAGAGGAACATTGATGAATAAAGGATTAATGTGAAGCACGTGAAATGACATTTTCCCAAACAGATTTATATTTATAGATATATATGTCTTACCCTCTTGTCCTTGAAATAAGATGCATTATTTGTCTCAAAAAGTTGGCAACCCTAGTTGCAGTTCATGTACAATCAAAACAGCCGAAGAAGAATGTAATCACTCTAACTCGGAGACTGAGGAAAACAGTCTCATAACAGATGCGAGTCAGAGACTTCTGTCAGTCAGCTGTCTCACATTACGTGAAACCTCTCAAACCCAGAGGATAAGTGGGAAAATGTTCATATTACTGACTTAGCCATAAAGATTGGTTTCGTTTGGTTTTTTCATTAAAAAAAAAAAATGACTGACCAGAAAGGCAATTGACTGATCAGTCAGTTGTTAAAAGCAGTCAGTTGTTCCATCACTATGTTCTCTCTCCATTGTCATAAAAAGTTCCTGTTATCTCTCCATTGTCGTAACAAGTTCCTACCACTGCTTTTATAAAATTTGAGTTTGCATTTAAACTGCTGTAATGTTTCTCTAAGGGATTCCATTTCCAGTGATGACCGTGTTGTGCCTCCACCCCTATCCCCTATTTCCCACTGCCACCTCTGTTTTTCAGTAACCAATTCACTGCACTATTGGTACTAATCAGCACTATAGTTTTTCTGTCCATGTTCTGATGTCTAGCATCCAAAGTATGTACAGCCTTTAGTAGTAGTGTTTTCTAGTTGTACATCTGCATTGTTTCCACCAACTTTTAAATATACTGTTCTTCTGAGTTTCATTACTTGATCCCATTTTGATTAGTTTTAATGTAATATAGCTTATATCTTCATAGGAGACAATGTGACGTGATTTCTCCATGAACAAGAGTGTGAATAGATATATTTTTTAAATACCATAATTTCACAGATTTTTTTTAGTTATGTTTATGAGACATAAATTAAAAGTAAGGTGGACGAGAAAGCATAACCATGTTTTGAACTCTTGTTAAGTTTAAACATATTTTAAGTCTTCACATAACTTTGTTCTTTATGCTACAGATTGTATACAACTGCAACATTGTGTTGAGCTTGTTGTCATGTATGTATTCATTTTTGGTTCTAATTGTTTTCTGTTAGTTGTTTCTCAGTTAACTGTATTAGGACAAATACCAGGTGGTTATAATTAAAGTGCAGCTACTCACAGTGGTCCAGTAGGGCTGTAATTTTTGTATGGCACTGAAAGTTGATAGATATTCTAATGTGGTTAATACAGAATCAATTTACACTGGAAAAAAAGTTAGTTCCAACTTTGATCACCAGGTACAAAATCTAGCAGTTTAAATGCAAGAGAAACATATAGAAATATTTCCATATGTAATGGATTGAACAGTACTCTAGAACAGATCACATGAGTGATTTGTAAGCAATCTCCATTGTAGACTGATTGCATTTCCCCAGTAAACTACCAAAAAACTGAGATATACCACATGTTTCACATATGACTGAACCTATATGATCATTCCATTTAATATCTCTACTATGTATTATGCCCAGGTACTTGTAGGAGTTGGCCAATTTCAACTGTCACTCATTTATATAGTCATTTTGTAAAAAGCGCAATTCTACATTTCTGAACATTTGAAACAAATTGCCAATCTCTGCATCACTTCGAAATCTTATAAGATCTGATTAAACATTTATGCTATTTCTTTCAGATAGCACTTCATTATAGATAATTGCATCATGTTCAAAAAGTCTGAAATTGCTATTAATAATGTGTGCAAGATCATTAATATACAACATGAACAGCAAGGGGCACACCCGAAGTTACTTCTACACTGGTGTCCAAAATTAAAGCAACATGATATAGTCATACAAATCAGATGTCCGTACTATCGTATTCTGTATGGAAGATGGCATTCCAGTCAACGGACAACCATGCCAATGATGACATCAGGGCACTTATGAAATGAGGTAGTGTTTGCCGGGTAGTCCCATGTCCACAGTCACAGTGACCTTTATTGTTGGAGACCTGTGTGTCTATCTCTGATGCATCTTCACAGAGGAAACATCTGGAGTAGGGTCATCAACATGCCACTTGGACGGTCTAACATTGGGCCAATGCAGTTTTCACAGATCAGTCCCGATTTAGCCTGGAGGGTAGTTCTCAATGGATTTGCATTTGGAGGGGATGTGGAACATGATATCAGGACCCAAACATTGTGGAAAGTGACCGATGTCGAGGAGGATCCCTAATGGTGTGGGCAGGGGTTATGTTTACCACTCGAACCCCTATTCATGAAATTTTATGGGTGACTCGGCAAGGTTTAACTGCTGTCAGGTATCGTGACGAGATCTTGGGACCTTATCTGTGGTTGTTGCGAGGTGCTGTGGGCCCAGACATCATATTGATGGGTGGTAATGCTTTATTTCATAGAGCATTGGTGATGGATGTTTTCTTGGAAATGGAAGGTACTGCATGCATTGTGTGGCCTGCTAGCTTTTGTGATTTAAATCCCGTAGTCTGTCTGGGATGCACTAGGGAGACGGCTTGCATCACATCAGCATCCAGCAACCACTCTCCAAGACTTGATGAGCAGCTCTGCAGAAACAATTGGTGTTATTGCCTCAACATGAGGCTGATGACATCATTCACAGCATGCCCTATTGTTATCAGGCCTGTATTGGTACCAGAGGATGTACAACACCCCAAACTGAGCACATTAACCAGTTGTCGGAATGTGTATGCGAATTCGTTAAGTTTGAAAAAATGAAGAACATTTTTGTCTATTGTTTTGCATGTTGCATTTCTTATTCTTTAAATTGTTTCTGCTTTACTATCACCTGTTTATACTGTTTTGTGGCAAAGTAAGTGCAACCTTGCAAAATTTCTGTTTGTTGCTCTAATTTTGGACACCGGTGTATGTATGACAATGACTCTCCATCTAAGATAACATGCTGCGTCCTCTCTATTAAAAAATTCTAAGTTGAGTCACACATTTTGGTTGATCCCCCATAAGATCATACTAATAAGTGTAGGTGTGATACTGAGTCAAATGTTTTTTGGAAATCAAGAAATACTGCATCTACCTGGTGGCATGGAACTAAAGCTTTCAGTATGTCAGGTGAGAAAAGTGTGAGTTGGGCTTCACATAATTGATGTTTTCGGAATCCATGGTGATTGGCATGGATGGGGTAATTTTGTTCTTAATATATCATTACATTTGAGCTCAGAATATGTTCTTAATTGTACAACAAACCAATGTCAAGGATATTGGATGGTAGCTTTGTGGATCACTTCTACTACTGTTCTTGTTAACAGATGTGACCTGTGCTTTCATCCAACTCCTGGACGCAGTTTTTTGTTCGAAGGATCTACGATAAATTATAGTTAACTGCGGGGCTAACACAGCTGCAAATTCAGTACGGAATCTGATAGGGATTCCATCAGGCCTGGAAGCTTTGTTCAGTTTTAATGAGTTCAGCTGTTTATCAGCATGACTGACACTAACACTTATTTCACTCATATTTTCAGTGGTATGACGATTAAATTGGGGCGATTCTCCTGGGTTTTTCTTCGTAAAGAAACATTTGAAAACAGAGTTAAACGTTTCAGCTTTTGTTTTGCTACTCTGAACTTCAGTTCCTGTCTCTCAAGTGACTGGACACAAAGTTTGGTACCACTGTCAGCCTTTACATATGATCAGAATTTCTTTAGATTTTGTGAAATATCATTTGACAATATTCTGCTCATGTAATACAAGGGGGTTTCAAGAAGTAATGCCAATTTTGGATGGGAAAATGTGAAATTTGTCGTGGGCTTTATGGACTATCACCACTTTAGTCCCTATAGTTTCATGAAATTCTGATAAGTGGCAACACTATACGTAGCCTTGAAATTGGCATTCATAACATACGTGAGTTCCAAGCACAGAGCTGTCACTGAGTTTCTTTTGTAAGAAAACTAAAGCATGGCTGATACTCATAGGTGTTTGCATAATGTCTACAGATGCCTGGCAGTGAACAAACGGACAGAGAGTTGTTGGGTGAGTCATCTGTCATCACAACAAGGTCACACAAACCTGTCCCATCTCCTGCTTGCCGGCTATGACTTGTAATGTTGGATCATGCAGGGGCTCTTGATGAAGGTGATCAACCAATCACAATCAACACCTTGCTACACAACTGGATGTCTCTGTTGGTATTGTTGACACACTCGTCCACCTGTTGGGGTACTCAGTGGTGTGTTCCCACTGGGTTCCTCACTGCTTTACGGAATACCATAAAGAACAACAGAAGGCCATCTGTGTGGAATTGCTTGTGTGTTACGGGGCTGATTGTGACAATTTTTTTTTTTTTTTTTAACATCATCAGTAGAACCACCTCTCCTCCAAAGAAAAAGTCCAAAACTACATTATCAGCCAGTAAAGTCATGGTGATGGTCTTCTTCTGTCAAGAGGTTATTCTGTTTGATGTCCTCTCTCGTGGCGAAACGATCAACTCTCTATTGTGGTGAAATTATCAGCCGGCCGCGGTGGTCAAGCGGTTCTAGGCGCGCAACCCGGAACCGCGCGACTGCTACGGTCACAGGTTCGAATCCTGCCTCGGGCATGGATGTGTGTGATGTCCTTAGGTTAGTTAGGTTTAAGTAGTTCTAAGTTCTAGGGGACTGATGACCACAGATGTTAAGTCCCATAGTGCTCAGAGCCATTTGAACCATATTGAAATGATCAACTCTGATGTGTATTGTGCTACTCTCAGGAAATAGAAGAAACAAGTTCAGTATGTTACATTGCCATTAAAAAGCAAACAAGCTTCTCTGTCTACATGGCAATGCAAGGCCTCACAGAAGTCTGTGCACCTGAGAGGAGCTCACAAAACTATTGAACTCTTCTTCCTCATCCAACCTACAGCGCATATCACCCACCTTGCAACTTTCATTTGTTTGGCCCAATGCAGGATGCACTCATTGGGAATCAATATGAGAATGATGGGGAGGTTATTGATGCTGCAAGACAGTGGGTCTGTCATCAACCAGTAGAGTGGTACCATGTGGACATACAGACGCTCCCAGTAAAGTGGGGCAAGGCCATCACATTGAACAGAGAATATGTTGAAAAATAGGATTTTGTAGACCAAAGATTGGGGAATAATATGTTGTATTGGAATCCAGAATGAAACCAACCTGCTTTCAGAAAAAAATATGTTGCGTTACGTATTGAATGCCCATCATACGTGCTCATTATTTAGAACAAACCAGCTCTTTGTTCATTTCTAGCCAGTTTGTGTGACATCCTCTTCCAAAGGCATCTCTGGACGCAGATGCAGTGCTAAGGGGTTGGGGTCAGCACAGTGCTCACATGGCTGTTTGTCAGCTTCCCTGACCCTGGAGGTGCTACTTTTCACTCAAATAGTGTCTCAATTGGACATGCTCATTAGATGACAATATTTAAAACTGGTTGCCCTGTATAATTATTTTACAAGAAGAATTGAAAGCAGTTAGATAAACAATAAATGAAGGGGGGTAAAAACATGGATACAAGTTAAGGAGTCAGCTAGTAAGGTTACAGTTTCAGATACACAGCAGTTAATAAATTTGTGAAAAACAAAGTGACTATTTGTTGCTTGCTTCATAGTTTCACACCTTCCATGAATTTCATCATTCTTCAGAAAACACCCCTGTCATCTTTGTTTTTCTGCTTCCTTTTCCCTACCCAACCACTATCAGCCTATGGTGCTGATGCATATTTTTCTTTTTTTTTTTTGTATTTAGCTGTGAAAGTGTGATAATATTTGCTACTTCCTATATTCTTGCTGTAACTCTTGTTCAATAAAGTAAACAGTTTACAATGCCAGCCTCAAGCTCTGTGTCTAGATTGTTTAGTGTCGGCATCATATTTTATGTTGAGCCATTCTTACCATCCCTGTTTTCAAGAGAAATTCAAAGATAGTTTACATGATACTGTCAGATGGATTTTATAAGAGTGAAAAGCAACTGCACATTCTGTCTACCCATTGCTTTTTGTTTATTGTGATGAATAATTCATGGTGACTTAATTTCAAGGTGGTGTTATTTCTAACATGTGTACCGTCAACTGAAGGAAAAAAAAAAAAAAAAAAAAAGACACATATCAGTCTGTTTTGTCATATTTCCCAATAACTATGCCATTGGAAGGCTCTTTATGCAGTATCTCTCCATTTTTAGGCTACTCTTAATAATTCATGGGAAATTCTAACACTGCTTCATGACTGCACCAGTTTTGTTTACTTTCTGGGCTATTTTCCAAGGGGAACTGATTTACAGTAGTAATCTGTGATAGTTATTTGGCCCATAGTGACATAATTATTTTTGAGCTTCACCAAGATTTTATTGATTGGTATTCACAAAATACCTTTATGACCCTTATAAGATTCCGTCATACATAGCATGTATCTAACTTATTTGCACAACTTGAAAAGAATGCTACTTTTTCCTAAACGCTTGGCCATTTGGAGCTCCCATTCCGCGACTGCTACAGGAAAGAGAGTGTGTTACAGTGGTACACAAAATACTCTCCGCCACACGGTGTAAGTTGATTTGGGGAATAAGAATGTAAATAGCAAGCCATCCAATTATATGATAACCCTCGAGACAGTAAATCTGTGGTTGAAATGTCTTCTCTTCTTTAATGTTCAACTCTGAACAACATTGTGTAGAGAAGATGTTAAGTTGCATAGAGGCACAACAAAAAGACTCTGTACATTTGAGAATTCAGCCAAAAGGCCATCTTCTAAAGTAGAAAACACACACACCAGGATTTGCAGCCATTAAGTGAAACACATTGTGTTGGGCAGTGTGTTCAGCAACTGGGTGGTCCAACTCTCTCTTGGCCACAGTTTGTCAGTGGACAGTCTTATATTCATGTGAACAGATATCTTGTTGATTATCACTCTCATGTAGTGGTTGCAGCTTAGTTTATAGGTCACATAACTGCTTTCATAGATAGCCCTGCCTTTGATGGGATAGGCGATTCCTGTCATCAGACTGGAATGGGTGATGGTGGGAGGATGCATGGTACAGATCTTTGCTTCTAGGTCTATTGCAGGTATGTGAGCCATGAGGCAAGGAGGTTGCAATGACCCAGCAGTAGAGGTAACTCAATATTGATTCATGTCTCTAATAACTTGCTTACCAATTACACTGTCAATGACAAAACTGCTTAACAGGGCTATGCTAGGTGATAATCCAAATGAAACTAATTCAGAAGTTATGTTTATTTATTTGTGTATTGTGGTCTAAGAATACATGATTTCATGGCAGTATATAGTGATGAAATCCTTTTAGGCTTCCAGCCACATCAAGTAGTTTAAGATCCATGATGTTTTGACTGCTTATTCCTTAGTCATTGTCAAATGTCGACAATCATCACTTGGCTTGGGTAAGGAAAACTTTATTGAAAGCTCTTGGATTTTTGACTGCCTGATGCAGCTGTTAACCTGAGATAATTATGTGTATTGTATTTTCATGTATGTTTGACTACCATTGTCTTCAGTTGTTAATTACCAGTGTTACATTGATTGTTCTTCAAGGACAGTTATGGCCAATTTAGAAGTTGAGGTCATTGGAAAAGAAATATATTTAGTATTAGTCAGTGAATATTACACATTTGCTGTAATTAAAAATTACTATGAAGCAGTGTGAAATATGTAGTAATATCAAGAACCCAGTTTCAAAACGTTAGATTCACACACTGTCAGTATTGTTTTGAAGGTTGCAATTGTTTTTGAAGCCTTTAGGCAGAAGGTTGTAATTTTCAGTTGTGTTATGTCTGCAGTTGTACACAGCAGATAGAAAGTAGACATTTGTAGTGGAAAGACAAAGACATACTTACATGCAGCCAAGGCTAGCAAAGAAAAAATATTTACACCTTCCGTTAGATTTACGACATTTTGTCACACTAAATACTGTCCTGCGTTGTGAGTAGTTGCTTCTAGTAACTGATGATTGTGGCAGAGGCATCAATGGCAGGCTTACAAGGTTCAGCCTGTATTCTCCTGAATCTGTGTGCGCACTGACTTATAAAGAGGCACAGAGGGAGTATGTCCATCAGCTGCAACCTCTATCTGAATATGAGTGTGTAGTGCCACTTGTGTGCTTGTGCCAAGAGACAGAGGCAATAATGCGAGGGAAGGTCTGTTCTGTGGTGAAAGTGATGGAGGTAGATGGGTGACTATGGCAGATGGTTTGTTGCATAACCATTGACTGTACAAATATGCCCTCAGTAGCTGTGTCTTCATCGATTCTGGCTGAAAAGTTGGTGACAGGGACAATATACTATGTAGCATTGATGATGTCCACACCAGAAATTCGCAGTTCAATCACTTCAATTGCACTTTGATTGCTAAATGAACTAATGTTCATGGCCAGATAGAGTCTGCTCTATCATAATTTATGCACAGGTAACTGCTAGTCACATATCACTCAACTGGTGTTCTATAATGTGATTGTTCTAGTGCAGTAACCTAACACTGGAATATTTATTCACAAAAGTTCATGTGCGGCTAACATGTAATAAACACAGTCATTGATTAATAATTACACAGTCAATGTCCAGTTAATCATTTCAAACAACACTGGATTATTAAATAAACTCCTGGACATGAAGTCGTGATAAATTCTGAAAGACTTTCTTACTTGTGGCTTGTACTAAATCTTCTGTGATACATATCCTTTATTTTTTTATATAGATTTTGCTCATTTCATATCCTCCACAGACAGACTAAATTGACTTCCAGCATGCGTCTTATACAGCGTGTATAAAAAAGAATCATCCGATTTAAAAAAATTGTAACTATTATATTATTTGATATATGTGCATGAACAACATACTGTTGGAAAGAGCAAACTCTTGAGTTTTACAAGCTTCCTGCTAGGTAGCACAGTGTGCGCCCATTTCAGTTCATGTCAGAACAACATAAAGCGTTTTATGTTCTATGTTTTGTGCAGTGCAGGTCAGCATGACTTTCGTACTAGTGCATTAGACGATGGCATGAACAATTCCAAGAAACAGATAGTTTGTGTAAAGGCAAACAGCTGGGCCATCCCCCAATGTCTAACACAGACTTTGCATGCACACGCCATAGTTTTACAAGGACTCCACAGAAATCCATTCGCTGTGCTGCTCGACAGCTCAACATGCCACCAATGTCCATCTGGCATCTGTTGCATTGACATTTACACATGATACCATACAAAATTCAGCTACAGCAAGCTCTTCGTGAAGGTGACAAACAACAACATTTGGAGTTCTGTAATTTCATTCTTGGGAAGATGGAGGATGACAGTTTTCTTCCACACTTACTGTTTAGTGACGAGGCAACATTCCATTTAAATGGAAATGAGAACTGTCACAATGTGAGAATATGGGGTATGGAACAACCACATGAAGTTGTACAACGTGAGAGGAACTCTCCAAAATTTAATGTGTTTTGTGCAGTTTCACAAAAAAAGATGTATGGTCCATTTTTCTTTGCCAATAACACTGTCACAGGAAGCACATATCTCGATATGCTTGAGAAATTTCTTTTCCCACAGTTGGAGACTGATTCGAATATCTTCATTTACTGACAGGATGGGGCACTGCCACACTGGCATCCAGAAGTGCAGGAATTTTTAAATGAAAGGATTACTGAAGATGGATCAGCTGCACTGGATCAAATAATTCAGCCTTACATTACTGGCCTCCAACATCACCGGACCTGACTGTATGTTATAACTTCTTGTGGGGGTTTATAAAAGACTCTGTTTATGTGCCTCTGTTACCAACAAAAATGAGTGAACTGAGACTTCGCATAACAGAAGCTATGGCGGACATGCTTGCTGCAGTGTGGAGACATTTTAAATACTACATTGACATAAGTAAGACGAGGGCTAGTAGAAATCCTTGGGTAACAGAAGAAATATTGAATTTAATTGATGAAAGGAGAAAATATAAAAATGCAGTAAATGAAGCAGGCAAAAAGGAATACAAACGTCTCAAAAATGAGATCGACAGGAAGTGCAAAATGGCTAAGCAGGGATGGCTAGAGGACAAATGTAAGGATGTAGAGGCTTATCTCACTAGGGGTAAGATTGATGCTGCCTACAGGAAAATTAAAGAGACATTTGGAGAGAAGAGAACCACTTGTATGAATATCAAGAGCTCAGATGGCAACCCAGTTCTAAGCAAAGAAGGGAAAGCAGAAAGGTGGAAGGAGTATATAGAGGATCTATACAAGGGCGATGTACTTGAGGACAATATTATGGAAATGGAAGAGGATGTAGATGAAGATGAAATGGGAGATACGATACCGCGTGAAGAGTTTGACAGAGCACTGAAAGACCTGAGTCGAAACAAGGCCCCCGGAGTAGACAACATTCCATTGGAACTACTGACGGCCTTGGGAGAGCCAGTCCTGACAAAACTCTACCATCTGGTGAGCAAGATGTATGAAACAGGCGAAATACCCTCAGACTTCAAGAAGAATATAATAATTCCAATCCCAAAGAAAGCAGGTGTTGACAGATGTGAGAATTACCGAACACTCAGTTTAATAAGCCACAGCTGCAAAATACTAACACGAATTCTTTACAGATGAATGGAGAAACTAGTAGAAGCCGACCTCGGCGAAGATCAGTTTGGATTCCGTAGAAATACTGGAACACGTGAGGCAATACTGACCTTACGACTTATCTTAGAAGAAAGATTAAGGAAAGGCAAACCTACGTTTCTAGCATTTGTAGACTTAGAGAAAGCTTTTGACAATGTTGACTGGAATACTCTCTTTCAAATTCTAAAGGTGGCAGGGGTAAAATACAGGGAGCGAAAGGCTATTTACAATTTGTACAGAAACCAGATGGCAGTTATAAGAGTCGAGGGACATGAAAGGGAAGCAGTGGTTGGGAAGGGAGTAAGACAGGGTTGTAGCCTCTCCCCGATGTTATTCAATCTGTATATTATGCAAGCATTAAAGGAAACAAAAGAAAAATTCGGAGTAGGTATTCAAATCCATGGAGAAGAAATAACCACTTTGAGGTTCGCCGATGACATTGTAATTTTGTCAGAGACAGCAAAGGACTTGGAAGAGCAGTTGAACGGAATGGATGGTGTCTTGAAGGGAGGATATAAGATGAACATCAACAAAAGCAAAACGAGGATAATGGAATGTAGTCGAATTAAGTCGGGTGATGTTGAGGGTATTAGATTAGGAAATGAGACACTTAAAGTAGTAAAGGAGTTTTGCTATTTGGGGAGCAAAATAACTGATGATGGTCGAAGTAGAGAGGATATAAAATGTAGACTGGCAATGGCAAGGAAAGCGTTTGTGAAGAAAAGAAATTTGTTAACATCGAGTATAGATTTAAGTGTCAGGAAGTCTTTTCTGAAAGCATTTGTATGGAGTGTAGCCATGTATGGAAGTGAAACATGGACGATAAATAGTTTGGACAAGAAGAGAATAGAAGCTTTCGAAATGTGGTGCTACAGAAGAATGCTGAAGATTAGATGGGTAGATCACATAACTAATGAGGAGGTACTGAATAGGATTGGGGAGAAGAGGAGTTTGTGGCACAACTTAACCAGAAGAAGGGACTGGTTGGTAGGACATGTTCTGAGGCATCAAGGGATCACCAATTTAGTATTGGAGGGCAGCGTGGAGGGTAAAAATCGTAGGGGGAGGCCAAGAGATGCATACATTAAGCAGATTCAGAAGGATGTAGGTTGCAGTAGTTACTGGGAGATGAAGAAGCTTACACAGGATAGAGTAGCATGGAGAGCTGCATCAAACCAGTCTCAGGACTGAAGACCACAACAACAACAACATTGACATATGCCATGCATCTCAAGAGGAGCATATTGAACACCAATGAAAAGGTATGAAATGTATTAGTTTCAGAAATATACAACTGCAAAAATCGGATGATTCTTTTTGATACACCCTGTATAGTTAAAGCGCACCTGCTGTGTTGTGGGGCACTCTGTATGCATTTCGTACACCACACTCACAGTGTAGACATGTTTATTATTCCAAGACGAAATTTCTACAGTCTTATGCTGCCATCATCTAATCTTATGGAACATGTTATAGAACTGATATGCTACATTACATGAAATCAAAGCATAAAAGGCACTCTACATGTATACATATCTTAATGAAAACCCAGTTCATAACATGCACACAGGTGGTAAAATCCTTGTACTACCCATGCATATTGGTGGTGAACATGATTCTCCCAAGATTACCACATAGCACTATGCTGCCATGTATGTATATATGCGGAGTGCCTTTGAATTCATATAATGTAACATGGCAGTTGATAACAAGTTCCATAAGATAAGAGGATGGCAGCATAACACTTAAGGCTGGTCACCTTGAAACAATAAAAGTGGCTACACTGTGATTGCGACATATGAAGTGTGTTCTCCATTCCCTTCTTATATATACACTACTGGCCATTAAAATTGCTACACCACGAAGATGACATGCTACAGACGTGAAATTTAACGGACAGGAAGAAGATGCTGTGATATGCAAATGATTAACTTTTCAGAGCATTCACACAAGGTTGGCGCCAGTGGCGACACCTACAACGTGCTGACATGAGGAAAGTTTCCAATCAATTTCTCATAAACAAACAGCAGTTGACTGGCGTTGCCTGGTGAAACATTGTGGTGATGCCTCGTGTAAGGAGGACAAATGCGTACCATCATGCTTCCGACTTTGATAAAGGTCAGATTGTAGCCTATCGTGGTTGCGGTTTATCGTATCGTGACATTGCTGCTCGTGTCGGTCGAGATCCAATGACTTTTTATCAGAATATGGAATCAGTGCGTTCAGTAGGGTAATATGGAACGCCATGCTGGATCCCAACGTCCTTGTATCACTAGCAGTCGAGATGACAGGCATCTTATCCGCACGGATGTAATGGATCGTGCAGCCATATCTCGATCCCTGAGTCAACAGATGGGGACATTTGCAAGAGAACAACCATCTGCACAAACAGTTCGACAACGTTTGCAGCAGCATGGACTATCAGCTCGGAGACCATGATTGCGGTTACCCTTGATGCTGCATCACAGACAGGAGCGCCTGCGATGGTGTACTCAACGACGAACCTGGGTGCACGAATGGCAAAACGTCATTTTTTCGGATGAATCCAGTTTCTGTTTACAGCATCATGATGGTCACATCCGTGTTTGGCAACATCGCGGTGAACGCACATTGGAAGCATGTATTCGTCATCGCCATACTGACGTATCACCGGGTGTGATGGTATGGGGTGCTATTGGTTACACGTCTCGGTCACCTCTTGTTCACATTGATGGCACTTTGAACAATGGACATTAAATTTCATATGTGTTACAACCCGTGGCTCTATCCTTCATTCAATCCCTGTGAAACCCAACATTTCAGCAGGATAATGCACGACACATGTTGCAGGTCCTGTACGGGTCATTCTGGATACAGAAAATGTTAGACTGCTGCCCTGGCCAGCACATTCTCCAGATCTCTCACCAATTGAAAACGTCTGGTCAATGGTGGCCGAGCAACTGGTTCGTCACAATACGCCAGTCACTACTCTTGATGAACTGTGGTATCGTGTTGAAGCTGCATGGGCAGCTGCACCTGTACAGGCCATCCAAGCTCTGTTTGACTCAATGCACTGGCATATCAAGGCCATTATTAGGGCCAGAGGTGGTTGTTCTGGGTACTGATTTCTCAGGGTCTATGCAACCAAATTTCGTGGAAATGTAATCACATGTCAGTTCTAGTATAATATATTTGTCCAATGAATACCCGTTTATCATCTGCATTTCTTCTTTGTCTAGTACTTTTAATGACCAGTAGTGTATTTAGAATAATTACACCTGACTTTAGCTATTGTTGTTTACTAAACTTTCAAAAATTACAATTAAAAATTTACATTTCTGTGCAAGTGAATAATGGAAGAATATTTGTTCGAGTAAGAGCTTCTACTAAAAAGAAATAATTTATATTGAATAATGCTGGCTAGTTTGCCTAAATGTGGCACTCAATTTCAGTAACAATTTTTTAAATCAAGGATGTTAATTACTCTGAAAGTAAATGAGTGCATAAGATGCTAACATATTTCTGACAGGATCTGTATAATGCTATCGTTACATATATGCCTTTTTCATTTACTTCTTGAGGAAGTCAGTTATCAAGTATATATTTATATATGAACAATTATGAAGAATTCTGAAATTACTAATGTCTTCAGGCAAACTAGCTGCCTCAGTAACTCCTGATAACCAAAGATATATAATAGACAGTAAAATTAAGTTGGTTTTGCTGTGGATTAATATTCAGGATTTTAGGTACTTTTCACATGGCATATAGATGAGCATATTGAAGATACCACAATTTAGAAAAAAATGTTACTAATTTTGTGGGGAAGAAAAACATAACAGCTGGAAGAGATCCACATGCTTTGTTACAGGTGTCGTCCAACCCAAGTTGTGACATTTGCCTTCTGAATTTTCAGAAACAGTTAACGAAGAAGTGGAAATAGGATACACAAGCACAGGAGACTGTAACATTGGTGGTGGTGGTGGTGGTGGTGGTGGTGGCGGTGGTGGTGGTGGTGATGACACTGACAATGATGCCAGTACCTCAGTCTCCCTGCAGGGTGTCACTGATGGCGGACCTGGATGCTGCAGCAGCAGCTACGATGACTGCTGAGTAGATGGCTGCGGTACAGGCAGTCAGATGTTGACTTCCATGGGCTTTGCACCTTTGGGTGACCCTGTGGTGGTACAATATGGCAGGGAGTACTGTTCTGAGACAAATTAACCTTTGCAACCATATGGAAACAAGAGTCAATATTCAGTGCAACCTGTGTCCTTAGTATTTCCCTCTTTGTATTATTATGGATAATGTGCACCTGTCCACATTTGTACATGCAAGGGGCCTAGTCGTATTCTGCCGCATCAAAGTGGAACACACCTTTTCTGATTGTCCACCCACCTGGTTTCTTCTATAAATGTCCCTGCACAGAAGCAGCATATTTAGGTCATGGCTTCCTATTTATTAATGTAAGGCAGAAAGCAACTTTCTGGTGAGTGGTCTAAGGCTATCAATGCTACAGCATGAAAAGCTAGATTCCACAGAGAATGCCAAAGCTTTTTTAATATACATTCAATGTAGCAGACAAAGCTGTAAAGTCTGTAAAATGCCAATGAATGCTATACTACAATGTCACATGTAACATAGTTCCAGTTCTTAAAGTAAAGGGTGTTTCAAAAAGGACTTTACAACTTTAAAAATTCATATTAATGTATTGAAAGAAGGTATAGGCATGGGATTAGTGTTATTTTGTAGGGAAACACATCAAGTTTTTTTTTAATCTTAAACTAAAGATGATGTATGTGGCTTCCGTTGGTTATCCTGCACACATCCCATCAGAAGTCAGTTTCTCTCCAAACTCACTGTAGCATTGCAGGTGAAACTTGCTTAGTGGTGGCATAAATTCTTGCTCTAAATTCGGGTAGAGAAGCTGGCACCGGAGGTACAAACACGATATCCTTGATGAATCCCCATAAGAAAAACTGAGTGGTGTCAGGTATGGAGAATGTGGGGACCATGCAATTGGCGGATCACGGCCAATCCATTGACCTTGAAAGCAGTCGCTGAGAAAATCCTGGACATCAGCCAGATAGTGGGGTGATGCACCATGTGGCATGAAGTAAACATCTCATTCTTGGTCATCCTCATTGATCTGTGGTACCAAAAATTTTTGTAACATATCCAGGTACACTATCCTGTTGATAGTTCTCTCATGGAAAAAAAAGGGGCCATACACATTGTTCTTGCTCAACACACAAAAAACGTTCAGTTCAGAGCTATCATGAACATTTTTCAATGTTTGATGTGGATTTTCACTGCCCCAAGTCCTACAGTTATGTGTGTTAGCCTTGCCACTCAAGTGAAATGTCGACTCGTCAGAAAAGATAATTTTGTCCAATAAATGTTCATCCTCATGTAATCGAATTTAACATATCCACACAGAAGTTCTTGCGAGCAATTTTATCTTTCCTTGTATGACCATCTATCTGTACGGTTTCAAATGCAAATGGTTCCTCAACTCACGCCAAACAGTCGTATGTGAGATTTGCAGTTCGTGAAATTCATGCAGGGTTGATTTCATAGGGCTATTGAAAAAACGTTTATCTCGCTCAATGATGTCATCAGCCTACTTTGATTCTTCAAACCAAAACACACAGCTCGCATGCTCTGATCCAGTGAAGGCAGCCACCTGTAATGCAACTGCCGCTAGTGTTCCTTACAGTGTGATTTGACACTAGAAAACTATGTATGACAAAACGTGATGTATTTCCCTAAAAACTGACACTACAATCACCTCTGTTGGTACTAAGAATTTATATTAATTTTCAAAGTTGTCAAGTCCTTTTTGAAACACCCTGTATAGGATGTACTGGTCAGTTATAACTAGATCGCAGCTACTTATGGAAGTCCAGAGTGAGCTATAATTATCATATGCCAGCAAAACTTGGTAGATGTGTTAATACAGAACCAAAGTTTTTCTGGAAAACAAATTAGTCCCAGTTGTGGCCAACTGGTGCAATTATGACACTCTACACTGTTTGTATCACGGTATGATGTAACCACTGTTGTTTGACAATCCATAACAGTATGACCATCAAGGAAAAAGAGATTATAGGCTACTGAAAGGTCTGAGGAGAGGCCTGATTACATTAAATAATTTAAAGATGATGATAATGAAATTTGAAAACGTGGATAAGCTTGAGGTGGAATGTGGAAGAGGTAGGTGTCCTATCCTGGTGGAAGTTCCAGGTGAAATGTACTGATGAGTTGCTGTTGCTGTAACTGATCATGCAGCATGTGGCTGAGGTAGTTCTAGTGCTTATGCAGTGCCACGAGAAATGTCTGTCCCATGCTCAACAGCATGGAAAGTTTTTTGGTCTATTTTACACTGGTATCCATATCAGCAACAGAAGCCCCATGATCCACAGCAACATTCTGAATTTGCTCTCTAGTTTCTGACATGGATTGAAATTGATGACATGTGACCAGGCAATATCTATAGACCGACGAGCCACATTTTACACTGCAGGGTGCAGTGAACACACAGAACTGCCGAATTTGATGTACTTTTAAACTGTGTGTTATTCATGAAGAGCCATTGCACTCGCCATAAGTGACTGTGTGAAGTGGACTCACAAGTACCTTTATTCTCGGTCTTTTCTTCTTTGAGGAGAATACAACCAGAGAGGTCAGCTGTAGTGTGATGCCTGCATGTCATCGAGACCTCCTTGCACAGCATATGATTCCTGCTTTGGAAGAGCAAAACTGGAGATGCAAGATGTTGTTCGTCCAGTGAAAGATCTGATTATTGCAAACTTCCAAACTCTGTGGAGGAGTTTTCCTCCGTAGCTGAGTGATCAGCACAGCAGAATTCTATGTGAGGGACCCAGGTTCGATTCCCAGCTGGATTATATTTCTCTGTTCAAGGACTTGGTTTTATGTTGTCTTCATCATCATCTCATCCTCATCGACACACAAGTCACTGAACTGCCATAAAGTAAAACGACTTGCTCCAGGCGATTGGTGTATCCGACAAATGCCTCAGCCACATTGCATTTCATTTCATCTCCGGAGGTTTCCAGATGCATGACCTACAAGATCACCAGATCTGAATCCATGTGATGTTTGACTCTTTGGATATCTAAAAGAATGCGTTTACCAGGGGCAAGTTCAGTCTCCACCTGATCTGAATACCAGTACACAAGAGCAAATTGCTTAGATTCCTCATGAACAGTTGCGGGCATTGATCATTTCGTTTTATAAATGCAGCATCTTGCCGATATCTCCAGTGCTCATATTGAACAAACAGTGTAAGCATTGGTTAATAATAAAATCAACGCTATGCCTCTCTCAGTTGTTTGACCTCCTATTCCTAATCCATTACATATGAAAACATTTCTATATGTTTTCCTTTCATTCCCAATGCCAGATTTGCTCCTGTAGGCCAAAATTGGAACTAATCTTTTTTCCATCATAAGTCAGTTCCACATTAAAGCAACAGAATATCTACCAAGTTTCGCTGCAATTCAATAATTTTAGTCCACACTGGACCTCTGTGAGTAGCTGCACTTTCATTAAAACCACCCGGTACATAAAATACTTTATATGAATCGTACTCATGCATGAAATAAAGTTCTTATCTGATTAATTAATATAATTGCATTCATGGTGCACAAGAAATATTTTAAATGTGTGGCCGTACGCCTACAACCATACAACGCAGCCGCTCCACAGTGGCATGCTCACTCCACTCTCTCAACTCAACTACTACATTCAGCCTGAAATATGCCACTCAGTGCACTTTGCAGTGTGAGCCGGAAATGCATGAAGTGCTTCATCTACATTGCATAATACTAAAGTTGTCAATGTATGTAGATAATGGCATGAAACTGAATATTGGGTATGGCAGCTTACTCTTAAGGATTGCTGCTATAATCGTCAATAAAAATCTGCATTACTTACCTCAAGGAAATGTTAGTAAATGAAAATGTCTCTGCACCTCACTCCTCCTGTTATGTCATACTATGGCTAACATTTCCTTTCTTGATTACAATCTAAGGTTTGGGATCAAAGGTTATAGCTTCCAAAACCAGAAATGTAATAACTCATGCAACTGGTATTGGCAGTGGCTGTGTACAGGCAATGGAGTAATTTTTGGGCAGCATCTTCGAAAAAAGAAAATCTACAGCAGGAGCAATATCAGTTTGACATTTACCTCTGAAGTAGCGTTCTGAGGAGGTAGTACATGCATTAAAGTGTGATGAGGATAACCATGCAATAATTATGCTGGGGACTTGTCTCCAATAGGCGTAGTACGATAAGTAGGGGAGACTGGGATAATGTTGCCACCTTAGGGGAAAATAGATTTTCTTACCTTATTGAAAGTGTGCCATCTTCTTACAGGTCAATACTTAGCTTCACCAACTAATACTAGATCATTATAAAATTTTCAGCCGTACACTTTTCTAAGCTTTATAGTTAAAAAAACATATTGTAAAAGTACACATGTGGTAGCATTGGCCTGGGTACCAGGCATACATCAGAAAGTCAAGAAAAAAGGTACACACTGAAAGAGTATTAGTTAATAGATATTATAAATGATATAAATTACAGTTATCCTCCTTTTTTAGGTGACAGTAAAAAGGCTTAATAATACTTGTCAACGTAAAACCTGAATATAGCTTCGGCTGGATTCAGGAAGTCGGTAAAATCACAAATATACACTACTGGAAAAAAATAATACATCTGGAAAGTTGACATCGATTTTGATCCAAAGGCGGTATACGCAATTTTTGGGATGCTAGATCTACTGATAATGCTTTTAATGTCATCAGCCAACAGATAGCACAGTGGCATAGTTACCAGTGCACCATCAGTGTCTGTCCTTTAATAGGGAATGCACACAGCCAAAGGGCTCAGTTGGTGCAGACATGTGAAGCAAGCAGGCAACTATGTCACAGTGCTTCCTACAGCCTACTGAATGTGTTTGAAAGGGGGAAAATTATGACCTTCCAAGTGGTGGGATGGCCCTTTGGAGAACTGCCACACTATTGGATGTGCTGTCAGTTGTGCAGCAATGCTAGTATCAGCATTCTCACCCTTGTAGATGAAGTTCTGGAGGTCCACACAGCACTGACACCTGCTAGGATCGTCGTATTTTAAGGGCAGTAGTGGAAGATTGTCCAGAAACCACAGCACAGATAAGAGGGCTTGTGAGCCCTGACGTGTTAACACGAACTATTGCAAACTGGTTGTTAGCAGTGGAACTATGGGCATGCACATCTCTAGCCCATCTTCCACTCACACCAGAGCAACAACATGCACAATGTGGCTGATGCCGTCAGAGGATCACTTGGAAGATGGAATGGTGCGCTATGGTCTTCAGCGATGAAAGCAGATTTTAACTGCACACAAGTGATGGTCATTTGCATATACAACATAGACCTGGTGAGTGCGTCTCGTGAAGTGCATTCATCCAAGACACACTGGCCATGTACCAGGCCTTATGGTCTGGGGTGTGATAAACTACAACTCTCGTTCACTTTTGTAAGGAAGATGATGTGTTGTTTCAATAGCATAGTGCTCACCCACACATTTCCCATAAAACTCATTGTGCTCTGCAAGACGTGCAACAATTTTCCTGGACGGCATGATCTCTGGACTTGCCTCCAATCGAGCATGTGTGGGATATGATGGGACGAAAAGTGACTTGTGTGACTCATTACCAACAACTCTTACAGGATTATGTGAACAGGTTGAGCAAGTGTGGCATAACATTTCCTAGGACAGTATTTGCCATCTGCATGATTGCCTGAATGTCAGAGTCAGAACCTGCATTGCTGCCCATGGAGGCTACACCACCTACTAATATAACTTGGTACCTGCTACCTAAGAACCTCTTGTGCTATTGATCTGCAAATGTAATCATTTCATATACACCATATCCACTGTTGCAAAAACAAATGAATTGCAAATTGTTGAAACCAAATAAGTCAAAATTTTCAATTTCAGTTTTTTGACTGCATATTACATTTAAAAGTATAGCCTATCATTTGGTGTTGAAATGAAATGTGTCATGCCCCTACAAATGGTGGAGAAGGTGGTGCACTTTATGCTCTTTGTTGTTGAAATGAAATAAGTAACTGACTTATTTCATTTCAACAGATGCTGCTCATTCCCATGCAGAATCTGTTTTCCTCCAACACTACATTGTTGGTAAAATTATCAACTTCCTGTGTTGTGGCACTAACAGTCACTGTTAATGTCCATTGAGTGGCTGTTGATTGTGTTACTGGGACTCCAAAAAGGAAGAAGAGTAGTGTAGATTGTGATAGACATAAGGTAAAGACAGCTTGTACGAAAGGACTGCCTTATTGAAATTACACAAGAGATTATGTTCCAGAGAATCTTGCAGGTAAATATCAAGCAGTTAGAGAATCTTGCAGGTAAATATCAATCTTTCTTGAAACAACTGTAGCAAACTGTATAGATATGAATAATATCAATATTATCAGCAGTACTAATCTCATATTATTAATTTTCTTTCAGATGCAGAATGTAATGTTATGAACTCCAGTGACGTAATTTGGCTTAATAATATTGTGGCAAAATTTCTTGATCTTCCTACCAAAGATGCCCAGGGTTTACATCTGCAGTGCCTTATGGAAGCAAAGGAAGTACAGCAGAGGCGTCCTTGAAAATCTGTTCCAGAATGTTGTGAAAACTGTAGGGATGCAATGTTTCTTTACAGTGTAATGCTTGGAAGTGAAAGGAAACTGGTTTGCAAGAAAGCTTTCCTGAATGTACTTGCAGTGACGAATCTGCACGTGTTTCGAATCTGTGAATTGCTGCTTAAGGGAATCACACTTGTTGATAAATGCGGGAAAACCCAAAACACCAAGAACACCCTTGCACTCATTTATGAGCATATGAAGTCTTCCCTCACAAAAACCTCACATTATTCACAAAAAGAAGTAATGATGAGAAGTAGGATGAAGTTTAAAAGACTAGTCCAGGAGGGAACAATGTGCAATGTAGTGGGATATGGGAATACAAAAAGTAAAGAGAGAGGCTTGAAGATCTCTGAGGTTATAGATATTGCAATAATCATTAGTGCTGCTGGCTGTTCAGCTGAAGAGGAATGGACATCTCTAAAAAAGGGCAATCACAGATGTTGAAATGAGGAATATAGGTATAAGGAAGGTAACTGCAAGGGAACCATGGGTAACAGAAGAAATACTTCAGCCGATCAGTGAAAGAAGGAAGTACAAAACTGCTCAGGGAAATTAAAAAAATACACAGGTACAAATCACTTAGCAATGAACCAGATAAGAAATGCAGGGAAACTAAGGTGAAATGGCTGCATGAAAAATGTGAAGAAATCGAAAAAGAAGGGCTGACTCAGCATATAGAAAAGTCAAAACAACCTACAATGAAATTGAAAGCAAGGGCGGTAACATTAAAAGTGCAATAGGAATTCCACTGTTAAATGCGAAGAAGAGAGTGGGCAGATGGAAAGAGTACACTGATTACCTTTGAAAGGGGGGGGGGGGGGACTTATCTGATGATGTGATAGAAGAAGAAACAGGGCAGGGGATTCTCTATTACAATCGGAATTTAAAACTGCTTTGGATGACATAATATTACAGAACGCAGAAGGGATAGATAACATTTCATTGGAATTTCTAAAATCACTGGGAGAAATGGCAACAACTCAACTATTTACATTTGTATGTAGAACGTATGAGACTGGCGATATACCACTAGACTTTCAGAAAAACATTATCCACGCAGTTCTATAGATATCAAGAGCTGACAAGTGCAAGAATTATTGCACAATCAGTTTAAAAACTCATGCATCCAAGTTACTGACAAGAATAATATACAAAAGAATGAAAAAGAGAATTAAGATCTATTATATGACGATCAGTTTGTATTTACGAATGGCAAAGGCTCCACAGAAGTGGCTCTGACTTTGCAGTTGATAATGGAAGTGAGACTGAAAAAAAATCAAGACATGTTCATAGGATTTGTCGATCTGAAAAAAGCATTTGACTATGTAAAATGGTGCAAGATGTTTGAAATTCTGAGAAAAGTTGGGTAAGCTGTAGGGGTAAGGTGGGTAATATATAATATGTACAGGAACCAAAGGGGAACCATAAGAGTGAGAGATCAAGAACAAAGTGCTCAGATTAAAAAGGTTGTAAGACAGGGATGTAGTCTTTTCACCTGTAGTGTTCAAACTATAATCGAAGAAGTAATGAGAGAAAAAGATTAAAGTGTGGAGTTAAAATTCAAGGTAAAAGAATATCAATAATAAGATTGACTGATGACACTGCTATTCTCAGTGAAGGCGTAGAAGAATTATGGGAGCTGTTGAGTGGAATGAACAATCTAATAGGTACAAAATATGGACCGAGAATAAATCAAAGAAAGTAATGAGAACAACGAGAAACTTAACATCAGAATTGGGGATCACAAAGTAGCTGAAGTCAAGGAATTCTGCCAGCTGGCCAGCAAAGTAACCCATGACAGATGGAACAAGGAGGACATAAAAAGCAGACTAGCACTGGCAAAAAGGGGATGCCTGGGCAAGGGAAGTCTAATAGAATAAAACATTGGCCTCAAATGGTCGAAGAAGTTTCTGACAATGTACATTTGGAGTGCAGAATTGTGTGATAGTGAAACATGGACTATGGGGAAAACTGGAACAGAAGAGAATCAAAGCATCTGAAACGTGTTGCCACAGAAGGATGTTGAAAATTAGGTGGACTGATAAGTTAAGAAATGTGGAGGTTCTCTGTAGTATTGGCGAGGAAAGGAATGTATGGAAAACACTGACAAGAAGAAGGGACAGGATGAAAGGACATCTGCTAAGATCTCAGGGAATAACTCCCATGATACTAGAGGTAACTGTAGAGAGTAAGCACTGCAGGGGAAGACAGAGATTGGAATACATCCAGCAAATAACTGAAATTGTAGGTTGCAAGAAATGCTCTGAGATGAAAAGGTTGACACAGGAGAGGAACTCGTGATGGGCCATGTCAAACCAGTCAGAAGACCGAGGAGTGCTAAAAAAAGAAGAGAGAGAGAGAGATTTCACTCTGTCCTAAGTCTGCAAAAACTGTGCAGATTTCAACATTGTCATCAAGAATATTGAAGATATATTTCTTACCATCATACAAATCTTTATTAGGATAACCATCAGGTGGTGGAGATTGAGAACTGATTAGGTGTGTGCATGTCTTTTTTTTTCTTTTTGCATTTGTTTTGTTTTAATTCTTTTATTTTCTTCTTGTTCACTTTTTCCGCCTTGAATATTTTTTATTACAACTTTCTCCTTCATCTTGGCATCTTTAAGGAGTCTTTTCATTGGCATTCCTTTGAGTACCATCAAATGTCCTTTACATAAGAAGTTTCTTTCCATTTACTATTTTACAATCTTCGGAACAGGTGAAATTTTGTTCAAGGCTTTTGCAAAATTTTCTCCAGATTGTCCTGGAAGGTTTAATTCAGTTTCAACGAAAGTAGGGAATGGAATCATGTGGATTAAAGCACTGGAGGTAAGCGAGTTATGGTAGCACAGTGGGTAACGCAATGAACTGCCATGTCAAAGATCGTAGGTTCGCATACCACTCGTGTTTGTAACACATTCTGAGACTGCGTTAATCGCAAAGTTTTGGTTGTTTACGTGTAAGAGCGCGCTTTCTCAGTAATGAGTATCTTCGATTTCGTGACTTTCATTTGTTTAAGAAATGAAAGATGAAATTGTTATGCATGAAACAACTGATGGTGACATTTATACTTTTTCTTGTTAGAAAAAATGCACCATTTTTTTCTGAATACGTTGCGATTTCCGAGTGTGTGGCCAGACAGGGATCCAAGAGCATAACTTAAATTACTGCAAATGAAACTAGCACCAGTCGTCTTTATACTTTAGCTTGTCACGAGTACCTATCTATCTGCGATCGAATCCCTAACAACAGTAGACAGAGATGAAATATTCCTGCCACAATATTTTTAGACTGTACTACCACATATGAAACATTTTGATTCATCAGGTGCATGTAATAAACTACAAAAACTTCTAGAGCTGCACTCGCCACACGCTCTCGAAAAGGCGTTTTTTTAAATTTTGTTTTTATGAACAAAATAGGTGATGTGTCATACAGAGAAGTAGGCTGCTTCATCATTGGGATCTCTAGAAGCGAGTTACAGCCACATTCTATACATATTCTAATTCTTTGGCACTCTCTTAAACAATTTTTCGGGTTCGTGGAGATGTGTTCCGTCTATGCAATTAATTGGGGGCAGTTTGTTTATTGTCATAAACGTTTCGCTTCTTTTATTTAAACAAACTGCTTTCAATAAGTTGCATAGGCGAATGTACCACCATGAATTTTGAAGCAACTAAGGAACGACGGAAAACAAAAAAAGCGAATTTTTAGGTTGTTTCTATACATGTATTTGTGCAATGAGGTACTTCACTCCATTCCTAACTCATATTCCGAAACGTAAAATCCAAAACAATACGTCGATGTGAATGAGAATAAAATGACATAATGTGACATTTATGACAGTTTCCAGAACACAGTCAATATTCTATCGTTATCGTGCGTTCATAGAAGCACGTGGTCAGCGAAATTTGAACAGCTTTACGTATTATAACCATGCTTCATGGCAATATGAAGAATAGCGTGCCTGTGTCGGCTGCTAGCCTTTTCGGGTTCGTGGTGCTGCAGTGCGCATGCGCGAATCTGAGGCAGATTTGCTTTTGATTGGTTGGCACAAACAGCGTTTCGTTTCGCTGGATCCTTTTGGCATCGCTTCCGATGTACTTAGGGGCTCTCCTTCCAAAACAAGACCATTCAATGCATTCGCGTACCGAACCGTTCGGCAAAATGGCGGAAAGATACAGACTAGGCCCCCAGAAGAGGTGTCATACTCTTCCTGGAATAGATGAGCATCGACTGAACGTGAGAATGTGATGCATCAAATCACAGTTATGTTTCTTTCTCTCCCAACTTATTGCACCCCAAACTTGTTTTTGGCCCTTCGAATCTGGAACCTGGACAAGTTTTTGAACAAAAAATGGTTCAAATGGCTCTGAGCACTATGGGACTCAACTGCTGAGGTTATTAGTCCCCTAGAACATAGAACTAGTTAAACCTAACTAACCTAAGGACATCACAAACATCCATGCCCGAGGCAGGATTCCAACCTGCGACCGTAGTGGTCTTGCGGTTCCAGATTGCAGCGCCTTTAACCGCACGGTCACTTCGGCCGGCAGTTTTTGAACAGTTGAGATATCTGTGTCATCCACATTGTAAATTACCTGGAAACTTAAACTGGTTTACATTAGCTCTGTCAATGTTGAACCCTACTATTCCTCCAATACTTGTCTGTGAGAGCTTTCTCAAGGTAATAGTGTTGCTTTTGAAGAATGCTGTTCCCCAATTTTCATCTGCCATTTCCATTTCTCTGTTAAAATAGTGCTTAATTTTAAGCTTCTCTGAAAGATGGTATGCTGCTCCCCTAAATTCCATCAACACTAGTCCATTAAAGACATTAGCTAGATTAAGAACTCTTGCATCTAACTTTTTTTCTTGTTCTTTGTTAAACACTATATTTATTTCCTTAGAAGGGCTACTTCCGTTATTATTTATAAGTTGGTCTTGCAGAATCATCCTGGGAATGCCAAATTGATTTGAGAAACTTTTGACAGATCTTCTCTCTGAAAGTTGATGCAGTGCTTCATTAAGCTTTTCTGTAGTTTTTCTTGCATGAACCATCTAAAAATTAGAACAAGTTTCGGTCACGTTAAAGTGCTTTCCTTACACCCCACCATGGCGTTGTTAGCCCAGTTGCACAGTATTGCTAATAATGTCAATTTAAATCATACGCGCTCTTGGAACAATTGGTTTAGAGGCTCGAAATCGTAGCTAAAAAGCTAAAGATTACGTAAAAAGTTAACATGATTAATTAAAAGGACAAATAGCACATAGAGACATTTGACCCGCCAGGGTAGCCGAGAGCGCTGATGCGCTGCTTCCTGAACTCGGGTAGGTGCGCTGGCCCCGTATCGAATCCGCCCGGCAGATTAACAATGAGGGCCGGTATGCCGATCAGCCTGGATGTGGTTTTTAGATGGTTTTCCACATCCCGCTAGGTGCATACCGGGCTGGTCTCCAAGGTCTGCCTCAGTTACCCGACTCACAGACATTTGAAAACGTTCACACTATTTCATGACTTACACTAGATGCAGACAGCTGGGGTACACTAATTCCATCCCGGGGGGGTTCAGGGTGGTGTCGGGAAGGGCATCCGGCCACCCTCTGCAATTAACACTGCCAAATTCGTAATAACAAAGCCGACCCCGTGTTGGAGTGGGACAAAAGCCCCGAGACAGAGTAGCACATAGAGACATTTATTTCAACAAAATACTGGCTCGAAAACAAGGTCCAAAACGAAACCGACCATTCCCTTCAAACTCTAAACACCTGTCAAGAAACATGGATGCCAACGACAGGAATTTGTTCACAGTAGTCCATAGGAGCTCAGCTCTGGTATGTGTACTCATACTGCCAACAATTACTTATAAAACTGGGGTTGTGCGATTACTGAGGGTGGTTCTGCTTCCCCAGTCCCCCCAACTAAGGAATAATAATAGAGATTTTTTTTGCTTTTATCGATCTTCTCATCTTTGCAGTTAGACAGTGGAGGTTTTCTGATAAGCTGAATTCTAATTTTCAGATAGAATCTCTGAAATTCCACAGATGATAGCTGAAAACCATTGTCTGAATCATTCACATGAAACAATCCTTCGATACCGAAAACAGAAGCTACTGGTCTGATAGTGTTAGCGCTACTTGTAGAAGTCTTGGGTTAACAAAAGGATATTTACTGAAATCGGCGATGTTTACCCAACTTGTGTTCCGAAAGGGACCAGCAAAATCTCTTGAAGATATTGTCAATTACCCTCTGATCATGTGCAATTGTGAAGTTCAAATGCAGCAGTGCGAAATCGTCAGTTAAGTTTGTTTGCCCCCCCCCCCTCCTCCCCCCTACCAGATGCTATGTGGGTGCACTAGTTCTTTTGTTTTGACCATTCTCCGGTGTCCTCTAAAGACGTACAGTATAAGATTATAAAGCTGCAGGAATAAGGACACTAGTTGTTTGTTCAACGTGTGTAACAAAATTAAATCATTTTTGGGAGAAAAAGTGTTGCGTTGTGGAGAGTGTCATCGAACCACTGAATATAAGATTGAGTTCTCGTTATGATGCCAACCATCCCGATGTAATATTTGAGCAAACATAGTGGATAATCATTTTCTATTGCTTGAACTATTCGCCGATGATCAATGGGCTTGGAGGGCTTATAATTCAGTCTGATGCAGTTGATGACAAGATGCTTCTGGATCATTGCTGAATCGTAAGAGAGACGTAGTGTTGCGTTTGCATGATTTGAAGTGAGACAGTAAATGCACTAGTATGTAAAACTTACGCTCAAAAGTAGATTTTTTATAATGTGTCATTGCCAAGTATCACAGTTTGATGAAACTTGGACCACACATAGAAAGAACTGCTGCTGTATAGCACAGAAAGCAACTGAAATACATAAACAATCGGATGAACAGAAATTAAACTTTTATTCAAAGATAAAAATACACTGAAGTCACTGCAGTTAATGATGGTTCCCTAGACATTACAAAAGGCAGGACATAATTCTTAACAGAGTGTGCGATCACCATGAATGGCAATGCGTGCCCTTTAACATGCTCCACTGTGAGAGGGCATTCCGTTCCTCTACCAGCACATTTAACAACTTCTGGGTGGTAGTTGGTGCATGTATACATACCGCAGTATGTCTCTCCAATACACGCCACAGGTACTCAATATGATTTCAGTTGGGAGAATGAGCAGGCCAGTTCATTTTTCGAACATTCTCTCATTCCAAGAGCTCTTCCACCTCCACTGTTCAGTGTGGTAATGCACTGTCATCGATAAAAATGTAGTCAGGGCCATATGCACCCCTGAAGAGACACACATGGTAAAAGAGAAAAGTGACACAATAACGTTTACGGATAAGTGTCCTATGTCCCAATCTTTGGAGGTCAGTATGCCCATGCAACATTATGCTTCCCCACATTATAACACCTGGACCAACAAAAGGATTGTGTTTGACAATGTTTCTGGGTGCATTACCTCTCGCCATATGAGGTTACATCCAGAATCGCCGAACATGACGGCAAATGGGGTGGTCTGCTCGTTCCACAGAGTTAAATCGCATCAGGCACATGTTGGATGCAGTAGGAAGATGTACTGCAGCCATGGGCGCCGACTTATAAAAAAATATTGAGGGGGGGGGGGGCATACTGGGGGTCTTGCCCCAGGAAATTTTCTAAATTTTAGATGAAACATAGCATTTTAGAGTCATGCGATCAACATTAGAACCCCGAAAACTGGACTCTCAATAACTCGATACTCTGGGAAACTCGACAAGCCTGATACATTTTTTGGCTTTGAAAAAAGAAACAAAACATAAACACGCATGGTATTTTCGCAAAAAGCTAATTTAATTTACAGTAAGAACCATGCTTATAGACTATTACAAAAGACTGAATATATAGCTCTGAAAAGGCTGAAATTATATTTAAATAAATCCTATCATTAAAAGAATAAAACATAAAATATTGCTGTCGCACAGTAATAGCACTTTGATTAATAAGTGAAATAGCTAATTTAAACTTACTTGGAACGAGGCTCAGGGTTCATTAAATAAAAACAGTATCTCAAAGTTAATGCCTTAATACAGTTAATAAAGTTAGTACAGTATGCCTAATACTTTCAGTCAAAAAGTATGTAAATAGCGGTCTTACACCCTAAAAATATTTAAGTATTTGAAAATAACTAATACAGTACTATAGTAATACAGTACTAAACTAGTACTAATATTTCGAAACTGAAAATATAACGTCGTGAATGTATTTAATTCTCTATTTTATAAAGATTTTTAATGTTGCTCTAAATGCCATTCCTAGGGCTAGAGTGTCCTTAGAAAGGTGCAAATGTTGACCATCTGACAGGTTTACTGAATATGAGGTCGTTGATGACTGGTTGGATATCCAATTCATCTAAAACATCTCGGTGGGCATGAAGAACAGGCAAGCTGTTCAATCGCTTCTGTCCCATTGTTGATCGGAGGTATGGCTTTAGACGTCTAAGGGCGCTAAATGACCGTTCTGCTGTTGCTGTCGTGATTGGAACTACTTGGAGAAGCTCAATGCACTTCACTACTTCACATAAAATTTCTCCAACTGCAGGCTCTTGTGTAATGTACTTTCTTACACCACGCATGTTTTTTGAGACCATTTTTTTAGTGATATCGGCTAACATTTTCAAGTGTAAGTGCAGTCCCTCAATGTCTAGGTCATTTCTGAAAAACTCAGTTGATTTTTCCAAATTTGTTTCACCTCTGTTTACTAAAAGCAAGCACTCTTGTTCAACTGCAATGTCCTGTGTGAGTCCAGTTAAAGCAAACTGCTCAGTAACGCAAGATTGCACCGTTTCACAAACTTCAATGTAAACAGCTTTGTAGTATTCCTTTGGGGTTTTGAAAGTGTACAGTGAGCTGGCTTCGATGTTTTCATACATCTTTGGTGTACTTCGATTCCGAAGAAGCGAAGGATCAACTTGTGATGGTTTTTCTTTTAAACACGATTCCCAAAAGTGTTCAAAACTATCACGCCTTCCATTAAATATACAAATTAAGCCCTCATATATTTTTTCCAGATCAGGAACACTTAGATGAGGGTAATGAATTTTTTCATTGACATCCACTACTTGGTTCATTGCATGGCAATAAAGACGTAAAAGGAAATAAATCTTGAATTGTAACATTGACTCAAGGTAGCCTGCACATTTGTAACCTGCCTTTGTTTTGTCCTCTGCAGAAAATATTTCAAAAAACTTTAGTTCTTCAAGGTTTTTCAATATTCTCAAGATAGTAGAAGCTCGCATAGTCCATCGAGTCGGACAAAGGGGTCATAGATCAGCTTGGTCGTTGGCGCTCTCACAGCGTATGCTTCTGAAAAGTCCCATCCTTTTGTTGGATTGACTTACGGTGTTTATTAAGTCCTTGGCTAAAGCCATAATATTCCTCATAGACGTAAGATGGCGGAGACTGTCTACAACTGCCAAGTCTAAACTATGAGCAATGCAGTGCACATAACGTGCTTTTGTTTGTGTACCCAAAACTAACTTTTTTAGTCCTTTGAAATTACGTCTCATATTCGAGGCACCATCATAGCACTGTCCTCTTACGTTATCCATTGAAAAATCAAGACGAGCAAAAACATCTTTTAAAATACTAAACAGAGTTTGTAATTCAGAGCTAGGGGTCTCGTATAAGCCAATAAAGTCTTCGTTGATGATTAAGGAATCATCGAAAGTACGAATACAAAATGACAGTTGTTCGCGAATCGAAGAATCACTTGTTTCACCAACCATAATAGAAAAATGTTCAGTCTTCTTGATTGAAGCCAATATCTTTCTCTACACAGACTTTCTTAGTAGATCAATGATCTCGTTTTGAATATCGTGGGACGTCCACTTGTACCCCTAACCAATCTTTAAGCTCAGGTATGTCATTCTTTCGGAGTTCCAACACTTGAAAGAAATTTGAGTGTACATCTTCGTGCCCTCTAATTGTTAGTCCTTGTCGGCATAGAAATTGCAGGGTAGTAAAAATCGTCTCAAGAGCTAAACTGCCTTTCTTCATATCACTATCTAATTGTTAATTCAATTGGGAGGCCACACTTCTGTTAGTGATAGAATTTAGGTTCAGAACACCCTCTTTATGATTAAAGGTATTTTCATGAAGACGGAATTTTTCCAAAGCCTTTTTCCAGTTAGAAAACCCTACGGAAGTAAATGCATCTTCTATTTTTTTTAAGAAAATTGTAATAGATATTTAGCATCTGCCTCTTTGCAGGTTTTGCAAAAAACTTTATCGGTAGTGCTTCATATTCTAGCCATGTATATTTGACCAACCAAGCCTTCTGAAATGATCTTCCCTTACCGGATTGTCCAGGATTCGGCTGTGAACGGTTCTCGTCTGAAGACGATAAAGCAATTGACAACACAATAATTGTTGGAGGTTGACTTGCAGTATCATCAACTTCCAAGCGTGCCTTTCTGGTAACAAATTTATCCATTGCAAATTTAATTCACAATACACTAAGAGACTAAAGTAAATGAATAAAATATAGTCATATAAAATAGTGAACTAGACACTAAAGTCGGAACACTTAACACGTCTGCTGCATATAATGAACGAAACTATCCACACTGAATGACTGGGACAGCAGGGTGGGCTTTATACAGCCGCGGCGTCGTAATGTGTCGAAGCGACGCGAGTCGGGGGGTTCCAGGTGCTTCTGCTCCAGTACGGTTGTCGCCGCGGCCGCAGCGCTGGCCCACCGGCGCCAGACTACCCGAAAGTTCGCGCACCGGGACAAATTCTAAGTGTGCCCGCAGCACCGTAATACTATCAAGACTCACACCACTCGTTTGCAGTTAACCTGCTTCCTACCGTAATAATTATTTGTTTTAACTCATTACTGAATGTATTTTAAAAGGTAACTATCGTCAAACAAGGAAAATAAAAAATTCCAACATAATTTTGTGATTTTACAAAGCATAATATAACTAATAATTTTCTTAAATTATTTGGGGGGCTCCGCCCACTCAAACGAATTTTTGAGGGGGCGCGGGCCCCCTGAGGTCCCATGGAGTCTGCGCTTGTGACTGCAGCAATTCCACATGCACCACTGACCGTCCAGCAGTTGGCAACCCCGCTGGTGGAAAAAATTTGGAAAATTTTAGTAAGGTCTTATGGAACCAAACTACTGAGGTCGTCGGTTCCTAAGCTTACGCACTACTTAACCCTTTCGGTCATGGCGTCCTCATATAAGGACATACTAAGTAAATGCTTAGTTATTGAAATTCCTTAAATTTTACCATTTGTGTTATCCTCATACTGTCATAAGCAGACAGAAAACAATGTCGACGTCTCCTGCCAGTCTGTGGTACCACAAAACAAAACTGAATGTGCACAGTCACATGGGTGCTTCCCAGTAATCTTTGTACCTCCCATCAGCGGTTAATATCTTCTGAGTTTAGGTAAAACAATTTATTTGTGCATAGAAAGGTGCATTCTTGAAGGTGAAAAAGGTGAAAACTACAGGTGTCTTTCAGAACGAAAGGTAAGTGACCAGGGGCGGTTCTAGAGGTCAGTCAAGAGGGGGGTGGGGGTTTGGGGGAATGGAATATCGCTTAACAAGAGGAGAGTTGGGGTCATCTACCCACAAATTGGTAAAATTTGGTGTTGCTTAAAGTTGTTTCTTAGTAACTGTTTTGGAGTTCAAGGAGGAACGCGTCTACAGAATGTGGGTGCCCAGGAAAATAATACGATTTGACCCAGATGTCTGACGATTTCGATTTTTTTTGTCTGGGGTCAGCAATGGTGGTAGGCACTCCCCGGCATATTTAGCTCTCTTGATTATTGTAAGTGGTACTCATACATTTATATACATCCAGTGTATATTAATAAATAATAAGACGCCCATTTTAAGTTAAATGATATTTATTGGCTTAGATAGTAAGCTATTTGCCGCTCTTATTCTTTTGTTAAAATGTGTTTGAAATACATTGCTACCTATATTGCTACATATAAAAAAATGATTGAATCTGTTAAAATAATATATTCGCTGATTTCTCAAGTCATTTTATCCAGTGTAATATGATAATCCATGGGGGGGGGGGGGGGGGCTATAGCCCCCATAGTCTGAAAAATTGGTAAAATTTGGTGTTGCTTAAAATTGATTTTGGTAACTGTTTTCGAGTTCAGGGTTGAAACGTGTCTACAGAATGTGCGTGCCCGGGAAAGTAATACGACTTGACTGCCCCTGAAAGTGACATACTTATAACTTTATACATGTCTCCAAATGAGGACATTGTTTTTGAAAGGTTGTAATAGCGCAGAAATTTAGGACATTATTTTGCTGTCTTTTTAGTCATCTTACGGCGATTTTACAATGCCCCAAGTCCAAGATAGACAAGGCCACTTACAGAAGAAGAAACCACAGAGCTCCTTAATTCATCTGAAATTGACGATCTATCCGATGACCCTGGCGATAATTTTGAACAAGAGGACCATGATTGAGGTAATATTGGACGTTATATATCATATGGTATATTGGAAGCTGAGTAGCCTTGACGCACAGCCCGCTAACTGCATGGCGCTGAGATGATCACGAAATACTCGTCCCATCCAAACGACTATGCTTTGGCAGCGAGAATGTTATTGTTGCGTACGAATTTGTTACAGCGCAGCAAACCTAAAGCTGAATAAGAAAAATATCCATTCCAATCGTAACAGACTGAAAGGTAGCTTTGAATGTCCAGATTGGTAAGTCTGATGTCTGTTCACGTGCTTTGCATCCGGACATGGCAGGGCGGCAGCCATGCCAACTGGGCATTTAGTGGGCTTTGCACCCGAAGACAGCAGTTAGCTGCTGTTGAAATCGAACACGATTTTCGACGGTTTATAGCCAGTTTTGCAACTTTAAACATATTCCATCACTTAGGCGCTGAAAAAATCTATACAGCCGTGTGTGCCCAACTCAAAAATGACGTAAAATGAACTTAGCGGCTTTTTCATCTGGGTTGCTCAGATGTACGGTTTTTAAGAGTTTTCGTAATAGCATTCTTTATTATAGGGTATGGAGAAATATGTTGAAATCGACTCGCCAGAAGTTATTCAAGTTTACAATGAACGTATGGGAGTGGTCGACAAGATGGATTTTCTGATCACAATTTATCGCACATTCATCAGATCGCTAAAGTGCACGCTAAATGCATGGACAGAGTACAAGAAAAATGCATCAGAATTACGTGTTCCTATAAATAAGACCCTTGATTTGCTTCACTTTAGGGCATGTGTGGCCAAAATACTGACAAAAATAGATAAGCCAGCTGCCAGGTAAAGGGAGTGTCCCACTTGTGAGAGTCCAATGCCATCTCCAAGAACTTCAAAACGAGCCAATGCGGAAGTTCGTCCTAAAGCTGATGTTTGTTTGGACAATGTTGGGCATCTTCCATTGGTCAGTGACAAAAAATCAATTGATAGGTGCAAGAAACCGGTTTCAAAGGCAAAACCACATTTTACTGTGTAAAATGTAACATTCACTTATGTCTAGGTAGGAAAACATTTTTATTTGATTATCATTCTTCACAAGTGTAAAACCACAGTTTATGTACACTACTGACCATTAAAATTGCTACACCACGAAGATGACGTGCCACAGACGCGAAATTTAACCGACAGGAAGAAGATGCTGTGATATGCAAATGATTAGCTTTTCAGAGCATTCACACAAGGTTGGCGCCGGTGGCGACACCTACAACGTGCTGACACGAGGAAAGTTTCCAAACGATTTCTCATACACAAACAGCAGTAGACCGGCGTTGCCTGGTGAAACGTTGTTGTGATGCCTCGTGTAAGAAGGAGAAATGCATACCATCACGTTTCCGACTTTGATAAAGGTCGGATTGTAGCCTATCGCGATTGCGGTTTATCGTATCGCGACATTGCTGCTCACGTTGGTCGAGATCCAATGACTGTTAGCAGAATATGGAATCGGTGGGTTCAGGAGGGTAATATGGAATGCCGTGCTGGATCGCAACGGCCTCGTATCACTAGCAGTCAAGATGACAGGCATCTTATCCGCATGGCTGTAACGGAACGTGCAGCCACGTCTCGATCCCTCAGTCAATAGACGGGGAGGTTTGCAAGACAACAGCCATCTGCACGAACAGTTCGACGACGTTTGCAGCAGCATGGCCTATCAGCTCGGAGACCATGGCTGCGGTTACCCTTGACGCTGCATCACAGACAGGAGCGCCTGCGATGGTATACTCAACGACGAACCTGAGTGTACGAATGGCAAAACGTCATTTTTTCTGATGAATCCAGGTTCTGTTTACAGCATCATGATGGTCGCATCCGTGTTTGGCGACATCGCAATGAACGCACATTGGAAGCGTGTATTCGTCATCGGCATACTGGCGTATCACCCGGCGTGATGGTATGGGGTGACATTGGTTACACGTCTCGGTCACCTCTTGTTCGTATTGACGGCACTGGGGTTGAACAGTGGACGTTACATTTCAGATGTGTTACGACCTAAGGCTCTACCCTTCATTCGATCCCTGCGAAACCCTACATTACAGCAGCATAATGCACGACCGCATGTTGCAGGTCCTCTACGGGCCTTTCTGGATACATAAAATGTTCGACTGCTGCCCTGGCCAACACATTCTCCAGATCTCTCACCAATTGAAAACGTCTGGTCAATGGTGGCCGAGTAACTGGCTCGTCACAATACACCAGTCACTACTCTTGATGAACTGTGGTATAGTGCTGAAGCTGCATGGGCAGCCGTAGCTGTATACGCCATCCAAGCTCTGTTTGACCCAATGCCCAGGCGTATCAAGGCCGTTATTATGGCCAGAGGTGGTTGTGCTGTGTGCTGAATTCACAGGATCTATGCACCCAAATTGCGTGTAAATGTAATCACATGTCAATTCTAGTACAATATATTTGTCTAATGAATACCCGTTTATCATCTGCATTTCTTCTTGGTGTAGCAATTTTAATGGCCAGTAGTGTATGTAAGTAAGCTTAGTGTAATTTATGTATTTTGGTGAAATAAAATCAAATAAAATACTTTGACTTTCGACTTATACTGCACCCACCTGAACACAATGTCCTCATTTGGGGATGTGTTGTATCCCCCCTTGGGGGTCGGGGGGGGGGGGGGGGACCTCGGAATATTTTATACAACTGAAAAATCATAATTTAATTCGAAGAACTGGATAGCAAAGTTCGGAAAAAACATAATTCGTGAGCGAAAGGGTTAATCTAACTTCAAGTAACTTACGCTGAGGACAACACACATACCCATGCCCGAGGGAGGGAGCCGCGGACCGTGACAAGACGCCTCAAACCGCGCGGCGCGCTGGTGGATATATGGAACGCCCTACCACAAGCACGTCTTACCAACCTTGTGACCAAAAGGGAAGTACGTTGCAGTGTATATATTAACGCCTTTTTCTGTGTCCAGTGGATCATTATGAGTGGTTGTGCCTTCAGCGTAATTATTGTCTCTGAATAAAACTGTCATTTCTGTTCGTTGTGTATTTCTAAAAAATGTGTGTGAAATCTTATGGGACTTAACTGCTAAGGTCAGCAGTCCCTAAGCTTACACACTACTTAACCTAAATTATCCTAAGGACAAACACACACACACACACACACACACACACACACACACACACACACACACACATACCCGAGGGAGGGCTTGAACCTCCGCCGGGACCAGCCGCACAGTCCACGACTGCAGCGCCCCCAACTATATTACGGCAGATTTTTCTATGCATGGTCCAAGTTCCATCGAGCCATGTTATTTGGCAGTGCTACTGGTGGTGTATTCAGCTCTGTGTAAGATAAGTTTGACTATGCAAGTCATTCTTTAATTGCTGAAATGATTGTTGCATTCTGGAGTCCATTTGAAAAGAACATTTGATGCTTGAGGCGACGCAATGGTGCTGCAGTTTGAGCGGCGTTTGGGATACATCTTACATAATAATTAACGTTCCCGAGAACTGCTTTTAATTTCTGAACAGTTGTAGGAAAAGGAGTCTTCGGATGGTCTGTATAAACCTAGTAGTGAGACAAGCGCTTTGAAGGTCAATAGTATTTCCGAAATATTCAATTTCCATATTAAATATTGGGCATTTTATTAGACTGCATTTAATTTCTGTGTCTTTTAAGAACTGAAAAAAGCATTCCAAATTATGAGATGTTCTTCCAGTGTCTTGTCGACAACTATTGTACCTGCAAATAATTCGAACATGACGGGACCTTAGTCGTAATTTGTTCTAAAGAAAACGTCGAAACAAAGCTGGAGCTGAGGAGCTTCTGAAGGGATACAAGCCTTAATGTGTACTAATTACCACGAATTTCCTTGTTTTGTCGTCAGGAGGAAGTTGCACATAAGCATTTGCTAAATCTATTTTCGAGAAAAATCTTCTTCCTACTAATCCGTCCATGACTTCCTCAGCACGTGGTGGTGGGAATGAAACCATCATTGTTTGACCATTTACAGTGGTTTTGATGTCTACACAGAGAATAATTTTCCAAATGTGCGGCATCAGTTGTGTTCTGTAAAATTTAGGTTTGACCAATGCTTGATTTGTGACAGTGAGCCCGAGTACCCAGTACACCATAGCGGTACCTCTGTCGTATTATTATTATTATGAAGTGTTCTGCATAGTGGCAGGTCCATGTCTTCGTACGGAGAACTGCTGACTCCACTGTTCCCTGTCTTCAGCTTCTTCCTTCTGTCTGTTGTATCTCCTTCCATCTTTCATGTCGTCCAGATGTTGAATTCTTCTTCTTCCTCGTCCTGCGTTTCCTCTGAGTTTCCCTTCGATGACATTATATATGAGTCCCTCGTGTCTAAGTACATATCCAATCCAGTTGGCCTTTCTCTGAAGAATTGTACGCAGAATACTTCTCTCCCCTACTCTTCGCAGTACATCGTCATTTTTTATCCGGTCTGTCCACTTGATCTTTCCTATTCTCCTCCAGCACCACATTTCAAATCTCTCTAAGTATTTTTTCTCCTTCTTTCTCATGGTCCATGTCTCTGCTCCATACTGTGCAATGCTCCAAATGTAGCACTTTATCAGTTTTTTCCTCAATGCCAAACTCAACTTGCTAGTCAGCAGAGTCCTCTTCTTGTTGAAAGCAGCTTTGGTCATGGCGATTCTTGCTCGGATTTCGTTGGTGCAGTGGGCATCCTTTGTGATAAAACTTCCCAGGTAGAAACTGATTCACATTTTCCAGTTCCCGATTGTCAACAGTTATCTTCAAGTGTTTCTCACGTTTTGCTATGCGCATCACTTTTGATTTTTCGATGTTGATTTCCATGCAGTATTTTCTTACCGTTTCCACCAAATAGTTCATCATGTGTTGCAGCTGTCTCTGATTTTTGGCGAGCGCTACCAGGTCGTCTGCCTCTGACGTAAAGAGAAAAAAACATTTTTTTAACAAATCAAGCACTGGGTGTGACATTATCTATAAGCCTAAGATGCATTTTCAAATCCTTTGCGTAACATCGTAAGTCATTGAACAAATTTTAGTTTCTGACACATATCTGTTTAATGCTTTCGTGTGAAGTATGAGTACTGTCTGCATGTAAATTAACTTGAATTCCCAGACCGAACATCGAATGCGCCCTTCCAAAACTGCTTTGGACAAGTGCTGGACTCAACTATGGTGAATATCACTGCATTTGCCGTATTTTTGTATTTTGCTCTTAGCGTAGATTTCCCAAGAACAGAATTTCTTCCACCAGTATGTGTAAGGTATAGATTTGATTTATGAAGGCCTGGGCGTCCTAATTATTCGTTTGTTTGCTGATTAAGTGATTTAACTGAAGCACTAGTATTTAACTGATACTGCACATTTAGATTCACAATTTTCAAAGTAATGAACAATTTGCAGTTTTTCCTCTGAATCTGTGTGTCACGTCGCATCTTGGTAAAGTGCTCGATGTGATTTTAATCTGTTTGGGGAGAGCTGATGTGACATTTCTGTGTCGGAGTTTTGATTTTCGCTTTTAATTTGCATCGCGTGAGATTTCCCTTTCGTTTTGCCTGAATTCTGCTAGGAGTGCCTTCGAATTCGGAATACGAAACTATGTTGATTTCCATTTTTTGCAGTTGATGTCTACGTGGAACTGAATTCTCTTTGCTGTTCTTCTGTAAGCACAGCTGGTGAGTGTGTCCGATTTTACAACAGTTTCGACATTGAGCTTGGCGGAAAAAAGTAACTTTTTCAGTTGCGTGTTACGAAACTGTAGCAAATGACTTTGGTGCGTGCAGACTGGTGTGCTGGCTTTGACGCTCTGTGTATTGTTTGTGCTCGGAGGGCTGAGCAACATGAATTGTTCGCGGCTTGTGTTCCTATGTAGAACACTTAGAGACCACAGTACTTTCTGAGCTTCAGTCACTTGCAGGACGTCGCTCAGACAGTTACTGCGATGCTTTAAAATTTCTGCTCTAATTCTGTTGTCTGTTACAATTTGGCCAATGTCATCACAAAGTATTTCATCCCGAAAAGATGCTCCACAAATGTATTTAAATTTGCAATTTCTTATCGTGCCTTTACACAGAGAGACCTGGTAGATAGTGTCGGAAGTTCCATGCGGCTTTTCGCGGATGATGCTGTAGTATACAGAGAAGTTGCAGCATTAGAAAATTGCAGCGAAATGCAGGAAGCTCTACAGCGGATAGGCACTTGGTGCAGGGAGTGGCAACTGACCCTTAGCATAGACAAATGTAATGTATTGCGAATACATAGAAAGAAGGATCCTTTACTGTATGATTATGTGATAGCGGAACAAACACTGGTAGCAGTTACTTCTGTAAAATATCTGGGAGTATGTGTACGGAACGATTTGAAGTGGAATGATCATATAAAACTAACTGTTGGTAAGGCGGGTGCCAGGTTGAGATTCATTGGGAGAGTCCTTAGAAAATGTAGTCCATCAACAAAGGAGGTGGCTTACAAAACTCTCGTTCGACCTATACTTGAGTATTGCTCATCAGTGTGGGGGATCTGTACCAGGTAGGGTTGACGGAGGAGGTAGAGAAGATCCAAAGAAGAGCGGCGCGTTTCGTCACAGGGTTACTTGGTAAACGTGATAGCGCTACGGAGAAGTATAGCAAACTCAAGTGGCAACTCTGCAAGAGAGGCGCTCTGCATCGCTGTGTAGCTTGCTGTCCAGGTTTCGAGAGGGTGCGTTTCTGGACGAGGTATCGAATATATTGCTTCACCCTACTTATACCTCCCGAGGAGATGACGAACGTAAAATTAGAGAGATTCGAGCACGCACGGAGGCTTTCCGGTAGTCGTTCTTCCCGCGAACCATACGCGACTGGAACAGGAAAGGGAGGTAATGAGAGTGGCACGTAAAGTGCCCTCCGCCACACACCGTTGGGTGGCTTGCGGAGTATAATTGTAGATGAAATGTAGATGTAGAGGTGACAAAAGTCATGTGATGCCTCGTAAAATCGTGCCGAACCTCCTTTTGCCCGGTGTAGTGTAGCAACTTAACGTGGCATGGACGCAACATGTCGCATGAAGTCCGCTGCAGAAATATTGAGCCACCAGACCCCTACAGCCGTCGATAGTTGCGAAAATGTTGTCGGTGCAGGATTTTGTGCACAAACTGACCTCTCGATTATGTCCATTAAAAGTTCGACGGGATTCCTGTCGGGCGGTCTGGGTGGCCAAATCACTGTCTCGAATTGTCCAGAATGTTCTTCAAATGAATCGCGAACAACTGTGGCCTAATGACATTGCACGTTGTCATCCATGAAAACTGTCTCGTTATTCGGGAAGATGAAGTCCATGAATAGCTGAAAATGGTCTCCAAGTAGACGAACATTACCAGGAACCAGTCCATTCCACGCAAACACAGTCCAAACTGTGTCGCCACCACCACCTCGCACAGTGCCTTGTTGGCAACTTGGGTTCATGGCTTCGTGGGGTCTGCGCAACACTCAACCACCTCCCCGCACTCTTATCTTTTTTTTTTTTTTTTTTTTTGAGTGATCATTCAGAACACTGGTTTGATGCGATCTGCCATGAATTCCTCTTCTGTGGAAACGTCTTCATCTCTGAGCAGTGCTTACAACTTACGTTCTCAATTATGTGGTGGATGTATTCCCTCTGTCTTCCCTGCCGGCTGCGGTGGCCGAGCGGTACTAGGCGTATCAGTCCGGAACCGCGCGACTGCTACGGTCGCAGGTTTGAATCCTGCCTCCGGCATGGATGTGTGTGTTGTCCTTAGGTTAGTTAGGTTTAAGTAGTTCTAAGTTCTAGGGGACTGATGACCTCAGTCCCATAGTGCTCAGAGCCATTGAACAATTCTGTCTTCCCTACAGCTTTTTCCTTCTACGCCTTTCTGTAGAACCATGGAAATTATTTCCTTATTTCTTAACAGGTCCTACCATCCTATTCCTTTCTTGTTAGTGTCTTCCATATATTCCTTTCCTCGCCGATTCTCTGGAGAATGTCCTCATTCCTTACCTTATCACTCCATCTAATTTCCAACATTCCTCCGTAGCATCACACCTCAAATGCATCGATTCTCTTCTGTTCCGGTTTTCCCACAGTCCATGTCTCAATGCCATATAATGCTGTGCTCCAAATGTACATTATCAGAAATTCCCTTGGAGGTCTAGAATTGACACGTGGTGATGTGAATTTGTTTGCGAAGATGTGTGTCACCAGGGCCTCGAGCGTGTCGCTGCGGGGGAGGACCACAGCGTCTCCTCCTTGCCCGGACCACCTTACTCCCAAAAACGGCTGCACCCGCATCCCCCGCTGACTTTCGTCCCATCTTTTCAACAAACACACATTCATTCTGTCATTCACTTCCTTTTCGCAAAGTAAATTCTCCAGCCCCATACCATCATTGTCTAATGCCTCGTCCTGTTGAGAGGCCTATGCTTGCCAGTTCTTCTGGAATTATTTTTCTATTCTACCGTCTTTTGTGATACCCACAGTACTTGTGTACTATAACGTTTATTCAACATGCGCCTTCCCGCTGAGCGCCGTAACTGCCGCAATGTTGATCGTGCAATGGTGGTCGAGAGCTGTAACGGCGCTGGCTCTGGGGACCTCGCGCTTGATTTGGCAACAGTTGACTGTATTTCGTAGGCGTAGTGCCTAGATGCAAACAGATTGTTTTTAGTTCTTTCTTATTTTTTCAGGTCATCGCCCTTTTGCGTTCTATTTATTGTTCGGTGTTGCCAGTCAAATCTTGTAAGAGGAAAAGTTTATAATCTGCATTGCGTGGATAAACCCTCGGGATTTATCTCTGCCGAACACTGTGGCCGCATGTTGTTAACTGTGACCGGTCCTTTCGCGGGGTGGAGTTCCTTGATACTGAACTTCTTTTTCTTTAAAAAATTAAAAAGACGGGGAACAAGGAAAGGCCGCAGAGCCAAATATTAAATTCGTTTCTCCACTCATTGAATTCCAAGGTTAGCTACCGCGCCGGAATTGGTTTCTGGAAAGAGATATAGAGGCAGCACCTAGTCCTGATATTTCATATTTGTTATTTTTTAATTCTAAAATTCAGGCCGTTGCGCGTTAGTTTCATGGTTTTTTTAATGTTGAGTCATCGCTGTGGGGCACGTTTGTAATGTTCTCGTCAAAGTTAACGGAATATTGTATTTAAATTATTTGCATCTGTTACTGTTCTGCCCTTTGTTAAAATATATACTGTTTGTCGTTTAAATGATAACATTTGGTCGTAATTTGACATGAAAGGTTTCCAATTTATGGGCTTGTCTATAAAGAGCTATAACTTGATAAAAGTCTCTGTTTCATTTTAGAACTGTTGCTGGTTTCCAAACTGTTGGTTCCTTTTTTATTTGCTGTTTAATGTAATCGTTGCTAATCTACGAAACTGTTTCTCTTAGTATACGTAGTGTTCATTCTAATAGTAATAACAGTTGTCAAACGGTGACTGATGAGTACTTAAAACACCGGCCCAGTTCTTTCTCATGTTTGATTGATAAATTGAATTCAGTTAAACTTCATAAAATCTGTTAACAATCAATACTCAACTTCTGGTGCGTTACGACTCCCAGGACTGAACCAACGCAGCACCTCCAAATGCTCTGCCGAGCCGCCCGCTGCCAGCCGTTTCAACGGACGCAGGAAGGCGCGCCGATTTTCAGAACCTCCTCGCCGGTCGACAGCATACGGCCGAACTGCAGATCAGGCCCCTTGCGGACCCACGCTCAAGAAGATTCCTTTCGCGACGAGCAGTTAACGCCCCATACCACGGAGCCGCTGCTCGCGTCGTTTATGCTGATGCCGCGGTCTGCGTGCTGTCCCTCTAGCACGGGCAGAGAAGTCGCTTCTTGATGCCCCGACTGCCAACTCTCCACGAGAGCCCATACAGCCACTTATTAAACCCACGCGAACCGCCCACTTTTCCCTTTTCCCGCTAGAGGGAGACACCGATGCCTTCAATTGCGACAAAGGCGCCACCGCCAGGCGACAGAAAACGGAGGGCGACTGCTTCACGCTACGCGCTGCGGCGCGCTTTTCAAAGCTAACTTTACTACGGCTCAATGTTGAATAATGTTTATTCAGGAAAGGACATCCCAAAGGTTTGTCCATAAATAGATAGGTAAATAAGCCAATATTCTTGTGCAAATGCGCTTTTGATAAATGACCACAGATGTCGACAAATATGGTTTAATAGTTATTCAGGCCTGCTTGTCAGAAGCGTGTTTTGGTACTCTTTTACAAAGGTGGCGTCAGCTAACAAATGTAATTGACCACTTTTCAAATTACCATGGTTTTGTATCAACAAGTTAATTAATATTTAAATATAGTTACTTGCAAAATAGTAAACTGTTCATTAAATAAACAGACAAGTATGAAAAAATGAGGTATTCATACTGTCTTAATTTGCTGTGTAACGCCGGCCGTTGTGGCCGAGTGGTTCTAGGCGCTTCAGTCTGGAACCGCGCGACCGCTACGGTCGCAGGTTCGAATCCTGCCTCGGGCATGGATGTGCGTGATGTCCTTAGCTTGGGTTTAAGTAGTTCTAAGTTCTAGGGGACTGATGACCTTATATGTTAAGTCACACAGTGCTCAGAGCCATTTAAACCATTTTTTGCTGTGTAACTGAGGTGGATACCATATTCAAACATTTGCATAATGTAAGATATAAAAAAACCTAATAAATCAGGAAATAAAATAGATACAGATATGTGTCTTTCAGTGATGATAGCTATAGTGCAATGCTGTCACCTGAGGTACCGTGTATTGAAATCGCATGAATCATTTAAAAGTTGTTAATTCAGTGGTTCATTGTGAAAATATTTATTCACTGTGAAATATTAACGTTTGTAGTTTTAAAGTTACTGAAAATATTGTTGTCACTGGATGCACCTCATCTTTCTGAAATTGCAGGTTTATCCAGATTTGTTTTAATTCTTGACTTTAAATTGTTATAAATTCTCAGAGTGCTGTAGGAATCCATCTTTCAGTTTTTCCGACATACCGCCATTTTCGGAGCATTGTCTATCCTCTTAAGAAAGCAAGTCACAGACGTAACTTCTTATTTTTTGTTGTATAATGAATCGTTCAATGACTTCAAAATGAAAATAATTAAAATGTTTCTTCATGTATGAAACAAACGTTTATTAATGTTAATTACTATTGTAGCCGGCACGAAAGTAGAGTCCTCAAGGTCACGGCCGCTGCCTGCCGCTAGCAAGGGCTGCGGGCTGTGATTCGCCCGCATTTCGGCTTTGTTGACATGTAGGTACCGTTAGCGGTGCAGTAGGTCAGAAAAGCTGAAAGCTCAGTGCTACCGTGCTACATCGAGTGTTCACGTCCGATCTCAGTGTCTTCCTGTCTTTAGAAAAGTGTTTGACATGTGTTTGGTGGTGAACAAGAATGCAGGAGCAACGGCCTACTTCTACTACTCTTCCGGTCAGTGTGCGTAAAGAGCGGAAAGACATTCGTAAACAATCGAAAATTATCATATCGAATGTATTCAAGTTTTTTACTGATCTGGGCGACAATGAAGAAGCGAGAAATAACTTAAATTTTGCACAAATTCATAAACCTTATTACTGCTAAAGCGTGTGGTGTCTCCAAGTCAACTGTAGGCCGTATTAGCAAATCTGTGTCATTGCCAGAATCTTCAGACATGAATGAGTGTTTCGATTCTCCAAGAAAGGGATACAAACGTTAATGGAAATCAACCGACTTTGACGATTTTAACAAAGAGCTCATGCATAGAACTATACTTGGATATTACGACACAGGAGAGTATCCAACGGCTAAAAAAATACAGGCTGACCTCCGTGAAAAAATAAATTACTCGGGCTCAGAGACCTCCGTTCTTCGTCTTCTCCGCTCCTTTGGTTTCCGATTCAAGAAGTGTAATGACAGTCGGAAAATCTTAATGGAACGCAGAGACATTGCAGCAACAAGAGCGAAGTTTTTGTGCACAATGCACTTCTTGCTCGCTGAAGACACCAGGCCTATAGTGTACTTGGATGAAACATGGGTTTCACAGAACCACATCAATAAGTATATATGGCACGACTCCAAAGGAAACGGGGGTCTGAAAGCGCCTACTGGTAGAGGTGGCCGATTAATCATTGCCCATGCTGATTCATTAACCACAGGCTTCATATCAGAGGCCAAACATGTTTTTCGTGGTGGGGAAAGTTCTTGCCAATCCGATTACCATTCAGAAATGGATGGAGAAATTTTTAAGAATTGGTTTATGCGACTGTTGTCTGCGCTGGAAGAAGGGTGGTTAAAGAGAAAGAATGTTTCATTTTCAGTCGATGAAACGACAGCTGAACTCCTGTCTAAGGAAGAAATCGTTGGTGCCAAAAAGACTTACGAATTAGATCAACTGGCAAACGAAATGGGACACCAAGTGGTACGTTTACCACCGTGTCACTGCCAGTATAATCCCAATGAAGCGAAATGAGCCCAAGTAAAGCGAGAAGTAGCGAAAAGAAATACTACTTTCAAACTTGCTGATGTCGAGAAGCTAACACACGAAGCTCTTGACAATGTTACTCAGCAGGACTGGGAAAGATGCGTAAAACACGCAGAAGCATTGCAAGAAACTGATTTCTTGAACCAGGGTCTAAGAGACACCATAGTGGAATCTGTGATGATACACGTGGCTGAAACAAGCGACAGTGAATCTGAAGACACGGAGCTAGAAGATCCTTCAGTTTAGGTAAGTGGCGCCTACGTAAAAAGCTGACTTGATTTAAATGTTTTTTTTTTTTTTTTTTTCGTGCAGCAGACGTCTTATAAATTTATCACAAGTGGTGGCGATTAGTTTACCCGACAGTATATGTAAATTAAAATAAGATTGTCAGTTCTGCATTAATTAACAAAAGTTTTTCCTACAAACCTGTATCGAATGTCTGTCCGCAACTCGTGGTCGTGCGGTAGCGTCCTCGCTTCCCGCGCCCGGGTTCCCGGGTTCGATTCCCGGCGGGGTCAGGGATTTTCTCTGCCTCGTGATGACTGGGTGTTGTGTGATGTCCTTAGGTTAGTTAGGTTTAAGTAGTTCTAAGTTCTAGGGGACTGATGACCATAGACGTGAAGTCCCATAGTGCGCAGAGCCTGTATCGAATGTCTCTACATTCGGATATAATTTCCTGCATTCGGTTTACTTGCACATTCGAAATTTATCTCGTTTTTTGAATAGAAGGATCTACTGGCTGTTTCGTAGTAAGGATAATGCAGTTAATAAAATGACAAAACGTTGTGGTGCTTCTGTATCGACTGTATATATAAACAGCGCAGTAACATCAGAACAGTCCCAGCACCTATTCTGATTCTCCGAGAAGAGCATAGATATCTATGATATTTGACGACTTCTACAAAAAGCTAGAACGTAGAATTGTATCACTTTAGTATGATAGAGGATAGTATCCGATGGCTAGAGAAATACAGGGCAATGTTCGTGATAAAATTGATTATTCTGGCCAGTCACTTCAACGTATTGTCTTCTCCGCCCACTTGGTTTTGAATTCAGTAACTGTAATGACGGACGAAATTTGTAACACAAGACAGGGACATTGCAGTAGTAAGAACCAGGTTTTTGTGTACCCAGAACGTATTGCATGTTAAGAATAATAGGCTTACAGCAAATTTAGTTAAAACTTGGGTTTCACAAAACCTTTCGAACAAATACTTTGCTCGATTTCAGTGAATATATTGGCTTCAGAATAACTACAATTACTTCTGCGTAGCGTATATTGCCGTTTTGAGTGATGGATGCAATGACGAAGGATATGTATTAGCAGCCAGTAAAATATTTTTGGGAAGTAGAGAAAATTCTCGCTCATATTAAAGTGAGCCGTCCGAACAAAACTCTTGGCGACGACCTACAACGACTCGCGCGCTGCTGCGCACGGAATATCGCAGAAGTAATTTGCCTCTGTACGTGATACGATACAATAATGATGTCTGAAATATTACCAAAATTAATTTTGTGGTTTTCTTAACAACTTTCTCGCGGGAAGTTTCTTCGCAGGCCTACAGAACGAAAATTCATCAGCGACTACATTTTTCGCAGTTTCACACCTATTATAATATTTTATTTTTTATCTCAGAATAATGTTATGTTTCCGAAATAAAATACGCTGCATATGCATCTGTAAACTTTGAGGATTTTCATATTTTTTCAGTCCAATTACAAAAAAATGGTTCAAATGGCTCTGAGCACTATGGGACTTAACATCTGTGGTCATCAGTCCCCTAGAACTTAGAACTACTGAAACCTAACTAACCTAAGGACATCACACACATCCATGCCCGAGGCAGGATTCGAACCTGCGACCGTAGCGGTCACGCGGTTCCAGACTGAAGTGAGTCCAATTACAGTAGTAATTCTGTTACTACCACGGGTTGAAGTAAAAAATTATTTTCCTCCAAAGTTTCTTGTAAGGTTAGTTTTCATTTTTATTCCTAGCAGCTAGTGAGAATTTTCTTTTGGAAAGTACTCCATCATATGCTAGACTAAAAATAGAGTTGCCCAACATTTTTTTAAAAAATTTTATGAGCATTTGAAATTATCACTATTACAAAACTGGCAACGCTATAAGACGGCAAGATGACCATGAAGCCCTATTTTCGTGCCGGTCACTACAGTTCTAAACAATGTGGCTCATTTCGAATCAGCTCTATAAGTTTATGACTCTCAAACCTTAACGGTAGCGGCCACCCCTGTATTGGACAGTAGTTTTCTGGATCACCTCTACTACCTTTCTGATGGGTGGGTGTGACTTGTGCTTTCGCCCACACTAGACGCAGAACTGTTCGATGGATCTATGATATACTGTGGTTAACAGAGGGGCTAACTCAGCTGCCCTTGCAACCTGAGTTTGACACTTTTTTATGGGTGTCACCCTATCCTTGTCGGCGACGACCGCTGACCAAGTGACATGACCTCCCCTCTGCTCCTTTATATGTAACCTGAACTTTAGCCAAATGATAATCCAGTGGAATTGCAACGGATACTATAGTCACCCAACGGAAATACAATGTTTTGTTTCCTCCTATTCTGCATTCTTACTCTTCAAGAAACGCATTTCCTTGAAGACTACTCTCCAACATATCGTTGTTATCGGCCATTCTGTCGGAACTGTGCTGGCCCCAGTATAGCAATTGGAGGGATCTGCAATTTGATTCACTCCAATGTCATTAGTGACTGGATGCCCCTTCATACCAACCTGGAAGCAATTTTGGGTAAAGTGCAAACGACTCTGGCAATCACCGTTTGCAATGTCTACATCCCTCCAGTTAGGCTGCTTCCTTATGTTGAACTGTCTACCTCAATACAGCAACTCCTGCCCCTTTTCTCCTCCTTGGCGGCTTAAATGCCCGCCAGCCCCTGTGGGGAAATGCCATTGCAGTGGGTAGGGGTCTCGCAATTGACCAACTTATTACAGACATTGATTTGTGTCTCCTCAATGACGGTTCCCCTACCCACTTCAGTGCCTCTCATGGCACCTTTACCGCTATCGATCTCACGATCTCCTCCCCTGCTCTCGTGGCTTCTCTACATTGGTCTCCCAATGATGATCTTTGTGACAGTGACCACTTTCCGGTGATTCTATCGTTCCCCTGCCACCGCCAGCAGACAGGTCCAATGTTAGGCATTCCACAGAGCCACCTGGCCTTTATGTACGCCTGCTGTGCAGTTAGAAACGTCTCTCTCTAATTCCACTGATACTGTCGTGCAGGGCGTCTCTGCCACTGTTCTTCATGCTTTCATGCTGTTGGCTTTGCTGTCCCCCTACCTACAGGTCCCCCTCGTCGTCGACCAGTACCGTACTGGAACAAGGACATAGCAGTCGCTGTCCAGGATCGCCGATAGGCGTTGCAGCGATTTAAGCGACACGCATCACAGACCAACCATCTGGCATTTAAGCGTCTCCGTACTAAGGCTCGTTACCTTAATAAGCAGAGTAAAAAGGAATGCTAGGAGCGATATGTTTCCTACCTGGGGATGTATGCCTCTTCCTCGCAGGTTTGGTCCAAGCTCTGTAACCTTCTGGGCCGCCAGCGGCAGTCAACTGTCCAGCGTCTTATCCTCCAAGGTGCTCTGTATACTGATCCATTGGTCCTCGCAGAACACCTTGCGAGACAGTTTGCAAATGGTATCGGCGTTCTGTTCCTATCCCGCTCCCTTTCTCTGGCATAAACGGTGAGTTGAACAAATCCTCCCCTGTTTGAACCTGCACCACACTGAACCCTATAATGAACCCTTCACTGAATGGGAATTCTTGCAGGCTCATATCTCTTCACACGACACGGCCCCAGGCCTGGATGTCATCCACAACCAGATGATCCAACATTTGGATGTTACCCAGAAGCAACATCTACTCAGGCTCTTCTACCACATTTGGCTCACAGGTGCTTTCCTGCTGGAATGGCGAGTCAGTACATTTATCCCCAACTTTAAGCCCTGGAAAAACCCAACCTCTCTCGACAGCTAACGCTCCGTTAGCCTGACGAACATACTTTGTAAACTGCTTGAAAGGATGGTTAGCTTCCGATTATGTAGGTTAGTCGAATCTAGGGGCCTTTTGTCTCTGAATCAGCGTGACTTCTGCGAAGGACGATCTCCAAGTCACTATTCGCTCAGACTGGAAAATCAATCCGACATACTTTTCCTAACTGCTGGCACCTTGTCACGGTCTTCTTTGACCTACATAAGGCATACGACACAGCTTGGAGCCATAACATATTAATTATCTTCCATGACTGGTGCTCTTGCAGTGCCCTTCCGATATTTATCTGGGACTTTTTATCCCAGTGGCTGTTCTGGGTTCGTGTTGGCACTTTACCTTCAGCACCTCTCGGATTCAGGAGAAAGGTATCCCACAGGGTTCTGTGTTAAGTGTCACACTCTTCCCCATAGCCATCAATGGGACTGTGATATCTATTGGGTCTGTGGTTACCCCAGCATTGTATGTCGGCGATTTTTACATCTGGTGCAGCTCCCACTCGATAGCATCTGCTGAGTAGCGGCTCCAAGGCGCCATCCGACTGGCCTTAGCGTGGGCCATCTCCCATGGCTTCCATTTTTCTCCCTGCAAAACGCGGGTTATGCATTTTTGTTGTATACCCATAGTATGTCCTGATCCAGAACTTAGGCGACCAGCTCTTAGATGTTGAAGGCACAGTCTCGTTTCTTGGTCCTTGTTTTTGATTAAAAGCTGATGTGGCAGTCCCATATTCGTCACCTCAAGGCTACATGCATGCAGAAGCCTATGCTCTCCGCCTCCTTTCACCCACACATCTTGGGGTGCAGACTGTGCTACTCTTCTCCATCTTTACCATGTTCTGGTCTTTTCCAGACTAGACAATGGTTCATCAGCTCCTTCCACTCTGAAAATAATTGCCCCTGTTCATCATCATGGGGTGCATCAGCAGAAGGGTACCGGTGTTCCAGGTGCAATTTTGATATAAAATTGATATGCAAGTAATTAAATTGAGCAATTAATTACTCCCCTACCACAGCCCCCCCCCCCCCCCCCACACACACACACTCCAGGATGACGTGATATATTTTTCTCAGTCTGCACATGTGTCCCCTACCTCCCTCTTCCCCCTCCCCAGCCTACTCTATTGGCGGGAATTTCGAAGTTTGGCGGGAATTTCACCGGGAGTTAGTGGGAAATTAAAAATGGCGGTAATCTTCACAGGACTCGAACCATGGTTCTTCTGGATGAAAAGCCCAAGTGCACCCCACAGGACACAGAAACTGCCAGATGCAGGAGAGGAAGGTTGATTGGGAAACTGAAGTAAAGATTGGCCCTAATTACGTAATTAATCATACAGATCAGTCCTAATTACATAACTATATGCGTAGTGCTACACAAGGACTTCCTTAAATCGCAATACAGCTCAAAAATTGATGACACCATACAACTGGTGTTATCCTGGTGGAAAAAGTTTCACACTACCACTCAAAACTAGTGACAGATGCTCTCAAACTCTACCCTTCACCTACATGCTGGCGGGGAAAAATGCTGGGATGTAAGATACTATTTTTATTGTATTTGGTGGGAAATATGTTCAACTGACAAGATGCTGGTGTTGGAGAGAGAGGAGTTTAATAAGCGTATTACCTGTAAGCATACAGCTGAGGACTGTATCTGTCACTGTTTGACATAGAGTTTGTTACAGATGCCTGTTCAACAATCACCCTGCAGATAATCGACACCAATACACGCTACCACAACAAAAATGGTTCAAATGGCTCTGAGCACTATGGGACTTAACATCTATGGTCATCAGTCCCCTAGAACTTAGAACTACTTAAACCTAACTAACCTAAGGACAGCACAGAACACCCAGTCATCACGGCTACCACAACAGATACAAAATGCATCAATGTTTTAATTACAGATCAAAATTGTCATGAAAAAAACAGCACTCGTAATGAATGGGTCACAATGCAACACATGTACTGGGGAGAATCGTCGTCCTAAAAGATTGCAGAGAGGGCGATAGTTGAACTTGCATTCTCCTCGATGTATGACCACAAACTGCCGAATATTAGAGGCCATATTACCTACCCTTATCCCTCCATATGCCTACCTCCCCCCTCGCTACACCTACAGGGACATAGGTTTTTCAAATGATCAACTGCGATTGCAGAGCACTTCACAGTTTTTCTACGGTCTACCAATCTTTTGCCTTCTTGAGGAGCCAGTCCTCCGCCAACACAAAAGCATATATAGTCAACTAAACAATAGAGATAAATGGAGGGCCACCCCAAGTGCAACTTGTTCATATAACGTATAGCAACACAGCCCCGCCCCTCCCCCCCCTCCCCCCGCCCTCCCCCTACATGCCAGCCCCTTGGTCGTGCACAACTGCATCAGCCATCTCACATGCACTGGAACATCCTCCACACCGCCCCACCACAAGCAATCGCAGTTCTGCAATGGATAACAATTGTATTTAATGGCAGTGTATCTCTTATAATCAAGAATCTTTTAAAACGGAAAACACAATCGCGACGATGATAAAAGTCCTCTTTCTACGAAAATAGACTAGGTCCATTTTCTTTTAATTTATGAGAAAAACCGATACAGTTTTTACGCTCAGCTGCAGAATACAATTCAAATCACATTATTTTGCGACCTCCAACGAAGTGCACCACCACCAATTACAAATGATCAGACTATGCGCCTCCTCCACACATCCACCATGCTTAAAACCGGAAAAAAACCTTCCACTATTTTGCTGCTAAAACATTTAAGCTCCAAAGAGAAACATGTATGTTCAGCAATTTTTTCACCTTGATGGACAAATTACACGACCTCAGAGCCTCTCTCACGTTCAAATCAGTGTGTAAATAAACTGTCATGCACATATACTCGCTGCTCTTTGGTGGGTTTGTGCTTGGCCACACGGGGCTCGAGCCTTTGGAGTATCTTTTCTCTTCCATGCTGCATGTTTATCCTCTTGCTGTTCTTTTTACCGTCCCTTGCGGAACATAAATGGCCTGTTTCTAGAAATATATTCTGCATTTTCAGTAGTCAATATCAGAATATTCTCCACTGTTTTTCATTCTTTTTTTTTTTTCCTTCGTTCGTCCGCAGCTCGTAGTCGTGCGGCAGCGTTCTCGCTTCCCACGCTCGGGTTCCCGGGTTCGATTCCCGGCGGGGTCAGGGATTTTCTCTGCCTCGTGATGACTGGGTGTTGTGTGATGTCCTTAGGTTAGTTAGGTTTAAGTAGTTCTAAGTTCTAGGGGACTGATGACCATAGATGTTAAGTCCCATAGTGCTCAGAACCATTTTTTTCCTTCGTTCACTTTCTCCTATCCTTCCTCCGTTTGGGCGTTTGAGGTTCCTCTTATCTTCTTCCTCCCTGTGCACTCATGAAGGCTGGCCCACATGTCTGAGGCATAACAAGTGACTGGGTAACGTGTAATTCCCAGCCCCGGGTCGACAGGTAGGGTTTGCACATACCCCGATTACAGATCAGGCCCACGGAGGGGTGATTGCTTGAGCTGCTACGTTCCCAAATTACCGATTGGTGCCTCTGTCAGGTGCCAGGGAGGTGCGATGTAAGATGTGAACCATCACCTAAGGTGGGTGTGCAGAAACGCGCGATCAGAGATTCTGGCAATCATGGTGGATTTTTTCGTAATTAACCAATCATCTACAAAGTCAATGGCTACGGAACGTAAACGGAATCAAGCTCACAATTCAAAGACCTTCCCATTTGCACCACCGTTCCTCATGGTTTCATGTACTGAAGACAGTCTGTCCTTCACTATGGTAAGTCCCTTTATTATTTGGAAAGGTGTTGATACAAACTGCTGGCCCTGTGAAACCCTGCTTTCGTTTGCACAATTTGCTTTTGGAGACTACTTCTGATTCTCAAGCACCACAGCTACTAGCAGCTTCGTTCCTCCATGGCTAGTGTGGAGGCCCATGAACGCTGCTTCCCGTGGTGTTATTTACACTAGGCTGCTCGATGGTCTGACTGATGCAGAAACCCAAATGTACCTCTCTGATCAGGGTATTATTGCAGTAAATCAGGTGATGAGAAAAGTAGATGCCTCCTTAGTGCCCACATACTCTCTCTTTCTCACTTTTCATACAGTGGTTCTTCCATCAGAATTCAAAGCAGGTAATGAAGTTATCACAGTCAGACCTTATATTCCAAACCCGATGTGCTGCTACTGGCGTCATAATTACATCCAAACTCGAGAGTTCTGTTACCACCCAACCAAATGTTTAACCTGTGGTAGGGATGCTCACAAGGGCGTTTGTTCACCTCCTTCTCCACACTGCATTAACTGCAATGGCGACCATACCGCCTCCTCCCACGATTGTCTCGTGTATTTCGATGAGTGAGCTGTCCAGGAAATATGGGTGAAGGAAAAACTGCCTTAACCAGTCGTTCGTAAGTTGTTGGCCAGTCAGAAACCCAGATTTCTACCATCTGGCACCTACAGTACTGTTCTTGCTAGAGCTCACTGCACGAAGGACATAGCCATGCAGACATGCGACTCAAATTCAACACCGCGGTTGTGAAATCACCCAGTGTCATGGTAGTGTCCCTTTCCGCTCCTCCTGTGCAACACGCCACCAAACTTTCGCCTCATGGGGCGAAGTCACCAGGTACTCAACCAGCAGGCCGGAAAGGACAGAATACTTCAGTGAAGACGTCCTACATCCTTCCAGCCACCCAACATCTGAGCGTTCCTCTACCAACCGGAAAGGCCCCAAGAATTCAAACAAAGGCGAACAGTCTTCTCCTTTGCCGACTTGAAGATCCTCTTCTATGGTGTCGCCACACGATACCCTCACCCAGCTGGCCTCCATGTCGCCGGTATGCGCCACCACCATTTTTCTACCCTGGACTCCACAGGCCAACAGAAGAAGAATGCCGATGCTTCTGTCGATCTCATGGGGCAGGATCCTCCTGCCTCTGTGGCCTGTAGCAGCAAGTCTTCAAAGACTGGCACTCGGCAGCCACCGAGGTGACGCCACTTCATTTTCATCGAAAAAGTTCAAAGAAGGGCGACTCGTTTTGTACTAGCGCGAAATAGGGGAGATGGTGCCACAGACATGATACGTGAATGGAGTGGTAATCAAATGGTTCAAATGGCTCTGAGCACTATGGGACTCAACTGCTGTGGTCATTAGTCCCCTAGAACTTAGAACTACTTAAACCTAACCTAACCTAAGGACATCACACACATCCATGCCCGAGGCAGGATTCGAACCTGCGAACGTAGCAGTCGCACGGTTCCGGACTGCGCGCCTAGAACCGCGAGACCACCGCGGCCGGCGGAGTGGTAATCATTAAAACAAAGGCACTTTTCGTTGCGGCGGGATCTTCTCATGAAATTTCAATCACCAGTTTTCTCCTCCGATTGTGAAAACCCTCTGTTGGCACCCACCGACATAGGAAGAAATAATCATCACGATAAAATAAGAGAAATCATGGCTCGAGCAGAAAAATTTAAGTGCTCGTTTTTTCCGTGCGCCCTCGACAGTGGAACGGTAGAGAGACAGCTTGAAGGTGGTTTATTGAACCCTCTTCCAGGCACTTTATTGTGAATAGTAGAGTAATCCCGTAGATGTAGACTTTTTTTCTTCGTCATGGTTCTTCTCCAATGGAACGCCCACGGTCTTCTATCCAAGAAAGAGGGTTTATGGCTGCTCTTAGAATCGCAACGTCGACTTGATCTCTGCCTTCAAGAAACAAAATTGTGTCCTCATGACCACTTTGAACTCTCGCTTTCTTCCCAGAGTTGACGTTGCCCCCAAGGATGGCAGTCCATCTCATGGGATACTTGTGCTGCTCATCAAGGATGATGTTCGTAGTCAGACCATTTCCCTGACTACCATTCACAGTCAGACCATCTCCCTGACTACCTGGCTTCAAGCTGTTGCAGTCTGCAGTCAGACCATCTCCCTGACTACCTGGCTTCAAGCTGTTGCAGTCTGCATTTTGCTTCCTCACTTCACCTTTTCACTTTGCACTGTTTACATACCTTCATGATTTGGTGTCACCAGCTACCTCACCCCTTTCTGCTCCTCAGTAACTATAATGCACACCATCCCCTTGATGTTTCCCAGAACCTGCCAGAGAGGTGCTCTCTTGGCTGACCTACTCAATCAACTTAACCTGTTTTGTCTTAACAGGGGCACCCACATCCCTTTCAGACTCCACGCACACCTATTCCCATTTGGACCTATCCATGTGCACTGCCCAGCCTACCCATCGCCTCTAGTGGTCTGTTCTCTCTGACACATACTCGAGCACCCATTTCCTGTGTGCTATCCGTTTGCTAACTCCTACCCCAGATACGTGTTTACACCATCTCTTCTCTTAAACAATGTAAAATATTTAAATAATTTAATGGGGATATGGTTAGTCAAATTTTGTTTAAAGTTCATACATACAACTCGCACAGCAAAAAAAAAAAAAAAAAAAAAAATTTGAATTTTCAAATTACGATAATAGACCCTAGTGCTTTTGTTCGTCCTTGCAAAACGCCGAGAACGAAGAAGCGCTATGAATGTAAGAACCAGAGGCATCAGTGGGATAAATCTCAGAAGGTACGTGCCATAGCAGCTGTGCCATAGCACCTGTGAAAGCAAAGGAGGCTTCTGTGAAAGGTGCTACAAGAACATTCGGATTGCCTCGTACCACTTTGCAGAGATTTCTTAAACTTGATAAAATCCCTGAGCAAGCTGTTCAAGAGACAAAGCTTGGAAGGAAACCGAATTTAAATCCAGACCTCGAAAAACAGCTAGTTTCTTATCTCCTTGAGATGGAACAAAAATTCTTTGGGTGCACTTTGGCGCATCTGAGAAAAATGGCATTTTTACTTGCCCAGAGGCAAGGACGAGCTTGGGCTGATCTTTTTCTTGAGAGACACAAGGATCAGCTGTCAATTCCCAAACTTTGTGGAACTTCATATGGCAGAGCCTTAGGCTTCAATAAAGAGAATGTGATGGTTTTCTCTGATTTATTGACAGCCCCTTTAAAAAAAACACTCATATCCAGCAGACCGAGTGTATAACTTGGACAAGACAGGCCTGAAAGAAACAAATTGCAGCTCTAACGTCTGCAGAAAGAGGGGCTACAATCACAGTTATCGCATGCATGAGCGCTTCGGGACATTATGTCCCGCCCAGTGACAAATTTCCCAAGCTCTAATGAGAGGCTGCCCCCTGGTGCAGTTGGCAGACCCCATCCTTCAGGATGGGTTCAAAACAATTTGTTCGCCAAATGGTTGGTTCACTTCATTGAGAAAACATCTCCGACTGAACAAAGGCCTGCTCTCCTCATCTTGGATGGTCATTATAGCCACGTTCGAAATCCAGATGTGACTGACTTGGCGAAAGAACACCACGTGACTATCATCTTACTTCCTCCACATTCCACGTTCAAACTGCAGCCGCTAGCTAGATAAGACGTTCATGGGACCTCTGAAAACGTACGACACCGAGTCAGTGAGAGTATGGTTGTATCACAATGGGCGTCCTCTCACACCTTACAATGTTATAGAGGTTTCTGGCCAAGTCTACCTTCGTACCTAATCAACTGAGATAGCAATAAACGGATTCAAAGCGGCTGGGTTATACCCTATCAACCGTTACATCTTCACCGACGCTGATTTCATAGATGCTGAGTTGGCTACAGGAAAAACTTGCTCCACAGTGGAACACAGACCTATTGTTTCTGAATCACAAGCTCCTCTACTTGCTATCTCTGGACCATCGACATCATTCGCTTCTTCTTCGAGTTATCCTGATGTATAGTCACATCAAGCTCTAGCTATGCCAGTTGATGAAACCACTGAAACACTGGGAAGTTCTCAACGGACTTCAACAAATGCGGTTTCACCATTCGACATATCTCCTGTCTACAACATTGAGAAGAGAACCACAACGCGGGGACAAAAAGCAGCAAACACCTGCTGCGTCACTTGAACGCCATACAAAGATCAGTTGACAAAGTCACTTGACAAAACTGCTGTCAAGAAGAGGTCGTTGAGTTTCTCTGGGGTTAGAGACCGCCCTGCGGACCGAGGCGCAAAATCCGAAGGTCTTCAAAAAAAGAAAATTTGTTCCACAAAACTATCTGATTCATCATCGGACTCTTCAGGCTCCTGCAGCCCTCACATTGTGGACAGCGATAATGACCTTGTTGTGAACGTTGTGGATACACCAGATTCAAGCGATAAAAATTGCATCTTTTGTGATGAGAAGTTCTCTCAAGAGAGGAGAGGAGTGAATTAAATTTTGCTGACGGCTGAAGGAGCTACTTACGCTTGCGATTGCTGTAAATAATTCCAGATTTCATGCATAAAAGTTGCTTATTGTAGACTAGTCTACCATTTTGTATTGTTTTAACCCATTTCATTAAAATATTTCAAAAGATTTCTTGCACCTTTTTGTGGATGCCCGTATTTGCACCCCCTTTTTTTAAGTTCCGTTTTACAATCTTTGTTTTCAAACAGAAATAATGGATACTAATTATTATTTCACCTGTCGGCAGTTCTTAAACTTGTTATGGGTGTTAATGAAGGTATAAAATTTAGAATTTTTACAAAAGAAGGTACCGTTAAGTCAAAAACAAAAGAGGGTGTCCATATTTACTTTTCCTCCAGTGTTTTTTAAGTAACAGATAGGAGCACAACAATGTAGAACAAAACTCTTTCGTAAGTTATGTGGCTGTTTATATGTCCTTACTCAGTCCCTAAACGGGTCACTGGTGCCTGTTTATAGGGCTACTTAGTAAGAGATTGATCGCAAACGCAGACACGGCGATCGAAATGACATTATTCCCGATTGGTACGCAACAAACATAGAGATAATGCGGTTCAATCTTAACCCACCAAAGCTGCTAAGATAGAAACCCTAGTCTACGCTTATTAACGAAAGTCTTCTGTAGCCTAAGCTAGTTTGGCAATTCTACTCGTGTCACGACGCCAGAATCGTGCTACAGTGGCTTGACGAGCATACTAACAAAATAACACTGATGTCTTGGCCACCAACTTGACTTGATCTGAACGTTATAGAACACAAGTGTGACATTATGTGGTGTCAGGTCTGTGATCACAAACCTCTTGCTCGAAATTTACGCGAATTGCATGACTTATACGTAGACAACACCTGGTGCCACATAGCTCCACAAACCTACCAAAGATTTGTTGAATCTATGCCGCGCAGAATCACTTCCGTATTGCTTTCGAAACGTGGACCAACACGTTATTAAGCAGCGGCCATAATGTTTTGGCTCATCGGTATATGTAAGTAGTTTTTTTAGTTTTGACCTGTACCCTCTTCTATAAGAATATGGGAGACTTTTATACACCCTCTATTTCTTGAATGTATTAACCTCTTCAGTACGTGGACACACGTATATGGACTTCGATAATACACGACGTAAAATTAATAAACGTTTTTTACTGACTCAAGAACTGTATCACACGTTTGTGTAGTTTGAGTGGGTTAAGTATTTGCCGCTGTGTAGCACCACACTCGACTTTCAATGCAACTTACGAAGTTTTGAAGATATGACTCAGCAGAATGGCGAAGAATGCCTCCAAACGTAGCTGTGAAGGGTGTACTTCATGCACAAGAACGATGCTCAAGAAATGAAGTATGTATTTGTGTGTACTTAAAACCAACTGCTTTTTAAAATTCCACGAACAAAAAATCTTAATGTGTTGTAAAATATTTGTTCTTCTAATGGTTAAGATCTGAAGTACACGTATGAATACCTTAAAAACAGGGTGTTTATAAATTATACAAATGTAACTTTGTATTGTGAATTGTGAAAAAGGTAAATAAGCTACAGAAATGTATATATTTGACTTTTATTTATGATTGTTCGTTGCGGCTACCTCTTGTAACACGACAAATGTTCTATCTGCAATTTGTTTCGTACCACATCCTACGACGCAAATCTTGAAGTATTGTGGCAGCTGCTTGTGTTAACCAACCCCTCCAAGGGGATCGCCGCTCGTTGGCGAGTTCGTTCTTGGCTACCATACGGCCCCAACCTTTGCAGCATCTTTCCCTTCCGTGCTGCATGTCAATCCTCTTGCTGTTCTGTTTCCCCTCCCTTGGGGAACAAGTCTGGTATTTTTTTGGGACTGTGCTCTGCATTTTCAGTAGCCGACATCAGAACAGTTTCTCCACTGTTTTTCGTTCCTATTTTTCTTTCTTCGTTCACCTTCTTCTATCCTTCCTCCGCTTCGGCGTTTGAGGTTCCTCTTTTTCTTCTTCCCTGTGCAATCATGAAGAAGGCAGACCCACGCGTCTGACGGGTAACAGGTGACTGGGTAACTCGTAATTCTCAGCCCCAGGTCTACAGATAGGGTTCGCACGTACTTCCTGGTACAGGCCAGTACCAGGGAGGGGCGATTGCTTGAGCTGCTACCTTCCCAAATCACCGATTTTTTCCTCTGTCACGTGTTCGGAAGGTGTAACGTGAGGCGTGAACAATCACCTAAGATGGCTGCACCCTCCTATGAGGGGGGCCCCAGTTGGAAGGAGCGCGCCATCAGAGACGCTGACAATCATGTGGGATTCCAATCATCTTCCTCACAGTCAACGTCTACTAGACGTAAACAGAATGAAGCTCACGATTCAAAGACACTCCCAGCTGCACCATGGTTCCTCATGGTTTCATGTACTAAAGACAGTCAGGCCTTTGCTACGGTATATCCCGCCATTTTTCGGAAAGGTATTGATGCAATTGCTGGCCCTGTGAAATCCTGCTCTCGTTTACGCAATGGCACTTTGCCTTTGGAGACTACTTCTGATTCTCAAGCACAACTGCTTGCAACTTCGCTCCTCCATGCGTAACCAGTTCTGCCGAGGCTCATCAAACGCTGAATTCATCCCATGATGATATTTCGTCGTGTGAGGATCAGAGGAACGTAACTCCATTTTAGCTACTTTACAGGAGGTTAAAAAAATACGATATTTTAAGAAGTACATTTCGTTTTTCAGTGACTTATACAAACTTTATTGAAAAATTTCTACACTACACATAAATACACTTAAAAATTTGTCAGATGATAATATATTTATAAAAATGGTTCTTACTGGACTACCACTATTAATTTTTAATATGATCCTAAGTGAATAAATCTACATAGAGGTTTTACACTTTGGAGATACGCATTTGGTTTGCCAAAATATAACTTACAAAGTTAATTTACTCATTAAAAACAGATAGGGTACAGTGAAAGTAAAAACATATGAGCGGAATTTGTACCTACATCACCAATGAATGTTCACTTTCTGGCTAACTTCATCACAACTGTTGCCACCACAGTATGAATCTCCAACTATTTCTTCTTGAAGACTCTTGTAAAATGCGTGGTACCGTTCCATGATAATGCCACTGCGGCATAGATCTAGGAGGTATTTTACCTTTTCTTTCTGAAGTTTCAGTGCTCCATGGTATTTCGGTTCCAACTGGAAGACTGTATCGGAATTTCTGGATTTTCTGGAAACTGGCAAACTTCTGAATTGTTGATTATGGAAATGCTTGAAAAAGATGTGATTAACATCAATTTTGCCATATTGAAGTTGCGTCACTTTAAGCCATTGTACTTGATTTCCTTCACTGTCAATTTTTGTGTTCTTAAACTTTTCCTTCTGCATAGCACCAAAATCCAAAAAGTCCTTCTGGTCCATTTCAATGACTTCATACAGTCTTTGTTTTGTAGCAGTTTGAACAACAGTATACCACCCCGGAGGGTCATAAATATTAACATTTTTTGCAGCCCTCTCTATACGGGCATGGACTGAATCAAATTCCATTAAAGAGTGGCCAGGCTCAACGAAGCATTGCTGTATCACCGGGATGTTCAATGTTTGGACAGCATGAAGGAACATGGTACTCATGTTGACATTTCGGTTCTGTCCACCACAAGTGTCGGAGAACAAAACAACTGAACGGCCATCTGCAATCTTCTGGAGTTCTTGAAATACACATGATGCTACTTCAATTGAGCCGCGTTTAGCCACATCTTCATGCCACATGTAATTTCAAGCTTTCCTGGTAACAGTATTGTATACTGTGAGGTTGTATACCGCCAGTCTTCTTTTGTAAAAAATGGCTTTAGCTGCTATGTGTGGACAGTATCTCACAGCTTCTAGGTCAAACTCCAGTAAATGACATTCTCCTTCTTTGGCGCGCTCCTTCAATTCATTTTTTAGTATCCTAGCAGCCTCCTTTCTCTTTAGGTGTTCTGAGTGCTGGTCTTTCTCTGCCTCTTGATTTTCTTCAGAGAGATTTTGAAAGCGATAGCAGTGGTAACATACATCTTTTCTTGGTACATGAAAGCCTAAGTTAAACTCTGCATTGATATTTCTCTGTAAAGCCAATATTTTTCAGCAGTTTCTTATATAGTTTATGCGTCATTTGTGTATTCAAATCTCCTGGTAAGAACTGTCGCACAGTGCTCTGTCGGCAGTAATGCGATAGAATGGTAGGAAATGATTTTATATGGTTCCTTATTCTCTCCCTTGCCTCGTCGGATCTCCTTATACCTGGACGATGATGACCCCTCTTGTCAGCAGACAGAATCATGTTGCTGCTGTCCCTTTTCTTCTGTATATATCGCACAAATGTTTCTGATATATTAAAAATGCTAAGGAAAAACCCTAGACACACTTGAACTTCACTACCATTTTTCAGGAGAACGTACTTCTTTGTGACATTTCTTCGAGACTGCGCACCTGCAGAACGTGACCTTGCTTTAGGTACCACCTTAATAAGTGGAGCTAAATACTGTCGCTGCTTTTCTAAATCTTTCATAATCCAGAATCCTTGGAACATCTGTCTCCCTTCAGTCTCGCTGAGTTCTCTCTACACTTTCTCGGGCATTTTGAACAATCCTTGTACTTAAATGTTCTGGCTGGTACTTCTTTATTAGCAGTTGATTTGTACGCCTTTCCTGACCGCCTATTCATTTTTCTTATGTTCTTTTTCCACTTGTCAGTGTTCTTACTTCTTTTTCTCATTTTATTTTCCTTACCAGGCCGGCCGGAGTGGCCGTGCGGTTCTAGGCGCTACAGTCTAGAACCGCGAGACCACTACGGTCGCAGGTTCGAATCCTGCCTCGGGCATGGATGTGTGTGATGTTCTTAGGTTAGTTAGATTTAAGTAGTTCTAAGTTCTAGGGGACTGATGACCTCAGAAGTTGAGTCCCATAATGCTCAGAGCCGTTTGAACCATTTTTTCCTTACCAACTTCATTTCCTCTGTCAGATTGCCCATGTTCTTGATCATTAGACTCAACGGTCACTGGATTAACTTCTTCCTGTTGCATGTTCATTAACATCACAAAACCTTTGCCCACACAAATTGAATAGCTGATTTGTCGGTGAACGTGGATTTCCGTATGGTATCTCCTTTGTGACATTGCCTGGAAAGGAGAAAATTATATTACTGACGTTAGTGCCTTATCTAGCATAATATACCACATTAATCAACTATGAATCTTACAGTCCCATTGTATTTTAAAAATTATGACGTGCGATAATTACGACCAAATGTACCACTTCACCCAAAGACAATAAATGCGGCCCTAGCTCTATTGAAATGCACATGTGTTATTATTTTAGTAACATCGCAGTTAGGAGAAGAAATAAAATAGGATGTAATTAAGGACCACTAAGAACATGCGTACACCCAACCATATTCAAACGATAGTCCCAGTATATGTATTTTGTTTGTCAAATAATTTGTGACTAAGAAATTAGTATTTGAAATGCTAAATAAGACCCACGGATTATCATTTTGCTTACCGAGGTTTTCTAAAGATAGTTGCAGTTTCTGTTGAACTGCAGCTCTCCTTTTCTTTAGCCTCGGAGATGGTGATGGTGATGATGACGATGATGATGATGAAGAATCCATGCTGTTTTCGGGTATGTAATCATCTGATGAACCCGAACTAAGCACTTTGAAATCATTACAATCTTCTTCAGTTAACTCTTGCAGTCGTTTCACTTCGGAACAGTTTTGTATTCCAGACGAGATTTCACCATTCTTTTCTTCTGCTTCTGTAATTTCTACAATACGGTATACAAACAATGAATGGGTATCAAGTCAATCAAACTATCTGTGTCTCCGTGGATGATTATCTCATAGATAAAATTAATAGTAATTCATCTTACCTTCATCGGATGTAGAATTACTTTCACTGCGGTAATTTTGCATCACTAGCTCAACCATTCTCCTTCCTTGTGGATTCCCGGCGGGGTCAGGGATTTTCTCTGCCTCGTGATGGCTGGGTGTTGTGTGCTGTCCTTAGGTTAGTTAGGTTTAAGTAGTTCTAAGTTCTAGGGGACTTATGACCACAGCAGTTGAGTCCCATAGTGCTCAGAGCCATTTTTTGAACCTTCCTTGTGAAGTCATTTTTTATCTAACAGAGAGCGCAGACAACAACCTCTTCACAGGCAATACCACACGAAACTAAACAAAATTTGACCTGACAATGACAGCAACGTGAGTGCGTTGACAATGCTTACAAAGGGCACTTATTGTTTAGCGTTTCTCCGCTTATTGATTCTTGCAAGGGAAATACAACGGCTTGAAACCTCTTACGTAATGTGTTTCGAGAACTGATGAATAGACGAATGATTCAGCAGGGAGGCGTGATGCGAAGTTTCTACTTGGCGTCGCAAGCTTCGTTATTATTCAGCACACAGGAAAATAGTGAACAAATGCAGCAAAATTGTATTATACAAAACAAGCAGATAATGGTATCTGCTGAATAAAAACGTATTTCCAAATTTACTTCATGAAGTAAGCAGTCAGAAGAACGTAAGTGCCCATACGTGTTGCTGATCCGAAAATAGAGATGCACTGACTCGAGACAGAAGAACGTAAGAGCCAATACGTTTATCTGTCTCTAAATTAAGCTCACAACTTGGAGATTTGCAGCAGCTTATTCTCGCAACGAGAAGAGATAGAGACACGCAGTTCTGATACGACAAGGACCTGATTACCGCGAGGACATACGTTAAAAAAACCGAAAATCGAATTTTTGGAGATACATTCCTCTGACTCTCACTCGACGATTTATATTAGGCTGCTCGATGGTCTGACTGAGGCGGAAAACCAAACCTACCCCTCTGATCAGGAAGTCATTGTAATGCATCAGGTGCTGAAGAAGGTAGGTGGATCCTTAGTGCCAGCACACACTCTTTTTCTCATGTTTGATAGAGTAGAGCTTCCGTCAAAGGTCAAAACAGTCTATTGAAGCTATCACAGTCTGACCATACATTCCGAACCCGATGCAACGCTGCCAGTGTCATCATTAAAACCTGTCGACACCCTGCCCAAAGTGTAACCTGTGGTAGGGATGCTCACGAGGGCGATTGTCTGCCTCCTGTTCCCCATTGTATCAATGGCAGTGTATATCGATCAACGGGGCATCCAGGAGATCCAGATGAAGGAAAACATGACTTAACCAGTCACTCGCAACTTGTTGGTTAGTCGGAAACCCTGCGTTGTACCATCCGGCATTTACAGTAGTATTCTTGCTACATATAGCTGCATGGAGGACATGGCCATGCAGATATGAGATCCTCAAATTTAGCACTGCGATTATAAAATAGCCCAGTGCTACTGTGGCATCTCCATCTACTCCTCCAGCTGTGCAACAAGCCACCAAACTGAAGGCTCAAAAATCACCTGCTACACAACTGGCAGGCTGGAAAGGACATAATGAATTCTCCCGCAAAGACTTCTCACATGCCTCCAATCAACAAACATCTGAGTCTTCCTCTGCCAACTGGAAAGGCTCCAAGAAATCAAACAAATGAAAACGATGTGCTCCTTCGCCATCTCGGAGATCCTCTACAATGGTGTCGCCACGTGATACCCTCAGCTGGCCAACCTCTGTGTCGCCGGTGCGCACCGCCAACCGTTTTTCTGCCCTGGACTCCACAGAACAACAGATGGAGAATACCCATTCCTCTGTCGATCAGGATCTTCCAGCCTCTGCGCCCCGTAACACTGAGTTTTTTAATGCTGGCATTCAGCATCCACTGCGGTGACATTCATTTTTTCCTCATCCCTTTCATTTTTTCTCGGGTTACCTTTCCTCACCATGACTTTCCTTCAATGAAACATTCGTGGCCTTAGATCCCACCAAGGAGACTTATGGCTGCTCTTGGAATCGCAGCTTCCGCGTTTGTTCTCTGCCTCCAGGAAACAAAACTGCGTCCTCATGACTGCTTTGAGCTCTCGTATTTCTTTCCGGTTCGCTTTGACCTCCCCCCCCCCCTCCCACCATCCCCAAGGACGGCATTCCCTCTCATAGGGGAGTCTTGATGCTCATCTGAGATGATGTTCATAGTCAAACCATTCCCTGACTACCGTCCATAGTCAAACCATCTCCCTTACTATCTGGCTTCAAGCTGGTGCAGTCTGCATTTACGTTCCTCACTTCACCTTTTTACTTTGTACTGTTTACATGCTTCTATCATTCGTTGTCACCAGGGCGGACTACCTCCAGCTTATTGGGCAACTCCCTCACACCTTTCTGCACCTCGGTGACTGTAATGCACACAATCCTCTTTGGGGACCCCGCAGAACCTGTCAGAGAGGTGCCCTCTTGGCTGACCTTTTCAATCACCTTCACCTCATCTTACTGTAACACAGGAGCACCCACGTTCCTCTCACACTCCACGCACACCTGTTCCCATTTGGACTTCTCCTTCAGCACTGCCCAGCTCGCCCATCTTCTCGAATGGTGCGTTCTCTCTCACACGTACTTGCGAGACCACTTCCCACACACAATCACTTTGCTGTCTCCCTCGCCACCGACGTGCACAGCCAAATGGCAGCTTTCTAAGGTTGACTGGAGGCTTTACCCCTTCTTGGCGATCATCGACAAACAGCTTTTCCCCAATTGTGATGTCCAGGTAGAATATCTTATGAACGTTATCCTTACCGCCACAGAACGTTCCATTCCTCGCACTTCATCTTTACTGCACCGTGTCCCTGTCCCTTGGTGGAGTGAGACGTGCTGTGGCGCAGTGCGCGCGTGGAGACATGCTCTCCGCGTTTTTAATCGACACCTTACGATGGCAAACTGCATTCACTATAAACACATGTGTGCACAGTGTAGACGTGTTCTTTGGGATAGCAAAAAAGCTAGGTGGATCTCATTTACTAGTTCTTTTAGCAGTTCCTCTTCTGTCGTGTGGGCCAACCTCGGACGGCTTCCTGCTACCAAGATCAATCCCCCAATTTCTGGCCAGACCTTAGCAGATGAAGTCACAGTGGACCTTATTGCAATTTTCAATATCTTGGTCACTTCTTTGCGGAGATTCCGAGCTCCTTCCACTATCACTCTGCCTACCTCCATTGGAAAAGAGGAGGCTCAGGCAATATCCTTCTCAGAATCGTGAAAAAACGTCGCCTTTACTATGACGGAGCTGGATCATGCTCTCCCTTTTCCCAAACCCTCAGCCCCAGGGCCGGACTATGTTTACATTCAGACGTTGCAGATCCTTTCTCTTGTGGGCAAGCACTTTCTACTTCATACGAGGGCTATTCCGAAAGTAAGGTCCGATCGGTCACGAAATGGAAACGACTATGAAAATCCGATAAAGCTTTGCACAGATGTGTTGGGTAGTGTCTCTAGTATAACCCCAGTTAGCATCACGTCGCTCTTCTCATTTCTGAGCTCGCAGTGAGTGCGTAAAGATGTCTAGAAAATAGTGTCTGCCGCCAAGTACGGGGGCCTGGTGAGAAATTTCCCCTGAAGCTATGCAGCTAACATTACATAACTGTCGTGCTGTTTCGTCTTCAAGACAATTCTCAGCCGCATTCTGCAGGGGCAATGAAGATGCTCCTGCATCGTTTTCAAATGGAAATGTGAGATTACCCACAATACAGCCCGTAATTGTCTCCCTCTGAGTTTCAGCTCAGGTCACATGAACCGCTGGTTATGAAGACAACATTTCGGCACAAGACAACGAGCCGTAGGCCAGCGTAGAGAATTGGCGGAGAGCACTGGCGGCTGCCTTCTATAGCGAGGGTATGGGAAAGTTGGTACAACGCTACGATACACGTCTAAGTCGGGTCGGCGACTATGGAGATAAGTAGCTGCAAGGTGTATCTAACTGTTGCAAATAAAACATTTTTGATTTTTACCGTGGTTTCCATTTCGCGACCTATCGGACCTTACTTTCGGAATAGCCCTCGTACATAGAATCGCATCTCGGCACAGGACACGTTTCCCTGACGCTGGCGTGAAGCCCCTGTCATACCCATACCTAAGCCCAGTAATGACAAACACCTTCCTTCTAGTTATCGACCCATTTCTATCACCAACTGTGCTGGCAAGGTGATGGAACGTATGAGTTATGTCCAGCTGGTATTGTGGCTCGAGTCTCGCAATTTACTAACTACTGCACAGTGTTGATTTCGAGCGCACCGTTCTGCAGCTGACCATCTCGCCAGTTTGTCAACCCATGTCATGAATGGTTTTCTGCGGAAATACCAGACTGTGGCCGTGTTTTTCGAATGGGAGAAAGCATACAATACCTGCTGGAGGACTGGTATTCTCCGTACTCTCTACATGTGAGGCTTCCGTGGCCATATGTCCAGTTTTCTCCAGGAATCTTTAAAAGACCGAGTTTTCAATGTACGTATGGGTTCTGCCTTGTTGCACACCTCTATCCAGGAAAACGGTGTTCCTCAGGGTTCCGTCCTGAGCGTCGTCCTCTTTACTATCGCCATTAATCCTGTTATGGCCTGTCTCCTGCCAAGCATCACTGGTTCCCTTTATGTTGACGAATTTGCCGTCTACTGCAGCTCTCCACGGACTTGGCACCTTGAACGGCGTCTTCAGCGTTGTCTCGATCGTCCATACTCATGGAGCATCGTAAATGGTTTTCGTTTTTCCACTCACAAAACCGTGCGTATGAATTTCTGGCATCGCAGTTGGTTTCTTCCACCGTCTTTACATTTTGGGCCTGTTGTTCTTCCATTCGTTGAAACTACGAAATTTTTGGGGCTCATACTCGGTAGGAAACTTACTTGTTTCTCCCACGTATCTTACCTGGCTGCCCACTGTACATGGCCCCTCAATGTCTTATGTGTCCACGACAGTACTTCCTGGGGAGTGGATGGGACCACCCTCCTCCGTTTGTACCGGCCCATTGGCCGTTAGAAACTAGACCATGGGTGATTCGTTTATGCATCTGCACGTCTCAGTACTGTCTACCATTGTGGCATCCATTTGACCACACTAGCTCGGTTGATTGTATGCAGAAGCTTCTGAGCTACTGCTGTCCTATTGCCGTGATTTGTCTCCTCAGGAGATACGCGTGCCATTTGTCTGCCATGCCTGGCCACTCATCGTAGGCCTCCTTCTTCGAAGACTCCTTTGATCGCCAGTATGTGGCGTGTCCATCTTATGTTACCTCCTGGAGTTCACTTTCGGCTATTGCCCTAGCAGCTTAACTTCACGCTGCCTGCCACTTTCCCAATGGTTGTGAACCCTTCACCACCTTGCCTTCGTGCGGCGGTTCTTGTTCACCCTGGCCTTCCTATGGACACTACTCCAACCTCTCTCTATCGCCTTCAGTTTTTCGGCCTTCGCACGGAACTTCGCGATAGTACCTTTCTGTAAACTGATGGCTCTAGAACTGACTGTTGTGTCGGGTGTGTCTTCGTCATTGGCACTGACGTTTTTGTGTACCGGCTTCGTGAACGCTGGACAGTGTTTGTAGCGTCGCTCTTCACCCTGTATCAGGCAACTAAGTACATCTGGCAAAAAAAGGCTTTTCAATTGTGTCACCTGCTCCGATTCTCTCAGTGCCCTTCAGAGCCTCTGCGTGCTGTACACCGTCCATCCTTCAGTGCAACGGGTCCAGGAAAGCTGTCACTTGCTCACTCTTGGTGGAGCACACTGTGATGTTTATGCGGGTCCCTAGAAATGTGAGTCTGGCGGGGAACAAGACCGTTGACGCTGATGCCAAGGCTGCAGTCCTCGTACCTTGGCCCGCTAGTTCTTCTATTTAATCCGATGATCTCTGTGTTGCCCTCTGTGAGCAGGTGGTGTCGTTCTGGCATCACCACTGGTCCTTCCTTCATGGGAACAAACTCCGGGAATGAAACCCCTCCCAGCGGCTTGGACGACCTGCTCTCATCCCTCGTGCCGTCAGGAAATCATTTTAGCTAGATTGCATATTGGGCACTGCCTTTACAGCAATCGCCATTTGTTAAGCGGTGTTCCCCCACCACTTTGTGCCCATTGTCCTCAGCCTTTGATGGATCGCCATTTTCTGACGGAATGTCCTTTTTTTAACCACTTATGTTTTCATTTATGTTTGCCGTCTGAATTATCGGCCGTTGTAGAGAATGACGCGCGGGCTGTCGACCGTTTTTTACTTTTTATCTGTCGTAGCAGTATGGCGAAGGATTTTTAATGTTTTCTTCAGGAGCTCCGTTTGTCTTTGGCGTATTTTGTGGACCTTTCCTCATGTCCCTGTTTTTAGTTGTCTTCTCTTCCATCAATTGGGCTTAACGTGTAGTCGCTTTTAACTCCTCTCCTTGTCTCCGTGTTCTACGGTTCTGAGACGGTCGCGTATAACCAAGTGGCTCTGAGCACTATGGGACTTAACATCTGAGGTCATCACTCCCCCAGACTTAGAACTACTTAAACCTGTCTAACTTAAGGACATCACACACATCCATGCCCGAGACAGGATTCGTACCTGCAACCGTAGCAGCAGCGCGGTTCCGGTCTGAAGCGCCTAGAACCGCTCGGCCACAACGGCCGGCTGCGCCTTTAACGCTTGTTGTTTTTGCTCCCCCCCCAAAAAAAACAAAACAAAACAAACACTGTTACACTAGACATATTAAATTCTAAGCTGTCACGTCTCTTTGATTTACCCGGTCTTCGAATGTAAGAACCCGAATTTTTTCAGTTGTTACATCAGAGAATGGTGGCCGCCCCTGACACGGTGCCCTATTTGATACACAGCCAGTTTCGGTGAAACGATTGTACCAATTAATAAAAATTTGTCTTCGAGGTGGTGGCTTGCGATATTTCGTCCTGAACTGTCTGTGAACTGTAATAGCGGATTTGGATTCATGAAACAGTAAACAGCAACGCGCGCTCTCTGCACCGTTATACGAATCCGTGGGGCTGCTGGTATAACTCATTCGGTTATGCCACCTAGCGGAACGCTGGGAACTAACAGCGTTAGACGGGAATAAAAGTTGAAGATATATTGCATTCATTGCTGAATCAAACACTTACGTAAGTTATTGCTACGGTCGCAGTTTCGAATCCTGCCTCGGGCATGGATGTGTGTGATGTCCTTAGGTTAGTTAGGTTTAAGTAGTTCTAAGTGTAGAGGACTGATGACCTCAGATGTTAAGTCCCATAGTGCTCGGAGCCATTTGAACGTAAGTTATTTACTCTTTTCACAGTTAAAAGTTGCTTTGGTATAACTAATTTACTCTGACGGAAAAAAAAATCGCAACACCAAGGAGAACATAAACTGGTAGGCGTGTTTCTACGGTTGCCAGTCGCATAAGAGCCAATAGTTCCGCCACTACGAGAATGCAAATCAGGTTTACTTTATATACACACTGTAACGGTCGTGAGCGTTATAAAAATTTGGGATTTGACATGGTGAATTTGTATCAGTCAAGAATGCCTTTTAGGGTGACAGGTACCTTTAGCAACATCTCACTGACTCTGGACGAGGGCTACGAGATGCTTGATGTTCTTTGTGCGATAATGCAGAAAGACTTTGCAGGAATGTAGCCACTGTACATGATTGCTGACAGCGGTGATCACGAGAATGTACAGTCGCAGGAAGACCGGTCTGCGGACGACCACGTGACACCACCGAGAGGGAAGACCATCGTCTTCGGCGTATGGCTCGGCCGCATCAAACAGCATCTGCAGCAGTAATCTGAGCAGCGGCTGGGACTAGTGATACAACGAACTGTTACGAATCGGTTACTTCAAGGACAGCTCGGAGATAGAGCCCTCTGGCCTCAAACCACCACCATTTGCAACTTCAGCTCCGTCAAGCGAGAGCTCATTAGAGGACAGGTTGGAAGTCTGTTCTCTTTTGTGATGAAAGCTGGCTCTGCCTCGGTGCGTTGATTAGGAGGCGGCCAGTTGAGGTCTATACACACTGGATCTACACCTGGAGTTGTGGTCTGTGGTGCGATTTCATATGACAACAGGAGCACTCTCGAGGTTATCCCACGCACCCTGACCGCAAATCTGTACGTCATTCTGGTAATTCGAGCTGTTGTGCCACCATTCATGAACAGAATTCTAGGGGATGTTTTCCAACAGGATAACGCTCTCCCACATACCGTTGTTGTAGCACAATATGCTCTGAAGAGTATCGACATGTTGCGTCGGACTGCTCGATCTCCAGATCCGTCTCCAATCGAGCACGCATGGGACATAACTGGACGACAAATCCAGCATCATTCACAAACAGCACTAATCGTCCGTGTGTCGAGCAACCTAGTTCAACAGGCACGCAACTCCATCCCTTAAACTGACATCCGGAACCTGTACAACACAATGCATCCACGCTTGCATTCAACATAATGGCGGTTACACCGGTTATTAGCATACCAGCGTTTCACATCTGCAATGGTTTACCTCGTGCTGGCATTAGCCCATGATCTTGTAACATTAATCGCTTAAATATGTTACCTAGACAAATGTATTTCCGAAAATTCATTACTCTAAATTAAATTTTACTGTTGCGATTTTGTTTCCCGTAGGTGTGTATAAACACCCCTTAAAAAAAAAGAAATGAAGAAATGTAATTTAGAATGTAAGTTAAATGTTTCAAATGGCTCTAACCACTACAGGACAGTCCCCTAGAAATTAGAACTACACTACTGGCCATTAAAATTCCTACACCACGAAGATGACGTGCTACAGACGCGAAATTTAATCGACAGGAAGAAGATTCTGTGATATGCAAATGATTAGCTTTTCAGAGCATTCACACAAGGTTCGCGCCGGTGGCGACACCTACAACGTGCTGACATGAGGAAAGTTACCAACCGATTTCTCATACATAGCAGTTGACCGGCGTTGCCTGGTGAAACGTCGTTGTGATGCCTCGTGTAAGGAGGAGAAACGCGTACCATCACGTTTCCGACTTTGATAAAGGTCGGATTGTAGCCTATCGCGATTGCGGTTTATCGTATCGCGACATTGCTGCTCGCGTTGGTCGAGATCCCATGACTCTTAGCAGAATATGGAATCGGTGGGTTCAGGAGGGTAATACGGAACGCCATGCTGGATCCCAACGGCGTCGTATCACTAGCAGTCGAGATGACAGACATCTTATCCTCATGGCTGTAACGGGTCGTGCAGCCACGTCTCGATCCCTGAGTCAACAGATGGGTACGTTTGCAAGACAACAACCATCTGCACGAACAGTTCGACGACGTTTGCAGCAGCATGGACTATCAGTTCGGAGACCATGGCTGCGGTTATTCTTGACGTTGCATCACAAACAGGAGCGCCTGCGATGGTGTACTCAACGACGAACCTGGGTGCACGAATGGCAAAACGTCATTTTTTCGGATGAATCCAGGTTCTGTTTAGAGCATCATGATGGTCGCATCCGTATTTGGTAACATCGTGGTGAACGCACATTGGAAGCGTGTATTCGTCATCGCCATACTGGCGTATCACCCGGTGTGATGGTATGGGGTGCCATTGATTACACGTTTCGGTCACCTCTTGTTCGCATTGACGGCACTTTGAACAGTGGACGTTACATTTCAGATGTGTTATGACCGGTGGCTCTACCCTTCATTCGATCCCTGCGAAACCCTACATTTCAGCAGGATAATACACGACCGTATGTTGCAGGTCGTGTACGGGCCTTTCTGGATACAGAAAATGTTCGACTGCTGCCGTGGCCAGCATATTCTCCAGATCTCTTACCAATTGAAAACGTCTGGTCAATGGTGGCCGAGCAACTGGCTCGCCATAATTCGCCAGTCACTACTCTTGATGAACTATGATATCGTGTTGAACCTGCATGGGCAGCTGTACCTGTACACCCCATCCAAGCTCTGTTTGACTCAATGCCCAGGCGTATCAAGGCCGTAATACGGCCAGAGGTGATTGTTCTGGGTACTAATTTCTCAGGATCTATGCACCCAAATTGCGTGAAAATGTAATCACATGTTAATTCTAGTATAATATATTTGTCCAATGAATACCCGTTTATCATCTGCATTTCTTCTTGGTGTAGCAATTGTAATGGCAAGTAGTGGACTTAAACCTAACTAACTTAAGGCCATCACACACATCCATGCCCGAGGCAGGATTCGAACCTGCGACCGTAGGGGTCGCGCGGTTCCAGACTGCAGCACCTAGAACCGCTCGGCCACAGCGGCCGGCAGAATGTAACAACAACACAACAAACGATGAAACCACAAGCAATCGCAGTTCTGCAATGGATAACAATTGTATTTAATGGCAGTGTATCTCTTATAATCAAGAATCTTTTAAAACGGAAAACACAATCGCGACGATGATAAAAGTCCTCTTTCTACGAAAATAGACTAGGTCCATTTTCTTTTAATTTATGAGAAAAATCGATACAGTTTTTATGTTCAGCTGCAGAATACAATTCAAATCACATTATTTTGCGATCTCCAACGAAGTGCACCACCACCAATTACAAATGATCAGACTATGCGCCTCCTCCACACATCCACCATGCTTAAAACCGGAAAAAAACCTTCCACTATTTTGCTGCTAAAACATTTAAGCTCCAAAGAGAAACATGTATGTTCAGCAATTTTTTCACCTTGATGGACAAATTACACGACCTCAGAGCCTCTCTCACGTTCAAATCAGTGTGTAAATAAACTGTCATGCACATATACTCGCTGCTCTTTGGTGGGTTTGTGCTTGGCCACACGGGGCTCGAGCCTTTGGAGTATCTTTTCTCTTCCATGCTGCATGTTTATCCTCTTGCTGTTCTTTTTACAGTCCCTTGCGGAACATAAATGGCCTGTTTCTAGAAATATATTCTGCATTTTCAGTAGTCAATATCAGAATATTCTCCACTGTTTTTCATTCTTTTTTTTTCCTTCGTTCGTCCGCAGCTCGTGGTCGTGCGGTAGCGTTCTCGCTTCCCACGCTCGGGTTCCCGGGTTCGATTCCCGGCGGGGTCAGGGATTTTCTCTGCCTCGTGATGACTGGGTGTTGTGTGATGTCCTTAGGTTAGTTAGGTTTAAGTAGTTCTAAGTTCTAGGTGACTGATGACCATAGATGTTAAGTCCCATAGTGCTCAGAACCATTTTTTTCCTTCGTTCACTTTCTCCTATCCTTCCTCCGTTTGGGCGTTTGAGGTTCCTCTTATCTTCTTCCTCCCTGTGCACTCCTGAAGGCTGGCCCACATGTCTGAGGCATAACAAGTGACTGGGTAACGTGTAATTCCCAGCCCCAGGTCGACAGGTAAGGTTTGCACATACCCCGATTACAGATCAGGCCCACGGAGGGGTGATTGCTTGAGCTGCTACGTTCCCAAATTAACGATTGGTGCCTCTGTCAGGTGCCAGGGAGGTGCGATGTAAGATGTGAACCATCACCTAAGGTGGGTGTGCAGAAACGCGCGATCAGAGATTCTGGCAATCATGGTGGATTTTTTCGTAATTAACCAATCATCTACAAAGTCAATGGCTACGGAACGTAAACGGAATCAAGCTCACAATTAAAAGACCTTCCCATTTGCACCACCGTTCCTCATGGTTTCATGTACTGAAGACAGTCTGTCCTTCACTATGGTAAGTCCCTTTATTATTTGGAAAGGTGTTGATGCAAACTGCTGGCCCTGTGAAACCCTGCTTTCGTTTGCACAATTTGCTTTTGGAGACTTCTGATTCTCAAGGACCACAGCTACTAGCAGCTTCGTTCCTCCATGGCTAGTGTGGAGGCCCATGAACGCTGCTTCCCGTGGTGTTATTTACACTAGGCTGCTCGATGGTCTGACTGAGGCAGAAACCCAAATGTACCTCTCTGATCAGGGTATTATTGCAGTAAATCAGGTGATGAGAAAAGTAGATGCCTCCTTAGTGCCCACATTCTCTTTCTCACTTTTCATACAGTGGTTCTTCCATCAGAATTCAAAGCAGGTAATGAAGTTATCACAGTCAGACCTTATATTCCAAACCCGATGTGCTGCTACTGGCGTCATAATTACATCCAAACTCGAGAGTTCTGTTGCCACCCAACCAAATGTTTAATCTGTGGTAGGGATGCTCACAAGGGCGTTTGTTCACTTCCTTCTCCACACTGCATTAACTGCAATGGCGACCATACCGCCTCCTCCCGCGATTGTCTCGTGTATTTCGATGAGTGGGCTGTCCAGGAAATATGGGTGAAGGAAAAACTGCCTTAACCAGTCGTTCGTAAGTTGTTGGCCAGTCAGAAACCCAGATTTCTACCATCTGGCACCTACAGTACTGTTCTTGCTAGAGCTCACTGCACGAAGGACATAGCCATGCAGACATGCGACTCAAATTCAACACCGCGGTTGTGAAATCACCCAGTGTCATGGTAGTGTCCCTTTCCGCTCCTCCTGTGCAACACGCCACCAAACTTTCGCCTCATGGGGCGAAGTCACCAGGTACTCAACCAGCAGGCCGGAAAGGACAGAATACTTCAGTGAAGACGTCCTACATCCTTCCAGCCACCCAACATCTGAGCCTTCCTCTACCAACCGGAAAGGCCCCAAGAATTAAACAAAGGCGAACAGTCTTCTCCTTTGCCGACTTGAAGATCCTCTTCTATGGTGTCGCCACACGATACCCTCACCCAGCTGGCCTCCATGTCGCCGGTATGCGCCACCACCATTTTTTTACCTTGGACTCCACAGGCCAACAGAAGAAGAATGCCGATGCTTCTGTCGATCTCATGGGGCAGGATCCTCCTGCCTCTGTGGCCTGTAGCAGCAAGTCTTCAAAGACTGGCACTCGGCAGCCACCGAGGTGACGCCACTTCATTTTCATCGAAAAAGTTCAGAGAAGGGCGACTCGTTTTGTACTAGCGCGAAATAGGGGAGATGGTGCCACAGACATGATACGTGAATGGAGTGGCAATCATTAAAACAAAGGCACTTTTCGTTGCGGCGGGATCTTCTCATGAAATTTCAATCACCAGTTTTCTCCTCCGATTGTGAAAACCCTCTGTTGGCACCCACCGACATAGGAAGAAATATTCATCACGATAAAATAAGAGAAATCATGGCTCGAGCAGAAAAATTTAAGTGCTCGTTTTTTCCGTGCGCCCTCGACAGTGGAACGGTAGAGAGACAGCTTGAAGGTGGTTTATTGAACCCTCTTCCAGGCACTTTATTGTGAATAGTAGAGTAATCCCGTAGATGTAGACTTTTTTTTTTCGTCATGGTTCTTCTCCAATGGAATGTCCACGGTCTTCTATCCAAGAAAGAGGGTTTATGGCTGCTCTTAGAATCGCAACGTCGACTTGATCTCTGCCTTCAAGAAACAAAATTGTGTCCTCATGACCCCTTTGAACTCTCGCTTTCTTCCCAGAGTTGACGTTGCCCCCAAGGATGGCAGTCCATCTCATGGGATACTTGTGCTGCTCATCAAGGATGATGTTCGTAGTCAGACCATTTCCCTGACTACCATTCACAGTCAGACCATCTCCCTGACTACCTGGCTTCAAGCTGTTGCAGTCTGCAGTCAGACCATCTCCCTGACTACCTGGCTTCAAGCTGTTGCAGTCTGCATTTTGCTTCCTCACTTCACCTTTTCACTTTGCACTGTTTACATACCTTCATGATTTGGTGTCACCAGGTCGGACTTCCCCAAACTTATTGGGCAGCTACCTCACCCCTTTCTGCTCCTCAGTAACTATAATGCACACCATCCCCTTGATGTTTCCCAGAACCTGCCAGAGAGGTGCTCTCTTGGCTGACCTACTCAATCAACTTAACCTGTTTTGCCTTAACAGGGGCACCCACATCCCTTTCAGACTCCACGCACACCTATTCCCATTTGGACCTATCCATGTGCACTGCCCAGCCTACCCATCGCCTCTAGTGGTCTGTTCTCTCTGACACATACTCGAGCACCCATTTCCTGTGTGCTATCCGTTTGCTAACTCCTACCCCAGATACGTGTTTACACCATCTCTTCTCTTAAACAATGTAAAATATTTAAATAATTTAATGGGGATATGGTTAGTCAAATTTTGTTTAAAGTTCATACATACAACTCGCACAGCAACAAAAAATAAATAAATAAATAAATAAATAAATAAAATAAAATTTTCAAATTGCGATAATAGACCCTAGTGCTTTTGTTCGTCCTTGCAAAACGCCGAGAACGAAGAAGCGCTATGAATGTAAGAACCAGAGGCATCAGTGGGATAAATCTCAGATGGTACGTGCCATAGCAGCTGTGCCATAGTACCTGTGAAAGCAAAGGAGGCTTCTGTGAAAGGTGCTACAAGAACATTCGGATGCCTCGTACCACTTTGCAGAGATTTCTTAAACTTGATAAAATCCCTGAGCAAGCTGTTCAAGAGACAAAGCTTGGAAGGAAACCGAATTTAAATCCAGACCTCGAAAAACAGCTAGTTTCTTATCTCCTTGAGATGGAACAAAAATTCTTTGGGTGCACTTTGGCGCATCTGAGAAAAATGGCATTTTTACTTGCCCAGAGGCAAGGACGAGCTTGGGCTGATCTTTTTCTTGAGAGACACAAGGATCAGTTGTCAATTCCCAAACTTTGTGGAACTTCATATGGCAGAGCCTTAGGCTTCAATAAAGAGAATGTGATGGTTTTCTCTGATTTATTGACAGTCCCTTTAAAAAAACACTCATATCCAGCAGACCGAGTGTATAACTTGGACAAGACAGGCCTGAAAGAAACAAATTGCAGCTCTAACGTCTGCAGAAAGAGGGGCTACAATCACAGTTATCGCATGCATGAGCGCTTCGGGACATTATGTCCCGCCCAGTGATAAATTTCCCGAGAACCAACATGTCCCAAGCTCTAATGAGCGGCTGCCCGCTGGTGCAGTTGGCAGACCCCATCCTTCAGGATGGGTTCAAAACAATTTGTTCGCCAAATGGTTGGTTCACTTCATTGAGAAAACATCTCCGACTGAACAAAGGCCTGTTCTCCTCATCTTGGATGGTCATTATAGCCACGTTCGAAATCCAGATGTGACTGACTTGGCGAAAGAACACCACGTGACTATCATCTTACTTCCTCCACATTCCACGTTCAAACTGCAGCCGCTAGCTAGATAAGACGTTCATGGGACCTCTGAAAACGTACGACACCGAGTCAGTGAGAGTATGGTTGTATCACAATGGGCGTCCTCTCACACCTTACAATGTTATAGAGGTTTCTGGCCAAGTCTACCTTCGTACCTAATCAGCTGAGATAGCAATAAACGGATTCAAAGCGGCTGGGTTATACCCCATCAACCGTTACATCTTCACCGACGCTGATTTCATAGATGCTGAGTTGGCTACAGGAAAAACTTGCTCCACAGTGGAACACAGACCTATTGTTTCTGAATCACAAGCTCCTCTACTTGCTATCTCTGGACCATCGACATCATTCGCTTCTTCTTCGAGTTATCCTGATGTATAGTCACATCAAGCTCTAGCTATGCCAGTTGATGAAACCACTGAAACACTGGGAAGTTCTCAACGGACTTCAACAAATGCGGTTTCACCATTCGACATATCTCCTGTCTACAACATTGAGAAGAGAACCACAACGCGGGGACAAAAAGCAGCAAACACCTGCTACGTCACTTGAACGCCATACAAAGATCAGTTGACAAAGTCACTTGACAAAACTGCTGTCAAGAAGAGGTCGTTGAGTTTCTCTGGGGTTAGAGACCGCCCTGCGGACAGAGGTGCAAAATCCAAAGGTCTTCAAAAAAAGAAAATTTGTTCCACAAAACTATCTGATTCATCTTCGGGCTCTTCAGGCTCCTGCAGCCCTCACATTGTGGACAGCGATAAGGACCTTGTTGTGAACGTTGTGGATACACCAGATTCAAGCGATAAAAATTGCATCTTTTGTGATGAGAAGTTCTCTCAAGAGAGGAGAGGAGTGAATTAAATTTTGCTGACGGCTGAAGGAGCTGCTTACGCTTGCGATTGCTGTAAATAATTCCAGATTTCATGCATAAAAGTTGCTTATTGTAGACTAGTCTACCATTTTGTATTGTTTTAACCCATTTCATTAAAATATTTCAAAAGATTTCTTGCACCTTTTTGTGGATGCCCGTATTTGCACCCCCTTTTTTTAAGTTCCGTTTTACAATCTTTGTTTTCAAACACAAATAATGGATACTAATTATTATTTCACCTGTCGTCAGTTCTTAAACTTGTTATGGGTGTTAATGAAGGTATAAAATTTAGAATTTTTACAAAAGAAGGTACCGTTAAGTCAAAAACAAAAGAGGGTGTCCATATTTACACCTTTTCCTCCAGTGTTTTTTAAGTAACAGATAGGAGCACGACAATGTAGAACAAAACTCTTTCGTAAGTTATGTGGCTGTTTATATGTCCTTACTCAGTCCCTAAACGGGTCACTGGTGCCTGTTTATAGGGCTACTTAGTAAGAGATTGATCGCAAACGGAGATACGGCGATCGAAATGACATTATTCCCGATTGGTACGCAACAAACATAGAGATAATGCGGTTCAATCTTAACCCACCAAAGCTGCTAAGATAGAAACCCTAGTCTACGCTTATTAACGAAAGTCTTCTGTAGCCTAAGCTAATTTGGCAATTCTACTCGTGTCACGACGCCAGAATCGTGCTACAGTGGCTTGACGAGCATACTAACAAAATAACACTGATGTCTTGGCCACCAACTTGACTTGATCTGAACGTTATAGAACACAAGTGTGACATTATGTGGTGTCAGGTCTGTGATCACAAACCTCTTGCTCGAAATTTACGCGAATTGCATGACTTATACGTAGACAACCTGGTGCCACATAGCTCCACAAACCTACCAAAGATTTGTTGAATCTATGCCGCGCAGAATCACTTCCGTATTGCTTTCGAAACGTGGACCAACACGTTATTAAGCAGCGGTCATAATGTTTTGGCTCATCGGTATATGTAAGTAGTTTTTTTAGTTTTGACCTGTACCCTCTTCAATAAGAATATGGGAGACTTTTATACACCCTCTATTTCTTGAATGTATTAACCTCTTCAGTACGTGGACACACGTATATGGACTTCGATAATACACGACGTAAAATTAATAAACGTTTTTTACTGACTCAAGAACTGTATCACACGTTTGTGTAGTTTGAGTGGGTTAAGTATTTGCCGCTGTGTAGCACCACACTCGACTTTCAATGCAACTTACGAAGTTTTGAAGATATGACTCAGCAGAATGGCGAAGAATGCCTCCAAACGTAGCTGAGAAGGGTGTACTTCATGCACAAGAACGATGCTCAAGAAATGAAGTATGTTTTTGTGTGTACTTAAAACCAACTGCTTTTTAAAATTCCACGAACAAAAAAATCTTAATGTGTTGTAAAATATTTGTTCTTCTAATGGTTAAGATCTGAAGTACACGTATGAATACCTTAAAAACAGGGTGTTTATAAATTATACAAAAGTAACTTTGTATTGTGAATTGTGAAAAAGGTAAATAAGCTACAGAAATGTATATATTTGACTTTTATTTACGATTGTTCGTTGCGGCTACCTCTTGTAACACGACAAATGTTCTACCTGCAGTTTGTTTCGTACCACATCCTACGACGCAAATCTTGAAGTATTGTGGCAGCTGCTTGTGTTAACCAACCCCTCCAAGGGGATCGCCGCTCGTTGGCGAGTTCGTTCTTGGCTACCATATGGCCCCAGCCTTTGCAGCATCTTTCCCTTCCGTGCTGCATGTCAATCCTCTTGCTGTTCTGTTTCCCCTCCCTTGGGGAACAAGTCTGGTATTTTTTTGGGACTGTGCTCTGCATTTTCAGTAGCCGACATCAGAACAGTTTCTCCACTGTTTTTCGTTCCTGTTTTTCTTTCTTCGTTCACCTTCTCCTATCCTTCCTCCGCTTCGGCGTTTGAGGTTCCTCTTTTTCTTCTTCCCAGTGCAATCACGAAGAAGGCAGGCCCACGCGTCTGACGGGTAACAGGTGACTGGGTAACTCGTAATTCCCAGCCCCAGGTCTACAGATAGGGTTCGCACGTACTTCCTGGTACAGGCCAGTACCAGGGAGGGGCGATTGCTTGAGCTGCTACCTTCCCAAATCACCGATTTTTTCCTCTGTCACGTGTTCGGAAGGTGTAACGTGAGGCGTGAACAATCACCTAAGATGGCTGCACCCTCCTATGAGGGGGGCCCCAGTTGGAAGGAGCGCGCCATCAGAGACGCTGACAATCATGTGGGATTCCAATCATCTTCCTCACAGTCAACGTCTACTAAACGTAAACAGAATGAAGCTCACGATTCAAAGACACTCCCAGCTGCACCATGGTTCCTCATGGTTTCATGTACTAAAGACAGTCAGGCCTTTGCTACCGTATATCCCGCCATTTTTCGGAAAGGTATTGATGCAATTGCTGGCCCTGTGAAATCCTGCTCTCGTTTACGCAATGGCACTTTGCCTTTGGAGACTACTTCTGATTCTCAAGCACAACTGCTTGCAACTTCGCTCCTCCATGCGTAACCAGTTCTGCCGAGGCTCATCAAACGCTGAATTCATCCCATGATGTTATTTCGTCGTGTGAGGATCAGAGGAACGTAACTCCATTTTAGCTACTTTACAGGAGGTTAAAAAATACGATATTTTAAGAAGTACATTTCGTTTTTCAGTGACTTATACAAACTTTATTGAAAAATTTCTACACTACACCCCTAAATACACTTAAAAATCTGTCAGATGATAATATATTTATAAAAATGGTTCTTACTGGACTACCACTATTAATTTTTAATATGATCCTAAGTGAATAAATCTGCATAGAGGTTTTACACTTTGGAGATACGCATTTGGTTTGCCAAAATATAATTTACAAAGTTAATTTACTCATTAAAAACAGATAGGGTACAGTGAAAGTAAAAACATATGAGCGGAATTTGTACCTACATCACCAATGAATGTTCACTTTCTGGCTAACTTCATCAAAACTGTTGCCACCACAGTATGAATCTCCAACTATTTCTTCTTGAAGACTCTTGTAAAATGCGTGGTACCGTTCCATGATAATGCCACTGCGGCATAGATCCAGGAGGTATTTTACCTTTTCTTTCTGAAGTTTCAGTGCTCCATGGTATTTCGGTACCAACTGGAAGACTGTATCGGAATTTCTGGATTTTCTGGAAACTGGCAAACTTCTGAATTGTTGATTATGGAAATGCTTGAAAAAGATGTGATTAACATCACTTTTGCGATATTGAAGTTGCGTCACTTTAAGCCATTGTACTTGATTTCCTTCACTGTCAATTTTTGTGTTCTTAAACTTTTCCTTCTGCATAGCACCAAAATCCAAAAAGTCCTTCTGGTCCATTTCAATGACTTCATACAGTCTTTGTTTTGTAGCAGTTTGAACAACAGTATACCACCCCGAAGGGTCATAAATATTAACATTTTTTGCAGCCGTCTCTATACGGGCATGGACTGAATCAAATTCCATTAAAGAGTGGCCAGGCTCAACGAAGCATTGCTGTATCACCGGGATGTTCAATGTTTGGACAGCATGAAGGAACATGGTACTCATGTTGACATTTCGGTTCTGTCCACCACAAGTGTCGGAGAACAAAACAACTGAACGGCCATCTGCAATCTTCTGGAGTTCTTGAAATACACATGATGCTACTTCAATTGAGCAGCGTTTAGCCACATCTTCATGCCACATGTAATTTCTAGCTTTCCTGGTAACAGTATTGTATACTATGAGGTTGTATACCGCCAGTCTTCTTTTGTAAAAACTGGCTTTAGCTGCTATGTGTGGACAGTATCTCACAGCTTCTAGGTCAAACTCCAGTAAATGACATTCTCCTTCTTTGGCGCGCTCCTTCAATCCATTTTTTAGTATCCTAGCAGCCTCCTTTCTCTTTAGGTGTTCTGAGTGCTGGTCTTTCTCTGCCTCTTGATTTTCTTCAGAGAGATTTTGAAAGCGATAGCAGTGGTAACATACATCTTTTCTTGGTACATGAAAGCCTAAGTTAAACTCTGCATTGATATTTCTCTGTAAAGCCAATATTTTTCAGCAGTTTCTTATATAGTTTATGCGTCATTTGTGTATTCAAATCTCCTGGTAAGAACTGTCGCACAGTGCTCTGTCGGCAGTAATGCGATAGAATGGTAGGAAATGATTTTATATGGTTCCTTATTCTCTCCCTTGCCTCGTCGGATCTCCTTATACCTGGACGATGATGACCCCTCTTGTCAGCAGACAGAATCATGTTGCTGCTGTCCCTTTTCTTCTGTATATATCGCACAAATGTTTCTGATATATTAAAAATGCTAAGGAAAAACCCTAGACACACTTGAACTTCACTACCATTTTTCAGGAGAACGTACTTCTTTGTGACATTTCTTCGAGACTGCGCACCTGCAGAACGTGACCTTGCTTTAGGTACCACCTTAATAAGTGGAGCTAAATACTGTCGCTGCTTTTCTAAATCTTTCATAATCCAGAATCCTTGGAACATCTGTCTCCCTTCAGTCTCGCTGAGTTCTCTCTACACTTTCTCGGGCATTTTGAACAATCCTTGTACTTAAATGTTCTGGCTGGTACTTCTTTATTAGCAGTTGATTTGTACGCCTTTCCTGACCGCCTATTCATTTTTCTTATGTTCTTTTTCCACTTGTCAGTGTTCTTACTTCTTTTTCTCATTTTATTTTCCTTACCAGGCCGGCCGGAGTGGCCGTGCGGTTCTAGGCGCTACAGTCTAGAACCGCGAGACCACTACGGTCGCAGGTTCGAATCCTGCCTCGGGCATGGATGTGTGTGATGTTCTTAGGTTAGTTAGATTTAAGTAGTTCTAAGTTCTAGGGGACTGATGACCTCAGAAGTTGAGTCCCATAATGCTCAGAGCCGTTTGAACCATTTTTTCCTTACCAACTTCATTTCCTCTGTCAGATTGCCCATGTTCTTGATCATTAGACTCAACGGTCACTGGATTAACTTCTTCCTGTTGCATGTTCATTAACATCACAAAACCTTTGCCCACACAAATTGAATAGCTGATTTGTCGGTGAACGTGGATTTCCGTATGGTATCTCCTTTGTGACATTGCCTGGAAAGGAGAAAATTATATTACTGACGTTAGTGCCTTATCTAGCATAATATACCACATTAATCAACTATGAATCTTACAGTCCCATTGTATTTTAAAAATTATGACGTGCGATAATTACGACCAAATGTACCACTTCACCCAAAGACAATAAATGCGGCCCTAGCTCTATTGAAATGCACATGTGTTATTATTTTAGTAACATCGCAGTTAGGAGAAGAAATAAAATAGAATGTAATTAAGGACCACTAAGAACATGCGTACACCCAACCATATTCAAACGATAGTCCCAGTATATGTATTTTGTTTGTCAAATAATTTGTGACTAAGAAATTAGTATTTGAAATGCTAAATAACACCCACGGATTATCATTTTGCTTACCGAGGTTTTCTAAAGATAGTTGCAGTTTCTGTTGAACTGCAGCTCTCCCTTTCTTTAGCCTCGGAGATGGTGATGGTGATGATGACGACGATGATGATGATGATGATGAAGAATCCATGCTGTTTTCGGGTGTGTAATCATCTGATGAACCCGAACTATGCACTTTGAAATCATTACAATCTTCTTCAGTTAACTCTTGCAGTCGTTTCACTTCGGAACAGTTTTGTATTCCAGACGAGATTTCACCATTCTTTTCTTCTGCTTCTGTAATTTCTACAATACGGTATACAAACAATGAATGGGTATCAAGTCAATCAAACTTAGATAAAATTAATAGTAATTCATCTTACCTTCATCGGATGTAGAATTACTTTCACTGCGGTAATTTTGCATCACTAGCTCAACCATTCTCCTTCCTTGTGAAGTCATTTTTTATCTAACAGAGAGCGCAGACAACAACCTCTTCACAAGCAATACCACACGAAACTAAACAAAATTTGACCTGACAATGACAGCAACGTGAGTGCGTTGACAATGCTTACAAAGGGCACTTATTGTTTAGCGTTTCTCCGCTTATTGATTCTTGCAAGAGAAATACAACGGCTTGAAACCTCTTGCGTAATGTGTTTCGAGAACTGATGAATAGACGAATGATTCAGCAGGGAGGCGTGATGCGAAGTTTCTACTTGGCGTCGCAAGCTTCGTTATTATCTGCTAGACAACATATAATACTCTTTCAGCACACAGGAAAATAGTGAACAAATGCAGCAAAATCGTATTATACAAAACAAGTAGATAATGGTATCTGCTGAATAAAAACGTATTTCCAAATTTACTTCATGATGTAAGCAGTCAGAAGAACGTAAGTGCCCATACGTTTTGCTGATCCGAAAATAGAGATGCACTGACTCGAGACAGAAGAACGTAAGAGCCAATACGTTTATCTGTCTCTAAATTAAGCTCACAACTTGGAGATTCGCAGCAGCTTATTCTCGCAACGAGAAGAGATAGAGACACGCAGTTTTGATACGACAAGGACCTGATTACCGCGAGGACATACGTTAAAAAAACCGAAAATCGAATTTTTGGAGATACGTTCCTCTGACTCTCACTCGACGATTTATATTTGGCTGCTCGATGGTCTGACTGAGGCGGAAAACCTAACCTACCCCTCTGATCAGGAAGTCATTGTAATGCATCAGGTGATTAAGAAGATAGGTGGATCCTTTCTCATGTTTGATAGAGTAGTGCTTCCGTCAAAGGTCAAAACAGACTATTGAAGCTATCACAGTCTGACCATACATTCCGAACCCGATGCAACGCTGCCAGTGTCATCATCAAAACCTGTCGACACCTTGCCCAATGTGTAACCTGTGGTAGGGATGCTCACGAGGGCGATTGTCTGCCTCCTGTTCCCCATTGTATCAATGCAGTGTATATCGATCAACGGGGCATCCAGGAGATCCAGATGAAGGAAAACATGACTTAACCAGTCACTCGCAACTTGTTGGTTAGTCGGAAACCCTGCGTTGTACCATCCGGCATTTACAGTAGTATTCTTGCTACATATAGCTGCATGGAGGACATGGCCATGCAGACATGAGATCCTCAAATTTAGCACTGCGATTATAAAATAGCCCAGTGCTACAGTGGCATCTCCATCTACTCCTCCAGCTGTGCAACAAGCCACCAAACTGAAGGCTCAAAAATCACCTGCTACACAACTGGCAGGCTGGAAAGGACATAATGAATTCTCCCGCAAAGACTTCTCACATGCCTCCAATCAACAAACATCTGAGTCTTCCTCTGCCAACTGGAAAGGCTCCAAGAAATCAAACAAATGAAAACGATGTGCTCCTTCGCCATCTCGGAGATCCTCTACAATGGTGTCGCCACGTGATACCCTCAGCTGGCCAACCTCTGTGTCGCCGGTGCGCACCGCCAACCGTTTTTCTGCCCTGGACTCCACAGAACAACAGATGGAGAATACCCATTCCTCTGTCGATCAGGATCTTCCAGCCTCTGGGCCCCGTAACACTGAGTTTTTTAATGCTGGCATTCAGCATCCACTGCGGTGACATTCATTTTTTCCTCATCCCTTTCATTTTTTCTCGGGTTACCTTTCCTCACCATGACTTTCCTTCAATGAAACATTCGTGGCCTTAGATCCCACCAAGGAGACTTATGGCTGCTCTTGGAATCGCAGCTTCCGCGTTTGTTCTCTGCCTCCAGGAAACAAAACTGCGTCCTCATGACTGCTTTGAGCTCTCGTATTTCTTTCCGGTTCGCTTTGACCTCCCCCCCCCCCCCCCCACCATCCCCAAGGACGGCATTCCCTCTCATAGGGGAGTCTTGATGCTCATCTGAGATGATGTTCATAGTCAAACCATTCCCTGACTACCGTCCATAGTCAAACCATCTCCCTTACTATCTGGCTTCAAGCTGGTGCAGTCTGCATTTACGGTCCTCACTTCACCTTTTTACTTTGTACTGTTTACATGCTTCTATCATTCGTTGTCACCAGGGCGGACTACCTCCAGCTTATTGGGCAACTCCCTCACACCTTTCTGCACCTCGGTGACTGTAATGCACACAATCCTCTTTGGGGATCCCGCAGAACCTGTCAGAGAGGTGCCCTCTTGGCTGACCTTTTCAATCACCTTCACCTCATCTTACTGTAACACAGGAGCACCCACGTTCCTCTCACACTCCACGCACACCTGTTCCCATTTGGACTTCTCCTTCAGCACTGCCCAGCTCGCCCATCTTCTCGAATGGTGCGTTCTCTCTCACACGTACTTGCGAGACCACTTCCCACACACAATCACTTTGCTGTCTCCCTCGCCACCGACGTGCACAGCCAAATGGCAGCTTTCTAAGGTTGACTGGAGGCTTTACCCCTTCTTGGCGATCATCGACAAACAGCTTTTCCCCAATTGTGATGTCCAGGTAGAATATCTTATGAACGTTATCCTTACCGCCACAGAACGTTCCATTCCTCGCACTTCATCTTTACTGCACCGTGTCCCTGTCCCTTGGTGGAGTGAGACGTGCTGTGGCGCAGTGCGCGCGTGGAGACATGCTCTCCGCGTTTTTAATCGACACCTTACGATGGCAAACTGCATTCACTATAAACACATGTGTGCACAGTGTAGACGTGTTCTTTGGGATAGCAAAAAAGCTAGGTGGATCTCATTTACTAGTTCTTTTAGCAGTTCCTCTTCTGTCGTGTGGGCCAACCTCGGACGGCTTCCTGCTACCAAGATCAATCCCCCAATTTCTGGCCAGACCTTAGCAGATGAAGTCACAGTGGACCTTATTGCAATTTTCAATATCTTGGTCACTTCTTTGCGGAGATTCCGAGCTCCTTCCACTATCACTCTGCCTACCTCCATTGGAAAAGAGGAGGCTCAGGCAATATCCTTCTCAGAATCGTGAAAAAACGTCGCCTTTACTATGACGGAGCTGGATCATGCTCTCCCTTTCCCCAACCCTCAGCCCCAGGGCCGGACTATGTTTACATTCAGACGTTGCAGATCCTTTCTCTTGTGGGCAAGCACTTTCTACTTCATACGAGGGCTATTCCGAAAGTAAGGTCCGATCGGTCACGAAATGGAAACGACTATGAAAATCCGATAAAGCTTTGCACAGATGTGTTGGGTAGTGTCTCTAGTATAACCCCAGTTAGCATCACGTCGCTCTTCTCATTTCTGAGCTCGCAGTGAGTGCGTAAAGATGTCTAGAAAATAGTGTCTGCCGCCAAGTACGGGGGCCTGGTGAGAAATTTCCCCTGAAGCTATGCAGCTAACATTACATAACTGTCGTGCTGTTTCGTCTTCAAGACAATTCTCAGCCGCATTCTGCAGGGGCAATGAAGATGCTCCTGCATCGTTTTCAAATGGAAATGTGAGATTACCCACAATACAGCCCGTAATTGTCTCCCTCTGAGTTTCAGCTCAGGTCACATGAACCGCTGGTTATGAAGACAACATTTCGGCACAAGACAACGAGCCGTAGGCCAGCGTAGAGAATTGGCGGAGAGCACTGGCGGCTGCCTTCTATAGCGAGGGTATGGGAAAGTTGGTACAACGCTACGATACACGTCTAAGTCGGGTCGGCGACTATGGAGATAAGTAGCTGCAAGGTGTATCTAACTGTTGCAAATAAAACATTTTTGATTTTTACCGTGGTTTCCATTTCGCGACCTATCGGACCTTACTTTCGGAATAGCCCTCGTACATAGAATCGCATCTCGGCACAGGACACGTTTCCCTGACGCTGGCGTGAAGCCCCTGTCATACCCATACCTAAGCCCAGTAATGACAAACACCTTCCTTCTAGTTATCGACCCATTTCTATCACCAACTGTGCTGGCAAGGTGATGGAACGTATGAGTTATGTCCAGCTGGTATTGTGGCTCGAGTCTCGCAATTTACTAACTACTGCACAATGTTGATTTCGAGCGCACCGTTCTGCAGCTGACCATTTCGCCAGTTTGTCAACCCATGTCATGAATGGTTTTCTGCGGAAATACCAGACTGTGGCCGTGTTTTTCGAATGGGAGAAAGCATACAATACCTGCTGGAGGACTGGTATTCTCCGTACTCTCTACATGTGAGGCTTCCGTGGCCATATGTCCAGTTTTCTCCAGGAATCTTTAAAAGACCGAGTTTTCAATGTACGTATGGGTTCTGCCTTGTTGCACACCTCTATCCAGGAAAACGGTGTTCCTCAGGGTTCCGTCCTGAGCGTCGTCCTCTTTACTATCGCCATTAATCCTGTTATGGCCTGTCTCCTGCCAAGCATCACTGGTTCCCTTTATGTTGACGAATTTGCCGTCTACTGCAGCTCTCCACGGACTTGGCACCTTGAACGGCGTCTTCAGCGTTGTCTCGATCGTCCATACTCATGGAGCATCGTAAATGATTTTCGTTTTTCCACTCACAAAACCGTGCGTATGAATTTCTGGCATCGCAGTTGGTTTCTTCCACCGTCTTTACATTTTGGGCCTGTTGTTCTTCCATTCGTTGAAACTACGAAATTTTTGGGGCTCATACTCGGTAGGAAACTTACTTATTTCTCCCACGTATCTTACCTGGCTGCCCACTGTACATGGCCCCTCAGTGTCTTATGTGTCCACGACAGTACTTCCTGGGGAGTGGATGGGACCACCCTCCTCCGTTTGTACCGGTCCATTGGCCGTTAGAAACTAGACCATGGGTGATTCGTTTATGCATCTGCACGTCTCAGTACTGTCTACCATTGTGGCATCCATTTGACCACACTAGCTCGGTTTATAGTCTGTATGCAGAAGCTTGTGAGCTGCCGCTGTCCTGTCGCCGCGATTTGTCTCCTCAGGAGATACGCGTGCCATTTGTCTGCCATGCCTGGCCACTCATTGTAGGCCTCCTTGTTTGAAGACTCCTTTGATCGCCAGTATGTGGCGTGTCCATCTTATGTTACCTCCTGGAGTTCACTTTCGGCTATTGCCCTGGCAGCTTAACTTCACGCTGCCTGCCACTTTCCCAATGGTTGTGAACCCTTCACCACCTTGCCTTCGTGCGGCGGTTCTTGTTCACCCTGGCCTTCCTATGGACACTACTCCAACCTCTCTCTATCGCCTTCAGTTCTTCGGCCTTCGCACGGAACTTCGCGATAGTACCTTTCTGTAAACTGATGGCTCTAGAACTGACTGTTGTGTCGGGTGTGTCTTCGTCATTGGCACTGACGTTTTTGTGTACCGGCTTCGTGAACGCTGGACAGTGTTTGTAGCGTCGCTCTTCACCCTGTATCAGGCAACTAAGTACATCTGGCGAAAAAAGGCTTTTCAATTGTGTCACCTGCTCCGATTCTCTCAGTGCCCTTCAGAGCCTCTGCGTGCTATACACCGTCCATCCTTTAGTGCAACGGGTCCAGGAAAGCTGTCACTTGCTCACTCTTGGTGGAGCACACTGTGATGTCTATGAGGGTCCCTAGAAATGTGAGTCTGGCGGGGAACAAGACCGTTGACGCTGATGCCAAGGCTGCAGTCCTCGTACCTTGGCCCGCTAGTTCTTCTATTTAATCCGATGATCTCTGTGTTGCCCTCTGTGAGCAGGTGGTGTCGTTCTGGCATCACCACTGGTCCTTCCTTCATGGGAACAAACTCCGGGAATGAAACCCCTCGCAGCGGCTTGGACGACCTGCTCTCATCCCTCGTGCCGTCAGGAAATCATTTTAGCTAGATTGCATATTGGGCACTGCCTTTTCAGCAATCGCCATTTGTTAAGCGGTGTTCCCCCACCACTTTGTGCCCATTGTCCTCAGCCTTTGACGGTTCGCCATTTTCTGACGGAATGTCCTTTTTTTAACCACTTATGTTTTCATTTATGTTTGCCGTCTGAATTATCGGCCGTTGTAGAGAATGACGCGCGGGCTGTCGACCGTTTTTTACTTTTTATCCGTCGTAGCAGTATGGCGAAGGATTTTTAATGTTTTCTTCAGGAGCTCCGTTTGTCTTTGGCGTATTTTGTGGACCTTTCCTCATGTCCCTGTTTTTAGTTGTCTTCTCTTCCATCAATTGGACTTAACGTGTAGTCGCTTTTAACTCCTCTCCTTGTCTCCGTGTTCTACGGTTCTGAGATGGTCGCGTATAACCAAGTGGCTCTGAGCACTATGGGACTTAACATCTGAGGTCATCACTCCCCCAAACTTAGAACTACTTAAAACTGTCTAACTGAAGGACATCACACACATCCATGCCCGAGACAGGATTCGTACCTGCAACCGTAGCAGCAGCGCGGTTCCGGTCTGAAGCGCCTAGAACCGCTCGGCCACAACGGCCGGCTGCGCCTTTAACGCTTGTTGTTTTTGCCCCCCAAAACAAAACAAAACAAACACTGTTACACTAGACATATTAAATTCTAAGCTGTCACGTCTCTTTGATTTATCCGGTCTTCGAATGTAAGAACCCGAATTTTTTCAGTTGTTACATCAGAGACTGGTGGCCGCCCCTGACACGGTGCCCTATTTGATACACAGCCAGTTTCGGTGAAACGATTGTACCAATTAATAAAAATTTGTCTTCGAGGTGGTGGCTTGCGATATTTCGTCCTGAACTGTCTGTGAACTGTAATAGCGGATTTGGATTCATGAAACAGTAAACAACAACGCGCGCTCTCTGCAACGTTATACGAATCCGTGGGGCTGCTGGTATAACTCATTCGGTTATGCCACCTAGCGGAACGCTGGGAACTAACAGCGTTAGACGGGAATAAAAGTTGAAGATATATTGCATTCATTGCTGAATCAAACACTTACGTAAGTTATTGCTACGGTCGCAGTTTCGAATCCTGCCTCGGGCATGGATGTGTGTGATGTCCTTAGGTTAGTTAGGTTTAAGTAGTTCTAAGTGTAGAGGACTGATGACCTCAGATGTTAAGTCCCATAGTGCTCGGAGCCATTTGAACGTAAGTTATTTACTCTTTTCACAGTTAAAAGTTGCTTTTGTATAACTAATTTACTCTGACGGAAAAAAAATCGCAACACCAAGGAGAACATAAACTGGTAGGCGTGTTTCTACGGTTGCCAGTCGCATAAGAGTGCCAATAGTTCCGCCACTACGAGGATGCAAATCAGGTTTACTTTATATACACACTGTAACGGTCGTGAGCGTTATAAAACTTTGGGATTTGACATGGTGAATTTGTATCAGTCAAGAATGCCTTTAAGGCGACAGGTGCCTTTAGCAACATCTCACTGACTCTGGACGAGGGCTACGAGATGCTTGATGTTCTTTGTGCGATAATGCAGAAAGACTTTGCAGGAATGTAGCCACTGTACATGATTGCTGACAGCGGTGATCACGACAATGTACCGTCGCAGGAAGACCGGTCTGCGGACGACCACGTGACACCACCGAGAGGGGAGACCATCGTCTTCGGCGTGTGGCTCGGCCGCATCAAACAGCATCTGCAGCAGTAATCTGAGCAGCGGCTGGGACCAGTGATACAACGAACTGTTACGAATCGGTTACTTCAAGGACAGCTCGGAGACAGAGCCCTCTGGCCTCAAACCACCACCATTTGCAACTTCAGCTCCGTCAAGCGAGGGCTCATTAGAGGACAGGTTGGAAGTCTGTTCTCTTTTGTGATGAAAGCTGGCTCTGCCTCGGTGCGTTGATTAGGAGGCGGCCAGTTGAGGGCCTGTGACCAACCTTCCTGCGGTCTAGACACACTGGATCTACACCTGGAGTTGTGGTATGGGGTGCGATTTCGTATGACAACAGGAGCACTCTCGAGGTTATCCCACGCACCCTGACCACAAATCTGTACGTCATTCTGGTAATTGGAGCTGTTGTGCCACCATTCATGAACAGAATTCTAGGGGATGTTTTCCAACAGGATAACGCTCTCCTACATACCGTTGTTGTAGCACAATATGCTCTGAAGAGTATCGACATGTTGCGTCGGACTGCTCGATCTCCAGATCCGTCTCCAATCGAGCACGCGTGGGACATAACTGGACGACAAATCCAGCATCATTCACAAACAGCACTAATCGTCCGTGTGTCGAGCAACCTAGTTCAACAGGCACGCAACTCCATCCCTTAAACTGACATCCGGAACCTGTACAACACAATGCATCCACGCTTGCATTCAACATAATGGCGGTTACACCGGTTATTAGCATACCAGCGTTTCACATCTGCAATGGTTTACCTCGTGCTGGCATTAGCCCATGATCTTGTAACATTAATCGCTTAAATATGTTACCTAGACAAATGTATTTCCGAAAATTCATTACTCTAAATTAAATTTTACTGTTGCCATTTTGTATAAACACCCCTTAAAAAAAAAAGAAATGAAGAAATGTAATTTAGAATGTAAGTTAAATGTTTCAAATGGCTCTAACCACTACAGGACAGTCCCCTAGAAATTAGAACTACACTACTGGCCATTAAAATTCCTACACCACGAAGATGACGTGCTACAGACGCGAAATTTAATCGACAGGAAGAAGATTCTGTGATATGCAAATGATTAGCTTTTCAGAGCATTCACACAAGGTTCGCGCCGGTGGCGACACCTACAACGTGCTGACATGAGGAAAGTTACCAACCGATTTCTCATACACAGCAGTTGTCCGGCGTTGCCTGGTGAAACGTCGTTGTGATGCCTCGTGTAAGGAGGAGAAACGCGTACCATCACGTTTCCGACTTTGATAAAGGTCGGATTGTAGCCTATCGCGATTGCGGTTTATCGTATCGCGACATTGCTGCTCGCGTTGGTCGAGATCCCATGACTCTTAGCAGAATATGGAATCGGTGGGTTCAGGAGGGTAATACGGAACGCCATGCTGGATCCCAACGGCGTCGTATCACTAGCAGTCGAGATGACAGACATCTTATCCTCATGGCTGTAACGGATCGTGCAGCCACGTCTCGATCCCTGAGTCAACAGATGGGTACGTTTGCAAGACAACAACCATCTGCACGAACAGTTCGACGACGTTTGCAGCAGCATGGACTATCAGTTCGGAGACCATGGCTGCGGTTATTCTTGACGTTGCATCACAAACAGGAGCGCCTGCGATGGTGTACTCAACGACGAACCTGGGTGCACGAATGGCAAAACGTCATTTTTTCGGATGAATCCAGGTTCTGTTTAGAGCATCATGATGGTCGCATCCGTATTTGCTAACATCGTGGTGAACGCACATTGGAAGCGTGTAATCGTCATCGCCATACTGGCGTATCACCCGGTGTGATGGTATGGGGTGCCATTGATTACACGTTTCGGTCACCTCTTGTTCGCATTGACGGCACTTTGAACAGTGGACGTTACATTTCAGATGTGTTATGACCGGTGGCTCTACCCTTCATTCGATCCCTGCGAAACCCTACATTTCAGCAGGATAATACACGACTGTATGTTGCAGGTCGTGTACGGGCCTTTCTGGATACAGAAAATGTTCGACTGCTGCCGTGGCCAGCATATTCTCCAGATCTCTTACCAATTGAAAACGTCTGGTCAATGGTGGCCGAGCAACTGGCTCGCCATAATACGACAGTCTCTACTCTTGATGAACTATGGTATCGTGTTGAACCTGCATGGGCAGCTGTACCTGTACACCCCATCCAAGCTCTGTTTGACTCAATGCCCAGGCGTATCAAGGCCGTAATACGGCCAGAGGTGATTGTTCTGGGTACTGATTTCTCAGGATCAATGCACCCAAATTGCGTGAAAATGTAATCACATGTTAATTCTAGTATAATATATTTGTCCAATGAATACCAGTTTATCATCTGCATTTCTTCTTGGTGTAGCAGTTGTAATGGCAAGTAGTGGACTTAAACCTAACTAACTTAAGGCCATCACACACATCCATGCCCGAGGCAGGATTCGAACCTGCGACCGAAGGGGTCGCGCGGTTCCAGACTGCAGCGCCTAGAACCGCTCGGCCACAGCGGCCGGCAGAATGTAACAACAACACAACAAACGATGAAACCATTTTTCTTTATTTATTTTAGCACCGGGACTAAAGACGTGAAACTGTCACTTCCTCTGATAGCCGAGGTACGTCAGGTTTTGGTGCACTGAAAGCAGCGCGTATTTTACGGCGGCGGCTCCGGCGGGCGCCCCCTAGCGTGCCGGTGTTGTGGTAGCGGCTCGAGCGCGAGCACTGCAGCCCAGACAGCGCGTCTCGCGCCACCGCTGCATCGACCGGCGCAACGCGGCGCGGCGGGTCGGCTCCGCCGGCGCTACACACGGCGCGGCCGCACTGGCGTCGGTTGCCACGGCAACGGCGGCCTGACCCGCGCACAGCTGGCGCGAGCTCTCGGCAGTCCCCGCACGCACCGGCCTTTCTCCCTAAGCCACCGCACTGGGCCTTCCACGTGATCGACCCCACTCACGTGCGCCTACGTGCACCCCGGAACATTAGGCCCCCGTCGTCCGACTAACAGCAAAATAATGCGCCGGCCCCAGGGGAACGCCTGCACGCGAACGTGTCGTTCATCGATCACACACCTCGAGTGCCACGGAATTATGGCCCACGCCATAACCCACGGCCGCCCTTGAAACTTTTTGTGAGGTACTGCGACCTTTACTGCCACCTTATTTCTGTTTAACTTGTGTCCTGCACTGTATCCTAGCCAGAGTTATAACACTACATAAGTAAGGGTGAGAAAAAGATTGAACAATCAACGAAAGGATAACGTTCTACGAGTCGGGGCGTGGAATGTCAGAAGTTTGAACGTGGTAGGGAAACTAGAAAATCTGAAAAGGGAAATGCAAAGGCTCAATCTAGATATAGTAGGGGTCAGTGAAGTGAAGTGGAAGGAAGACAAGGCTTTCTGGTCAGATGAGTATCGGGTAATATCAACAGCAGCAGAAAATGGTATAACAGGTGTAGGATTCGTTATGAATAGGAAGGTAGGGCAGAGGGTGTGTTACTGTGAACAGTTCAGTGACCGGGTTGTTCTAATCAGAATCGACAGCAGACCAACACCGACAACGATAGTTCAGGTATACATGCCGACGTCGCAAGCTGAAGATGAACAGATAGAGAAAGTGTATGAGGATATCGAAAGGGTAATGCAGTATGTAAAGGGGGACGAAAATCTAATAGTCATGGGCGACTGGAATGCAGTTGTAGGGGAAGGAGTAGAAGAAAAGGTTACAGGAGAATATGGACTTGGGACAAGGAATGAAAGAGGAGAAAGACTAATTGAGTTCTGTAACAAGTTTCAGCTAGTAATAGCGAATACCCTGTTCAAGAATCACAAGAGGAGGAGGTATACTTGGAAAAGGCCGGGAGATACGGGAAGATTTCAATTAGATTACATCATGGTCAGACAGAGATTCCGAAATCAGATACTGGATTGTAAGGCGTACCCAGCAGCAGATACAGACTCAGATCACAATATAGTAGTGATGAAGAGTAGGCTGAAGTTCAAGACATTAGTCAGGAAGAATCAATACGCAAAGAAGTGGGATACGGAAGTTCTAAGGAATGACGAGATACGTTTGAAGTTCTCTAACGCTGTAGATACAGCAATAAGGAATAGCGCAGTAGGCAGTACAGTTGAAGAGGAATGGACATCTCTAAAAAGGGCCATCACAGAAGTTGGGAAGGAAAACATAGGTACAAAGAAGGTAGCTGCGAAGAAACCATGGGTAACAGAAGAAATAGTTCAGTTGATTGATGAAAGGAGGAAGTACAAACATGTTCCGGGAAAATCAGGAATACAGAAGTACAAGTCGCTGAGGAATGAAATAAATAGGAAGTGCAGGGAAGCTAAGACGAAATGGCTGCAGGAAAAATGTGAAGACATCGAGAAAGATATGATTGTCGGCAGGACAGACTCAGCATACAGGAAAGTCAAAACAACCTTTGGTGACTTTAAAAGCAACGGTGGTAACATTAAGAGTGCAACGGGAATTCCACTGTTAAATGCAGAGGAGAGAGCAGATAGGTGGAAAGAATACATTGAAAGCCTATATGAGGGTGAAAATTTGTCTGATGTGATAGAAGAAGAAACAGGAGTCGATTTAGAAAAGATAGTGGATCCAGTATTAGAATCGGAAGTTAAAAGAGCTTTGGAGGACTTACGGTCAAATAAGGCAGAAGGGATAGATAACATTCCATCAGAATTTCTAAAATCATTGGGGGAAGTGGCAACAAAACGACTATTCACGTTGGTGTGTAGAATATATGAGTCTGGCGACATACCATCTGACTTTCGGAAAAGCATCATCCACACAATTCCGAAGACGGCAAGAGCTGACAAGTGCGAGAATTATCGCACAATCAGCTTAACAGCTCATGCATCGAAGCTGCTTACAAGAATAATATACAGAAGAATGGAAAAGAAAATTGAGAATGCGCTAGGTGACGATCAGTTTGGCTTTAGGAAAAGTAAAGGGACGAGAGAGGCAATTCTGACATTACGGCTAATAATGGAAGCAAGGCTAAAGAAAAACTTTCATAGGATTTGTCGACCTGGAAAAGCGTTCGACAATATAAAATGGTGCAAGCTGTTCGAGATTCTGAAAAAAGTAGGGGTACGCTATAGGGAGAGACGGGTCACATACAATATGTACAACAACCAAGAGGGAATAATAAGAGTGGACGATCAAGAACAAAGTGCTCGTATTAAGAAGGGTGTAAGACAAGGCTGTAGCCTTTCGCCCCTACTCTTCAATCTGTACATCGAGGAAGCAATGATGGAAATAAAAGAAAGGTTCAGGAGTGGAATTAAAATACAAGGTGAAAGGATATCAATGATACGATTCGCTGATGACATTGCTATCCTGAGTGAAAGTGAAGAAGAATAAAATGATCTGCTGAACGGAATGCACAGTCTAATGAGTACACAGTATGGTTTTGAGAGTAAATCGGAGAAAGACGAAGGTAATGAGAAGTAGTAGAAATGAGAACAGCGAGAAACTTAACATCAGGATTGATGGTCACGAAGTCAATGAAGTTAAGGAATTCTGCTATCTAGGCAGTAAAATAACCAATGACGGGCCGGCCGTGGTGGTCATGCGGTTCTAGGCGCTCAGTCCGGAACCGCGCGACTGCTACGGTCGCAGGTTCGAATCCTACCCGGGCATGGATGTGTGTAATGTCCTTAGGTTAGTTAGGTTTAAGTAGTTCTAAGTTCTAGGGGACTGATGACCACAGATGTTAAGTCCCATAGTGCTCAGAGCCATTTTTGAACCAATGACGGACAACGAAACAAACATGCTAAAATCAAACAGACGCAAAATCTGCAATATTACAGAAGCTTGAAATTTAGCGCGGAGTTCAATGCGAGACGCCTATAACAGTTTCCACAACGATACTTTGTGTCGAAACCTGGCAGAAAATCCAAAGAGATTCTGGTCGTACGTGAAGTATGAGAGTTACTAAACACAGCCTTCCGAAATGCCTTCACAAAACAAGACGAAGTAAATATTCCAGAATTCGAATCGAGAACAGCTGCCAACATGAGTAACGTAGAAGTGGTGGTCGTGGTGGTTAGTGTTTAACGTCCCGTCGACAACGAGGTCATTAGAGACGGAGCGCAAGCTCGGGTTAGGGAAGGAGTGGGAAGGAAATCGGCCGTGCCCTTTCAAAGGAACCATCCCGGCATTTGTCTGAAACGATTTAGGGAAATCACAGAAAACCTAAATCAGGATGGCTGGAGACGGGATTGAACCGTCGTCCTCCCGAATGCGAGTCCAGTGTGCTAACCACTGCGCCACCTCGCTCGGTTAACGTAGAAGTAAGTATCCTCGGAGTAGTGAAGCAACTTAAATCGCTTAATAAAAGCAAGTCTTCTGGTCCAGACTATATACCAGTTAGGTTCCTTTCGGAGTATGCTGATGCATTAGCTCCATACTTAACAGCCGGCCGAAGTGGCCGTGCGGTTAAAGGCGCTGCAGTCTGGAACCGCAAGACCGCTACGGTCGCAGGTTCGAATCCTGCCTCGGGCATGGATGTTTGTGATGTCCTTAGGTTAGTTAGGTTTAACTAGTTCTAAGTTCTAGGGGACTAATGACCTCAGCAGTTGAGTCCCATAGTGCTCAGAGCCATTTGAACCATACTTAACAATCAGCTACAACCATTCACTCGACGAAAGATCCGTACCCAAAAACTGGAAAGTTTCACAAGTCACACCAGTATTCAAGAAAGGTAGTAAGAGTAATCCACTAAATTACAAGCCCATACCGTTAACGTCGATATGCAGCAGGATTTTAGAACATATATTGTGTTCGAACATTATGAATTACCTCAAAGGAAACGTTCTATTGACACACAGTCAACCTGCGTTTAGAAAACATCGTTGTTGTGAAACACAACTAGCTCTTTATTAACATGAAGTGTTGAGTGCTATTGACAATGGATTTCAGATCGATTCCGTATTCTTGGATTTCCGGAAGGTTTTTGACACTGTACCACACAAGCGGCTTGTAGTGAAATTGCGTGCTTCTGGAATATGGTCTCAGTTATGTGGCTGAATGTGCGATTTCCTGTCAGACAGCTCGCAGTTCGTAGTAATTGACGGAAAGTCATCGAGTAAAACAGAAGTGATTTCTGGCGCTCGCGAAGGTAGTGTTATAGGACCTTTGCTGTTCCTTATCTATATAAACGATTTGGGAGACAATCTGAGGAGCCGTCTTCGGTTGTTTGCAGATGACGCTGTCGTTTATCGACTAATAAAGTCATCAGAAGATCAAAACAAACTGCAAAACGATTTAGAAAAAATATCTGAATGGTGCGAAAAGTGGCAGTTGAACCTAAATAACGAAATGTGTGAGGTCATCCACATGAGTGCTGAAAGGAACTCGTTAAACTTCGGTTGCACTATAAACCAGTCTAATCTAAAAGCCGTAAATTCAACTAAATACCTAGGTATTACAATTACGAACGACTTAAATTGGAAAGAACACATAGAAAATGTTGTGGCGACAGCTAACCAAAGGCTGCGTTCTATTGGCAGGACACTTAGAAAATGTAACAGACCTACTAATGAGACTGCCTACACTACACTTGCCCGTCCTCTTTTAGAATACTACTGCGCGGTGTGGGATCCTTACCAGGTAGGACTGACGGAGTACATCGAAAAAGTTCAAAGAAAGACAGCACGTTTTGTATTATCGCGAAATATGGGAGAGAGTGTCACAGAAATGATACAGGATTTGGGCTGGAAATCATTAAATGAAAGGCGTTTTTCGTTGCGACGGAATCTTCTCACGAAATTCCAATCACCAACTTTCTCCTCCGGATGCGAAAATAGTTTGTTTGCACTGACCTACGTAGGGAGGAACGATCACCACGATTAAATAAGGGAAATCAGAGCTCGTACGGAAAGATAAAGATGTTCATTCCTTCCGCGCGTTATACGAGATTGGAATAATAGAGAATTGTGAAGGTGGTTCGATGAACCCTCTGTCAGGATTTAAATGTGATATGCAGAGTATCCATGTAGATGTACAAACATCGCGTAAATGCTTCGTCGATTTTGTATAAAACTTGGTTTCGTTATCTGTAAACAACTTTCGCTTTATCAATAATAAAAAAGGGACCTGTCGCCTTTTATGATGACAAAGAACGTTCTATTGAATACAAAATAATAATAATTACATACAATTTTTATATTTGTGCATGTATGACGCACTTGCATCAAAAGTAATTGCCTTCGTTACATAAAAGCGCAGAAATTAAGCGATCAAGTAATTTTTATTACTTATAAAAATGCAATTCTATTCTGTAAGGATATAAAGTACACAATGAACTAACACAAAATGATGTGCTGTTATAATTATGTAATGAAAACGAGATAAGTCATCGACTCCCAGTTTCTCTCTTACACATTCATTTATTTTTTTCCCTGTGAGTGCTACCAATACCACTATTAATCCTACCATTTACATCGTTTATGTACTATACCAAAAGTACCGAACCGTAGTTATGCAAAAGTTATTTCGGGTGTCCACCAAGGGTGAGTTGCAGGGCCATTACTTCTCGCAAAACAGTACCTGATCAAAAGTATCCGGACACATTAGTGAACGTTAACGTGGGGACTGTCCACCCTTCGCCTTCACGACGGCTTGAACTCTGTAGGGAACACTTTCAGTGAGGTGTCAGAACATATATGGAGTAACGGTAGGCCATACTTCTTTAGGAGCCGAAATGCTGGGGTGCTAGAGTGATGTCGACGTTCTAACTCGCCATAGACGTGTTCCACTGTCGTTAGGTCGGCACCGTGGACAGGTCAATCCTTTGCGGGCATGTTATTGTCATTAAATCATTGCCTTACAAACGATGTTTTATCACAGGATGCATTGTCACGTTGATATAATCATCGCCTTCTAATATGTACCAAAATCGGTAAAGAAATGACCGTGAGTGACATATCTATTGTATTATACTAGATGTTATACTAGATATGGCACTCACGGTCATTTCTTCACCGATTTAGGTGCAGGTTGGAGAGAGAGAGCAGATTTTATGAACTGCGTTGCGTCGGTTCTCGATTGTGTCCAGGGGGAATAGTGTTTGATTACGCGAAGGTGGTTTGAACCTGACCTTTAACTCGGATTGCCTTCACGCAATCTGACTTTTCGATACAAATGCCTAAGCGACCTAACTGAATATTGAAAGGGAAATGGATGAAGGAAAGTGGATTAAGGTAATGGTTATCAAATCTGCGCTCAAATATATTAGTAGCCTCCCGAAAACAACCAAGATACCGCTGTAAAGAGCTGCCCTGTAACATAGTTTGCATACTACAGAAAAACACTGACGTTACTCAAAGAAAAGAATAAAAAAAGGGATTTCATTATAACACATCAGTATATTCTCAAATAATCCATACCACTAAGCATGAACAAATAACCATGGAATATAAAACTTATATTTTGCATTTCTTAAGCACATTCCATGCTACGACAATGCCCTTTCTTATATGTCCAATATTTTTTCAGAATTAATTATTCTTGCGTGCGCTTGAATATTTCATGGCGTAGCACTGTTTATCGTTCGAAAATTTACACAAGTATTATATAAAATTTGTAGCGATGTTACAATGCGCTTCTTAACACGTCAGCATCCAAACAGTAAAAGGTAACCAAGTCTCTAGGACTATTCATAACAAAAGACAAAATTTTTATGATTCATATTTTTCGTATCTTATTAGGATCGAGCGCTGCGGCAATTATTTGCATATCTGCGGTCGGAGGGTCATAGTGTTTATTTGAAGCAGTTAATGCTGGACTCGCGTCTTTGTATAGACGCACATGACAAAAATATTTCTTTTCCTAACATTTGCGCTGTAATGCGTAGCATTATAGCAACTACAGCTCGATGGCTGTTTTATATATAGAGCATCTGAAACCCAGTAATATTACACCTCCGAACTCTTGTTCTGCTGTGTGCAGGACACAATGCTGCGAAATGCGTTAAGCGTTTTCTTAAGCGCAATAAAGGCAGCACACCCTAACTACGTAAAACGCCTCCATACCTGTCACCACCTGCCACGTATTTCACTGTTGGCACCACACATGGCACACGTTAACGTTATCTAGGAATTCGCCAAATCCAACTATTTCCATCGGATTGGCACAGTGTGTAGCCTGGTCAGTCTCTCCACATCACTCGTTTCCAGTAGTCTACTGTCCAGTGACGTCGCTTTTCACACCTCCTCCAGCGTCGCTAAGCACTGACTTCCAAATGTGTCGCTTATGACGAGCTACTCGATCATTGCACCCCAGTATTTTTAACTTCCTATGCGCAGTCACTGTTCTTTCTAGATAGCTGGTAGCACTTCGGATATCAGGAGTGGTTCTTTCCGCTGATTTCATACGATTTTTACAGCCTGCCTCCACAATGCTCGACGGGATGTGTGCGTCATTACATGAGGTCTGCATTTTCTTGGTTTATCTGTGGTTGTTCCTTCGAATTTTACTTCACGCTGTCAGTAGTCAACTGGGGCAGCTTTACAAGTGTTGAAATGCCCCTGATGGGTTAATTATTCAGGCGACATCCAATGACAAGGCCACGTTTGAAGTCTCCTGAAGGACCTTCTCTGCTGTTAATGTTTCTGCTGATACAAAACCTTCACCTCTCGTGACATCTGGTGGTCAGTTCTGCATCGCAAAGGGGTGTCCGGAAGCCTTTGATCAGCGTGTATGTAAATCATAACGTCGGAAGTTCCACGAGACCTTCTGCAACGATGCTGTTTCATACATCGTCTGTCTGGAATCTATTTCAGATACAATTACTAGAGGAAACAGAGAAGACGCAAAGAAGAACATTGCATTTCGTCACAGATGCGTTTAGTAAACGTGAAAGCGACACGGAGATGACCCATCCACTCCAGTAACGTATGCTACAAGATAAGCATTGTGCCGAACATTCGGAGAAGAGTCAACGAATACAGCGCTTCCCTCTATTTATATCTCGCTTAAAGACAGGGAGGCATACAATCAGTCGTTCTTCTTGCTGATCATTCGCAACTGGAACAGGAAAGAGGGGAAGCGACAGTGGTAGACGAAGTCCGTTCCAGCGCGTACCAAAACCTGGCTTGCGGTTTATACACTGGAGCGCCAAAGAAACTGGAATAGGTATGCATATTCAAATGAAGAGGTATGTAAACAGGCAGAATACAGCGCTGCAGTCGGCAACGCCTATATAAGACAACAAGCGTCTGACGCAGTTATTAGCTCGCTTACTGTTGCTACAACGGCAGCTTATCAAGATTTAAGTGAGTTTGAACGTGATGTCATAGTCGGTGCACGAGCGACGGAACACAGTATCTCTAAGGTAGCGATGAAGTGGGGATTGTGTACCGTGAATAGCAGGAAGCCGGTAAAACATCAAATCTCCGACATCGCTGCAAAAAGATCCTGCAAGAATGGGGCCTAAAACGACTGAAGAGAATCGTTCAGCATGACAGAAGTGCACCCTCCCGCAAATTGCTGCAAATTTCAGATCTGGACGATTAGTAAGTGTCAGTGTGCGAACCACTCAACGAAACATCATCGATATGCGCTTTCGGAGCCGGAGGCCCACTCGTGTATCCTTGATGACTCCACGACACAAAGCTTTACGACTCGTCTACGCCCGTCAGCAACGACATTGGACTGATGATGACTGGAAACATGTTGCCTGGTCGGACGAGTCTCGTTTCAAATTGTATCGAGCGGATGGACGTCTACGGGTACGGACACAAGCTCATGAATCGATAGACCCTGCATGTTAGCAGGAGACTGTTCAGTCTGGTGGAGGCTCAGTACTGGTGTGGGGCATGTGCAGTTGGAATGACATGGGACCCATGATAACTGTAGATACAACTACGACAGGTGACACGTACGTAAGCGTCCTGTCTGATCACCTGCATCCATTCGTGTCCCTTGTGCATTCCGAAGAACTTGGGCAATTGCAGCAGGACGATGCGACACCTCACACTTCCAGAATTGCTACAGGGTGGCTCCAGAAATACTCTTCTGAGTTTAAACACTTCTGCTGGCTACAAAACTCCCCAGACATGAACATTATTGAGCATATCTGGGATGCCTTACAACGTGATGTTCAGAAGAGATCTCCACCCCATCGTACTCTTACGGATTTATGGACAGCCTTGTAGGATTCATGGTGTCAGTTCCCTCCAGCACTACTTCAGACATTAGTCGAGTCCATGCCACGTTGTGTTGCGGCACTTCTGCGTGCTTACAGAGGTCCTACACCATATTAGGCAGGTGTACAGTTTCTTTGGCTCTTCAGTGAAGATACACACATAGATGCACCTGTAAAAAGGGCTCCTTTTATCGAAGGCCATGTAGTCTCCAGCCTGCACTACGAAAACCTCACAGCTTCTGAGAAACTTGAAGACTCACAACGACAGTGCCATTTAAATGCTGTACGACAGAACGACGCCGTGTCTTCACGTGCAGAACGTGGCAGGCGTTTAGTGAAGTTGGATTTGATTATGATATGCGAACGTATCCAACGGTAACTAGCACGTACGTGAGGACAGATGACGTTGTTGCACGCACAAATAGTACAAAATATGCGCTGCACCGAACTAGAACTTGCTTACTTTCTTTCTCCGTCGAGTTAGTATGTTCGTTAGTGCTTCACGCCGAAGTGGTTGGATGGATTTGTATGAGCTTTCGCATGGAGATAGCCAATACCCTGAATTAACACATATGTAACCTTTTCTTTCGACAAAAAAATCACTGTTCCTGTGGGATGGTCAACGAGACTACGATTCTCGTGGGATGGGTAACGTGACTAAAAAGTCAGCCATGATAGTTAACTATCAGATGAATGCATTAAGTCTGGCGTAGAGATTAGTTTTTAACTGTTTTGATAAATGAAATAAGTACGTGCACAAATCTAGCACAGCAGAAATATTCCTGCAGGATAAAATTATCACTAAGTTCTGTAATGTATGCATATGAAAACATTTAGCGGCATGTAGAATGTTTTGGAAATGTATTGGATTGTGATATAATCGGGATTTTACTTCCTTTCCTGGCACAGTTTATAATTGGCTACTCGGTCGCGCGAATTTTTTTTCCGTAACTATACGAGTGAGCTGTGAGCGACATGTACTGTGTCAGTTTCTCCCATTGTCTCAAAAATTTGGTGTTTCCTTTTTTTCCGATGTCGATCGGTTTTCTGGACTGCAATTGGCTCACGCCTTAAAACCTCCGAGGCATAACTTATGATGGTGTGGATAGCGAGTTTCGGCGTTAACAGTTCTTCATAAATGACTGTTTAACCACGGGTAATACCGCCGGGTGCAGGTAGTTTTAAATAAAAAGAAACGTGACAGCATTGTAGTATAATCGTAAAGTACGTGTATTTAATTGTTGCGCGTGGACTTCATCGGCTGAATTTTTCAGTGGGCAGATGATGTGAATTAAGTCAGTCATCACATCTCAAAACATATGCTCCCTGTCGTGAAATTCAGTGTGGCACCGGGTTAAACGTCTGACACGTGAGATGGCAAAACTGCTTTCTTGTCAGAAAGGTTAAAGTCCCTAGTAATTAACGGAGTTTTGTCAGATTGAAATGTGTTCGATTTAGCGAAAAACCGACTTCTTCCATACCACGTTTCACTCAAACCAGGATCAATAAAACGACAAAGGTGATATCGTGATATTGAAGTAACTCTAAGAATATATCTTGCACCTGGGTTCACGAACAGCAATGAGAAAGACAGGTTTCAGAACTGAACTTGATCAAAAACAGGCGTTGAAATTCCATGTTAGAAGAAAGGCTCAACATTTTGGCTTCACTTATTATGGAAAGTGATAAACTAAGAAAACTAAGTTATGGAAATATTATAAGTGGCATCATTAATGTGAACTGTAGCCAATAAAATTATTTGAAATTTTTTTACAAGGCTGATGTTTGGGAAAAGTATTATTTTAAAATTAAACATAGGTAAAATTTTAGTAAATGGTACATTCCTTTTGTTATCTTGCGTTTGGTTAACGACCTTGTATGCTTTTAGTTACACTTTATTGTCTTTTTTTTAATTGAAATACCGATATTTAGATGAATATGAATCTAATACCTTTTACCTTTTTCTTTTTTAAAGAATATGGTTGTTCATTCACACTTTAGTCCGCCCCCGGTAGCTGAGTGGTCAGCGTGACAGACTGTCAATCCTAAGGGTGTCCGCAGCTCGTGGTCGTGCGGTAGCGTGCTCGCTTCCCACGCCCGGGTTCCCGTGTTCGATTCCCGGCGGGGTCAGGGATTTTCTCTAGGTCTGCCGCCGGCGGTGCTGCGAGGCGGTCACGCGCCAGAGCGCTGCGGGCGAGGCGCACACGGTGTGTTTGTGTTTACTTCGGCCGCTGTAAGTGCCGTTTTCCCTTCTAGACCACCATGGCGCACAACTATCGGAAGAAGACATTACGTTTCAACTTTTGTTCCGACTTCGCCCGACCCAAGGCCCTGGAGGTAGAACGATTTATTCGCGATGAAGTTAAAATACCACCAACGGATCTAATTGGTATCCACTTGTCCATAGTTAGCAGTACCGTCTACGTCAAAATGATCAACGATGCGGCGTGCGACAAGGTGCTTCAAGAGGCAAAACGTGGACTGCGCTTCTGCCATTCTGACGGCAACGTCGGACCCGTTACCGTCGATCACGCAGGTCTCGGCACACGGACGATAAGGATCTTCGAACTGCCGTTCGAACTACCTGCAGACGTCGTCATCGAGGCGCTCCGTCCTTATGGCAACGTTCAGGAACATGTTGCCGAACGATGGGTACAATTTCAAACCTATCCCGTTTTAAACGGTGTTAGACAGGTCCGCATCGAGTTGCAGAAACACGTGCCTTCCTATCTACGTATCGGGGGCTGCCGTACCATTATAATGTACGATGGGCAACCTCGGACCTGTTCCGGTTGCGGGAAAGGTCACCTTCGGTCTGAATGCATTCAACGACGTGTCGCGCAGCTCTCGTTGTCAGAAGCGTCCGTCACACCCACGATGACCACCCTACCGGTCACTTACGCAGCGGCTCTTGCCACGTCTACAGTTTCGTCCAGTCCGTCGCCCGGTCCTTCCGATCGGCACGTCCCAGTCACCTATGGACGGTGCGGACGTCCCACCTGACAACCTTGCCGCCGAACAGGCTCCCGCACCGGACGCTGAGGAAAACAGTATTTCTTCACAACACCTGTTTGACAATTTCATTGTACCCACCGACGCTTTCTAACCAGGTCGACGCTCCTCCTTGCCGTCGTCCGACACTGAGGAACACGTGCGCAAACAACGCTCGCCACGTAGGCGCAAACGCCGCCGCCGTTCACCCACGGGCTCTCAAAGCGTCGCCACCCGCGACGACGAAGACGACACCCAACCAGCCAACATTTCCACGCAGAGGTCGGCGGACAACTTTCACGATGAACAAGACGTTTCGCAGGACGGGACCACCATGGAGGTCACCACGCACAATGTAACGATCGGTGCGCAGGTTGAGACGCCTGTCTCCCCGGCGACAACTCCAGATATCTCTCACCACGACGCAATTCCCATGGACATTGGACAGACCCACGGCACAGGAGCATGGGCCGACGACGTTGAGGAAGATACGCCCCCTCCTCCGAATGAATTGCCTCCGCCGGACAAGACTGCCTGTTAACATCAAAAGCGAGGCACTGCAGCTGATGGGACGGGACTTCCAGTCGGTGCCCTCTTCATACTTCCCTTGGTGATGGTAGATGCGCGTCCACCACCACTGAAACAAACGTACCGGTTCGCCACACTGAACATCAACATGATCGGCACTGCACCCAAGCTGCAACTCCTATGTGACATGCTTCGGGCCTCTGACGTCGACGTCGCCCTTCTTCAGGAAGTACGCATTGCCACACTACCACCAGTCTACGGCAACGACTCATACACGTCCACATGTGATCAGTCAGGGCGTGGAGTGGCTTTCTACATACGCGAAGGAATCCCACTCAAGGACACGACAATCCTTCCCTGTGGAAGGGGCATGGCTGTTACCATCTTCGACACGCGCGTCATCAATATCTACACTCCGTCTGACTCGACGAACCGTCGGCAGCGGTCCACTTTCTTCGGACATGACGTGGCGCCCCTGTTTTCTGGACGCTATGATCGCCTTATCATGGCAGGCGATTTCAACTGCGTCCTCCATCCGCAGGACCAAGTGCCTGGTTATTCGCCATGCCCGGCGCTGCTCACCTTAATCGAAGATTTTCATCTAGTGGACGTTTGGGAGAAAATTCATGGCAATACTCCTGGTTTTACCCATTATACAGCACATTCTGCGAGAAGACTAGACCGGTTTTATGTCTCTCCCCACCTTGGCAATGAAGTCGCCCAAGCTGAACCATGGCCCCTTGCATTTTCGGACCACTGCGCCGTCATTTGCTCCCTGGCTCTGCCACCTCAGTCAGTGTGGCGCAGCAGGGGTTACTGGAAGCTTAATACCTCCGTCCTTAATGATCCACACTGCCGACAATGTATTGCCACTACATGGGCGTCTTGCGAAAGACGCCTCCCGCAGTACACATCCACGTTCCATTGGTGGCTCAAATGTGCCAAACCTGCGATCAGAAAGGTCTTCATGCAATGTGGCAAGGAAGCAGCAGCATGGCATCGAGACACCACAAATTTTCACTACGCCGTCCTCCGTGAGCTCGATGCGCTACCTCCATCACCTGACACCCATAGGGAACGACAGCGTACTAAAGCTCGTCTCCTCTCTCTCCAACGTGCACGACTGCATGGTGTTGTGGTGTGTTCCCGACGACAAGACCTCCTCCACGACGAAACACCATCCACAATCCATGCCGCATCCGACCATAGTCGTCGACGTCGACTTTTCGTCCCCAACATCACGACCTCCGATGGTATTCACCACACAACACAGGCGGCAGTGGTGTCTGCCTTTGCTGAACATTATCGCCAATTTTATGATGATGAACCGATGGCAACGCCAATTCCTGATGATCTCCATCCTTCCCCTGATCGGACCCTCACAGTAGCGGAGTCAACGTCAATGATGTCTGCAATCACCGCAGACGAGGTGGTAGATGCGATCAACAAAGGGGCCAAGAACAAATTACCAGGGCCAGATGGTCTCCCAGTGGAGTTTTACCGGGCGTTCACCACGTTAATGCTTCCTCGCTGGACGGAAATGATTCAGGAACTCTTTACTCCGTCCTTGCCAATTCTACCTGAATTCGTCACTGGCATTCTTATACCTGTGCTAAGCCGAAGGGAGGGTCTCATGTCTCTGCATATCGCCCCCTTACACTACTGAATGCAGACTATAAAATCTATGCAAGCCTCTTAGCAACGCGCATACGCACCGTCTTACCTATGGTTCTTTCACCGGAGCAGACTGCACGTGGTTGTGGGGCCACCTTACAAACAGCCCTAGGAGAATGCCGTGACCTCATCGCACTGGCGTCGGTTTGTCGCCTTCGTGCAGCACTGGTATCCGTCGATTTCACGAGTGCCTTTGATGGCGTTCGACACCCATTCCTCCTCACGGTGGCGACACGTATGGGGTTCCCATTACTTTTTGTCGATGCCATTCGCCGGTTACTACTTCCCGCGGTCTCGATGGTACAAGTCAATGGGAGGCTTGTAGGGCCGATTCCTATACGCCGCTCTGTGCGTCAAGGATGCACTATGTTACTTTACTATATGCCATTGCACTCGAGCCCCTCATCACTGGTCTTACCTCTAGACTGCAGGGTCTCACTTTGCGTGACTACACCTTTCACTGCAGGGCTTATGCGGACGACCTCCTCTTTCACACCTGCTCCTCCACGGAGCTCAATGACGCCATCCAATGGGTCCACCAGTATGGACGTCTTTCTGGTAGCATTCTTAATGTCCGTAAATCGACTGTGATGCACATTGGGCGCGGCCTCCCGGCTATGGTGCCGATCCCACTCCCAGTCAGTGCCACCCTTCGTTACTTGGGTATCGAATTTACGAGCTCCACACACCGCACAGTGGCTCTGGCTTACCGGCGGCTTTTGCAGTCGATTCGGCACCATGTCCGCGGTCAAGTGCACCGTAACTTAAACCAACTCCAACGTGTGTCCTATGTCAACATGTATGTCGCCCCTAAACTGATACACGTCGCCCAGATCCTCCCAATGCCGTTACTCCTTGGCCGCCGCATCCAATCAGCCTTTGGATATTTCGTGTCAGCAGGGGCACTTTTCAAAGTCCGCTACAACACTCTAACATTGCCTCCTGCAAAAGGTGGCCTCGGACTCGTCAATGTGCGGGCACGATCTTCTGCACTCTTTGTCCACACTCTGTTGCGGCACTGGCAGGGGCCGGTTCCGTCCTTAACACGCAGTCTCTTAGATATCCTCCGACCAGCTTCTCTCGATCCACCGATCAATGTGGCACCTGTTTCTCCATTGTTGTACCACGTCGCCAATTGTTTCATAGAACTCAGCTACGTTCGGGCCGATCTTCCAGTCACCCGTCCTCCCCGTACAAAAGATTATTATCGTTTGTTTATGCTGTCCAACCCTTACGACCCCATGGTGCTACAGCATCCTGACATTAACTGGCGAACGGTTTGGGGGTGTGTGCATGCACCCTTTTTACCGTCGTCTGTGTCTGCACTCTGGTACGTTTTAGTCTATGGAAAATTCCCGACTAATAGTCGACTTTATCGGATAGGACTGGCCGCCTCCCCACTCTGCCCTGACTGTCAGCTCGAAGACACCGACGAGCACCGTCTTACGTGCCACCTAACACGAAACGTATGGCTCCTCATCCAACGAATCGTGGGCTTTTACCTCCGTGCCCCGCCAACGACGGTAACCCCGGATTTCCTGTTGTTGCCCCAGACATTTCACTACCCTCTTGCTAAGCACCATACCCTAATCTGGTTTCGAGGACAGGCTTTAGAATACCTCTTTCAGAGTGGTCCGCATACAGTCCTTGATTTCTGGTACAAAGTTGTGACCGCGCTTAGCACCCTCACCCGAAACCCATCTTACCGACAAACTTTTGCCGGTTATGTCCGCAGCGTCTTCCTTGACCCCCCTCAAAGTTGGGGTGTGCCATGCCTACGTGTCACATGATACAACACCCTTATCCACGTTCTCATGCATCGACCAAAAAAGAAATAAAAAAGGGAAGAAGACAGAATATGTTACATTTTGTTGTATTTAATGTTTTAAATATTTTGTTTTGTGTAACTAAGTCATTTGTATATGTTTAAATGGTACCTTGAAGAACTCTTGCATAGTGAATATATATGTACTTTTAGTTTGTTCAATAAAGATTATTAAAAAAATAAAAAAAACAAAGCAAAGAATACAGGATATGTCATAAAAAAAGTTAAAAAAAAAGGGCCCGGGTTCGATTCCCGGCTGGGACGGAGATTTTCTCCGCTCAGGGACTGGGAGTTGTGTTTGGGAAAAGTATTATTTTAAAATTAAACATAGGTAAAATTTTAGTAAATGGTACATTCCTTTTGTTATCTTGCGTTTGGTTAACGACCTTGTATGCTTTTAGTTACACTTTAGTATTTTTTTTTAAAAATTGAAATACCGATATTTAGATGAATATGAATCTAATACCTTTTATCTTTTTCTTTTTTAAAGAATATGGTTGTTCATTCAGACCTTAGTCCGCCCCCGGTAGCTCAGTGGTCTGCGTGACAGACTGAAGATCTTCTCGTTCGCATTAAAGACTGCTGAGATAATAGTCGATGTGCAGCACAACATACCCTCCAAATCATTGAAAAGCGCATTGAGATGGGTGGGTTCGATTCCCGGCTGGGTCGGAGATTTTCTCCGCTCAGGGACTGGGTGTTGTGTTGTCCAAATCATCATCATTTCATCCTCATCGACGCGCAGGTCGCCGAAGTGGCGTCAACTCGAAAGACCTGCACCAGGCGAACGGTCTACCAGACGGGAGGCCCTAGCCACACGACATTTCATTTCATTCAGACCTTAATAAATTAAGCAGAAATCCTTAATGATTTCAATTCGTTTCGTTATTTTAAGTTTCTTAAATTGTAAATTACGGTTAAATGACGAACTTTAAATGCTGTTTTATAGACACTTTATTCGAAAATTGGTCCAAAATCTTATTTTTGGGGGTTACTTATCGCAAACTTTTTCATAGTGGCGTTCGGCACAGGTTCAGCCTAGTGGTCTACAGGTCCCAAACACGGCCCTCCTTGAGACACAGCAGATCCGTCTGGAAGTCGTTAGTCACATAAAATAATGAGTGCTATCGACAGAGAATCTCAACTAGATTCCATATTTAGAGATTTTCTCAAGACTGGCGTCATTCACAAGCTGCTTCTATTGAATTTACGTGCCCATGGATTATTGTCGCAGCTGTGCGAGTATATTCGTGCTGTCTTGTCAGAAAGGTCACAGTTAAAAGTAAGCGACGGCGAGACATCTACTGAAACCGAACTTACATCTCGAATTAACCAAGGAAGCGATAGAGGTTCTATGCATTTCTTTATCTACGTGGTGATTCAGGAGGAATGTCACATAATTTGTGAGGTGAATCTACATAAGAAAACAAACCGAAAAAGTACAGTGAACATGTGTCACATTTTCTGTCGTTATGGAACTGGAGCGGGTTGAAGACTACACACATCCATGAACGATTATGAAAACAAAGGTGAATATTACTTACCGAAATACTGTGCAGGCGCTGTGGTGGGCAGAATAATGGTGGGACAGATGATTGATCCATCCCACAAGAGGTGTTCAAAAGCTTCCCCACCCATCTCAATGCGCTTTTCAATGCTTTGGAGGGTATGTTGTGCTGCACATCGACTATTATCTCAGCAGTCTTTAATGCGATCGAGAAGATCTTCACGAGCACACATCCTCCTTTAACCAGCCCCATAAACAGAAGTCTAATTGTATTAGGTCGGATGGTCTGGGAGGTCAGTTAATGCATCCGCCACGGTCAATTCACCGTTGAGTAAATGCGTTATTCAGATAATAAGGTACTTGTCTGGCACAGTGAAGCAGTGATCCATCATGTCGTACGTACATTTGCCGTCGTTGCTTTAATGTCACGAGTTCCAAAAGTGCAGGTAGGTCTTCTCTCAGGAGATGTGTGTATGCTGCGGCTGGCATGCGATTTGGCAGGAACACAGGCACTATCACTAGGTCGTCAATCATACCACGCCGAACGTTTACTGGGAACTTAACTTGAAATCTTTATTTCCTGCTGTCATGTCGGTTCTCGGTCGCCCGTGTATGAGAATTGCAGGTATTCATGATACCACTTCATGTAAATGTAGCCTCATCTGTAAGTAAAGCGTATTGCACCTCTGTTTGTACAGCCAAACACTCTCAAATTGTCGTCTGCATACTAAGTCACCTGGATGTAGATGTTGCATGAGCTGCACATGGAATTGGTACGAGCCTTCGGAATGTAACGTATGCCACACTCGCATTTGTGAATGTCTAGCTGACATACACCACGTACTGGTGGTAGGACTCCGTAGTACCATTGCAATAATGTCTTCCCTTTTTTTATTTTATTTATTTATTTATTGTTCCGAGGGACCACATTTAGGAGAAGTCTTCATGGTCATGGAACGAGTCAATACATGAAATTATAACACGATTGTAGAAACAGAATGAAATGAAATATAAGAAACATATTCAGGCGACAAGTCGTTAGTTTAAATAAAGAAAATCAAGAATGTAACACTGGAATTTGCTTAATTTTTTAGCTCTTCCAGGAGCTCCTCGACAGAATAGAAGGAGTGAGCCATGAGGAAACTCTTCAGTTTAGACTTAAAAGTGTTTGGGCTACTGCTAAGGTTTTTGAGTTCTTGTGGTAGCTTATTGAAAATGGATGCAGCAGAATACTGCACTCCTTTCTGCACAAGAGTCAAGGAAGTGTATTCCACATGCAGATTGGATTTCTGCCTAGTATTAACTGAGTGAAAGCTGCTAACTCTTGGGAATAAGCTAATATTGCTAACAACAAACGACATTAAAGAAAATACATACTGTGAGGGCAATGTCAAAATTCCCAGACTATTGAATAGGGGTCGACAAGAGGTTTTCGAACTTACACCATACATAGTTCGAACAGCCCGTTTTTGAGCCAAAAATACCCTTTTTGAATCAGAAGAATTACCCCAAAAAATAATACCATATGACATAAGCGTATGAAAATATGCGAAGTATACTACTTTTCGTGTTGAAATGTCACTTATTTCAGATACTGTTCTAATGGTAAATAAAGCGGCATTTAGTTTCTGAACAAGATCCTGAACATGGGCTTTCCACAACAACTTACTATCTATCCATACGCCTAGGAACTTGAACTGTTCCGTCTCGCTTATAACTTGCCCATTCTGTCTGATTAAAATGTCAGTTCTTGTTGAATTGTGAGTTAGAAACTGTAAAAACTGAGTCTTACTGTGATTTAGCATCAAATTATTTTCCACAAGCCACGAACTTATATCATTAACTACATTATTTGATAATGTTTCAATATTACACACAAGATCCTTCACTACCAAGGTGGTGTCATCAGCAAACAGAAATATTTTTGAATCACCTGTAATACTAGAAGGTATATCATTTATATAAATAAGAAACAGCAGTGGCCCCAGCACCGACCCTTGGCGAACGCCCCATTTAACAGTGCCCCATTGGGACTGAACATCATTACCACTCTCAATATTGCGGAGGATTACCTTCTGATTTCTGTTCTTAAAGTAGGAGGCGAACCAATTGTAAGCTACTCCCCTTACTCCATAATGTTCCAACTTTTGCAGTAATATTTTGTGGTCAACACAGTCAAAAGCCTTCGTTAAATCAAAGAAAACACCTAACATTCGCAACCTTTTATTTAATCCGTCCAAAACCTCACAGAGAAAAGAGTCTATAGCATTTTCAGTTGTTAAGCCATTTCTAAAACCAAACTGTACATTTGACAGCAAATTATGTGAATTTAAATGCTGCAGTAACCTTGTATATACAACCTTCTCGATAACTTTAGCAAACACCAATGGCATAGAAATAGGTCTATAATTGTCAACATTATCCCTGTCTCCCTTTTTATAAAGTGGCTTCACTACCGAGTACTTTAATCGGTCAGGAAACCGACCACTCCTAAAGGAAAAGTTACAGATATGGCTAAGTACTGAGCTAACATACGTGGAACAATACTTCAGTATTCTGCTAGATACCCCGTCATATCCATGAGAGTTCTTGGTCTTTAGTGATTTAATTATTAACTCAATCTCCCTCTTGTCAGTATCATGGAGGAGCATTTCAGGTAACAGTCTCGGAACACTTTTTTCTAAGAGCGCTATATGATTCCCTGTTGGGACTAGGTTTCTATTTAGTTCACCTGCTATATTCAGAAAGTGATTATTAAGTACTGTACATATATGCGACTTATCAGTAACACGGACATCCCCACTACGCACTGATTCTATATTCTCGACCTGTCTCTGCAGACCAGCCACTTCCTTTACGACTGACCATATGGTTTTAATTTTATCCTGAGACTTAGCTATTCTATCTGCATACCACATACTTTTTGCCTTCCTAATAACTTTTTTAAGCACCTTACAATACTGTTTGTAATGGGCTGCTGCATTTAGACTGTGACTGTTTCTAACGTTTTGATATAATTGCCACTTTGTTCTACAAGATATTCTTATCCCTTTAGTCAGCCACCCAGGCTGCCTGTTTGTGCTAGTACCCTGTTTTGAACGTTCTAACGGAAAGCAACTTTCAAAGAGCACGAGAAAAGTCTTGAGGAAAGCATTATATTTATCGTCTACTGTATCAGCACTATAAACATCTTGCCACTCTTGTTCCTTGATATGGTTTACAAAAGTCTGTACAGCAACTGGATCAGCTTTCCTAAAAAGTTGGTAACTATATTTAACATGTGTTGCAGCACAAAAATCTTTTAGACTTAAAATTTGTGCATCATGATCTGAAAGGCCATTCACCTTTTTGCTAACAGAATGCCCTTCTAATAATGACGAATGAACAAAAATATTGTCTATGGTTGTTCTACTGTTCCCTTGCACTCTCATTGGAAAGAATACGGTTTGCATAAGATTATATGAATTAAGGAGGTCTACCAGCATCCTTTTCCTTGCACAATCACTTATACAATTAATATTGAAGTCACCACATATAACTAACTTTTTGTATTTCCTATAAAGTGAACCAAGAACCTCCTCTAGCTTTAGCAAAAATGTTGTGAAATCGGAGTCTGGGGATCTATAAATAACAACAGTAAGAAGTTTAGCACCACTAAATTTAACCACACCTGCACAACATTCAAACACCTTTTTCAGTGCAGTACTTTGAAACATCAATTGACTCAAATGGGATACAGTTTTTCACATACATGGCTACTCCCCCACACCGCAAAGAGCTCCTAGAAAATCTGCCAGCCAACCTGTATCCTGGTAAAGGAAGCCTCTGAATTATCTCCTTATTTAAGAAGTGTTCAGATATACCAATAATTTCAGAGTCAACATCTATAAGCAGTTCACTAACTTTATCTCTAATACCTTGTATATTTTGATGAAATATACTAATTCCCTCATTAATCGGATACCCAAGCCTTGTAGAAAGTGGTTTCTTTGTTAGAGAGACTTCCCTTAAGCAGGAATACCTATCAGCTGACTTCAATCTAAAAAAGGTACAGCTCTAACACCCACAACTACCGGAATTTTCCCATGAGTGATCCCACCACCCCCACCTATGCTGTCACCTATAAGTTTTGCCAACCTCCCCTTCCCACACCTGTTGAGGTGTAGGCCATGTCTAGTGAAACCCGTCCTGCCGATAGACTCCACCGACACCACTGAAATGTGACTCATGCCTTCTGTCATCAGCGCATCCCCAAGTCTCATGTTATTACGCCTGACGGCTGTATCAAGATGAGGCCGATCGTGACGCTGAAACAGTTCCATGAAATGCACATTCGTGTTGCCAGTCTGAGTGGCTATCTTTTCCAGGTCACCATCTATGTCATACTCCCCATCCCTATCAATACTATTACCAGCCCCACCCACAATCACTACCTGATCCTCTTTAGTAAAATCCCTACATAACCCCCCTATGTTAAAAGTCACCTGAGCCAATCCTGCATTAGGCTTCACAATGCTGGTGACCTGGTACTCACTCCCCAAAACTTCCTGCAACTGCTGGCCTACACCTCTACCATGAGAACTACCTAACAGCAGAACCTTCTTCTTTCTCTTAGACTTTGCAACTGTCCTAGCCACCGTAACTGCTGAGGTCTGCTGCATACTTCCTACATCTACAGCTACTAGAGATTCCTCTCCACTAGACTCTGACAGTTGGTCATATCTATTACAAACACCAATAGTAAAACTATCTGAAAATCTCCTTCTCCTAGCAGATCTCTTGCCAACAGCCAGCTCCCATTCCCCAACCCCCTTCTCCCTCCTCATCCTGTCTAGCTCCTCCTGTGCGTTTTTCAACTGCACCTGAAGGGCACAGATCTTACGCTCCTGCTCCTCTATCAACTTACTCTTGCTACATAACCTGCAGTTCCAGGAGAGTATCTCACCAGAATGCCCACTGGCTTCCCCACTGCATTCCCCCCGGTGAAAATACTTCGAACAAGTCTCACACCGCAATCCACTGCTCACGAACCTACGGCAAAGCCCACACTTCTCACTCATGGTAAAATTTTACAATTATTGAAACAAGAAAACAACTTTATCTAAGTTCCGCTACTACAATAAGAAGATGTTAAAAACTGACTACAATAATCACAAACTTGCTCTACAAGGGAAGTAACTACTATTATTGACAGTATTAATCAACAACAAATGAGAATATAACAAACACAGAAAGAAAATCAAACGTCTAATGACAGTAACGAAACTGAAAGTAGTTCGCAAAAATTTCTTCTGAAGTTATTTCACCGGAAAACACCAAGAACACCGGTTGAAGACTACTGAAGTTCCTAAATAAACTACTATACACAAACAATTAATTAGTACTTAGCTTTCGATGCGCCGCTACAGCTGCAACTGGTCAGCGCGGAATGTAAACACGGGTAAGAGGTTAAGTTGCTCGATACGAAACACTCACAAATATCAGGCCACAACACAAGAAATGCAGAGGTGAATGAAGAAACCACTAATAAGTCACTTATATAGTAAATATTATCACAAAAACAGTTAAAATATATATCTGAAACCTAAAAATAGATGAAAACTTAGAGAGCGATCTCACACGCAGTCACGCGCTTATGACGTCACACCAAAGACTCCATCCTCCTTTCCTCAACTGACTGGACGACTTCATGTTCTAGTGTTACATGTACAATGGGTAGTGTTCCAGATTCACGTAATGTTTGAAAAACCCTGGGAAATACGATGGCACAGGGGTTCGTCGATCAGGGAAACGTCTCTGGTATTTTTCTCAGCAGCACAAGCACTGCCTTTACAGTACACGTACAAAAACATATCTGTTTATTCTCCATGTATGAACGTGTGCGGCATGTTGGTATTCATGGACATAACAGACTTGCTTAACAAAACAACACTCAAGCACGATACGCACACGACCTCACGAGCGCTCAGTGATCCAACCTGTGATTGCACACAGGGTACTTTAGCAGCTTCTATCTCGGCGCGACGTCAAAGTGCTGCCATCTGTTGGGGAAACCCCACACCTTCTGTAGAATGGTTCAGTAATCTGACCCACCATTATTCTGTCCACCACAGCTCCTACACAGCGTTTCGGTAAATGATGTTCTTAATTGTCTTCATATTCATTCATGGATGCGTGTAGTCTTCAACCTGCTCCAGTACTGTAATGACTGAAAACGGGACACATATTCATACGACTTTTTCGATTTATTTTCACACGTAGAAGCACCTCAAGAATTATGCGACATTCCTCCTGAATCGCCCTGTATATAAATGATTTTCGAAGTCAATGTGAAAAGTCCTCTTAGATTGTTTGCAGATGGTCCTGTTGTTTACTCTCTAGAAACGTAATCAAAAGTTAAAAAATAATTACAAAATGATGTAGACAAGATATCTGCATGGTGCAGAAAGTGGCAATCGACACCGAATAATAAATGTAAGCTCCTCCACATGTATCAAGGCAGACAGGTAGATCCCGTATTTCTCGATTTCCGAAAAACATTTGATTCAGTGACACACCCCGCTTATTATCAAAAAGACGATCATGAGACGAAATATGTTGTGTAGAGGATTTATTAGTAGGGAGGAAGCAGCATGTTATCTCGAATGGAGAGTCATTGACAGATGCAGAAGTAAGTTCGGGTGCACCGCAAGGAAGCGACTTGTGTTCCTTGCTGTTCATGTTGTATATTAATGATCTTGCAGACAATATTAATAGTAATCTCAGACTTTTCGCACGTGATACAGTCTAAAAATGTAAAACTGTCCACTTCACAAAACAAAAAAGCATAGTATCCTATAAAAACATCAGTGAGTCACAGTTGGAGTCTGTAAACTCAAATACTTGGGTGCATTTCTTAGTAGGGACATGAAGTAGAACTGCCATATAGGTTCAGTCGTGGGCAAAGTAGACAGCAGACTTCGGTTTATTGATAGTATATTAGAGAAATGCAACCAGTCTACAAAGAAGATCGCTTAAAAATCACTCGTACGACTCATCCTAGAATATTGCTCAGTTGTGTGGGACCCATACAAATACACTCCTGGAAATTGAAATAAGAACACCGTGAATTCATTGTCCCAGGAAGGGGAAACTTTATTGACACATTTCTGGGGTCAGATACATCACATGATCACACTGACAGAACCACAGGCACATAGACACAGGCAACAGAGCATGCACAATGTCGGCACTAGTACAGTGTATATCCACCTTTCGCAGCAATGCAGGCTGCTATTCTCCCATGGAGACGATCGTAGAGATGCTGGATGTAGTCCTGTGGAACGGCTTGCCATGCCATTTCCACCTGGCGCCTCAGTTGGACCAGCTTTCGTGCTGGACATGCAGACCGCGTGAGACGACGCTTCATCCAGTCCCAAACATGCTCAATGGGGGACAGATCCGGAGATCTTGCTGGCCAGGGTAGTTGACTTACACCTTCTAGAGCACGTTGGGTGGCACGGGATACATGCGGACGTGCATTGTCCTGTTGGAACAGCAAGTTCCCTTGCCGGTCTAGGAATGGTAGAACGATGGGTTCGATGACGGTTTGGATGTACCGTGCACTATTCAGTGTCCCCTCGACGATCACCAGTGGTGTACGGCCAGTGTAGGAGATCGCTCCCCACACCATGATGCCGGGTGTTGGCCCTGTGTGCCTCGGTCGTATGCAGTCCTGATTGTGGCGCTCACCTGCACGGCGCCAAACACGCATACGACCATCATTGGCACCAAGGCAGAAGCGACTCTCATCGCTGAAGACGACACGTCTCCATTCGTCCCTCCATTCCCGCCTGTCGCGACACCACTGGAGGCGGGCTGCACGATGTTGGGGCGTGAGCGGAAGACGGCCTAACGGTGTGCGGGACCGTAGCCCAGCTTCATGGAGACGGTTGCGAATGGTCCTCGCCGATACCCCAGGAGCAACAGTGTCCCTAATTTGCTGGGAAGTGGCGGTGCGGTTCCCTACGGCACTGCGTAGGATCCTACGGTCTTGGCGTGCATCCGTGCGTCGCTGCGGTCCGGTCCCAGGTCGACGGGCACGTGCACCTTCCGCCGACCACTGGCGACAACATCGATGTACTGTGGAGACCTCACGCCCCACGTGTTGAGCAATTCGGCGGTACGTCCACCCGGCCTCCCGCATGCCCACTATACGCCCTCGCTCAAAGTCCGTCAACTGCACATACGGTTCACGTCCACGCTGTCGCGGCATGCTACCAGTGTTAAAGACTGCGATGGAGCTCCGTATGCCACGGCAAACTGGCTGACACTGACGGCGGCGGTGCACAAATGCTGCGCAGCTAGCGCCATTCGACGGCCAACACCGCGGTTCCTGGTGTGTCCGCTGTGCCGTGCGTGTGATCATTGCTTGTACAGCCCTCTCGCAGTGTCCGGAGCAAGTATGGTGGGTCTGACACACCGGTGTCAATGTGTTCTTTTTTGCATTTCCAGGAGTGTAGAACTGACAGGGGATGTTGAATGTGTACAGTAAAGGGCAGTACAAATGGTCACAGGCGTATTTGACGTGCGGGAGTGTGTCAGTTACGGCAAGAAAGGAAGAATGAATTGATTGTTGGTGTTAATAACGATCATCCTCCTTTACCTCCTCTTCATTACTGCAGATGACGTGCCACTGAGCACATTTGTTCTGTGCATGCAGTACACGTGAGGCGCCTAGTTGCTTCCACTGCACTGTGTAGAATACGAAGGTTCTGTTATAGTTCACTAACCTGCTGTCTTCAAGTTGATGTCCTCAGCGCAGAATAATGCACGCAGGTTCTGTATCTTGAGGCTGAAACGGATTTTTAGCGAGGTTCTGTTCTGAAATAATGTATCACTTCTTTGGGATGCCACTTGGGTACTTTAATATAGCCACACGAGAAGACTATATGATCTTAATACAACACCTTCTGATACAACAAAGTACATGCTCAAACACAATGTTTACGAAAATGTATCTTTACACTATTTGTGGCACGTGTCTGTGCCTCATGACTACCGGAGTGAATCTTTTAATACTGAATACTGGCATACACATCCGGCCACAGACAACATGACTGTACATCTCGACTGCCTAATCCAGAGTGACGAACAGGAACTTAAATAAAAATTGGAAACACATCTTACGACAGACAACATGTCTGTTCTTCTCGACTGCCTAATCCAGAGTGACGAACAGCCCGAAACATTTCGCGCGCCGTACAAGAAAAGGCGTGACCCGAACACTTCCGAAGTGCTTCGTCTGCAATGTCGTCAGTCTTTTGTTTTTTATATAAATTCTTTATAATAATTCTAAAATGACTGTCAAAATATCCACGGGTGTACTGCCGGTCTACTGTGTCGAAGGGGCACAATATTTCGGCGATCATACATGTCGCCATCATCAGGTGAACTGACGGACTGAGCTCCTGTGAACGTGCCGGCACGGAGATCCGTACGCTATGGCTGCTCATAGGGAACTGGATTCGGTCGCTTAACAGGATGGGGCCCCTCCACGCCCGCACTAACGTGGTGACCAAACCAAAAGTTCTACCGTCACCTCCGTAAACATGTTAGTTTTTGAATCAGGCGTCACAGGATGCGGGCTGTGATGTTATCCATGGGTCTGGATATGATTACTCATTAACATGGTCCATCAGGAGATAGAAGTGGTCGAAAAACGATTGAAGGGTAGCGGTTGTAAGAGCAAAAAAAGTGCCAAGGCCAGCGCCAAGGGAAAAAAACCTCTGCGACAGTAGGACGGGTAGTAAGGGCAGTAGCGGCTTGCTAGCTGGGACAGAGCATGCAAGGTGAGGTAGGGTTAGCGTGAGGTATCGTGCATCGTTACCTATGTGCTGCGTGTTCGTTAGCTGGGTCAGTCCGGGTGCTGCGGCTGGGCTCGCTTGTAGTCTCCTGGGCCGGCCGCAGTGGCTTCCTCCCTGTAACATAAGAGTTCGGCCCCGGCAACGCATGCGTTGCTGTTAGGCCCTCTGCTGCGCCTTGTCGTCAGTGACTTGGTGCAGCTTCATCAGGCTGGTGCAGAACGGCGGCGGTCAGCTACCGTTCAGCGTCCTCCTCTACTGCACGCCGCAGCCCTTCCGTGAAGTAGCTTCCATGAGCTCCGCTTGTTCAGAGAGCTGCGCCAATTCAGCGTCGGAGGAAGTATTACCGTTCGCTCGCGCTTGTGCGATGAAGGCTGCCCTTTTGGCTTCTCGATCCCTTGTGGGTCCCGGTCCCGCAGCAGTCGGCGTTGCCACCGGTTCCGCTGGGGCGGCGGTTGTTTTCTTTGCGCCTCTCACCTGCGGTGCTGCTGAGACAACCGCTGGGATAGGCGGGCGAACGTCCTTCTGCGAGGTCGCAGGAGTGTTCGCAGGTACTACTGCGCTGGGGCCTTGGGCGAAGATTGCTCGCAGTTGCCTCGAGGCCTCTTCCTTCTCTGCCGCCATGACGGCTTTGAGGGCTGCAGTGGCCTCCCTCACGGCGGTGCCGAGTTCGAGGCCACATTTCTTCCCGGGAGCGCGAGCTGCGTCTTGGCTGCCCGTTTCCGAGCGGTCGTCCCTGCCCCTGGCAGGTGGATCTGCTGCTGCGCCGTCCCTCAGCTGCGCCGGGCTGTTCTGCGCCCTACGCCGTTTCCGACGTCGTCTTCGCTTCTGTCGCTGCGTCGGTGCTGCCGCGGCCGCCTCGCCGCCCCCGGCACGGCTGCGGCTTGAGAAAGCCGCACAACCGCGCCAACTGGCGACGTGCGGGCCGCCACACCGGACACGAGTCGGCAGAACGTTGCTGCCGCGGTCGCAGGCGCGGCTGTCGTGCTCGCCTGAGCACTTGACGCACCGCGCCGCGTTGCGGCAATACTTCGCAACATGGCCCTCGCCCTGGCACCTGAAGCACTGGGGCTGAGGGTCCATGGCGGTCGGGAGAGCCTCTGTCGTAACCGGGAAGCCCAGCAACCTCCGCAAGTCGAAGATGTCGCTCCCGCCGTCGACCGTTTGCACGGTCACGGCATAGAGCGGCGCCCTCTTGCTGTGTTGGTCCGGTTGTGCAACCTTGCGGTTGCATTACCAAACCCCGCTCGCAGCAGCCCTTCCCGGACCGCTGCCTCATCACAGCACCTAGGTAACCCCCTGAGGAGTGCCTCGGTCGTCTTCATCCTTCCTACGGAAGGTGCCTTCTCACGCGCCGGCGGCGCGTCGACGATGTGGTCGGCCACTGCGACCTCGATCGCCCTGTGGTCGGCCACGTTTGCAGCTCGAACGCAGATCAGCGAGTCTGTATCGACAGACTCGTAGACCACCTCGTTCCGAGCGCAGCTCGTCATGGTGTCGAACAGCGCTGTCCACCCGCCTTTGCACTTGACGTAAAAAGGGGGGACAGGCCGCGACTCGCCTTCTCGGGAGTTCCTTGCATGGTCTGCAGACTCAGAGAGTTGCATAACCGAAGGACCCTTCGTAGCGTCAGGTTTCCTCTGCGCACCCTTCTTTCCCATGCTGCGAGGCGCGGAACACGACAATCTGCACACGTTGTAAAAACAACGCACGACAATTTGCTCTCCGCGGCGTCCACAGCACAGAAACCTCTGCGGATTCGGTCGCGGCGGCGGCCGATTTAAATACCCTCCGCCCGCGGCGCGCTCCCTCCACCGTCCGCGCCCCGCTCCACGGTCGCACGGTGGAACAGATTGCGACGGCGTCTGAGATGACGTCGGTGTGATGGCTCTGTCAGCCGTGGTCGTCACAACTATACGCTTGCTCGATGTACTCTTGATTAACCCAATCGCTTGTCCCCAAGCCTTGCTAAGATTATAGCCACAGTCACGGTTTATGAGGTCGTCATTGGTGCGAATTTCGATGGCCTCTCTAACAACGCTGTCCCAGTTCCTCGACGTCTGTACCAGAATCCTCGTGCGTTCGTACTCCATAGCGTGATTTTCCGACAAACAATGTTCAGCGACCGCCGACTTGCTTGGATACATCAGTCGAGTGTGCCTCTGGTGTTCACGGCATCGATCCTCGACGGTACGCATCGTCTGACCAATATACGACTTGCCACATTGACACGGAATCTGGTACACGCCAGCCTTCCTCAAACCGAGGTCATCTTTGGCGCTCCCCACCAGTGCACGAGTTTTATTCGGAGGACAAAACACAGTTCCAACCCGGTGTTTCTTCAAAATGCGGGCGATTTTCCCCGAGAGTGCGCCTGTATATGGAATAAAAGCAGTGGCTACCTCCTCCCTCGTGATTTCATCCATCTCCACAGGTTGTGCTGTAGTGGTTGGGCGGAGAGCACGTTGAATCTGCCACTCTGAGTACTCATTTTTTCGAAATACAGTTCTCAGATGTTCCAATTCCTGGGGTAGACTCTCTGCGTCAGAGATAGTGCGCGCCCTATGTACAAGAGTTTTAAGTACCCCATTCCTCTGTGAAGGGTGGTGGCAGCTGTCTGCGTGCAAATACAGATCAGTGTGCGTTATATCCCGATACACCCCATGACCTAGGGTGCCGTCAGCCCTTCTCTTGACCAAGACGTCAAGGAAAGGTAATTTACCCTTCGTTTCAGTCTCCATAGTGAATTTTATGTTGGGGTGTATGGAGTTTAGATGTGTAAGGAAGTCAAGGAGTTTATCCATACCATGTGGCCAGATGACGAACGTGTCGTCCACGTAACGGAAAAAGCAAGTAGGTTTCCATTCGGATGACGACAGGGCTTCCTCCTCGAAGTTCTCCATGTACAAATTCACTACCACCGGTGAGAGTGGGATACCCATGGCGACTCCCTCCGTTTGTTCGTAGTATTCTCCATCCATTAAAAGGAAAATACATGGAAGTCTTTTTTTTTTTTTTTTTTGGTCATCACTCTACTGACTGGTTTGATGCGGCCCGCCACGAATTCCTTTCCTGTGCTAACCTCTTCAGCTCAGAGTCAGAGTAGCACTTGCAACCTACGTCCTCAATTATTTGCTTGGCGTATTCCAATCTCTGTCTTCCTCTACAGTTTTTGCCCTCTACATCTCCCTCTAGTACCATGGAAGTCATTCCCTCATGTCTTAGCAGATGTCCTATCATCCTGTCCCTTCTCCTTATCAGTGTTTTACACATATTCCTTTCCTCTCCGATTCTGCGTAGAACCTCCTCATTCCTTACCTTATCAGTCCAACTAATTTTCAACATTCGTCTATAGCACCACATCTCAAATGCTTCGATTCTCTTCTGTTCCGGGTTTCCCACAGTCCATGTTTCACTACCATACAATGCTGTACTCCAGACGTACATCCTCAGAAATTTCTTCCTCAAATTAAGGCCGGTATTTGATATTAGTAGACTTCTCTTGGCCAGAAATGCCTTTTTTGCCATAGCGAGTCTGCTTTTGATGTCCTCCTTGCTCCGTCCGTCATTGGTTATTTTACTGCCTAGGTAGCAGAATTCCTTAACTTCATTGACTTCGTGACCATCAATCCTGATGTTAAGTTTCTCGCTGTTCTCATTTCTACTACTTCTCATTACCTTCGTCTTTCTCCGATTTACTATCAAAACCATACTTTGTACTCATTAGACTGTGCATTCCGTTCAGCAGATCATTTTATTCTTCTTCACTTTCACTCAGGATAGCAATGTCATCAGCGAATCGTATCATTGATATCCTTTCACCTTGTATTTTAATTCCACTCCTGAACCTTTCTTTTATTTCCATCATTGCTTCCTCGATGTACAGATTGAAGAGTAGGGGCGAAAGGCTACAGCCTTGTCTTACACCCTTCTTAATACGAGCACTTCGTTCTTGATCGTCCACTCTTATTATTCCCTCTTGGTTGTTGTACATATTGTATATGACCCGTCTCTCCCTATAGCTTACCCCTACTTTTTCCAGAATCTCGAACAGCTTGCACCATTTTATATTGTCGAACGCTTTTTCCAGGTCGACAAATCCTATGAAAGTTTTTCTTTAGCCTTTCTTCCATTATTAGCCGTAACGTCAGAATTGCCTCTCTCGTCCCTTTACTTTTCCTAAAGCCAAACTGATCGTCACCTAGCGCATTCTCAATTTTCTTTTCCATTCTTCTGTATATTATTCTTGTAAGCAGCTTCGATGCATGAGCTGTTAAGCTGATTGTGCGATAATTCTCGCACTTGTCAGCTCTTGCCGTTTTCGGAATTGTGTGGATGATGTTTTTCCGAAAGTCAGATGGTATGTCGCCAGACTCATATATTCTACACACCAACGTGAATAGTCGTTTTGTTGCCACTTCCCCCAATGATTTTAGAAATCCTGATGGAATGTTATCTATCCCTTCTCCCTTATGTGACCGTAAGTCCTCCAAAGCTCTTTTAAATTCCGATTCTAATACTGGATCCCCTATCTCTTCTAAATCGACTCCTGTTTCTTCTTCTATCACATCAGACAAATCTTCACCCTCATAGAGGCTTTCAATGTATTCTTTCCACCTATCTGCTCTCTCCTCTGCATTTAACAGTGGAATTCCCGTTGCACTCTTAATGTTACCACCGTTACTTTTAATGTCACCAAAGGTTGTTTTGACTTTCTTGTATGCTGAGTCTGTCCTTCCGACAATCATATCTTTTTCGATGTCTTCACATTTTTCCTGCAGCCATTTCGTCTTAGCTTCCCTGCACTTCCTACTTATTTCATTCCTCAGCGACTTGTATTTCTGTATTCCTGATTTTCCCGGAACATGTTTGTACTTTCTCCTTTCATCAATCTACTGAAGTATTTCTTCTGTTACCCATGGTTTCTTCGCAGCTACCTTCTTTGTACCTATGTTTTCCTTCCCAACTTCTGTGATGGCCCTTTTTAGAGATGTCCATTCCTCTTCAACTGTACTGCCTACTGCGCTATTCCTTATTGCTGTATCTATAGCGTTAGAGAACTTCAAACGTATCTCGTCATTCCTTAGTACTTCCGTATCCCACTTCTTTGCGTATTGATTCTTCCTGACTAATGTCTTGAACTTCAGCCTACTCTTCGTCACTACTACTCGTATATTGTGATCTGAGTCTATATCTGCTCCTGGGTACGCCTTACAATCCAGTATCTGATTTCGGAATCTCTGTCTGACCATGATGTAATCTAATTGAAATCTTCCCGTACCTCCAAGCCTTTTCCAAGTATACCTCCTCCTCTTGTGATTCTTGAACAGGGTATTCGCTATTACTAGCTGAAACTTGTTACAGAACTCAATTAGTCTTTCTCCTCTTTCATTCCTTGTCCCAAGCTCATATTCTCCTGTAATCTTTTCTTCTACACCTTCCCCTACAACTGCATTCCAGTCGCCCATGACTATTAGATTTTCGTCCCCCTTTACATACTGCATTACCCTTTCGATATCCTCATACACTTTCTCTATCTGTTCATCTTCAGCTTGCGACGTCGGCATGTATACCTGAACTGCCGTTGTCGGTGTTGGTCTGCTGTCGATTCTGATTAGAACAACCCGGTCACTGAACTGTTCACAGTAACACACCCTCTGTCCTACCTTCCTATTCATAACGAATCCTACACCTGTTATACCATTTTCTGCTGCTGTTGATATTACCCGATACTCATCTGACCAGAAATCCTTGTCTTCCTTCCACTTCACTTCACTGACCCCTACTATATCTAGATTGAGCCTTTGCATTTCCCTTTCAGAGTTTCTAGTTTCCCTACCTCGTTCAAGCTTCTGACATTCCACGCCCCGACTCGTAGAACGTTATCCTTTCGTTGATTATTCAATCTTTTTCTCATGGTAACCTCTCCCTTGGCAGTCCCCTCCCGGAGATCCAAATGGGGGACTATTCCGGAATCTTTTGCCAATGGAGAGATCATCATGATACTTCTTCAATTACAGGCCACATGTCCTGTGGATAGACGTTACGTGTCTTTAATGCAGTGGTTTCCATTGCCTTCTGCATCCTCATGTCGTTGATCATTGCTGATTCTTCCGCCTTTAGGGGCAATTTCCCACCCCTAGGACAAGAGAGTGCCCTGAACCTTTATCCGCTCCTCCGCCCTTTTTGACAAAGCCGTTGGCAGTATGAGGCTGACTGCTTATGCCGGAAGTCTTCGGCCGCCAATGCTGATTATTTATCAAAATTTAGGCAGTGGTGGGGATCGAACCCGGGACCGAAGACGCTCTGATTATGAATCAAAGACGCTACCCCCCACCCCCCCCTTTTTTTTAAATTCTCATTTTGTTCGCGTTTGTTCATTGTATCTGCTCGGGGCGGACGTCGTAAGACATCCGATTAAGTTCGTTGATGATCGATTAACTCAGTTTTTTTATTACAGAGGGTACGTAACCCTCTCTCCGTACACGCTGAGCTACCGTGCCGGCCAGCCCCTAGACCACGGGTCTTAAGTGGAAGTCGAGACATGCCTAAAAAGTTCAGTGGTATTCTCGTCAAACTTTTGACTAATCAATTCTAGTGACTCTCGCAGGGGTACCCTCCATAAACAAGGAAACGACGTCAAAACTCACCATGATATCTGACTCATCCAGCCTGAAGCTATCAAGGCGTTTAGCAAAATCCACGGAATTACGGATGTGATGAGGGCATTTACTCACATAAGGACTTAATGTTCCCGTCAGGTATTTGGTCAACAAATATATAGGTGCCCTGATGTTGCTGACAATGGGGCGTAATGGTACACCCTCTTTGTGAACCTTTGGGAGTCCATATAGCCTAGGCGGTACCGGACCTTGGGGTAACAATTTCTTAGCGTCCGGTAAATCTGCGTTCTTGAGAAGCGACCTCGTCTTTTTGTCCACCTTCTTTGTAGGGTCAACGCTGATCTTCCGGTAGGAATCGTCATTTAGCAGGCTTTGCATCTTATCAGTGTAGTCCTTATGGGAGACAACAACTGTAGCATTGCCTTTGTCAGCTGGTAAGACAACAATTTCAAAGCGCTCCCTCAGATCACGAATGGCCGCCCTCTCTTTACTGGTGATATTTGACTTCATCGGCTTGGATTTCGTCAACGCACGACAAGTTTCACGACGTATTTCCTCAGCTGATTCAGGCGGAAGTCGAGCTACAACCTGTTCAACAGCACTAACAATTTCTGCGACCGGAGTGAACTTGGGGGTGGGAGCGAAGTTGAGACCCTTCTGCAAAAGCGAGACCGCATCATCACTCAACACTATGCCACTCATATTGATGACAGTTTTGTACGGAACCTGCAGAGATGGTTTGTCGAGGAGACGTGAGAACTTAGCTGTTTGACGTCCCGTTGCCTTCTTATGGGCGGAATCTGCTGCAACCCAGGTCACACCATCAATCCAATCCCAGGAAAAAGAAGTGAAATTCCTAGCCAGTTGCAAATGTAGTTTGAGTAATTCCTGTGAGATAAACTCAAGGCTCCGGCGGGTGAATTGCACTCTCTCACGTACCAATGCGAGGCTGGCTCGTTTCTTGATTCTCTTAGCTGCTGCAGAATCGATGTGATGCGAAACCTTAGCAAAATTTGGAACAACATTGACTGATTGATAGTCAGCTGTTGAGAGATACTTATATTAAAAAGTGAAGTCATTCCAATGAGTAGTTTAACTAATAATGATAACTATACTTTAACGTTTTGGCACCCTCGCTCCAAACACAGCAGCCAATGACAGAGCAGTAGCATTATGCAGGCGGTCTTTCTCACGGGAATGGTACCGAATCTAACATCTGTCACAGGTACCTCACACCACATTTCGTCATCTATATGGTCCTTGCATCTACACTGCTCTGGCAACAGCTTCTTGGAGCCTAATATGATGGCTGACTAAGTCAGAAATATTACACACTGATATGTTGAAAAAACTAAACTGATAGTCTCGTAAAGATAGACGGAAACTGTCGCGAGAAAGTCTACTAAGGAGCTGTCAGGAGCCGACTTAAATTATGCACTATGGGGATGTACTACTACCTCCAACACCTCGCTACCATAGGGATCGTAAGATTAGATTAATTATAGTAAGCACAGAGGCATTTTGACAATCATTTTTCCCGCGCTCCTTACGTAAATGGAACAGAAAAGGTCCTAATAACCGGAACACGGTTATCGGGAATAAATCACGAATAGGCCTATATTAAGCTGTCTGTGACGTTACGGTCCTGTAACACAGCAGTAGGAGCCGCTTTTATACGGTTTAAGGTGTTTCGACAGATGGAAAGCCTCCACACAAGGTTAGTACACAACGGAAGGAGCCGGCGCGGCGCATCGCGTGATAATAGGAAACTTCCACTCAGAGCGGTTACGTGACAGATCCGAGGATCAGAGCGTTGGTAGTTTCCCCAAACATTATAGTAACGTCACAGGAGGCTATATAAACGGCAGCTTAACAGCCTGTCAAGGATTCCGATAGTATTCAACCTCCGACGTAGTCACTGCGCTACGCTGCCTCAGATGGGCGGGACTTCGACTCTCGTGGCATATAGTTGCACAGAGTAGTAGTTACATGTTAGTAACACCTCCCACAGTTTAGTTCAGATGTCAGTGCCTCGTAAGCTTGAATAATGTTTACCCCCAACTCTCTCTCTTCTTCGTTGGAAGCTTATTTACAATCACACCGTGTTCCCAGGTTGGAAGTTATTCCAGCTTTGGAGATTCTGCTCCAGAACTACGAGCTGGACGAGCCCACTTCGCTTCAGCCAGGTTAGTGTCTAGCTCCCTCTTCCTGATCCGCTCGCAGGAAACAAATCAGACACGACATAACAATATGGTGCCAATTGTGGGATTTGGGCATCCGTTTGGACATCATTTGCAAGGTTTGGACAAGATTTGGCGTAGGTTTGTCAACAATTAATTTACGGCCCATAAACTTTAGGAATAGGTGTGAAGCTTCTTATTTCGGATAAAGCTCAGCCCGAAGTTGAGATTGACTGACAGTTTAAAGAGAGAAATTAGTCGAGGCTGACGTTCGGAGGTAAGGCAAGCAGAAGAAGAAGACAGGACGGGCTAAGGAGGCCCGCCAATCGAGCGAATTCGACCAGGCCCCTACATCACGGGTTGACTACGGGCGTAAGGGCACGCCATTCCATCCACTCCACCCGCGGAAGAAGACAACATCCAAAGTCATCCGCTTCAGTCTGGAACTGTGCGACCGCTACGATTCGATTCCTGCTTCGGGCATGGATGTGTGAGATGTCCTTAGGTTAGTTAGGTTTAAGTAGTTATAAGTCTAGGGGCTGATGAACTCAGATGTTAAGCCCCAAAGCGCTCAGAGCCATTTGAACCGAGGCCATCAGGTGGACAAGGTAGACCACCAGTAGCAGCTACATCGTCAAGAAGACAAGGCTTGCGGGTCCGCCGCAGCCGACGACGCACAGCAAAAGAAGAAAATTTAAAGTATAAGGTGAGACAAAGGTTTAACAATAACATCGTGTCTAATGAACAAAATATTTCTGATAGTCAGGCAAATCCATCCACACCTCCAAATCAACTTGTATAGGGTTTATTAAGTGTGAGTCTAATATTCCCTTCTGAGCAGTGACAATAACTGTTATCAATAAATCATACTCCCACTCTAGCTCATTGAATATTGATATCAACTGTATAAGCTGCTCATTTAGTGTCACTGAAATAGCAATTTTTCTTAATTGTCGATCTGTTGGTGAATTCTCATACTGCAACACCTGCTGATACAGTTTCAATATACCTTGCGTAATCATCTTTTCATTTCTCGCTGTTGAGTTTACAGTATGGTTGAAACTATGTAACGCTGCCTTAACAATAATTACCTGTTCTTTTGACAACCTATGTAATTCCTTCTGTTCTCCTTCAAGCAGGTTGATCTTGCTTTTAAAATAAGATGCGTCATCTTCATCTAGTGTTCCGAAAAGCACTTTGCTTATTTCACCAACGAAGTTTAAAATTCCACATTTTATAATCCTGTGTTCGTGACGTGCTAATTGCCCTATTAGACCTTGTGAGTTTTTTATCTTACGTACATGCCATTTTAGCGCCTGTTTTGCACTATTGCACTCTATCGTGTTCATATTCAATTGTAAGAGTTTTTACTGGCAAAACTCTTGCCCTTGTTCCTAATTTTTCAGTGGTCTCAAATTTTTGTTTTAACTCTACTTGATTAAAGTAGCTTACGGTTCTCCAGGTAACGCTATATAAACTGACCGTGCCTTTGTTGTCATAATATAAAAATTTTTCAGTGGTCTCAAATTTTTGTTTTAACTCTATTTGATTAAAGTAGCTTACGGTTCTCCAGGTAACGCTATATAAACTGACCGTACCTTTGTTGTCATAATATAAACCTGGGGACGACTGGAATTTGGTAACCTGTAGATCGAGTTGTGTCCTTACCAATGAAAATCCTGTAATTAGGATGACCAATCCTATCTTCATGAACGTTGCCATTTTCCTGCAATTTGAAAGAACTCTTTTAATCTATTTGCGTGCACTTTTAGGTACTTGTTCCCTCTTAACCGAATTACTACATTAGGACCTTTTACTTCAGTTACAATATATGGGCCTCGCCATTGACTATCTAACTTCTTCGAGCGACCTCTTCGTATGCTTTCATCAAATTGAAGCACCTTGTCTCCTATATCAAACTTCCGTGGATTTTGTGTTTTGTTATAGTACCCTTTATTTTTAATCTTTGTTTGTGCCGTTAATTCTCGTGCGCTCTGATGCATATTTCGTAATCTTTCTTTCAGTTCATCATCATAATTGTTAATTACATCTGCGGGCCTTTTCAATAATACACCTGGAACGTTGCATGTTCTTCCAAAGAACAGCTCATGCGGGTATAACCTGTGGCACTATGCGGAGTAGTGTTAAATACAAACACTGCATATGGAACCCTAGTGTCCCAATTCGTTTGATTTTTATTTATATATAGTGTCTCAGGGCCTCTGTCAAAGTCCGATGTGATCTCTCTAATGTTCCATTAGCTTGCGGATGGTAACTCGTAGTGTGGATCTTTTCTATATGTAATAATATACACACTCTTCGCATTGTTTCACTCATAAAATTACTTCCCATTTCACTTAATAATATCGACAGTATGCCATATCTTAAAATAATTTTCTCTACCGGTACTCTAGCAACTGTTTCTGCGTCTTATTGCTCAATTGGCTCCACTACTACAAATTTTGTTAATGCATCTTGGAACGTAAGTATGTACTTATGGCCTTGATCCGTTAGTGTGAGTGGGCCAATTATGTCAACATGACAACGCTCATACATGTTCTGGGGTCGATGTAATTTCCCTAGGCATCTTTGTTTTACTTTGTGTTAGCTTATTTCTTTGGCAGCTTTCGCACCTGCGAAATACACTGCTCATCTGCTTTCATACCATCCCATGTACAATATCATTTAATTCTTTCATATGTCCTACCAATTCCTTGATGTCCCCCAATTGGTGAGTCATGCTACTGCTTAAGAATTTTCAATTTCTCTCCTGGGGTTAGACTTTTTAATTGCTCTTGGGTTTTACTTTGATCTACGGCTTTCTCCTGACTTGACGCTATCATTTACTTCCTGTTCATTTACATTCGTTTCTACATTCTGATTCGTTGTCTTAATGTTTCGTATTCGTGATAGCGCATCTGCTACCAGATTTCTTTTGCCACTTTTGTATACAATCTGCTAGTCATGCTCTTCGAGTTTGAGCCTAAATTTTAACAATCGCGATGCAGGATCTGATACACTACTTATCCGTAATAGTGGCTTATGATCCGTACAGACAGTGAACTTACGTCCAAACAAATATGGTCGAAAATGTTTGACTGTCCAACATATGGCTAACATTTCCCTTTCGACTGTACTATAATTTTTCTCTGCTTTATTCAAAGTTCTCGACGCATATGCAATAGGTAAATCACTTCCTAACTTACCTTGCGATAAGACTGCTCCAAGGAAGGCCTGACTCGCGTCTGTTGTGACAATAAAGTCCTTACTAAAATCAGGGTATCGTAAAATAGGGGAATTCAACAGTCTTTCTTTCAGCTGTTGAAACGCCTCTTCTTGCTCATTTCCCCACATTTCCTTTTTCAACAATTCGTATAACGGCTTTGCTATCTTACTATAATTCTCCAAAAATCGCCGATAATAGCCACTTAAACCCAAGGAATGCTTTCAACTGAGTTGTGGTCACTGGCTGTGGGTACTGTTGCACAGCTTCAACCTTACAGGGGTCTGGCTTTAATACATCACCTGTAAGTACATGTCCTAGAAATGTAACTTCTTTTCGCAGGAATTCGCATTTGTCTATCTGCAATTTTAAATTATACCGTCTGAGTCTCTCAAAAACCTATTCTAGCCTGTGATTAGCCGGCCGCGGTGGTCTCGCGGTTCTAGGCGCGCAGTCCGGAACCGTGCGACTGCTACGGTCGCAGGTTCGAATCCAGCCTCGGGCATGGATGTGTGTGATGTCCTTAGGTTAGTTAGGTTTCAGTAGTTCTAAGTTCTAGGGGACTGATGACCACCGCAGTTGAGTCCCATAGTGCTCAGAGCCATTTGAACCATTTTTTTTAGCCGGTGATTATATTCTTCTAATGAAGAACCGAAAATTATCACATCATCCAAATAAATGAATACCTTCTCACCTTGAAGTCCCATTAAGACCGTATTCATTAACTTTTGAAAAGTATTTGGTGCCGTTTTCAATCCCATAGGCATCCTTTTATACTCATAATGTCCGTAGGGAGTGCTAAAAGCCGTATTTTCTTGATCTCGTTCATCTAATAACACTTGATAGTAGCCCTTGGCTAAATCCAGTTTGCCTTACCCAATCCATCTAAAATTTCATCTATCCTCGGCAAAGGATATACATTATTAACCGTCAATTCATTTAATCGTCTGTAGTCCACTGCTACACACCATTTTTGCTTTCCACTGCCGTCCATCTTTTTGGGCACTAATATTAAAGGTGAACACCAGGCACTATTACTGGGTACTACAATTTCATCTTGTAACGTCTTATCAATTTCGGCCTGCAATACTTCTTTCTGTATCTGTGGTATTCGATAAGGCCTCATGTTAACTACCTTTCCTTTGGCTTCTGGAATTAGCGGAATTTCATGTTTAACAGCCTCTGTATAGGTTAACTTATCTCCTGACACTTGGAATACATCATTGTAAGTTAGACACATCTCTACTATACCTTTCTTCTCTTCACTATTTAAACGATTTACACGCTGTACTTCTTTTAATTTGACGGCTCTGGATTTCCTATCTGAATGTACTTTTTGTACTTGTCTTACCGTCGCTTCTTCCACCAGAGATAGCTCCTCGGCTAACAATACAGGATCCTCTAACTCAACTTTCTTTTCATTAGTATTTAAGACACTTATTATACACTTACCTTCCCTTAGAGCAACTAATGCATTGGGCACAATTATACCTGTCTGTAATTCTTGTCTTGGAATGATAACTTCCGATACATCCAATAAACTTACTCGTACTTTTACAATATTTTCTTCTCTAGGGCCTGCAATTAACGTACACTTTTGTTTCACTGTACTTCCTTCGCGTCTCACGGTAGGTTTACTGTTAAAACAGTTTTGTAATTCTGCAGCTCCAACTGCCGCAAATCGACCTTGAAATCTGTGTTCTGCAACATCTCTAAAATGGCTCTGAGCACTATGGGACTCAACTGCTGAGGTCATTAGTCCCCTAGAACTTAGAACTAGTTAAACCTAACTAACCTAAGGACATCACAAACATCCATGCCCGAGGCAGGATTCGAACCTGCGACCGTAGCGGTCTTGCGGTTCCAGACTGCAGCGCCTTTAACCGCACGGCCACTTCGGCCGGCGCAACATCTCTGCGTAACTGCGTTTAGACCTTACTAACTCGGCTTTTACCGAAACTGAATCATTACAATTGTCTTTTCTTGCCTTTGAAAGATCATTTTATTCTAGGCAGCCACGATTACACCGTTCCTTTGTGGGACTCATCAACCTTTTACTAACGTTTTTCTTACGTGCGGCTCTTACCGCCATAACATTTTTCTCATACGCGGCTCCTACCACCATCGAAGTACTCACTCATTCCTTCGACAAATCTTGACCTCGTCTCACAGTTCCGACTATAAGCGGATAAACATTTCGCAGTGTCTCTATCTCGCTAGCACCCGCGGTACTCTTCACGTTTCTAGTAGTGTTTCCTAACGCTCTCTTAACGACAACTACTCGATGCGACTCTTGTGCTGTTCGCAACTTAAATCGTTTTCTACAAATTATAGCACCTCTTGTACCATGATCTATAACTGCCTTATGCTTTGCAAGAAAATCTCTGCCCAAAAGTCCGTCTAATGGCAGATCCACTTCTGCCCCTATTACATGGAATTGGTGTCTTACAATTCCGTCTTTTTCAACCTGTAACTCAATTTCTAAGACGCCTTCTGTTTTAACAACATCATTACTAATACCTTTAATTCTAATACTCTGAGTAGGATCACACTTTTCTGATCCCCGTACACTGTTCTTTTTCAATAGACTTATTCGTGCCCCACTATCTATCAAAAGCCTCATTGGATTATGTACGCCCTTCTTACATCTTACCGTGATATAATCATTTCTGTTGGTGCAGTCTACCTTAAATATCCTGCCAGATATGTCGCAATGTGACTGCCTCGTTGCGCCTCCTCTTAGTTTCCCTGTACCCCATATTTCTTTCGTATTAAGGGCCAATTCTAACAGTTGTTGTTGTTGTTGTGGTCTTCAGTCCTGAGACTGGTTTGATGCAGCTCTCCATGCTACTCTATCCTGTGCAAGCTTCTTCATCTCCCAGTACCTACTGCAACCTACATCCTTCTGAATCTGCTTAGTGTATTCATCTCTTGGTCTCCCTCTACGATTTTTACCCTCCACGCTGCCCTCCAATGCTAAATTTGTGATCCCTTGATGCCTCAAAACATGTCCTACCAACCGATCCCTTCTTTTAGTCAAGTTGTGCCACAAAATTCTCTTCTCCCCAATCCTATTCAATACCTCCTCATTAGTTACGTGATCTACCCACCTTATCCTCTGCATTCTTCTGTAGCACCACATTTCGAAAGCTTCTATTCTCTTCTTGTCCAAACTGGTTATCGTCCATGTTTCACTTCCATATATGGCTACACTCCATACAAATACTTTGAACGAGGGTTCACAATATTGTGTAACGAGCAAAAGCCGTCAGACATACGAGGGGCGTTCAGAAAGTAAGCTCCGATCGGTCGCGAAATGGAAACGACTATGAAAATCCGATAAAGCTTTGCACAGATGTGTTGGGCAGTGTCTCTAGTATAACCCCAGTTAGCATCACGTCGCTCTTCTCATTTATGAGCTCGCAGTGAGTGCGTAAAGATGTCTAGAAAATAGTGTCTGCCGCCAAGTACGAGGGCCTGGTGAGAAATTTCGCCTGAAGCTATGCAGCTAACATTACATAACTGTCGTGCTGTTTCTTCTTCAAGACAATTCTCAGCCGCATTCTGCAGGGGCAATGAAGATGCTCCTGCATCGTTTTCAAATGGAAATGTGAGATTACCCACAATACAGTCCGCAATTGTCTCCCCCTGCGTTTCATCTCTGGTCACATGAACCGCTGTCTTTGAAGACAACATTTTGACACAGACAACGAGGTGTAGGCCAGCGTGGAGAATTGGCGGAAAGCACTGGCGGCTGCCTTCTATGATGAGGCTATTGAAACGTTGGTACAACGCTATGACAAAAGTCTAAGTCAGAACGGCGACTACGTAGAGAAGTAGCTGAAAGGTGTAGCTAATTGTTACAAGTAAAACATTTCTGATGTTCACTGTGGTTTCAATTTGGCAATCAATCGGAGCTTACTTTCTGAACAGGCCTCGTAATTATACAAGGAAGCGGTAAACTGTAATTCTTGAGCAAGTGTAGAGGCTATGGAGCTCAGATAGTAATCAGATTTGAACATATTATTCGATCAAATGTATCTGTTAATGATATTGTGCCAAATTTAAATATGAATATAGACCGCTGTATGGTAAATGATGAAAAACGTAACATATCAGACTTACCATTGTACTTACCTCTTACACCAGTTGTTAGACAGTTAGACGATTTGACTGCAGCAGGACATAAGTTGGAGGAATTGGAAAATGAGATATCGTATCAACAAAGAAACGCTTTTAAATTGTTTACAGTTGATAGTATACCTACCTGGAGTTACTCTGGCACAGGTATAGTCATGTTGATCATGGTATTGTGTATCTGTAGATATTGTAATTGTTATCGAAGTTGTCTCAAATTCCCGTTCAAGAGTATGAAGGATGATTGTTGTAGCAAAATATCTGTAAGAAATAAAATTGTGAACCAATATGAAGACAAAGACATGGTTCGATATCAGCATAGTGGTAATTCTAATAAAGAAGCGGAAAGAACTACGTTTCAATCAGTGTTGAGTAGATACAATGAAAAACCTAGTGATATAGTTTTATGGGAACGCAGTCATGTTCCAGAGACACGTATTGAAGTAGAGTAAAGAAACCTTTAATGTATTTATCTAAGATAAACAAACGTTAATGAAAATATGTATATTGTATATTATTGTAAATGCGTTATCAAATTGTATATTATTTAAGAGCCTTAAAGTGAGTATGAAATGTATTGTTCATTTGTTGAAATAAAGGTTGAAATAATTGTATAAGTAAGTTGAAATCAAAGAAAACTTTATCGATGTATGGAAGATTTATTAATAAAGCACAACAAGCTTATAAGGCACAGGGAGCACTTCAAAATTTGGCACTCTTGGGAATGGAGATTGCAAAATTTTCCCCATAGGAGGGAGGTGACGTGAACAAATTACGAATAGGCGTATGTTAAGATGTCTGTGACGTTACGGTCCTGTAACACAGCAGTAGGAGCCGCTGTTATACGGTTTAAGGTGTTTCGACAGATGGAAAGCCTCCACACAAGGTCAATAGACAACGGAAAGAGCCGGCACCGGGCAGCACGTGATAATAGGAAACCTGAACTCAGAGCGGTTACGTGGCAGATCCGAGGATCATTAAAGTCGATATGCAGCTGGATTTTGGAACATATATTGTGTGCGAACATTATGAATTACCTCGGAAAAAAGAACTGTCTATTTACACACTGTCAACATGGGTGTAGAAAACATCGTTCTTGTGAATCACAACTAGCTCATTATTCACATGAAGTGTTGAGTGCTGCCGGCCGGGGTGGCCGAGCGGTTCTAGGCTCTACAGTCTGGAACCGCGCGACCGCTCAGGCCGCAGGTTTGAATCCTGCTTCGGGCATGGATGTTTGTGATGTCCTTAGGTTAGTTAGGTTTAAGTAGTTTTACGTTCTACAGGACTGATGACCTCAGAAGTGCTCAGAGCCATTTGAACCATTTATTGTTGAGTGCTATTGACAAGGGATTTCAGATCGATTCCGTATTTCTGGATTTGTGGCAGGCTTTTGACACTGTACCACATAAGCGGCTTGTAGTGAAATTGCGTGCTTATGGAATATCGTCTCAGTTATGTGACTGGATTTGTGATTTCCTGTCAGAGAGGTCACAGTTCGTAGGAACTGACGGAAAGTCATCGAGTAAAACAGAAGTGATATCTGGCGTTCCTAAAGGTAGTATTATACGCCCTTTTCTGTTCCTTATCTATATAAAAGATTTGAGAGACAATCTGAGCTGCCGTCTTAGGTTGTTTGCAGATGACGCTGTCATTTATCGACTAATAAAGTCATCAGAAGATCAAAACAAATTGCAAAACTCGATGAAGAAAAGCTATCCGAATGGTGCGAAAATTGGCATTTGATCCTAAATAACGATAAGTGTGAGGTCATCCACATGAGTGCTAATAGGAATTCGTTAAACTTCGGCTACACGTTAAATCAGTCTAATCTAAAAGCCGTAAATTCAAACTAAATACCTAGGTATTACAGATACGAACAACTTAAACTGGAAGGAACGCATAGAAAATGTTGTGGGGAAGGCTAATCAAAGACTGCGTTTTATGGGCAGGACACTTAAAAAATGTAACAGATCTACTAAGGAGACTGCCTACACTACGCTTGTCCCACCTCTTTCAGAATAGTGCTGCGCGGTTTGCGATCCTTACCAGATAGGACTGACGGAATACATCGAAAAAGTTCAAAGAAAGACAGCGCGTTTTGTATTATTGCGAAATATGGGAGAGAGCGTCACAGAAATGATAGGTGATTTGGGCTGGACATCATTAAAAGAAAGGCGTTTTTCGTTGCTGTGGAATCTTTTCACGAAATTACAATCACCAACTTTCTCCTCCGAAAACGAAAATATTTTGTTCACACCGACCTACATAGGGAGAAAGATCACGACGACAAAATAAGGGAAATCAGAGCTCGTGCGGAAAGATATAGATGCTCGTTCTTTCCGCGCGCTATTCGAGATTGGAATAATAGGTAATTTTGAAGGTGGTTGGACGAACCCTCTGCCAGGCACTTGAATGTGATTTGCAGAGTAGTCATGTAGACAGATGTAGTTATTTGATGTCACTGGAGTCTAAAGCTGCCCAGGTTTGTTTCTGGTAGATGAGTGTGAAGTGGAAAGAACCATAGCTGAACCTAGACCAGACAGGCCCAAAAGGGCAGATGGACAACGACTGTCGAGCATCCTGAGGGCGTTTATAAGAAATCGCAGGAAATCCGTGGGAGGAATCTCTAGCAGGAGTCGAGCTGCCATAACGACTGTGCGTACGGAGTTAAACAGAACGGGGTACAATGGTCGAGCAGCTCTTGTGAACCACAGTTTTTCGAGTCACTGCTAAGCAACGCTTGGGGTACTATGAAGAAGAGATACCCTACTGAAAGTGTCCTCCGCCGCTAGTCGCACGGGCCCAGCTAAAATACTACACTACTGGCCATTAAAATTGCTACACTAAGAAGAAATGCAGATGATGAACGGGTATTCACTGGACAAATATATTATACTAGAAGTGACATGTGATTACATTTTCACGCAATTTTGGTGCATAGATCCTGTGAAATCAGCACACAGCACAACCACCTCTGGCCATAATAACGGCCTTGATACGCCTGGGCATTGAGTCAAACAGAGCTTGGATGACGTATACAGCTACGGCTGCCCATGCAGCTTCAACACTATACCACAGTTCATCAAGAGTAGTGACTGGTGTATTGTGACGAGCCAGTTACTCGGCCACCATTGACCAGACGTTTTCAATTGGTGAGAGATCTGGAGAATGTGCTGGCCAGGGCAGCAGTCGAACATTTTATGTATCCAGAAAGGCCCGTAGAGGACCTGCAACATGCGGTCGTGCACTATGCTGCTGTAATGTAGGGTTTCGCAGGGATCGAATGAAGGGTAGAGCCTTAGGTCGTAACACATCTGAAATGTAACGTCCACTGTTCAACCCCAGTGCCGTCAATACGAACAAGAGGTGACCGAGACGTGTAACCAATGGCACCCCATACTATCACGCCGGGTGATACGCCAGTATGGCCATGACGAATGCACGCTTCCAATGTGCGTTCTCCGCGATGTCGCCAAATACGGATGCGACCACCATGATGCTGTAAACAGAACTTGGATTCATCCGAAAAAATGACGTTTTGCCATTCGTGCACCCAGGTTCGTCGTTGAGTACACCATTCGCAGGCGCTCCTGTCTGTGATGCAGCTTCCAGGGTAACCGCAGCCATGGTCACCGAGCTGATAGTCCATGCTGCTGCAAACGTCGTCGAACTGTTCGTGCATATGGTTCTTGTCTTGCGAACGTCCCCATCTGTTGACTCAGGGATCGACACGTGGCTGCACGATCCGTTACAGCCATGCGGATAAGGTGCCTGTCATCTTGACTGCTAGTGATACGAGGCCGTTGCGATCCAGCACGGCATTCCATATTACCCTCCTGAACCCACCGATTCCATATTCTGCTAACAGTCATTGGATCTCGACCAACGTGAGCAGCAATGTCGCGATACGATAAACCGCAATCGCGATAGGCTACAATCCGACCTTTATCAAAGTCGGAAACGTGATGGTACGCGTTTCTCCTCCTTACACGAGGCATCACTGTGGTGTCACCGCCAGACACCACACTTGCTAGGTGGTAGCTTTAAATCGGCCGCGGACCATTAGTACATGTCGGACCCACGTGTCGCCACTGTCAGTGATCACAGACCGAGCGCCACCACACGGCAGGTCTAGAGAGACCTACTAGCACTCGCCCAGTTGTACGGACGACGTAGCTAGCGATGCAAACTGACGAAGCCTCGCTCATTTGCAGAGCAGATAGAATAGCTTTCAGCTAAGTCAATGGCTACGACCTAGCAAGGCGCCATTAGCATTACATAGCTTGTATCTAAAGAGTCTCACTTGTATCGTCAAGAGCGATGTACCACAAGGATGGATTAAAGTTAAGTATTCCAGGAGCTACGTACTTTTCTTTATAGCATTCATTACGTATCCTGTTTCTGACCTATCTACTAGCCTGCGTGAGTTAACGCGTGCCTTTCGGCTACTTCCGAGTGGCGTGGCTGTCTTGTTACGCCACAACAATCACAACGACGTTTCACCAGGCAACGCCTGTCAACTGCTGTGTATGAGAAATCGGTTGGTAACTTTCCTCATGTCAGCACGTCGCCACTGGCGCGAACCTTATGTGAATGCATATCACAGAATCTTTTTCCTGTCGGTTAAATTTCGAGTCTGTAGCACGTCATCTTCTTGGTGTAGCAATTTTAATGGGCAGTAGTATACATGGCGCTGGATGCAGTCCATCTGAACCCGCCTGTCAGTCGTGGCATTCCAGCCAAAACGAACAGCAGGAAGCCGGAAAGATAAAGAGCATTCTCAATAGGTCACGATCCTGCCGTTGTCGAATTCAGTACACTTATCTGTAAATGATTCTCCTTCTTACACGTGGCGTAAAACGATCTTCTAACAAAAAACCAACATTGAAAAATTCGCTGCGTAACTTTCGCTTGTTTATCGAACGTAGATGGCATTACTCCTACGAAATTTGTGCGGTTGTACTGGAATGCTAATAATGTGCATATCCAAGCATGTTGTCACTTTGTTTTTCTTTGCTTGCGGCCTTCATGGCATAGCAATTTTAATGATAGCCATATAGTTAGGTCTTCCTCCGCAATAACTCGTATCAGGACTACTTAGATGAGGTTGAACTTAGAAACGTTAGACAAGTAGCTTGTCGTCATAAAAATACAGAACAAGTCCTTGGTCAAATTATGGTCTGTGCTGTGATGTATAAACTGAATGAACGGAAAGAAAGGATTTTTAGACCATAATGTCTCGACAACAAGTCATTTAGAGCCCGAGCAAAGGCTCGGATTGGATAAGAATCATCTAGGATCTCGGCCGCGACCTTTCGGAAAAGTCATTTCGGTATTCGCCTCAAGTGATTTAGGGAAACGGAAACCTAATTATGGATGGCCACCGTTGGCGTCTGTAGAAATTTACATGGAAGGATGTGGAGGAAAGGAAGACTAAAAAATTGCATTTTTCATGTGAATGAGTTGCTCAAGTTCGAGACGTGTCATGTGACAAAAATTAAACTGCCTAAATGATACAAAAAACTTATGATACCCCAGAGAAGTGATTGTTATCCGCCAACTTCTGGAACTGTTAGAGAATTCTTTAATGAATACAGAGCTTCGGGGGAGGGGGGAGGGGGTTCAGGGCAAGAGCTCCATGACGTGCGTCTATGACCGCACGGGGAACTGAGCCGAATGCAAGGCTAGTGTTTTTTACTACCACAGCTCCAACTCACTCGGTCCTTTCGCCAGATGAGAAGGTCTTGTATCAAATAACAGTGTCCTGTCTGGGTGCTAGTAAATACGACTAGTAACAAGATCGCAGATGGCACATGGCCATTAATGACTGAGTTTTAAATTTTGATTAAGCATTGCACTAACAGAAACAGGAACTGTTAGACCATCACAACATTGACCAAAAGCTACCAGACAGATATTGCAGTATTTCCATGACTGTGTTGATTGAAATTTCATCCTTACGAGAGCTTGTTTTCAAGGCACATGTAAGCCAGACCTAGAAACTGAGAATAGTGCGAGTACATCATTGGCACTGGTGTGCATGCCGTTCCCGCAACTTTTCGATTGGAGATCACATCACAGCATGACCAGAGGACGTACACTTGCTTATCGCTATCTTTTGGACCTTGAGAAGGCCGAAACATTAGCTTAAGAAACATGGGAGCATCATAACTACAGATCGCACAGACTGTTGGTAACAGTCCAACGACTGCCGAACGAGTGGTGACGGAATGGACTTAGGACGACAGTGTGACAAGAAGGTTCATAGCTGAATGATCAGCTTGGCTGACTGTCATGCGGAACACTCAGGTTCGATTTCCGATACTGCCAAGGGTTTTTCCTTGCTGGGACGACTGGAGTGGGATGCACTCAGCGTCGCGATGCCAACAAAGTATCCACTGGACGAGTGATAGAGGCACCAGATCTGCTAACCCGACATCGGCCAGGAGTGCCGCGTGCTGAACCCCACCGCTCAATACTGCAGCAACACGACGCCATTAGCTGATGGATGACACTGTAATCTACAGGTTCTGTGGTAAGAACGGCAGTGCTTCCAGAAGGACTAAACATGACAAGATTCCAGGATTGTTCGACTGCTTCTGGTGACCAGACAGATGACAACAGCTCAAGTCCGGGCAAAGGTTAGAGGAAGTGTAATTACGAACCGTCGGAATAGATGATTGGAACATGCGTTGAAATCTAGACGTGCAATGCACCGTTTTTCACTTACACCATAACATAGACAAAAGACATGCATGGCCTAAAGCCAGAATCATCCCGTACACTGAGCGGGATTCTGTGGTATTCAGCGAAGAGTGTAGCTTCTTCATCTGGCATACAGATAGACACTACTGTGACCATAGACGACCTTGTGAAAGGTTACAAGAAACAGCGAATCTCGAGACCCATACCTCTTCAACCCCTGAAATCATGGTGTGAGGGGGGGGGGGGGGGGGGCTACTGAGTGTGACAAAAGGCATGACTTGTGAATTGTTCAAGGGTGGCTGAACACTTGTCAGTATGTGGAAAAAAATGGTAAATCTTGTCGTCCCCTTCATGAACACGGTACCAAGTGGCATATTCCAGCATGACAACGAAAGACGTCACACTGCACTCTCCACCAAAAACGCCTTGAGGAATATTTGTATCCTTGATTGGCCTGCATAGTAGCCTGATTTGTCACCTATGGAGCTTGTATTGGATGCAATGAGATTTCTGGCCAGAAATCTGCAAGTATTGACACAGAATATGTTTCACGCATGTCATGAGATTCCTCAAAGTCATATTCAGATGTTGTTTCCTTTCGTGCCATAGAGAACACAAGAGTGTATTCGTTCCTCTGAGGATCACGCTACATACCATCTCTGAACTATCCACCACAAGGCCCAGGTGTAGAATGACACCAAGTTTATTTGAATAAAGAGAACGTAAATTTCCTACTTGTAAATGGGTCTTGAAACAGTCGTGAACAATATAAACTCTTACCGACTCGAACAGAAAGCTGTACTTCAGGCAAAACGCCTGGTAATGCAGGAAACTCTTCTGATTTAAACACAAGCAGAAGGCCTGGTATGAAATAAACGAAGTTTTAAACTAAAAGTCTTTCGCTCACCTCGTGTAGAAACAAAGTCCATTTAAAAGGTTCTGGGTTCACCTGTTGTAGAAACAAGAAACAGTCCAATAAAATGGTCCTTAGCACACCTTGTGTGATTAAAATGTTCGTGACACACTTAGTGCAGATGCAAATCCCGGAAGCGACTGGTAAGAGCCAGAGTACACAATGAGAATAAAGTCTGTCTGGCGAAGCCGAATCAAGGACAGACTCTTGAAATGTTACGCTGACCAGTCATGACGTAGGGGCCGTGTATTCTGCTGGATGGCCACGTTACGGGGTCCGGGAGGAGAAGGCTGGCTCGAATGGCGGTGACAACACCGCGACGGCACTGGAGTAAGCTTCTGATTGAACAAATTCGCAAACATTTAGCGTCTGGCTCAGAAAGCCCACTGAAGAGTGAACAGCCATCGGTGCCAAGATACAGCCGGTCTTGCTTCCTGAAAAAAAAAGAAGAAAAAAGGTCATGTGGCGCTATTGCCTCGAGCAAATCGTTCAATTGGACGGACGCCACTTTGGAGACTTGCGTGTCCTTTAAACCACTGGCACCCGATCACTCATCCAAATACTAGCCGGGCCCAAGATTGCTTAACTTTGGTGATCAGGCGCGAACTGATGTTACCACCGTGGCAAGGCCGGTGGCTTCCCGTCATACCAGCGGGAAGGGAAAGAAGTCTGTGGAGCCAGTGACCGCTGCTGGCGCTTCGTTCGCCATCTGGTGGCAGCTCTCGAGTATCAGCTGTACGTAACAAAGCCAGCTGCTCGCATAACTTGTGATGTTGGTTTCAGGCAGAGTAGACGTAAGCCCCACGGTGGTGCAGTTTCCGTATCTGTTCGTTTATTTCACGCGACGACGTGTTCCGGAGCTATTACCAAGTGGCAGACGGCTATTCATGTAAAAACAGTGTTTATGCACTAAATGCGAAGAGACTCTTATACACGTCATATATAGAATGACCGAGACGTGGGACTCTGTCCCGATGTTGTGTGACTATATTGCGGCTGAGTTACGGTTGAGCTGCTTGCTTTGCAAAATAGAAGTACAAATTACTCAGATCGGTCGAAACGACACTGAAAAGCTTCCAGTGAGCATTTCAATTGACCAGGCGCTCAGTTAAGACAGCATAGATTCGTAAACCACAACATCACAAATTAATCTTACTCAACGTTATTACCTTACATGCTAGAGCCCGAAACTTAAAGACTTCATTTTCCAACACGTTCTACATAACTCCTTTCTCAAATGACAAGAAAAAAAAATACCGTTCGTTGTCACCCTCTTCTTATAGCTCAATTTGTTACACATGTGTCCCTTGTATCTATATGACTTGGGTATTTAAAAATTTCTTTATAACATCACAGGCCTTTGTTTCCATATTGTTGAAATGTGTGAAATTACACAACATTGCAAGTTGCTTCTTACGTTCAAATTATCAAAGGATTATCACTAGGAACAAAAATACTAACTCTTTGGTGCGGATACATTTCATGTAATTAACGTATAATAATGTCTGTGTGGCTGCCATGTCAAAACGATTTCTGACGAGGATTTGGAAGTGTTAGTAAATGCATCGGACAGAGAGGATAATATATCTGAAGTAAAAGATCGTACGAGTGACGACACCAGACATCCTACATTTGAATCTGAAGACATTTCACACATTGATACCTCACATGGCAACGTGTTATATGTGAAAATGGTTCAGTGAAAAGACAAAAATATTATGCGGAACTTAGAACATTTTTCCACAAACAGGAAGAGCAAACAGTGGAAACGTAACAAGCCTGATCCAGCATTATACGCCATTATACTTCCCCCATGAACCACAGACCTTGCCGTTGGTGGGGAGGCTTGCGAGCCTCAGCGATACAGATGGCCGTACCGTAGGTGCAACCACAACGGAGGGGTATCTGTTGAGAGGCCAGACAAACATGTGGTTCCTGAAGAGGGGCAGCAGCCTTTTCAGTAGTTGCAGGGGCAACAGTCTGGATGATTGACTGATCTGGCCTTGTAACATTAACCAAAACGGCCTTGCTGTGCTGGTACTGCGAACGGCTGAAAGCAAGGGGAAACTACAGCCGTAATTATTCCCGAGGACATGCAGCTTTACTGTATGATTAAATGATGATGGCGTCCTCTTGGGTAAAATATTCCGGAGGTAAAATAGTCCCCCATTCGGATCTCCGGGCGGGGACTACTCAAGAGGACGTCGTTATCAGGAGAAAGAAAACCGGCATTCTACGGATCGGAGCGTGGAATGTCAGATCCCTTAATCGGGCAGGTAGGTTAGAAAATTTAAAAAGGGAAATGGATAGGTTAAAGTTAGATATAGTGGGAATTAGTGAAGTTCGGTGGCAGGAGGAACAAGACTTTTGGTCAGGTGATTACAGGGTTATAAATACAAAATCAAATAGGGGTAATGCAGGAGTGGGTTTAATAATGAATAAAAAAATAGGAGTGCGGGTTAGCTACTACAAACAGCATAGTGAACGCATTATTGTGGCCAAGATAGACACAAAGCCCATGCCTACTACAGTAGTACAAGTTTATATGCCAACTAGCTCTGCAGATGATGAAGAAATTGATGAAATGTATGACGAGATAAAAGAAATTATTCAGGTAGTGAAGGGAGACGAAAATTTAATAGTCATGGGTGACTGGAATTCGTCAGTAGGAAAAGGGAGAGAAGGAAACATAGTAGGTGAATATGGATTGGGGGGAAGAAATGAAAGAGGAAGCCGCCTTGTAGAATTTTGCACAGAGCATAACTTAATCATAGCTAACACTTGGTTCAAGAATCATAAAAGAAGGTTGTATACCTGGAAGAATCCTGGAGATACTAATAGGTATCAGATAGATTATATAATGGTAAGACAGAGATTTAGGAACCAGGTTTTAAATTGTAAGACATTTCCAGGGGCAGATGTGGATTCTGACCACAATCTATTGGTTATGAACTGCAGATTGAAACTGAAGAAACTGCAAAAAGGTGTGAATTTAAGGAGATGGGACCTGGATAAACTGAAAGAACCAGAGGTTGTAAAGAGTTTCAGGGAGAGCATAAGGGAACAATTGACAGGAATGGGGGAAAGAAATACAGTAGAAGAAGAATGTGTAGCTCTGAGGGATGAAGTAGTGAAGACAGCAGAGGATCAAGTAGGTAAAAAGACGAGGGCGAATAGAAATCCTTGGGTAACAGAAGAAATATTGAATTTAATTGATGAAAGGAGAAAATCTAAAAATGCAGTAAATGAAGCAGGCAAAAGGGAATACAAACGTCTCAAAAATGAGATCGACAGAAAGTGCAAAATGGCTAAGCAGGGATGGCTAGAGGACAAATGTAAGGATGTAGAGGCTTGTCTCACTAGGGGTAAGATAGATACTGCCTACAGGAAAATTAAAGAGACCTTTGGAGAGAAGAGAACCACTTGTATGAATATCAAGAGCTCAGATGGCAACCCAGTTCTAAGCAAAGAAGGGAAGGCAGAAAGGTGGAAGGAGTATATAGAGGGTTTATACAAGGGCGATGTACTTGAGGACAATATTATGGAAATGGAAGAGGATGTAGATGAAGATGAAATGGGAGATAAGATACTGCGTGAAGAGTTTGACAGAGCACTGAAAGGCCTGAGTCGAAACAAGGCCCCGGGAGTAGACAACATTCCATTAGAACTACTGATGGCCTTGGGAGAGCCAGTCATGACAAAACTCTACCATCTGGTGAGCAAGATGTATGAGACAGGCGAAATACCCACAGACTTCAAGAAGAATATAATAATCCCAATACCAAAGAAAGCAGGTGTTGACAGATGTGAAAATTACCGAACTATCAGTTTAATAAGTCACAGCTGCAAAATACTAACGCGAATTCTTTACAGACGAATGGAAAAACTGGTAGAAGCGGACCTCGGGGAAGATCAGTTTGGATTCCGTAGAAATGTTGGAACACGTGAGGCAATACTAACCTTACGACTTATCTTAGAAGAAAGATTAAGAAAAGGCAAACCTACGTTTCTAGCATTTGTAGACTTAGAGAAAACTTTTGACAACGTTAACTGGAATACTCTCTTTCAAATTCTGAAGGTGGCAGGGGTAAAATACAGGGAGCGAAAGGCTATTTACAATTTGTACAGAAACCAGATGGCAGTTATAAGAGTCGAGGGGCATGAAAGGGAAGCAGAGGTTGGGAAAGGAGTGAGACAGGGTTGTAGCCTCTCCCCGATGTTATTCAATCTGTATATTGAGCAAGCAGTAAAGGAAACAAAAGAAAAATTCGGTGTAGGTATTAAAATTCATGGAGAAGAAGTAAAAACTTTGAGGTTCGCCGATGACATTGTAATTCTGTCAGAGACAGCAAAGGACTTGGAAGAGCAGTTGAACGGAATGGACAGTGTCTTGAAAGGAGGATATAAGATGAACATCAACAAAGGCAAAACGAGGATAATGGAATGTAGTCAAATTAAATCAGGTGATGCTGAGGGGATTAGATTAGGAAATGAGACACTTAAAGTAGTAAAGGAGTTTTGCTATTTAGGGAGTAAAATAACTGATGATGGTCGAAGTAGAGAGGATATAAAATTTAGACTGGCAATGGCAAGGAAATCATTTCTGAAGAAGAGAAATTTGTTAACATCGAGTATAGATTTAAGTGTCAGGAAGTCGTTTCTGAAAGTATTTGTATGGAGTGTAGCCATGTATGGAAGTGAAACATGGACGATAACCAGTTTGGACAAGAAGAGAATAGAAGCTTTCGAAATGTGGTGCTACAGAAGAATGCTGAAGATAAGGTGGGTAGATCACGTAACTAATGAGGAGGTATTGAATAGGATTGGGGAGAAGAGAAGTTTGTGGCACAACTTGACTAGAAGAAGGGATCGGTTGGTAGGACATGTTTTGAGGCATCAAGGGATCACAAATTTAGCATTGGAGGGCAGCGTGGAGGGTAAAAATCGTAGAGGGAGACCAAGAGATCAATACACTAAGCAGATTCAGAAGGATGTAGGTTGCAGTAGGTACTGGGAGATGAAGAAGCTTGCACAGGATAGAGTAGCATGGAGAGCTGCATCAAACCAGTCTCAGGACTGAAGACCACAACAACAAATTCCAGAGTAAGTGATGTAAAATTCAATTTTGAAGCCCTTATGGACGATGGTACTCAGAGTGTTGTTTTGGAAATGACTAGAACTGAAGGTGAAGAAGTTTATAGTGACAGCTGGGAAGAATTATATTTAATTGGACTTGAAGACTACCTTGGTATTACTGGGGTGTGTAAATCGTATGATGAATCAACAAAAAGTCTGTGGGATCTAGAAACTGGTAAAGGTATATTTCCTTCCGTAATGTCACAGAAACGATTCTGTTATGTTTCAATGACAATTCAGATCAAAGAGCACGAGGGGCAAATGACAAGTTAGCACCTGCAAGAGTTCTGTGGGACAAAAGGCAAAAAGTTCAAACTTATAGTAACTTTTAATAGTTTATGGATATTATGCCATTAAATACCAGTTGGATATTATGACACGATGACAATGAAACATTGTCTCGAAATTTGGTAGAAAATCCGAAGAAATTCTGGTCGTATGTAAAGTACACAAGCGGCAAGACGCAGTCAATACCTTCGCTGCGCAGTGCCGATGGTACTGTTACCGACGACTGTGCCGCTAAAGCGGAGTTATTGAACGCAGTTTTCCGAAATTGCTTCACCAGGGAAGATGAATGGAATATTCCAGAATTTGAAACACGAACTGGTGCTAGCATGAGTTTCTTAGAAGTAGATACCTTAGGGGTTGCGAAGCAACTCAAATCGCTTGATACGGGCAAGTCTTCAGGTCCAGATTGTATGCCGGTTAGGTTCCTTTCAGATTACGCTGATACAGTAGCTCCCTACTTAGCACATATATACAACCGCTCGCTCACCGATAGATCTGTACCTACAGATTGGAAAATTGCGCAGGTCGCACCAGTGTTTAAGAAGGGTATTAGGAGTAATCCATCTCAGACCTATATCATTGACGTCGGTTTGTAGTAGGGTTTTGGAGCATATACTGTATTCAAACATTATGAATCTCCTCGAAGGGAACGATCTATTGATACATAATCAGCATGGTTTCAGAAAACATCGTTCTTGTGCAACGCAGCTAGCTCTTTATTCGCACGAAGTAACGGCCGCTATCGACAGGGGATCTCAAGTTGATTCCATATTTCTAGATTTCCGGAAAGCTTTTGACACCGTTCCGCACAAGCGACTTCTAATCAAGCTGCGGGCCTATGGGGCATCATCTCAGTTGTGCGACTGGATTCGTGATTTCCTGTCAGGAAGGTCGCAGTTTGTAGTAATAGACGGCAAATCATCGAGTAAAACTGAAGTGATATCAGGTGTTCCCCAGGGAAGCGTCCTGGGACCTCTGCTGTTCCTGATCTATATAAATGACCTGGGTGCCAATCTGAGCAGTTCTCTTAGGTTGTTCGCAGATGATGCTGTAATTTACCGTCTAGTAAGGTCATCCGAAGACCAGCGATTTAGAAAAGATTGCTGTATGGTGTGGCAGGTGGCAGTTGACGCTAAATAACGAAAAGTGTGAGGTGATCCACATGAGCTCCAAAAGAAATTCGTTGGAATTCGATTACTCCATAAATAGTACAATTATCAAGACTGTCAATTCAAATAAGTACCTGGGTGTTAAAATTACGAACAACTTCAGTTGGAAAGACCACATGCCGGCCGGTGTGGCCGTGCGGTTAAAGGCGCATCAGTCTGGAACCGCGTGACCGCTACGGTCGCAGGTTCGAATCCTGCCTCGGGCATGGATGTGTGTGATGTCCTTAGGTTAGTTAGGTTTAATTAGTTCTAAGTTCTAGGCGACTGATGACCTCAGAAGTTGAGTCGCATAGTGCTCAGAGCCATTTGAACCATTTGAACCAAAGACCACATAGATAATATTGTGGGGAAGGCGAGCCAAAGGTTGCGTTTCATTGGCAGGACACTTAGAAGATGCAACAAGTCCACTAAAGAGACAGCTTACACTACACTCGTTCGTCCTCTGTTAGAATATTGCTGCGCGGTGTGGGATCCTTACCAGGTGGGATTGACGAAGGACATCGAAAGGGTGCAAAAAAGGGCAGGTCGTTTTGTATTATCACGTAGTACGAGAGAGAGTGTGGCAGATATGATACGCGAATTGGGATGGAAGTCATTACAGCAAAGACGTTTTTCGTCGCGGCGAGATCTATTTACGAAATTTCAGTCACCAACTTTCTCTTCCGAATGCGAAAATATTTTGTTGAGCCCAACCTACATCGGTAGGAATGATCATCAAAATAAAATAAGAGAAATCAGAGCTCGGACAGAAAGGTTTAGGTGTTCGTTTTTCCCGCGCGCTGTTCGGGAGTGGAATGGTAGAAGATAGTATGATTGTGGTTCGACGAACCCTCTGCCAAGCACTTAAATGTGAATTGCAGAGTAGTCATGTAGATGTAGATGTAGAACGTACGATCAAGGTTACACAAGTGAACGGTGAATTTTAGCGTGTAAACATGCTATATTCTATACATTTCTGTACGGTAACAACTGTTGCAAACAAAATTACTTCTTGATTGCTGATTGAAAGCTTACATGATCTTATGTCTGTACTGTCAAAACCGTTATAAGAAAAATAAACACGTTTTCTCGCTGGGCAGGTGACCTGAATTTGTTTGACAGTTCGGAGACCTGGCAAAAGTAAAATAAATATTTCTGTTTACTATCACGAAACAATAATCTCCAGTTTCCTCTGCTCTTGGATAATGAAGTATCTGGCATTTCCTGGTCAGTCAGGAATTTCATTTCTGAAAGTAGCGCACAGTGCTGTCGTAGAGATATACATCTGCCAGCCCACTCCCTGATCTTTTGTGATTTATTTCCCTCAGTGCTTCGGGGAAATTCGTTCGGAGCGACTTGAATTTCTCTCTGTCTCTTCAGGAACTGCCGTGTACTGCACAATACCAACCTTACACGGTACAATTTATTACACAACATATAGACCGAGCACGAATATGTCTTAAAGCTCTGCAGTCTTCTTCGATATATTGCTCAAACCGTCAATATCAATCTCAGACGGTCAATATTATTTCGCAATACTCAGTACTGAGTAATTAACGTAGAGTCTATAATGGCCAGTTAATGCATCGTTGGTTCTCTGGAAAGATCGGAGCTGAGGGCGCCTCTTCCGGCTGTCTCGCTGTTTCGTTCAACAATGCGCAAGCGCCACCGTACACGTGACTTTATGCGAGGCGAGGACAGTCGTCCTCCAGGCTCCTGGTGGGTCTTTATAACGCGGGCGTAGGGATTTATCTTGTTGATGTAACGCTAATATGACCGTGGAGACATTGGTCACGCCGAGTTACACTGAGTTGAAAAAAGTAGTGAGATAACCGCATGCGTATATACCTGTGGCAGTACTGTCCCATTCACAGTGTATAAAAGGGCAGTGTACTGGAAGAGCTTTCGTTTGTGTTCAGGTGACTCATGTTGAAAGGTTTCCGACACGATTATCGTTCAAATGGCTCTAAGCACTAAGGGACTTAACATCTGAGGTCATCAGTCCCCTAGACTTAGAACTACTTAAGCCTAACTAACCTAAGGACATCACACACATCCATGCATGAGGCAGGATTCGAACCTGCGACTGTAGCAGGCGCGCGGTTCCGGACAGAAGCGCCTAGACCCGCTCGGCCACCCGATTATGGCCACGACGGAAATTAACAGACATGAACTCAGAATGGTAGATAGAGCCAGACGTATGGGACATTCTGTTTCGGAAATCGTTAAGGAATTCAATATTCCGAGAATGACAGTGTCAAGAATATGCTGAGAATATCAAATTTGAGGCATTACCTCTCACCACAAACAACGCATTTACCGACGGCCTTCACTTAACGACCGAGAGCAGCGGCGTTTGCGTAGAGTTGTCAGTGATAGCAGACAAGCAACACTGCGTGAAATAACTACAGAAATTAATATTGGACGTACGACGAAATTTAGCGTTAATGGGCTATGGCAGCAGACGACTGACGAGAGTGCCTTTGCTGACAGCACATCACACGCAGCGCCTCTCCGGGGCTTGTGACCGTATTGGTTGGGCCCTAGACAAATGGAAAACAGTGAGGTCAGATGAGTTCCAGTTTCAGTTGGTAAGAGCTGATGGTAGTGTTCGAGTTTGGGACAGGAGTCTCGAATCCATGGACCTTAGTTGTCAACAAGTCCCTGTGTGGTGGTGACTCCATAATAGTGTGGGCTGTGTTTACGTGGAATGGACTGGGTTCTCTGGTCCAGCTGAGCTGATCATTGATTAGAAATGGTTATGTTCGGCTAGTTGTAGACCATTTGCAGCCATTCATGTATTTAATGCACCCAAACAACGATTCACCATGTCACTGGGCCACAACCGATCGCAAAAGGTTTGAAGAACATTCTGGACAGTTCGAGAGAAACATTTGGCCACCCAGATCGCCTGACAGGAATCCCAGCGAAAATTTATGGGACATAATCGAGAGGTCAGTTCATGCACAAAATCCTGCACCGGCAACACTTTCGCAATTATGGATGACTATATAGGCAGCATGGGTCAGTATTTCTGCAGGGCACTTCCAACGACTTGTTGAGTTCATGCCACTTCGAGTTACTGCACTACGCTGGGCAAAAGGAAGTTCGACACGATATTAGGAGGTATCCCATGACTTATGTCACCTCACCTCAGTGTATAATGAAATTTCAATATGCATGGCAATAACATTTCATTTTTATGTGACGTGCTGGCAATTAGCAGCTAAAATTAAACAAGACAGATGCGGGAAATGGAAGGTCGGCATGGAGCAGGTAAAGATAAGTCGCATCACTGAATTACATAATAATTTTGTAACCTAATAACTACAATAATCATTCACACTATGATGCATGCAGACTGAAATACTATTCGTGGCCTAAACAACAAACAGATAACGCAGAGCAGTTGCGAAACAGAATAATTTACTACAATGGCGGAAACAACACGCTCGTAATTTAACTTATTAGTTAAACACCGAAATAATTTGCAACGGAGGACTGTGAAAATATTTAATTAAAAGGAATCAGTTTCTACAATGTCTTTAATTATTTAGCGTCTGTAGGTGAATGCAAAGCGTTAGGGGAAACTGCACTTAAAAAGTGCTGGACTGATGTCGTGACGTCGAGGGTCAGTAGCTGATAAATAACTTCCATATCCTTCCTCGTTCATTTTATTGCCATATGACGTTAATTATCATATAGTGGCACACCTATTGTAGTATCTCCATACATAGCCACGGTGTAATATTGCTCCATGTGTATTTCATCGATCATCACAGAATACTCCAAGCTACACACAGAGCACACGCCATTATCACGACTAACTAACTACCACAGACTGTTGCTTTCAAAGTTATCATGGAGGTGAAAAGAAGGCAGTTGTCATTACGTCTGCCGTCTTACGTAGCCCAAGGCGGTACTTAGACCTTTATGGTCCATTGTGATGATACTTGGCCGTGATGTCACTCTGACTTGCCGCTGCCCAGTTTCGACCGTTGGGGATATTTATCGACTTTTGTGGTCGTATCCCAAAAAGCATCTGATGCATTTATTGTTTGGAGACGTAGCTGTTTCATAAAAAAATATCAGCTTGCTTCGTTTACGGGTGTACCAATCGATTCGATCGTAAAGTTGAAAGAAATCACATTTCATTCGTAAGTGGAGTTGTTCAAGCAATATTTTCTTTTGTATACATGAATTATGGTTGCGCTGTTTACTTTCATTCTTTCCTGTGTTTTCCATTGCCTTCGAAACTGCAAACGCTCCGACATCCGAGCAACACGGTATCAACGGTCTCGTCCCCGCTCAACACTCTTCTACGTAACCACGCTGTCATGCCCTAAATTTCTCCCGCCGATAACAAAAGATTCTGTCCATAACTGCCGTAGACAGCGGCCACGTGTATGTGTGTGTGTGTGTGTGTGTGTGTGTGTGTGTGTGCGAGTGTGTATGTGCGTGTGTGCGCGCGGGTAGAAGAAGGCTTTGGCCGAAAACTTATGTGAACATTCTTTACGTCGTGCCTGCTGCTCAGCGGTGTGAATAGCAATCTATCCGCTTCGCAATATAGCTATTCCCTCATGAAGTTTGTTGTAAATAATCCACAGCTCTTCAACAGGATACCAAAAGAAAACAATGACATTCATTACACCGCATTAAGGTTGTCTGTAGTACAGACAGGGGCTCACAATGCTGCAAGCAATAGTTTTGATCGTTTACCCACTATTACAAAATGCCTGAGAGACAGCAAAGTAAAATTTTTAAAATCTGAAACTAAACTGAAAACGTTTCTCTCTGACAAATCCTCAAATTCTGCAGAAGTCTGTTATTGGTAAGGTCGAATGAAGTGTAAGACTGGGTAAATCAGTAGCCTTAGATAGGCCATCAGCGTCCGAATCATTAGAGACTGCTTGAACCATCGTACCTTACAGTAATCGTAAAAAAACATCTCGAAGGCTTAACGTAATTCCTTTTAACGCAAAAAAGAGCCTATGACAGTAACAGGCAAAAACAGAAATATATGCATCTAATGCATGAAATATGTGTTTATATTCTCTTGCTTTCAGCGGAATTAGCTGCAAATATACACATATTCGAAAGCATTTCTTCATGAATAAATTGTTGCTTATGTCAGTGAATCAGTGCCATTCGGCTGTTTTTACATGTTTTTCACGATGATTCAAATCTCTTGGTAGTTTAATAACGCTAAAGTATAGCAACTGTCTCCTTAATAAAATAGAAAATAATAAAATCAAGCATTACCCGTACGACGCATGTGTCTGCTTTCTCACCATTTGGAGCGCTAGTGTCGCTCCAGCTGTCAAACGGTAACAAGAGTGTGTCAAGACTGTATGAATTAGACTGGTTGTTATGATAAAGCAGGTATCTGATGAACTAATGCAGTTTCTCGTACAAGGACAATAACTGCTTAACATACTTTGTTTCTTTTTAATGCATATACTACTTTTCAGTATAGTTTAACTTTTGAAATAATTGTTTACACAAATAATATTATCCGCAGATACTAAAGTGCTGAACGGAAGTGACAATATTTATGCAAAACAGTTCGTTACGCTACTAACAGATGGCGTTACTGGTTACAGATTCAGCACAGTGGCTCATACTTTGAAATATCCCACATCGTATTATGAACTGAAATTGATAAAATCACAAATAAAATTCATGCTATGCCTTTCATGTTTCGCAAGGGAGTGACTTTAAGTGCATGTTACTGTCTTAACGTAGCTGTGTTGCCACAACCGTCATATGTAGACTAGTCGCACCAGAAAAGATGAACAGTTTGCAGATGTTGATGAAATATGAGTCTGGAATTTTTCCGTCGGATGATAGGGAAACAGTGTATAAATCATTATCATCATTCGTAGTCAGTAACATCCGTTGGCGGGCTGTATTCTTAGATGAACGATTATTAATGCTGCTTGAACTTTTATAGTGTGATCGTTTAATTTAGAAAAGCAATACTTAATGACAAACTTTTGAGTGAAAGTGGAGCTGAATTCAACAGGTAATATAAGCGTGGTTGGATAGAGCCATGTTAAAAAATGTGTTGTTTCCGAACTCAGTAATCGAAGTAAATGATATGAACTGTAATTAAAAGTAAAGTTTTCACTTAAGTTGAACAAGTGATGACTTTAATATTTGTAAAGAAAATAGATACGTTTTCGTCTAGGCAGGACGGCATAGTTTCGTACGAAGCTTTTCCTCTCTGTTGAACATAATTTACCCACGTACAATCGCAGCAAATAAAATGTTTCCATTAAAAATCAGAAAAAAATAGCTCTGCCGGCCCCACATATAACAAAAACAGTATGTTGTTTATGAGAACTTAAGTCACAAAAAGGATATATTAATCGTGAGAAAGAAACTTCACACCGTTTGAATTATTTAGTCTCTTTGCTAACACAGCGATACGTTTTTGGACTGTTAAAAAGAAATTACGTTAAGCCTTTGAGATGTTTTTTACGATTACTGTGAACTACGATGGTTCAAGCAGTTTCTAATGATCCGGACGTTGATGGCCTATCTGAGCCGCAGAGAAAAAGCATCTCGCGTTCATTAATTAACTGACAAAAAGAATCCCGCAGAGCAGAAAAAACGTCGGCTATAGCCACTAGAGCAACACCTAACAGAAAGTAACGAGTCACATGGGGATTTCGAAATTACTGTGATGGATACTAACGTCCAAAGTTAGGCGTAATCAAGAAGTGAGGCACTTTTTTTCTGACTAGAATCCCGCAACGATTGTAGAACTCTACGTTGTCGAAAACTTACATTTTGAGAACCGTAGCTATAACATTCGAAGGTTTATAAGTGAAACAGCAACCAGCCACAAGTATAGTTTAACAAGGATTTCTTGGATCAGACCACAAACGGTTTCGGATTTCTTACATATGCCTCTTCAGACGGTTGTTACACGTTACATTGTTTTCTTGCTGGATTGGTTTGCTGAGCTAGTATGGAGAGAAAGTTTGTTTTTCAATATTTGGTAAAGTTTACGAGAGATTTAGTTCTCACGACCTCTATCATAGCATTAATGAAAAGGTTTTAAAGCTATTAAAACATGAATTGTGGTGAAAACTTCAATTCACAGCGCATCACTCCCATAGTGTATGTCCACGAATGAGTTGTTTTTAAAATGTAGCAACAAAAGCAGAGGGCGATTTCGTCACACAGAATCACATTCCACTTAAGTTTTCACCACATTTCACGTTTTAATAACTTTAAAACCTCTCCATAAATACTTTGATGTAGGTCATAAGAACTAAATCTCTCGTTAACTTTACCAGATAGTGAAAAAAACACTGTCTATCGAAGTGCAGCAAACTAATAACGGAAACAAAACGAGGCCCCCAGCGAGAAAACGAAAAAACAACAACAATCATCTGAAGATTGATTAGTAAGAAATCCGGAACCGCGGCCATTTTTGATGGTGTGTCAGCTTCTTGACTGTACATGCTGCGTCATTCTTGTAGAATCTTATTGTTAACTGTTTCGATCCTTCCATCCGCTGCTTTCTTCCAGGAACTCACTTCACTGTTAAACCTGCGGAAAAAAATAACGGCAGGTCTCAGCAGGCTAGCGACAATGGTATAACGAATCAAGGAAACAGCGAATCAAAACGAGAAACAGAAGTCATTAGAGCACTGACTGTAGCCTTCTGGATTATTTCCCACGTAGAGTAGTACGATGGGATACTAACACCGACAAAACTACATGAACAATGACAGAAGGATCCTCAAAAGCAATATCACAATCGAAACGCTGCTTGGGATATTATAAGACACTGCTTTCACTCACGGTGTCAGTGCATATGCTGATGATATCATCGCGATATATTCCATCCTATGACTGCAGAGTAAAGCTAGACGACCGAGACTCTTGAAGCACTCGAACTGATTCAAACATGGTATATATATATATATATATATATATATATATATATATATATATATATATATATACTATCCGCTGCCATATACACTCCTGGAAATTGAAATAAGAACACCGTGAATTCATTGTCCCAGGAAGGGGAAACTTTATTGACACATTCCTGGGGTCAGATACATCACATGATCACACTGACAGAACCACAGGCACATAGACACAGGCAACAGAGCATGCACAATTTCGGCACTAGTACAGTGTATATCCACCTTTCGCAGCAATGCAGGCTGCTATTCTCCCATGGAGACGATCGTAGAGATGCTGGATGTAGTCCTGTGGAACGGCTTGCCATACCATTTCCATTTCCACCTGGCGCCTCAGTTGGACCAGCGTTCGTGCTGGACGTGCAGACCGCGTGAGACGACGCTTCATCCAGTCCCAAACATGCTCAATGGGGGACAGATCCGGAGATCTTGCTGGCCAGGGTAGTTGACTTACACCTTCTAGAGCACGTTGGGTGGCACGGGATACATGCGGACGTGCATTGTCCTGTTGGAACAGCAAGTTCCCTTGCCGGTCTAGGAATGGTAGAACGATGGGTTCGATGACGGTTTGGATGTACCGTGCACTATTCAGTGCCCCCTCGACGATCACCAGTGGTGTACGGCCAGTGTAGGAGATCGCTCCCCACACCATGATGCCGGGTGTTGGCCCTGTGTGCCTCGGTCGTATGCAGTCCTGATTGTGGCGCTCACCTGCACGGCGCCAAACACGCATACGACCATCATTGACACCAAGGCAGAAGCGACTCTCATCGCTGAAGACGACACGTCTCCATTCGTCCCTCCATTCACGCCTGTCGCGACACCACTGGAGGCGGGCTGCACGATGTTGGGGCGTGAGCGGAAGACGGCCTAACGGTGTGCGGGACCGTAGCCCAGCTTCATGGAGACGGTTGCGAATGGTCCTCGCCGATACCCCAGGAGCAACAGTGTCCCTAATTTGCTGGGAAGTGGCGGTGCGGTCCCCTACGGCACTGCGTAGGATCCTACGGTCTTGGCGTGCATCCGTGCGTCGCTGCGGTCCGGTCCCAGGTCGACGGGCACGTGCACCTTCCGCCGACCACTGGCGACAACATCGATGTACTGTGGAGACCTCACGCCCCACGTGTTGAGCAATTCGGCGGTACGTCCACCCGGCCTCCCGCATGCCCACTATACGCCCTCGCTCAAAGTCCGTCAACTGCACATACGGTTCACGTCCACGCTGTCGCGGCATGCTACCAGTGTTAAAGACTGCGATGGAGCTCCGTATGCCACGGCAAACTGGCTGACACTGACGGCGGCGGTGCACAAATGCTGCGCAGCTAGCGCCATTCGACGGCCAACACCGCGGTTCCTGGTGTGTCTGCTGTGCCGTGCGTGTGATCATTGCTTGTACAGCCCTCTCACAGTGTCCGGAGCAAGTATGGTGGGTCTGACACACCGGTTTCAATGTGTTCTTTTTTCCATTTCCAGGAGTGTGTATATATAGCTGCCATCACTGAGATGACTTGCTATTTTCAACTAAATTTACTATAGCTTGCTACTACAATAGTGGTCGGCGAAAGAAGATCCGCCTCAGCTGGTAGCATGGTTGCCAGATTTCAGCTGTGAAACACGAACGGCTCCAGGCGAAAACAATAGTCGTCTATAAGCAGTGACAGCACTCAGGAGTTGGCATAGAGACGTATACTGGCGCAGCAAAATCGCTTTACGTGACTGATGAGGTAGACGCGCGAAGCAGTGGCGCCAAGCACACTGCAATTGTTGGGGATCTCCTTCCCAGGGGCCCCGCAGTTTTTCTTGTACGTAGGGGCAAAACATTTTCCCCTTACATTTGATTCAGAAATTTTGAAGACATTGTTGTGTGCTCATCATTTTCTTCTATTATTTTCTATAGTGCACTTACGGGTACCTGGTAAATACCAAAAGCATAAACAGCTAGCAATGTGACATCTTGGGTTGTCGGGTGTTCTGCCGGATATCAGCGTCGTACTTGCACGATATTTCGGTCACGTAGCTCGTAACCTTTAATTTCTATCGATTCTCTTATAACACTGTCCCAAATGGCTGACGATCTCATGAACCGTGACACAGGGTACCAGCTAAGCAGAGCCTGGGATCCGGCTCTGGAATTGTTAAAGGAGCAACGGGGCCAGCTGCAACACTGCACAAACAGAAGAACCAGAGACATGGAGATGGAAAACGAGCCCCTGACGGACTGCCAGGAGCACCAGACCGAAGTTGGAACACCCAGAAGTGGGACTGGTGGGCGCGGACCGCAGAGGGAACATCCAGAGCCGCAGTGGACGAAAAACGGAGCGGCAACGCTCCAACAGGTCGTGGTGAGCGGGCGCGGACCGCAGGGGGAACGCTTGGTACCCCAGACCGTAGATGAAACCCCCAGGAGCGGGGTTGGTGGGCGCGGCCCGCAGAGGGAACACCTAGAACCGCAGCGGACGGAAAACGGAGCAGCAACGCTCCAGCAGGTCGCAAGGAATGGGCGCGGACCACAGAGGAAGCGCCTGCAGCCGTTGGTGGAGGGGGAAGGCCATAGGCATAAATACTGGACCAGGTCCACTCGAGGAGCAGTCTCAGGTCGCACCTGATGAAGGTTACGAGCTACGTGACCGAAATATCGTGGAAGTACGACGCTGATATCCGGCAGAACACCCGACAACCCAAGATGTCATTAGATCGCCGGGAAAGCCTGAAGAGTTACATCAAAAGTCTCTACGGGGAGGATATGTATCAGAATATCAAGAAGCTGGACAAGCTTCGGCAGAAGAAAGGGAAGATGCTGAGTTCTCTCAGTTTTTTGCTGAGGTGTCGAGATGGAGAAGTGGTACCAGTATTTGCCAGAATTAAACATCACATCAACTCCAGAGCGGCGAACAAGATAAAACGCAGAGCCAGCATGGCACTGGTGAGAGAGAGGATTCGAGATATGCGCCACAGGTTAGATGTTGTGGCCAGGGAGCTGTTACACATTCATCTGTACATGGCAGCCTCCTTGAGAAGATTGGGATTGGGTAGACCGTGCCTCCTGGTCTTTAGCTGAGTGTGCTAGAAGGAATGCCTCATCTTGCCAATCTGCAAAGTTTGACCGCATAAGTAAGAAAGCACAGCAGATGGAAGAGACACGCACTGTGACGAATCTGAGTGGCATACAGTTTGATGATACAACCTTAAAGGTACTCAGCAAGGGTCTCAACTTTGCTACGACCCCTAGAAATGTACCCATTTCAGGTTTCGTCAGTGCAGTAGAGCAAGTAGCAGCCACACTTCCACCTAATGTGGCAGAGGAAGTCCGCCGAGAGACCTGCAGGGCCCTCACCAAGACCAGGCCGTCGAAATCGAACATCACAACCGAGGAGAGGCTTGCACTCAAGAAACTCCGGGAAGACAACAGCATTGTGGTACTGCCAGCAGACAAAGGGAACTCCACTGTCATCTTGCAGCGGGTGGATTATGATGAGAAAGTACGCCAACTTCTGGAGGACCCTGCATACAGGATTCTGGAGTGTGACCCCACGGACAAGGTGGCCAAGAAGACTAGTGCTCTCTTGAAGGAAACAGGGATGCCTGATAAGATCATCAGACAACTACGGGAAAAAGCGCCAGTGCCACCTAGACTGTATGGTCTGCCTAAAATACTCAAGGAGGGCGTGCCCCTACGTCCAATTGTCAGTAATATTGGGGCTCCTACGTACACAACAGCCAAGTACTTGAAAGGTCTCCTGTCTCCATATGTGGGCAAATGTATTCACCACATCCGCAACTCAGAAGATTTCCTGCAACGCCTCAAGCAACTGCACATCACAGATTCGGACATCATGGTCAGTTTTGATGTGGTATCGCTGTTCACCAGGGTCCCACTGAAGGACTCACTAGAACTGATTGCTGAGAAATTTGACGGTGCTCTGTTGGACTTGTTCAGTAATACACTGCCATCCACGTATTTCCTGTACAGAAACCAATATTATGAGCAAACTGAAGGTGTAGCTATGGGCAGCCCACTGTCCCCTGTGGTTGCCAACATGTTTATGGAGAGTTTTGAGGAGAGGGCATTGGAGACAGACACATTTAAACCCACATGCTTCTTTAGGTATGTGGATGACACCTTCGTGATCTGGCCACATGGGATGGACAGGCTCAATGAGTTTCTTGAACATCTTAACTCATGCCACCCTAATATCAAGTTCACCATGGAACTGGAGAAGAATGGCCAGCTGCCATTTCTGGATGTACTAGTCCAGAGGAAAGCAGATGGATCAATTGGCCACAGTGTGTACCGAAAACCAACACACACTGATTTATATCTGCAGGCCAGCAGCTGTCACCACCCTGCACAGAAGAATGGGGTTCTGAAGACTTTGGTCCACAGAGCACATGCCCTGTCAGACCAAGAGAATCTACCTATAGAGATAGAACGTCTCAAAACAGTTTTCTCCAAGAATGGATACACGGACAGACAAATTGAGAGGGCACTCCAACCAGCCACCATACCACAGGTTCCTGAAGAAGACCAAGATGAAACAAAGAAGGTGGCATATCTGCCCTATGCTGGCTCTATTTCTGCCAGAATCAGTAGGATCCTCCGTAAACACAATATCAAGTGTGTTTTCTGTCCATCCAACAAGATTGGGGGACTATTGGGGAGTGTCAAAGACGACCTGGGGTTACGAAAACCAGGGATTTACAATATACCTTGTCAATGTGGCAGGTCCTACATTGGCCAGACGACAAGAACTGTGCAGATCAGGTGCAAAGAACATCAGAGGCACACTAGATTAAGACAGGTGACTAAGTCAGCCATTGCTGAACACTGTCTAGAACTAGATCATGCCATGAAGTATGAGGATACCAGGATTCTAGCACAAACACCCAGATTTTGGGACAGTGTTATAAGAGAATCGATAGAAATTAAAATGGCTGACGATCTTATGAACCGTGACACAGGGTACCAGCTAAGCAAAGCCTGGGATCCGGCTCTGGAATTGTTAAAGGAGCAATGGGGCCAGCTGCAACACTGCACAAACAGAAGAACCAGAGACATGGAGATGGAAAACGAGCCCCTGACGGACTGCCAGGAGCACCAGACCGAAGTTGGAACACCCAGAAGTGGGACTGGTGGGCGCGGACCGCAGAGGGAACATCCAGAGCCGCAGTGGATGAAAAACGGAGCGGCAACGCTCCAACAGGTCGTGGTGAGCGGGCGCGGACCGCAGGGGGAACACTTGGTACCCCAGACCGTAGATGAAACCCCCAGGAGCGGGAGCGGGGTTGGTGGGCGCGGACCGCAGAGGGAACACCTAGAACCTTAGCGGACGGAAAATGGAGCAGCAACGCTCCAGCAGGTCGTAGGGAATGGGCGCGGACCACAGAGGAAGCGCCTGCAGCCGTTGGCGGAGGGGGAAGGCCATAGGCATAAATAATGGACCAGGTCCACTCGATGGACCAGGTCCACTCGAGGAGCACAAAGAGCGGCCTGAGCTGGCGAGGTGAGCGCATCGCTGGTGTTGCGCGCTTCGCTTACTCGGCCGTTGAGAGCTCGTGAAGAGGTTTTCTGTGCTGTGGGCGCTGCGGAGAGCAAATTGTCGTGCGTTGTTTTGACAACGCGTGCAAATTGTCGTGTTCCGCGCCTCGCAGCATGGGAAAGAAGCGTGCGCAGAGGAAACCTGCCGCTACGAAGGGTCCTTCGGTTGTGCAACTCACCGAGTCTGCCGACCGTGCAAGGAACTCTCGAGAAGACGAGTCGCGGCCTGTCCCCCCTTTGTACGTCAAGTGCAAAGGCGGGTGGACAGCGCTGTTCGACACCATGACGAGCTGCGCTCGGAACGAGGTGGTCTACGAGTCTGTCGATACAGACTCGCTGATCTGCGTTCGAGCCGCAAACGTGGCCGACCACAGGGCGATCAAGGTCGCAGTGGCCGACCACGTCGTCGACGCGCCGCCGGCGCGTGAGAAGGCACCTTCCGTAGGAAGGATGAAGACGACTAAGGCACTCCTCAGGGGGTTGCCTTGGTGCTGTGATGAGGCAGCGGTCCGGGAAGGGCTGCTGCGAGCCGGGTTTGGTAGTGCAGCCGCAAGGTTGCACAACCGAACCAACAGGAAGAGGGCGCCGCTCTATGCCGTGACCGTGCAAACGGTCGACGGCGGGAGTGACATCTTCGACTTGCGGAAGTTGCTGGGCTTCCCGGTTACGACAGAGGCTCTCCCGACCGCCATGGATCCTCAGCCCCAGTGCTTCAGGTGCCAGGGCGAGGGCCATGTTGCGAAGTATTGCCGCAACGCGGCGCGGTGCGTCAAGTGCTCAGGTGAGCACGACAGCCGCGCTTGCGACCGCGGCAGCAACGCTCTGCCGACATGTGTCCGGTGTGGCGGCCCGCACGTCGCCAGTTGGCGCGGCTGTTCGGCTTTCTCAAGCCGCAGCCGTGCCGGGGGCGGCGAAGCGGCCGCGGCCGCACCGACGCAGCAGCAGAAGAGAAGACGACGCCGGAAACGGCGTAGGGCGCAGAACAGCCCGGCGCAGCTGAGGGACGGCGCAGCAGCAGATCCACCTGCCAGGGGCAGGGACGGCCGCTCGGAAACGAGCAGCCAGGACGCAGCTCGCCTTCCTGCGAAGAGATGTGACCTCGAACTCGGCACCGCCGTGAAGGAGGCCACAGCAGCCCTCAAAGCCGTCATGGCGGCGGAGAGGGCTGCCTTCGCAGCCGCCGTGGCTGCAGAGAAGGAAGAGGCCTTGAGGCAACTGCGAGCAGTTTTCGCCCAAGGCCTCAGCGCAGTCGTACCTGCGAACACTCCTGCGACCTCGCAGAAGGACGTTCGCGCGCCTGTCCCAGCTCTTGTTCCAGCAGCAGCGCGGGTGAGAGGCGCAAAGAAGAAGAAGACAACCGCCGTCGCAGAGGAGCCGCTGGCGACGCCGACTGCTACGGGACCGGGCCCCGCAAGGGGTCGAGGAGCCAATAGGCCAGTCTTCATCGCAGAAGCGTCGCCGCCCTGCCGCGCCGAATTTGTATGTTACAGGGAGTAAGCCACTGCGGCCGGCCCAGGAGACTACAAGCGAGCCCAGCCGCAGCACCGGACTGCCCCAGCTAACAACCACGCAGTACATAGGTAACGTTGCACGATACCTCACGCTAACCCCCCTCACCTTGCATGCTCTGTCGCAGCTAGCAAGCCGCTACTGCCCTTACCACCCGTCCTACTGTCGCAGAGGTTTTTTTCCCTTGGCGCTGGCCTTGGCACTTTTTTTCCTCTGCTCTTAAAACCGCTACCCTTCGATCGTTTTCGACCACTACTATCTCCTGATGGACCATGTTAATGAGTAGTCTTACCCAGACGCATGGATAACATCACAGCCTGCATCCTGTGACGCCTGATTCAAAACTAACATGCTTACGGAGGTGACAGTAAAACTTTTGTGTTGGTCACCTCGTTGGTGCGGGCGTGGAGGGGCCCCATCCTTAAATGTTAAAACTCGAGGAGCAGTCTCAGGTCGCACCTGATGAAGGTTACGAGCTACGTGACCGAAATATCGTGCAAGTACGACGCTGATATCCGGCAGAACACCCGACAACCCAAGATGTCATTAGATCGCCGGGAAAGCCTGAAGAGTTACAGCTAGCAATGTAATTATAACAAAAATTGATTTTACGTTCCTCATTACATATTTCATATTGATAACATTCCCTACATTTGGCACTTTTGAACAAGTATCACAAGCTTCAATATCGACTTTCAATTGTTTTTTTTTTTTTGGTGGAAACTACATTGTGATCCTAATCACGCACAAACTGTAGAAAGATGCATAGCACAGAACAGCTTATTACTAAATATTACTTTCTTTCCTACATTTATCACACAGAAAATTATTCTTTTATTATGGGCAGAAACGAACAATATAAATACTTCTAGAAGAAACGGAGCAATGTTTCTCAAGAATGTAATCGCCCTGTTGACAATAAATTAATAGTTCATCTGCTTATTGCCATTGTCGTATCACTTACTGCAAGGAGAAAATAAATCGATATTTTTGAGTTGATTTCTTTCGATTTGTCACTCAAACAAAAGCAAAATATCGAAGTTGTTGTAGCAAAGTTAACATGTTTTCTAAGAAACCCCCGTCTGTCCCCTCTCCACCCTCCTCGCCCATCTCCCTGGGAACCCCCCTGATCAAAACAAGCACACTTTTGATATCAATGTGACTGAATAATTAATTTAATCGATCAATTAATTAACCAATCCCCCTCTGGAAAGCCCCCAGCCTTCCCCTCCCCTCCCCCAGCTGGAAATTGGTGGGAAAAAGATTCAGTTGACTGCCCATTTGGTGGGAAATCAATTACAGTATGTGGAATGTTGTTTAAATAATTTAGACAATGTGTGGAATATGGTTTATTTAAAACGTTTATGGGACACAACGATGTGTCTGGAATATAGTTTATTTATTTATGTAGAGAATTTGGTGGGAAATCGATTGCAGTGTATGGAATATTATTTAAACGACTTAGACAATGTGTGTAATATTGTTTATTTAAACAATTTATGGGATACAAGGCGGTATATGAAATATTTAAACAATTGCGACTCTATTTCATTCCGATCGTGTAAGGATACCAGTGCATTCGAGAGACGCCTTCCTTCCAAAGCAAATACCTGGCTGGGAATCGATCCTGAAATACTGCTGAAGCTAATAAATAATTAATTTCCGGTTACATGCTCGTGATGTTGGGGATATAAGGTTGATGCGGTAGGTGACTCAAAATACACTTTTAAAAGAAAATCATTGCATACAAAGAGAGAGAGAGAGAGAGAGAGAATGAGATATATATATATATAGAGAGAGAGAGAGAGAGAAAGCTGTAGTTTGCTTAACAGATGACAGGAACTAGTGTGAAATATTTCATTACGCCAAGGACTCTAAACTGCCCCCAGTCTTTCTGGTGCAATTTTCTTGTGGTACACTTCACAAACAGCATCAGGAGTTATTACATCTAGTGTTTAAGTAATGTGTAGTATATTGTCACATACATAACTTGAAACGTCACAGGAACTAATATGAAAAGTCCCCTTTGAAAAATTTATACAAGACTGTGCTTATACTGACACACAGTATTTTTAGCGCAACGCAATCTGACTTTCAAAATTCCCTACAAAAGAATGGCCCTGACTAACATTAAACTATACCTTTCACAAATCACTTACCTCACAAAAATCTTCGCTGCTCAAGCTACTGCAATACAGCGAGCGCCACTACTGCCAGCTAAATAAAAGATTCAAACTATGGAAGGCACTAACTACTGATAGGGATAGTTAGCAAATGAAAGATATTAATAGAGAACAAAGAATGTATTTACCTTGATATCATCATATATATAGCAGTTCATGACAAATTACAAAACTCCGCCATCTCTCTCCCCACATCCACCACTGCTGGCGGCTCACCTCCAACTGCGCAACGCTACGCGCTGTTCACAGCCAGCTGCCTAACACTACAATGGCGAGTATTACAACAATGCAAAACAGCCACAGGCTGCACACAGCACAGCCAGTGATTTTCATGCAGAGGTGGCGTTACCAATAAAAAAACCTAAACAGCCTACTTACAACTTCACAAACAGCATCAGGAGTTATTACATCTAGTGTTTAAGTAATGTGTAGTATATTGTCACATACATAACTTGAAACGTCACAGGAACTAAACATACCACTACACACAGAGAATGAGCTTTGCTGATGACATAAGAATATTTAAACAATTTGCAATGCAGTTACAAATTTTATTCTGAGGAATACCACCATCACACATGAACATGGATCAAGATTGCGGTACACTTTTGAAACCTTTCCTGAACACATCGCGCGCTTTCGTGGGAAATACCACATCCTTCCCTTGTCTTTAAGCACGAGCTGCTTGAGGGGTTACTAAATCCAATTGAATATGTCTCTAAATGCACTTTCAGAAAAATCGCTGCGCAGTAGTCTGCTTCAGTTTTGCGATGTATAATGACGCACTTGAACACAGACTCTAAAAAGAGCGCAGCACACTTGTGAAACCTCCCAAAACACTTCACTCACTTTTGCAACGAACCAATACATAGCAGTAGCAGTTGACATGGCTAGATGTTGAAGATCACTATCGGTCAGGAATTGGACGTCGCGATTGGGTATTTAAAGTACAGGGTGATTCAAAAAGAATACCACAACTTTAGGAATTTAAAACTCTGCAACGACAAAAGGCAGAGCTAAACGCTATCTGTCTGCGAATTAAGGGAGCTATAAAGTTTCATTTAGTTGTACATTTGTTCGCTTGAGGCGCTGTTGACTAGGCGTCAGCGTCAGTTGATGCTAAGATGGCGACCGCTCAACAGAAAGCTTTTTGTGTTATTGAGTACGGCAGAAGTGAATCGACGACAGTTGTTCAGCGTGCATTTCGAACAAAGTATGGTGTTAAACCTCCTGATAGGTGGTGTATTAAACGTTGGTATAAACAGTTTACAGAGAATGGGTGTTTGTGCAAAGGGAAAAGTTCTGGACGGCCGAGAACGAGTGATGAAAATGTAGCACGCATCCAGCAAGCATTTGTTCGCAGCCCAGGAAAATCGACTCGCAGAGCTAGCAGAGAGCTGCAAATTCCATAATCAACTGTATGGAGAGTCCTACGAAAAAGGTTAGTTATGAAACCTTATCGTCTGAAATTGGTTCAAGCACTGTCTGCAGCTGAGAAGATTAAAAGAATCGATTTCTGTGATGTTATCCTTGCTCAAATGGAAACAGATGAATTTTTCGTTTCAAAGATTGTGTTTAGTGATGAAGCAACTTTCCACACTAACGGGAAAGTCAACCGTCACAATGTCTGTCCGTAACTACCTAAACGTCAACTACCCGAGGCGATGGATCGGCCGTCAGGCAGCCCGTGACAGAGCACTTCATCACTGGCCTCCAAGAAGCCCTGATCTTACCCCCTGCGATTTTTTCTTATGGGGGTATGTTAAGGATATGGTGTTTCGGCCACCTCTCCCAGCCACCATTGATAATTTGAAACGAGAAATAACAGCAGTTATCCAAAATTTTACGCCTGATATGCTACAGAGAGTGTGGAACGAGTTGGAGTATCGGGTTGATATTGCTCATGTGTCTGGAGGGGGCCATATTGAACATCTCTGAACTTGTTTTTGAGTGAAAAAAAACCTTTTTAAATACTCTTTGTAATGATGTATAACAGAAGGTTGTATTATGTTTCTTTCATTAAATACGCATTTTTAAAGTTGTGGTATTCTTTTTGAATCACCCTGTACTATAGAATTCCTAAATTTAATCTCTACACTACTTTCGGAAGGGAGGGGAAGAGGAAGCGAAGGAGGAAGAGTCTACTGCATGACAGGATAGAGATAACAGCAAATATTACTGCAAGACAGTGCAGGATGCATTGAGAAGCACTAAACGCGACACTCTTAATCCACGGTCCAGTCCGTAGCAGTAGTTGTCATGGCCAGATGTCAGAGATCGCTAAACACTCGCAGAACTCGTGCACTAATATCCCGAGGTCCACACGCAGTGCGACTATCCCATCTTACGCCGCTGGCATCAATGCTCAAAGGTCGGTGAAAACTGCTGCCGCGTCTGAAGCTGCAGAAGTGGAAATATGTATATGCCAGAGTGCAACACCCCCAGCCATGGAAGGCTGAATTAGGTAATACACCTTATTTTATTACGATGTTTGTTCCTCCCCGTGTAGGTGGGACATTAAAATATCGTTAAAAAATATCACCACAGCGCTCCAACTCAAGAATCATATCTATGGTACCCTAACCATCTCTTCCACTCGCCAGGAGGCAAATCACTAATACCAAATTGATAGCCTAATTAATTAAATTGATCATTTGACTCACTTTTCTTGGCGAGTGTAGCTCAAATGAGAATTCCTGGAGGGAAGACGATGTTCTTTTCGAGGAACACTATTGAAAACAAACATTTTAAGCTGATTGCAGGAGGATTCTACCGCCAATAACATAAATTTCGCGTAAGGACTCCGCTATTAAAAACACAATCACAACGATATGTTACTGTTGCCCTGCATAAAAAGCGGTCTTCGTTATACAGGCATTCACAAGAATCGCTGATAGCAGTACGCTTTCTGGTAGAAATGGTGTCTGCAATTTGGAATCAAGTCTACCCATTGAACCACAGATTTGCACTGGATCCTGTGGAGATGTATATTAACGATTACAGCCACTGGTGAATCATACTTGAGACACTCATATCTCGAAACGAGTCACCTTTCTGTTTTTTTTAACCAATCTGCTACAGCAAAACTCCAGCGCAGTTTCTTAGGCAGTCCCTTTCTATCTTGTATCTGTTACTCAGTCTCTGCTCCACCATTGGTCCAGTTTTGTCGATGTGTTCATCCCAATTTAGGTCGAAACTGAACAGAAGTTGGAGAACCATATATCTACCACCTTCTGCATCTGATGGAGAAAAGACTCTACATTATATGGAAACTGGATGAAGGGCAAGGATTTTGCTACTGCATTGCGGCCCGACTCCAAACTACATACAGGAACTGGAATCTGAAGGAGATCTGCATCTCTCAGGGTACATTCATGTCTGTCCCCCAAACATTCTCTCTAACCTCGTTATTTTGTACCATCCAACAACGAAAACTATGAAATATAAAAACTCCACTAACATCATCTGGTACGGAACTTGATATTACCGTCGCCGTGTCTTCCGATTCTTGAAAGCAAATACCGGCTGCGTGCTGACATTGGCCACATGTGATGATCCCATTAAATATAAATGTATTGACCCACTGGAGCAGGTGGCCATTAATTGAAGTCGTTCCCACAGACCATAAAGTTTCGTGGCCTGTGCTGTAGGAGGACGATATCCCACAGACCATCAGTCACAAGAGAGGATCCCTGAGTTGTTGCTTGATACATTGTTTTTTTCTGCTCCAACACATCAAAGCAGTGTATGATTACAACTTTTTACATTGCAATCCATTTTTTTTCTGGCGCAACTTCATGCTGTATCTTGTTCTAAACTGACATTAACACGTATTGATCCATTGGCTCTCACAGAAAACTGGACGTTGCATGGTGTAAATTATGTTGCTGCTTCTACAACACACAGGATGACTGACATAAAAGAAAGAGGCTTCTTAATGAAAAAAATGCAGTAGACATCACTACATATGTAAACTGAAAGAGTTTTGCGGCACTGTGTAGCAATTCCAAACACCTGCCCGAAGGTGATTGATGACCTCTACATTTAATCTCATCTTTCACAGTGTTTGGGCAGCAGAGGTCTCAGTGTTCTGTTTTGATTGATTCCTCATACTGCAGTCGTGTATACGATCACTGTTTCAGTGCAGGCCATCCCTGGAAGGAGTTACTCCCTCTAAGACACTCTTTCCATCTCAAGTGGGTGATGTCAGTTTATCATTATGTGGTAATCAACAGTGTACCAGTGAATGGATGGGATGGGAAAGATACCGTCTATGTACCACAATAAGTACCACAGTTGACAGCGCCATCAATCTTAGCAATTTTACCAGTTTTTCCGTAGTTTCAGTGCTGACCAATGACGTAGCAGCTTGCTTCCCAGTTTCTGTATCATTGCTAAATAAGCACTACTTGAGTGTCATGTACTAGATTGCGAATATGACTGTACAGTATATCCGTTCATGGTAAATTCTCGAATATATACAAACAGTATACTAGACGTCATCCTATACTGATCTACATATTTCTAAAACTTCGATCATATTGCCTAATTCACGATTACGATTGCCCATTTTCCCTATGTGGACGGGAGTCACAGAGCATTCACACATTCTTAGGATAAAATTAGAGACTGAAAGATCTCCTTACGTTGTCCTTGACCAAGCCTCCCTGCAACACAATCACTGATTTAATTTGCAGCTGACCAGAAGTAGACTGCTACATTCCAATTCTCATGAAGGAACAGAACGAGCAGAGTCCATAACTACTGTATGGTGGAGATTGTTCCACAACAGTCTTCCTAACGACGCCCGTCCAAGTGCACAACTTTTCTTCAAAGTGGCTCTGAGCACTATGCGACTTAACTTCTGAGGTCATCAGTCGCCTAGAACTCAGAACTAATTAAACATAACTAACCTAAGGACATCACACACATCCAAGCCCGAGGCAGGATTCGAACCTGCGACCGTAGCGGTCGCTCGGTTCCAGACTGTAGCGCCTAGAACCGCGTGGCCACTCCGGCCGCCAACATTTCTTCAAGTGCGCGCATGTCGAGGAGGTTAGCACCCCTAATCGTTGTATAGTAGATATGAGAGTGTTGTAATGATATATAACAGACAGTTAGGAAGAAGAAACGTGTGGTTTATGCGTAATGGAGCTCCAGACAGACGTAGTTTAAAGCATTTTACGTAAATAACTGCGCTATCAATTTTGAAGTATTGTTCTAGTGTCTGAGGTCAGTACCAAGACGGTATTGGTAAGAGAGAAATGATCGTGGAACATAAACACATGCATTCCTAAGGCTACACGGTTCTGCACTTAAAACACGCTATAATGCTAGAGGGGTGCGGTCTCCGACCTATTAGTCATGTGGAATGCAACACTGTTAATATTCCTGTGTAAGAAATATATTCCCAGCACATGACATACATTCTCTCTGAAAGTATCTCTACGATAAACTATGGTGGTAAAGCGCAAAGTGATAAAACTGCTACCTTGCACAGCAAAGAAAACATCGATTCCTTGTAACAAAAACACTACATAGGTTTCCAGAGGTGTATGACGCCTGTTGTTTACGAAGTTCAAGGCCGATTACGGTTTGGAAAGTATGATATGTTCACAACAGTCCTATAAAATGATCCCCTGCAGCCGAAAACGCATGCGAAGAAATAGTGACATCTTAAGAGGAAATAAACACCACAATCAGTAGCCAGAGAAGATGTAACAGTCTTAGCCTCCTCCAGAACATGCAATTTTATTGATTTTGCTCAGTACTCATTTCATGGTACTTGTCTCTAATTTTATGTATTCTCAGTCAATTTCCGTAATTTTACTAGATTTTCGCGATTTTACATATCTCATGGCATTTCTCTCAATTTTTACGTATTTCACATCAATTTTTCCTGATTATACCAAGTTTTCCTCGAATTTTATATAGTTCATGAATTGTAATATTTTTCCAGAGCTTTCCATCTGTATATGGTCAAATTGCTGACATACCCATGATGTGTTGATTTTCTACGAGAATATTGGCGCGGCTTATATGCCAACCTACTAAAAGATTCTGAGACTTGCCCTCTCCCCGATGATCCACATACATGCATTTTGGGTAGGACGAACATGACAAGCGTAGTAACAATCACTTCGGACCAATATGAAACGGAAGTCTCGATTTGTGTCCAAGATGTGACAGAGAAATGGAGTACTCTAGACACGTCTTCATTCATCTAGAGGATGGAACCGAATCAGGTTTTCCACCGATGGCTATGTTTCATCACACATCAGCTGGAAGTTCTGTAATGACTGTGGTATGGAGAGGTCTGTAGTTAACGATCGCAGGTAGATTGTGCTCTAATTCACACACAGAACACGCAGTTCTATATGAATCGATCACAGGTTATACCATGCAACTGATGCACCCCGATAGAACAACGACAACAATGGTTAAATGCGTGTAAATGACCTGCAGAAACCTCTCTCTCTCTCTAGAATGCGTCCTCAGTCTACCATTAAATCATACCTTGTTATAACCGCTCTCAACCGATCACTTCATATACTTTCTATCATCCTTTAACGCAGACCATGACTTCTTTAGATGCAGATGACTCTCTTTTCCAAGAAGGCATCAAAGACAGCAGTCAACTTGCATGTTTTATTATTACCTCAATAGACATACAGTACAATGTTACTAAAAAACTATACAGCAACTGTTTGTAAGGCATTTGTTAGCTGACACCACATGGTTGTGATTGGTAGAGAGTACAGAGAAGCACACTGTAAATACTGACTGTCAAGGTTTGAAACATCTAAACAGTCCTGCACGAGGTCAAACATGCAAACACGGGATCCATCCTATAGCTGTATATTGCAGTTACCCCAGCTAGTAATACAGCCCTCTTTACCTTAGGACACTTTATAAAAATTTATATGGGTGTTGCCGATAACTTTGCAGTCACACCTGGGCTTGTGATCTTTCTCATATTCCTGTTGCTGTCGCATTTTTGCTCCTATGTACAAGAATTTTCCTGCACCAAGCAGAAGACAGTCAAGTACTCCCTCATACGTCCTCAGTTTCCCCTGAATTTTGGTCAATTTTTCCTCAGTTTATACGTATTTTCCGTATTTTTCGTAACTTTATCGATTTTATGTCATTCTGCACATGGGACCACGGCATCGCTTCTCGCAATGTATTCTAAAATTGCTTATAAATGTAGTACAGTTGTCAACACCTAGCGTAAATGAAATATTTTTCTGGTCGGACGGCGGAGTATAACACTATACTCAAATGCATCCAATCGCTTCCAGACACATATTCTACAGTTGCAGTACATTTGCTCTGTTTCCAGTATGTTTGTGTCTTTACATATTTCTCAGAGTAGACCCCAGTTAGTGTCTGAGTGTGGATCTGCCATCTGTTACATCCGGAACGATGTTTGGAAGCCTATCCACAATATGCCATGTCCAAGATAGGATTTGAAGGTAGATGTACAGACACAGACATACAGAAAACAGAGCAAACACACCGCAGCTATAGAATATGGGGAATTGCGACAGAGTCTATCGGATATGGTCCTCCTACAGTACAGGCAATGAAACTTTATACTGGTCTGTGAGAACGACTTCCATCACTGACCACCTCCTCCAGTGGGTCAAAGCATTTTTTATATTGTCAATGCTGACACACAGACGGTATTTGTTTTCAGTATATCAGAAGACAGGGCCACAGTAATATCTCATCGAGCTCTCTACTGGATGACGTTATTTCTCTGTTGGATGGTTCAAAATAACGAGGACAGAGAGAATGTTTGGGCGACGGACATGAATGCAGCCTGAGAGACGCAGATCTCCTTCAGACTGCATTGTATTTGTATTGTATTTTAACCGGGGACCTAGAAACGACGGAGAGGCTCCGTCCCCGCCGCAGCCGCAGTGGTCTACACCCCCACGACGACTACCGCAGTCCACTTCACCCCTCCGCCGCCCCACACCGAACCCAGGGTTATTGTGCGGTTCGGCCCCCGTTGGACCCCCCAGGGAACGTCTCACACCAGACGAGTGTAACCCCTATGTTTGCGTGGTAGAGTAATGGTGGTGAACGCGTACGTGGAGACCTTGTTTGCGCAGCAATCGCCGACATAGGGTCACTGAGGCGGAATAAGGGGAACCAGCCCGCATTCGCCGAGGCAGATGGAAAACCGCCTAAAAACCATCCACAGACTGGCCGGTTCACCGGACCTCGACACAGATCCGCCGGGCGGATTCGTGCCGGGGACCAGGCGCTCCTTCCCGCCCGGAAAGCCGTGCGTTAGACCGCACGGCCAACCGAGCGGGCTCAGACTGCAGTACCTGTATGTAGTTTGGAGCCGGACCGCAATAAAGTGGCAAAATCCTCGTCCTTCACCATGTTCCCATATTATATGGAGTCTTCCTAACTTTTTCGTACGAAACACCACCATGACTGCTCATACAGCTTTTTTTCTACTACCTCTTGTTGCAGGAGAAAGCGTCGTATGGCGCTCGTCTTGCACATTTTACGTGGCTGGTGGTATTATGGCAGCATGTTCCTATTTCCACTGAATGGTAAAAACACGGTCCTTTCGCATTAACTCAGCTTACCGTTTTCTGCATCGTATGCAAAAGTTGGTAGATATATCGCTCTCGGACTTCAGTTTCGACTTAAACTGGGATGAAGACATCGACAAAACTGGAGCAATGGCGGGGCAGAGACTGTGGAACAGATACAAGATGGAGAGGGACTTTTTACAAAACTGCACTGGAGTTTTGCTGTAGCAGATTGGTTCGAAAAAAAAAAGACAGGTGACTCGTTTCGAGATACGAGAGTGTCACCAGTTTCTTTAATCAATAGTACCCAATGCAAATCTGTGGTTGAATGGGTAGACTTGATTCCAAATTGCAGACAGCATTTCGACCAGAAAGTGTAATGCTATCAGTGATTCTTGGGTATGCCTGTAGAACCAAGATTGCTTTTTATTCAGGGCAACAGTAACATAGTCGTTGTAATCGTGTTTTTAATAGCGGAGTCCTTATGCTATCTGTATGTTATCGGTGGTAGAATTCTTCAGAAGTCAGCTTAAAATGTTGGTTCTCAATAGTGTTCCTCGAAAAGGACATCGTCTTACTTTCAGGGACTCTCATTTGAGCTACCTGGTGAATATAATCTGACTCCTACACTCGCCAAGCAAAGTGAGTCTCATGATCAATTTAATTAATTAGCCTATCAATTTGATAGGCGAATGAAAGCAATGGCTAGGGTAGCACAGATATGACTCTTAAGTTGCTGTGCCGATATCGTTTGACGACATTTCAATTCATGAAGTTATGTGTAATATAAACCTAATATTTACAGCTTCTCTATGCTGTTACCTTAGGAGACTTCGTAGGTGACTAAGTATATGGTTACTTTAAGGGAGTTCGAAAGTCAGGGGGCATCCTGTGACAGAGGGAGATCTTAGCACTCCATCATTGGCCAAAAATGAGTTTAACATCGTAGTCCTGTGATGCATGACGTAACAGGTAAGAAAAGATCTTTTCCTACCTGATGATAGAATACTTAGAGATATTGTAGCCTATGCCATACTGTTACAGGATTTTCACAACAAGCAACGATACTTCAGCGATGTGAAAAAGCGTGAATGCTCCGATTTCACGTCTTCGAAAACGACTTGTATAGAAGAGAAATCTATATTTCGCATGAGAAATTCGAGGTTTATGCTCAACATCATCGCGTCTCGGATTCGGTAAAGTGGATTTTTTAAATAGGGTGGTCTAAGTCGGGGTGGAATTGGTTACAACTACTGTATACGTCCAAGTTCCAGCTGTTTGCTTCGCAGTGCACTGCAGCTGGCTGCGTGGGCGGTCACAAGGAATCGGTAGCCAGAAGTAATGGGTTAGATCAGCCTGTGATGGGTTGTTAGCTACAAAGAATGAGCTTGTCTTTGGTAGCGGGGGCTAGCGAAGTCATCAGTGTTCCGGGTGAGCAGCGACAGAAGCAGAAGTGTTGCGTGAGAAGATTTCGAATGACGGGTGTTTGCTCTGGACGTTTTGATAGCATCGGGATTCCAAGCACTCCGGTCGTCGTCGGGCGCCTTCCATGGCTGGGAGTGGTGCACTCGAGCATATACGCGCATCCACGGCTGTGGTAGTTTTCACCGACCTGTGAGCGTTGGTGCCAGCTACGTAAAACGGGATCGCCGCACTTCGTGTGTACCTCGGGATATGAGTGCGCGGGATCTGCGTGTGTTTCAGCGGTCTCTCACATCTAACCATGACAATTTCTGCTACGGACCAGATCGTATTTTTTGTGTGTCGTGTTTAGTGCTTCTCAATGCATCGTAGTGGACTCTGCATTACAGTCGTGTTTGTTGTTGTCTTTATCCTGTCATGCAGTAAGTTCTTCCTCCTCCTCCTCGTCCTCCTTCCGAAGATAGCGGAGAAAGCAATTTAGGAATTCTATAATACTTTAAAAACCCAATCGCGACGTCAAATTCCAGACTGATAATGATCTCCAACATCTAGCCATGACAACTGCTGCTGCTACGGATTGGATCGTTGCAAAAGTGCGTGAAGCGTCTTAGGAAGGTTTCACAAATGTTCAACTGTGGTGGTATACAGCGCAAAATTGAAGCAGACTACTGTGCATCGATCTTTTTGAAAGTATGTTTAAAGACATATTCAATTGGATTTAGTAACTCCTGAAGCAGCTCATGCTCAAAGACAAGGTAAGGTTGTTGTATTTCCCACAAAAGCTCCTTAGTGTTTCAGGGAAATTTCACAAGTATGGCGCAATATTTTTAGTGTCTGTGTTCAACTGTGGCGGTATACATAGCAAAATTGAAGCAAACTATACGCTGCGATCTTTGTGAATGTGTATTTAGAGACACATTCAATTGGATTAGTAGCTCCTGAAGCAGCTTTTGCACAAAGACAAGGAAAGGATGTGGTAACTCCTACAAAAGTGCGCATAGTGTCTCAGGGATGACTTCACAAGTGTACCGTGATTCTTTATAGAGGCCTCGATTAAGTGCGACGGTGGTATTCCGCGGAATAAAACATGTAATTATATGACAAATTGTTTCAATATTCTTGAATAATCTGCAAAACTCAATCTCTTTGTGCCGTGCTACATTTAGTTCCTGTGACATCTTCAAGTTATGTACATCACAATATTCAGCATATTATTTAAATAGCAGATGCAATAAATCCTGAAGCAATTTGTGAGGTTTACCACAAGAAAACTGCGCCAGGAAGTCTGGGGCAGTTTAGATTCCACGGTGGAATGAAATATCTTATGCTAGTTCCTATGTCACCTGTAAAGAAAACTAAAACTCTCTCTCTCTCTCTCTCTCTCTCTCTCTGCATGCAACGATTTTTTTAAGCCTATTTCAAGCCACCTGCTACTAGCTTTGTGACATCGTCAGTTTGTGTGTGCGAAATAGGTACTGCGTCCATCTTATATCCCTCATATCACCATCATGTAACCGGAAATTAATTGTTGTTGTTGTTGTGGTCTTCAGTCCTGAGACTGGTTTGATGCAGCTCTCCATGCTACTCTATCCTGTGCAAGCTTCTTCATCTCCCAGTACCTACTGCAACCTACATCCTTCTGAATCTGCTTAGTGTATTCATCTCTTGGTCTCCCCCTACGATTTTTACCCTCCACGCTGCCCTCCAATACTAAATTGGTGATCCCTTGATGCCTCAGAACATGTCCTACCAACCGATCCCTTCTTCTGGTCAAGTTGTGCCACAAACTCCTCTTCTCCCCAATCCTATTCAGTACCTCCTCATTAGTTATGTGATCTACCCATCTAATCTTCAGCATTCTTCTGTAGCACCACATTTCGAAAGCTTCTATTCTCTTCTTGTCCAAACTATTTACCGTCCATGTTTCACTTCCATACATGGCTACACTACATACAAATACTTTCAGAAATGACTTCCTGACACTTAAATCAATACTCGATGTCAACAAATTTCTCTTCTTCAGAAACGCTTTCCTTGCCATTGCCAGTCTACATTTTATATCCTCTCTACTTCGACCGTCATCAGTTATTTTGCTCCCCAAATAGCAAAACTCCTTTACTACTTTAAGTGTCTCATTTCCTAATCTAATACCCTCAACATCACCCGACTTAATTCGACTACATTCCATTATCCTCGTTTTGCTTTTGTTGATGTTCATCTTATATCCTCCCTTCAAGACACCATCCATTCCGTTCAACTGCTCTTCCAAGTCCTTTGCTGTCTCTGACAGAATTACAATGTCATCGGCGAACCTCAAAGTTTGTATTTCTTCTCCATGGATTTTAATACCTACTCCGAATTTTTCTTTTGTTTCCTTTACTGCTTGCTCAATATACAGATTGAATAACATCGGGGAGAGGCTACAACCCTGTCTTACTCCCTTCCCAACCACTGCTTCCCTTTCATGTCCCTCGACTCTTATAACTGCCATCTGGTTTCTGTACAAATTGTAAAGAGCCTTTCGCTCCCTGTATTTTACCCCTGCCACCTTTAGAATTTGAAAGAGAGTATTCCAGTCAACATTGTCAAAAGCTTTCTCTAAGTCTACAAATGCTAGAAACGTAGGTTTGCCTTTCCTTAATCTTTCTTCTAAGATAAGTCGTAAGGTCAGTATTGCCTCACGTGTTCCAGTATTTCTACGGAATCCAAACCGATCTTCGCCGAGGTCGGCTTCTACTAGTTTTTCCATTCGTCTGTAAAGAATTCGTGTTAGTATTTTGCAGCTGTGGCTTATTAAACTGATTGTTCGGTAATTCTCACATCTGTCAACACCTGCTTTCTTTGGGATTGGAATTATTATATTCTTCTTGAAGTCTGAGGGTATTTCGCCTGTTTCATACATCTTGCTCACCAGATGGTAGAGTTTTGTCAGGACTGGCTCTCCCAAGGCCGTCAGTATTTCCAATGGATTGTTGTCTACTCCGGGGGCCTTGTTTCGACTCAGGTCTTTCAGTGCTCTGTCAAACTCTTCACGCAGTATCGTATCTCCCATTTCATCTTCATCTACATCCTCTTCCATTTCCATAATATTGTCCTCAAGTACATCGCCCTTGTATAGACCCACTATATACTACTTCCACCTTTCTGCCTTCCCTTCTTTGCTTAGAACTGGGTTGCCATCTGAGCTCTTGATATTCATACAAGTGGTTCTCTTCTCTCCAAAGGTCTCTTTAATTTTCCTGTAGGCAGTATCTATCTTACCTCTAGTGAGACAAGCCTCTACATCCTTACATTTGTCCTCTAGCCATCCCTGCTTAGCCATTTTGCACTTCCTGTCGATCTCATTTTTGAGACGTTTGTATTCCTTTTTGCCTGCTTCATTTACTGCATTTTTATATTTTCTCCTTTCATCAATTAAATTCAATATTTCTTCTGTCACCCAAGGATTTCTATCAGCCTTCGTCTTTTTACCTACTTGATCCTCTGCTGCCTTCACTACTTCATCCCTCAGAGCTACCCATTCTTCTTCTACTGTATTTCTTTCCCCCATTCCTGTCAATTGTTCCCTTATGCTCTCCTTGAAACTCTGTACAACCTTTGGTTCTTTCAGTTTATCCAGGCCCCATCTCCTTAAATTCCCACCTTTTTGCAGTTTCTTCAGTTTTAATCTACAGGTCATAACCAATAGATTGTGGTCAGAGTCCACATCTGCCCCTGGAAATATCTTACAATTTAAAACCTGGTTCCTAAATCTCTGTCTTACCATTATATAATCTATCTGATACCTTTTAGTATCTCCAGGGTTCTTCCATGTATACAACCTTCTATCATGATTCTTAAACCAAGTGTTAGCTATGATTAAGTTGTGCTCTGTGCAAAATTCTACCAGGCGGCTTCCTCTTTCATTTCTTACACCTAATCCATATTCACCTACTACGTTTCCTTCTCTCCCTTTTCCTACACTCGAATTCCAGTCACCCATGACTACTAAATTTTCGTCTCCCTTCACTATCTGAATAATTTCTTTTATTTCATCATACATTTCTTCAATTTCTTCGTCATCTGCAGAGCTAGTTGGCATATAAACTTGTACTACTGTAGTAGGTGTGGGCTTTGTATCTATCTTGGCCACAATAATGCGTTCACTAAGCTGTTTGTAGTAGCTTACCCGCGTTCCTATTTTCCTATGCATTATTAAACCCACTCCTGCATTACCCCTATTTGACTTTGTGTTTATAACCCTGGCCAGAAGTCTTGTTCCTCCTGCCACCGAACTTCACTAATTCCCACTTACTCATTAATAATATTTAATAATATTTCCGGATCGATTCCCCATCAGCTAATGTCTTTGGAAGGAAGGTGTGTCTTATATGTGCCGACATTCGATAGGTTGTTTCATGCATGCAGAAACAGGAAATGACCACGTGAGATGGCAGCCAACAGCCGATAGCTGAAAGCGATGCCACAAGTGCGATTTTGCTTCCAAGTCCCTCCAGCACACCCTGAGACTGGGCGGCCTGTATGGGCAGAGAGACGTGGGAGAGTTTTTTAGATATGTTTAAGCGGTCAGTGACAGTGTAATTATGTGTTTCCTTATGCAATCGGAATGAAAAAGCGCCACAATTGTCTAAATATTTCTTACACCACCTCGTGTACCACAAACTGTTTAAACAAACAATAGTCCAAAAACTGTATAAATTGTTTAAATGGTATTCCATACACTGCAAACTATTTCCCGCCAAATACTTTAAATAAATGAATTAACTATGTTCCATATACTGCCTCATGTTCCATAAATTGTTTAAATAAACAATATTCCCCACATTGTCTAAATTGTTTAAATAACCTACCATACATTGCAATCGATTTCTTGCCAAATTCTTTACATAAATAAATAAATGATATTCCATACAGAGCTTTGTATCCCATAAATTGATTAAATAAAAATATTCCACACATTGTCTAAATTGTTTAAAGAGTATTTCATACACTGCTATTGTTTTCCCACCAAATGGTCAATCAACTGAGTCCTTTCCCCACCAATTTTCAGGTAGGGGATGGAAGGGGTGAGGCTGTGGTTTTCCCAGATGGGGAGAGGTTAAATAATTGACAAATTTAATTAATTAGTGAATGAAATTGATATTAATGGATGGGAGGGAATGGGAGAGGATGAGAGGGAGGGGAGTTGGAATTGGAGGGGAAGTGGTGGGGGGTTTTGGAAAACCACTTAACTGAACAATATGTTAATGACCTGTCAATCAAAAAGATGGATTATCGGCAGGGGGTCATAATCCACTTAGCAGATCAATTGGTTACGGAACTTTCAGTCAAAAGAGAATAATAAGTTTGTCCCTGAATGTATATTTACCCCTGATGTAGGCAAATCACAATGTGGGATGACACTGCCGTTGCCCTAATACTCATATGTGGCCTGAAGACAACGTTCCCCCACATCCTAGAATCTCTGCATGCTGACTGTCGCATACTACAATAGCTCTAACATTCTTATATAACTGTTTTCGTACATCTTCAAAGAATGGAACAAAAACTTAGCGATTTCAAGGTAATTATCCTTTTTGTGATTTCAGTTCCTCCTATAAACTCTTTCACTACTCTAATTCATTTTTTAACGCTACATAATGTGTTTTATATAATATTTATGTCATTTTATCGAATTTTCATGTATTTTAATGAATTTTTCAGGTATTTTAGGTCATAAAATATCGAGGCCTGCAGTGGCAGATCTTTTTTTATATTCGTAAACTAAATGAATTCTCTCTATGTCCAGCAGCCATATGTCACCTCCCCCCCTCTCCGTGGGCACCTATGCTTCTGTTGCCGACTCTGGTAAGACGTTTTTTTCGATGATATGATTTTTCAAAATTTTTTTGGTATCTAACACTACTCTTTTTCAATGAAACTCATTAATCCGTGAGTTTTCCGGTCTGATCGTACTTCCACCTAACAGCTCTTATTATGCGGTACCTAAGGATGATAAACTAAACAGTCGTCGAGGTTTTTCAACGCTAAACTTTCTCAGTAACTGCTTTTTGTCGTTCGAAACTTCCCGGTTCATTGCAAGATGTAATACATGTACGGAGCCCTTCTGTTTATATTTCGATGTCGTAGTCTTCAGTTCGCGGACTGGTTTGATGCAAATGTCCACTCTATTCTATCCTGCGCAACTTCCTTCATCTCTATACAACTACTGTAGTCTACACGCATTTCAGTCTTGGTCTCATCTAGCTTGACATTTCCTTCCCTCTGTTTGTGGATGACTTTGCAATCTTCTACTCTTCCTCTGCTCTTACAACGACGACGAGACAGCTACAGCTGACCATTAGGAGGTTGGAAACCTGGGCCCAGGCCACTGGTTTTCGGTTCTCTCCTGAGAAGACTGTGTGTGTCAATTTTAATCGTGCTCGTCGGAGTTTTAAATAACCAGAGCTTACAATGGGGGAATGTATTTTACTTTTTCAAGACAGTGCGCTTTTTGGGTCTATTATTTGACTCGAAATTAACATGGCTCCCACACCTGAAAGACCTACGAACAAAGGGCTTCCGGTTGTTGAACATTTTGAAATGTCTTGGCGGAAAAACATGGGGAGCTGACAGGTCCCGCCTCCTACAGTTTTATAGGGCATTTGTTCGATCACGCTTAGACTATGGCAGCGTGGTCTACGGATCGGCCCGTCCTTCTTACCTCCGGATGTTAGATGCTGTCCACCATGCGGGCATTCGGATATCGACTGGGGCCTTTCGGACCAGCCCAGTTCAGAGTCTGTGTGCAGAGGCTGGTGAACCACCACTCTAGATTTGGCGACGTATCCTTTTGGCTCGACAGGCGCTGAAAATCTCAGCGTCGCCTCAGTTGTTGGCATTTAGTTCAGTGATCCAACCCGCCTTCGAACGACTATTCAGGAATCGGCCCCAAGCGACCCAGCCATTTGGTATACGTGCTACGGCCTGTCTCAAGGATCCGGATCTCTCGGGCATGAAAATACACACCAAGGGATGGAACGCATTGCCGCCTTGGTGTCTTCGGAGGCCCAAAGTGATTTTAAGCTTGACGCAACACCCGAAAAATTGTACTCCAGATGTGGTTTTTACAACTTTGTTTTCGTCTATTTTAAGTATGTACCACCGTTTTATCGTTATTTATACAGATGGATCCCACCAGGGGAATGCTCTTGGTTGTTCTGTGGTTTTCCCTCATAGGGTTTTTAAAGTGCGTCTTCCAGAACAATTTACAAATTATGATGCGGAGTTATATGGCATTCTAATGGCACTGGAGAGGGTCACAGACATCACCGTACGAGTTTTCTTGTCTGTTCCGACTCTCTTAGTACACTGCAAGCACTTCACCAAATGTATCCGGTAGACCCGCTGATTCAGCTGATCCATGACTGCTTACAGCGGCTCCTACACCTTGGCAAGGAGGTGATCTTTTGCTGGGTACCTGGCCACGTTGGGATACAGGGTAACGACATGGCTGATAAAGCTGACAAGGAAGCATGTTGGGATTAGCCGAGCGGTCTAGGGCGCTGCAGTCATGGACTGTGCGGCTGGTCCCGGGGGAGGTTCGAGTCCTCCCTCGGGCATGGGTGTGTGTGTGTTTGTCCTTAGGATAATTTAGGTTAAGTAGTGTGTAAGCTTAGGGACACTTTTTTTTTAAGCATGTTGGGATGGTGCTGTCCACCAATGTCCCATCCCGTTGCGTGCCATTATCTCATTTTCTGACAGATGCATCATGTGTCAGTGGGAGGCTGAATGGCTGCAGGCGTCGGACAACAAACTGCGGTTACTCAAACCGACCACAAAAGCTTGGCGGACCTCGTGTCAGCCTCGCCGCTGGAAGGGGCTTTTACCAGACTGCGCATCGGACATAGCCCTTTCACACATAGTTTCCTCCTCCGGGGGGAGGATCCACCTTTCTGTGAAGTTTGTGGCGTGCCGCTTTCAGTTCAGCATATTGTGGCTACGTGTGTCCTGTATACTGATAATAGAGCAGCCCTTGGTCTCGCTGGAGATCTGCCCACCGTCCTCACAGATACCGATACCAGTGTTAACAGAGTGGTGAAAGTTTGTGAACTGTCAGGCCTCATCCCTAAACTGGTGGGGAAGAGCGGCAGACTTTAGTACGTTATAAACTGCTCTGCATGTGGGGACAGCCTTCGTCACCACCCATGAGGTTTCCTGTTGAGTTTTCGTCAGGGCGCTGATGACCGTGATGTCGAGCGCCCCCTCAACTCAACTCATCATCATCATCATCATTTCCTGCTCTTACCAGATTGACGATTCATTGATGCTTCAGGATGTGCCCATCAGCCGATCCCTATTTTTAGTCAGGCTTTGCGATAAATTACTTTTTCCCCTAATCTTCACGAGTCTTCTGTTGCCCCACGTTTCAAAAGATTCTATTCTCTCCTTGCTTGAACCATTTATTTACCCATTACATCTCCATACAAGGCTACACCCCAAACTAAACCTTCATAGAAGTCCTCGTAACACTTGTATTCGATGTTGAAAAATTTCTCATTTTCAGAAACGCTTTTCATGCTATTGCTACTCTGCATTTTATGTCCCCTCAGCTTGGCCAATGTCAGTTAGTTTGGTGCTCAAATAGCAAAAATCATCAACTGCTTTTAATGTCTTGCTTCCTAATTTCATCACCTCATTTAACTGGACTACACATCCGTTTCTTGTTTTGCTTTTGTTGATGTCCATCTTATAATATATTTTTAAAACATTATGCATTCCGTTGAACTGCTCGTGCATCTACTTTGTTGCCGCGGACAGAATTTAGGCATTGTCGAAAAACCTTAAAGTTTACATTTCTTCTCCTCGTTTTCCGTGCTTTCTCAATATCAGATTCAGGAACATCAGGGATAGGGTACAACGCTTTTTACTCCCTTCTCAACTACTGATTCCCTCTCATGTCTGGTTTCTGCAGCAGCTGTACATTACATTTCGCTCCCTGTGTCTTATCCGTGCTATCTTTAGAATTTCAGGGAGTGCAGTATAACATTGTCAAAAAGTTTTCTCTAAATGTACAAATGCTATAAATGCAGTTATTCAACGTGTCTTCTACGATAAGTCGTAGGGTCTGTGCTGTTTCGAGTGTACCTACATTTCTGCGGAACCCAAACTGAGGTCGGTCTCTATCACCTTCTTCATTCTTGTGTAAATAATTCTTGTCAGTATTTTAAAACCATGACTTATTAAACAAACAGCTCGGTAATATTTACACCTATCTTTTTTGAAAGCATGAAACCTACATCGCCTCTGTAAAGCTGTTTCAAGGCCTCTAAAATTCTATATTTGTGTAAAACATACTGTCAGACAATGGATTCTTCCACCGTTGCTTGGTGAATATTTTCATGCTTTTGAATGAAAATACTAATTATATGAATATTGTAAAGTATTTATTTTTTGTAGTTAACTAGTTTTGGTTTTGAAAGCTTTCTTCAGACAGTAACTGGATATCATAGTCAATGACGGTAGCATAATGTTCAGCTCTGGTAGAGACGCTGTAGCTCAGATGTTCGTTGAAAAACTCTTGTATCTCTGATAGTGCACACGCATAAAACGTTATAACTAAGGCGTAGATAAATTTAAAGGGAGATGCAGATGGAAGCTATGGTGCACAGGCTAACCAATCATTTTCCGTACTTACCACATAGTCCTCTACATCTTAGTTTGCTTTATTTAACTTTGATTTTTCTGTGTTTAATAAACTGCTTAAGAGTTTTCGGTTTTGCCGTAAGTGTGTGCTCCTTGAATTTATGAGTAATTCTTTACATACATTTTTACAAATTGTGTATATTATTTGTTACTTGTAACAATAAATAAGTCCTTAGTTACAAATTTCGATTTAATAGCAACACAGTTTAACTGCTAAATCGCATATGGGCAACGTGGACACTTATGCTCCTAAAGTTTTATCGTTTGCTGCTGGCTGCTACATTTGGGTTGCACTATCGGAGGTGGCAGGATTTCGATGCAATGTCTGAGACGAGCTGACGAGCCGTGAGCCACTCAAGAACGGAAGTAAAAACAGAGAACATTCGCAGTCTGCGGTTCAACTCATAAAAATGTCACATTCCTTGAAAATTTATATGATTGGTACTTGCCTGTGTCACTGTCTTCAGTTGTGAGCTACTTCTCAGTTTTAAGAGCTCTTAATAACCGAGTTTCACATGCGCTATGCGAATGGGTTCCATATTAACGATGAACTTTAACGATCTCTGCAGTGTTCTATGTCAACACATACAGGACGCTTCTTCTCACCAATAAAATAAGTGCATTCGTTGTATATTGATGCTGAACATCTCTTAAATTGCTAATTTTTTCCTTACGGAATCAACAAAGTACCTATTGTCTGTTTGATTTATATTTCTGTTCTCGTGAAGAGTGTTTTTACTGTGCTGGCATTGCGAGGAGATACACGATCTTGTAAGTCGCAATGAAATTTTTTTCACGGGAGATCTAGTGAAACAATTATATTTCCTGTAATTTTATGTACCAGTATATCGTATAAGCGATGACACAAGTGATACAAAGTTATTTTGTGATACGTTAACATAAAGCTATAAACGTGCTCTGAAAAAGTTATAAATATGTCTTGTATCTTATATATTAAGTTTCTTTTGGTGTCTTTGTAAAATGTAGAGAATTATCAAGGAACTACTGTAGAATCTTTCCATGTTCATATGATGGAAATTAGATAATCTCTAAAGTCATGTCGCTTTTCTTATCAAGGGAAGATCTATCATGAAACTACTGTAGAACCATCCCATGTTAATATGATGGAAATTAGATAATCTCTCGTCATATTGCTTTTTGTATCAAGGAAAGATCGCAGTTCGTCGAATTTGTGATGTCTATTATAGAAACACCTCACACTTCAGTGTTTACATCGCTGTACTTGTGCTTCGCCGAGTGCCGTCCGTCCGTTAATCTCCGTGTTCGTTCCTATTCCTTGTGATCTGATCGCTCTTTCTTGTCTTGCTGCTGCTACCTGGAATTTCGGTTGTTTAACCGAAATTGCTTCGCTGGATTAACCATGGCTACAAACCTCAGGAAGAATACTCTGGTATTTGCTTTTGACAAGGAATCCCGTCCTGTTCAGCCGACAACCCTGGAAATAGATGACTGGATTACACAGGTAATTGGTCTAAATTCTGAAACCGTCCATACCTGGCAACTGGATCAGGAAAAATACTGTGTTTTTGTCAAGTTAATCAGTGCTTCGACTGTTGATAAAGTGTTACGAAAGTGGGGCTATGAAGTAGATTTTGTGCATAGAAATGGTTATAAAAGTAAGGTTTCCATCTATAGAGCGGACATTCATTACAAAACCGTTCGTGTCTTGAATCTTCCCATTGAAATTGAAAACGATAAGATTAACGAAGCTCTTTCAAACTACGGAGACGTTAAATCAATTGCAAATGAAAGATGGTCGCCTCGCTTTAAACTGCAGTGTTTTAACGGGGTCCGCTGTGTAGAGATGGACGTTAAGACGAATATTCCGTCTCACATAACTGTTTGTGGGTATAAGGCACACATCGTTTATACAGGTCAGGAAGCTACATGTCATATATGTAACGAAACTGGCCACTTCAGACATGAATGTCCGCGGCGAACTGTTGTTCTTAAAAGTAACTTGATACAGCGTCAGAAGCTTACCTTAAATGATCTGTTACCAAAGAATAGCCCGGAACAACTGGTTGAGGATGTTAACGCAACAACTGGTTGAGGATGTTAACGCAGCGGGCCAAGCTGATGTCTCCCTTCACGATAACAGTCAATTTCCCCCGTTAACAACAAAAGGAAACCCTGTTGCCACTACTCGTGAAACTGAAATGCAACCGCAAAAACGACCTCTGGTGATAACTGATAGTTGTTCGGAGGACGAGCTGTCTTGTCCCACTCCCTCACTTCGCAAGCAAAAACAGTGCGATGAGGAGGCAGAGGAACCTGAAGGCCAAATGCGAATGGAAACTAATGAACAGAAAGATAATACACATACGGTACCAGAAAATGAAGAGGGTGTAAACAGCATTAATTTGCAAGAAACATCAGGTGCAGTAGCCGATTGCAAAGATCAGAATCTATCTGTTAATAAACAAATCCAGGGAGAGGTTGCAAAACTGCAGTCTCCATTTGTTTCCCTCGATCAGGAAGTGAGTGAAATTAATAAAGAACGAGGAAGTGGTGGCTAAACTGAAATCACGGTCAACACCTCAGGGCAGGCGCCGGCAACCGAAATTGCGAAAGCGTCTGCTGCTGCTCGAGATAAGCCGCGAAGTAAAATACCGACGCGACCAAATGAGAATGTAGCTCGTAACCAAGGGAAGGGAAAATCCGGTAGGGGCGACGCAAGCCCAAAGAATGTTCAGTCTGAAACGGTCGTACACGAATCACTGGAGGAAAAATCAGAAAGTTCACCGGGAAATCAGTCTGCTTGCGGTACAAGAGAAAACATCAGAAGTAGAAAAAAACGGGACAGTAACTAATAAACTGATTGAAGTGTTATTTCATGTTCAGCCTTCCGAGAAAACTGTTACAACTTAACTGAACCCTGAACCACAGGAAACTAAATTAGTTCATCAAAGCAACTACATAGTGACAGCACAATGACGCAATCTTATTCTGTCACTACTATAAACATAAATAAAATCACGACCGGTTTGAAATTATCGGCCCTTAAGGAATTTTTGTACGAATCCGCGACTGATATTGCCCTGTTCTAATTTCGGATTTGGTAATTCCCGGTTTTGTCAGTTACATAAATGTGTCTCCCGAAACAAGTGTTGGAACAGCTATTTTGGTGAGGGAAGGGATTACAGTAAGCGAGGTGGAACGACTTGAATCCGGAAGGGGAATAGGACTAAATATCTATGATGTGACTATCATCAACTTGTACGCCCCTTCAGGAAGTTCTCATCGAGCTGACAGGGCACGTTTCTTCAAAGATGACCTGATATACTTGTTAAGGAAATCGCCAAGACAGTTATTACTTGGAGGTGATTTTAATTGTGTTTTAAATCGAAAAGATCAGTTACCTAATTTTAATTTCTCAAGTGAACGAAAACAACTAGTTACTGGTTTAGAATTAAAGGATATATGGGAAATCAAATACCCCTCCACTGTTGAGTTCACTTATGTCACGGCAACATCACGTAGCAGGATTGATAGACTATATATTTCTAACAATCTTGAAACTTCCGTGAAATAAGTAGAAACCATTCCTACGTACTTTTCAGACCATTCAAGTGTCTTAGCTTGCATAAATCTAACAAGACAGCCGGTTCGCCGATTCAAGAATCAGTGGAACTTGAACACTTCCTTGTTAGTAAATCATGATTTAGAAGATCTGATTAAAGAAACATGGGCAATATGCCTGCAAGCCCGTGGTAGATATGCCACTGCTATTGACTGGTGAGTTAAAATGGCAAAGCCAAAGTTGAGGAAAGTTCTTAATCAATACAGTGCCCAGAGCGCAAGGGAAATGAAATGCACTATAGACTATTACCATTCCGTTTTGAGAGATCTGTATGACCAAGTCTCAGCAGGTTCCTCACTTCGGATAGCAGACATCAAAAAAGTCAAAGCCAAGTTACTTAATATCAAGAGAAGTCAAATGGAAGGGTTGAAAATAAAATCGAAGGCAAATTCGGTGTCAGAATTTCCTATATCATTTAGTGAAGCATACGAAAAACGGGAGAAGGACCTTTATTGATGAAATTCGAAGAAAACACGGTACGATTCTCAGAACCCAGCAGGATATCATGGACGAGATTTATCGCTATTATTGCGAGCTATATTCTGTACATCAAAGTAGTGATGCTTCCTTGGAAGAATTCCTTGACATCCTAGCCCCACAGCTGACAGAGGATGACAACGAAAATTTTCTCGAGGTTGTCAGTGAAGAAGACGTGTATGAGACTCTGTGCGCCTCACCACTAAAAAAATCCCCAGGACCGGATGGTCTGCCAGCAGAGTTTTACATCCGTTACTGGCCAATAGTAGGTGCGAAAATCACGGACATTGTAAATGAGGCTTTTCAGGGTAAAATGATTCCGGCTGAGTGTAAGGAGAGTAAAATTGTTCTGGTGCCAGAAAATAATGGAAACAAAGATTTAAATAATTTTCGTCCAATTTCACTGCTGAATTCTGATTATAAATTAATAGCTAGAATAATAAACAAGAGAATTTAATGCCTTACAGATAAAATTATTAGTCAACATCAGAACTGTGCGCAAGGCAGAACCATTTTTCAAAATGTAGCGGAATTCCGGGATATCATTGCAATAACTTCTGTAACAATCATAAAGTGTGCTTTATTGTTTTTAGATTTTTATAAAGCGTTCGATGTAGTAAATCATGAATATCTTCTACAGACATTGAAGAAAATAGGTTTCAACGATAGGGTCATGCAGTTGATTAAGAACATAGCAACTGGAATAAATGCTAAAATAGCGGTGAATTGTCAACAATCAAATACAACGAGGTGTTCCTCAAGGAAGTCCTCTGTCCATGTCGCTTCGCCATTTCGCTGGAACATTTCCTCCGACATATCCATGCTAGATTAAAAGGCTTAACATTATCAGGAAATAAAACAGTTATAAGAGCCTATGCTGACGATATAGGGGTCATTATAAGGAATAATGACGAGGTAAACACCTTAGCAACAGTGATTGATTCGTACTGTAGAGCATCTGGAGCCAATGCAAACGAAAAAAGAAGTAAGATGTTAAATCTCAGAGGTTTTGATAATATCAACGTCGAGTGGGCAAAATTAGTCCGACAACATAAAACACTTGGGATCACCCTGAAAGCACGCCCTATGAAAATGACGGCTTTAAATTGGAAAGTTGCAGCAGATGAAGTGCAAGGAGCCATTGTAGAGAATTTAACTCGATATATGAACCAAGTTCAAAGAACACAGTATATCAACTCATGCATTCTTGCTAAGGCTTATTATACTGCCCAGCTGTTTCCAATACCGAAAATGATAGCGAAGAGAATAATGTCCAAAAACACCAACTTTTTGTGGAGGGGTGAAGTGTTCAGAGTACCTACTAAAGTAGCCACTTTAGATCCTAAAAATGGTGGACTAGGATTAACTGATATAACGGATAAAGCCTCTGCTCTTTTTATCAAAAGGCAAGGTAATTTAATAAGAGACACACGAGAAAGCATAACCAGCCAACTTTTCGAGATCATTAAACCTCCAAGCCTGCTTCCCCCGATTGACGTGCAGAATATCAACAGTCGCTTACAGCACGTGAGGATGTTCTATATTGAGTTTAGTTATGTCAATGTCGAACTCAGGCAGTCCCGACACTTAAACATCGAGAGCCATAATGCGGGAACGAAAGAAAAGCGAAGGAAGGAACAAAATAGAACGACAGTTTCCAAACATTGAGTGGACTGAGATTTGGAAAAACATTAGTTCTAATATGCTCACGTCTAATATAAAAACGTCATGCTACAAGACAGTTAACAACATAGTTAGCACCAATGAAAGACTGCACGCAATCGGACTCTGTGAAACAAATTTATGTCAACAGTGCCATCTAGTTGACACAGTAATTCATAGATATATTTGCAGTGGTCACATGAATAGTTGGAAGTGGATCCGGGAGCAAATAGCTCTGATTACAAGAACATCCCCTGAGTATATATCGCTGTCATTGATACACAGGCCTGAAGCACGCTATTTTCCAGAAGCAAAAAATAACGCTGTGTACTGGTTGCTGGGAAATTTTGTTAACTACGTCCTTAACAAATTAGAATCCGATAGCATTATAGAGTTCAAGGTACACATGCTGTGTGAGTTCCACAACATTAGAAGGTATTCGAATCACAAGAAAAAGTTCGGTAATATTTTAAAAATTGTATTTGAAAGAATGGGCATTGGTTAATATAAAAAAGACGACTGTGTTGACAGTGATATATTGTAGTTACCTTAAGGATACTATTTAAGATGTTAGAGTATATTTATGATGTGTGCTTTTTGTACTTCAGAGAGTAGTTTTTGAAATTATAAGCTAATGTACAGAACTTATGTGACATTGAGATTGTGTGTCTAAGAGTGCCAAAACACAAAACTTTAAAGGTGCATTATTGGCTTATACTAGAAATTTGGAAATGGACAGTGTTTATAGAAATGTCCTTATCGATTGGTTAAAACCATAAGATTCTATCTGATAAATGTAATATTCAATGGCTGGCACATTGCCCTGTTCTTTTTTGCACTGTGATGTGTAAGTCAGTTTCGCAGTGAAAGACTGATTATATAGATCTGATCACTTCAGATAATTAAGATTCAATTAATGTCCAGAAAGTGTAGTTGGAAGGCTAGTCAACTTTATTATATATCTCCTTTCCGCCATTCTCAAGTATTTCAGAAATTGTCTAATATGACTATTAAATTGTTTTATATTTAAAATTATCCCACCAACTTGTTGATATCCATCATAAAGAACTAATTATGCTTCTGTAAAGATTGGAGCTCATGTAATTCAAAGTGCAGATTTTACTTCTTCAGGTTGAAGTTTGAATGTCTTTAAAAAATTTTTTCTTGATGTTTAGCTTAATTCTTTCTGCTAATTTAGTCAGTTACACAATATTCTGTTGTCTTTTCTTAACGTCAGCGTAATTGAAATGATCAAACCGTTTTGTTTAAATAACTTTATGTATGTATAACTTAGTGTGTATTTGGAATGTGTAACATTGTTTTTTAATAAATGTTTTTATAAAAAAAATAGCTGAATGGTCGCGTGACGGACTGCCGTCGTAAGGGGCCCGGGTTCGATTCCCGGCTGGGTCGGAGATTTTCTACGATCAGGGACTGAGTGTTGTGTTGTCTTCATCATCATTTCATCCCCATCCGGCGAGCAGGTCGCCCAATGTGGTGTCGAATGTAATAAGACCTGCACCAAGGCGGCCGGACCTGCCCCGTCAGGGGCCTCCCGGCCAATGACGCCAAAACGCCAAACGTTCATTTCCATTTGCTTAAGTATTTGGGTGACATCGTAGTACTCTGGTTTGTGTCGGTACTGTGTTACATAATAAAGTGCCTGGTGGTGGATATATGTATCTTATCTCAAATGCTAGGGTTCTGAGATACAAACAAGTGAATCACTTCATGGGAAAAAGCCCACTCACAAAACAGTTACGATTTCTCTTTGATGAAGTCGTAGATCGATGGTTCGCATAAAAACTCAGTAAAGTCAATGTTTGGCGACATTTAATCTTCTTTGACTATAGTGTGTAAGTTGGAAGAATTGTAATGTTTTCAAACAGATGTGCTGCCGTGGATCATGCTTCAGATTCACGTGACTTTGTGGACTATATTAATCGTCTGAACATATGTACCTGATTTTCTACTGTAAGCGCAGCCGCTCCCTTCTCCTTCTGTATTAAGCAGACAGAGGAAGGAAAAACTTTACTACAACTTCTGTTTATTTGTTTGCTCCTGTCTAGCTGTGGACCTAAGTACATCTCATCATCACTACTCCAACTTCAAGCCGTCAACAGTTTTGGGAGTCGCTGGACCTCACAATCATTGTGGAAGTTAGCTTAACAGCAAAATTTTTCAGGATTGCTTTTACTTTTAGAAACCATTGAATATGCAGATATCTCGTACGTCCAGGATACATTGTGTAAATTCCATAACAATTTCCCGAATCAACTGCTCGATTAGTTGGAAAACTAATAAGAAGCAATAAATCTGTTTTTTATTTTATGTGTATTTATTTGTTTTTCAAAACAAAATTCGGGAATAACTACTTGTTAACCGCAAGCAACATCGAATTCCTGACGATGCTGAGTAGCTGCCTCGAGGAAGTACTGAGGAAGTCACTCCTCACCCGGCCGCAAACCCAGGAGCTGCATATTGCAGATGCCCCACAATTGGTGATATTGTGCCTGAAATTTGTCAACTATGAATTTAAGAATACAGGAATTAATTTCCAACTGATTCACAAATATTTAGCAATTAGCAAGTTCTCCAGCTAAGCAAGGAAGAAGAGAAGGTAAAGTTACACATGTAAGAAAATATTCTAAATAGCGTTTTCATCCTAATGCCTGGTATAATATGCTAGCTTCACCTAAGGAGGTTGTTGTTGTTGTTGTGGTCTTCAGTCCTGAGACTGGTTTAATGCAGCTCTCCACTCTATCCTGTGCAAGCTTCTTCATCTCCCAGTACCTACTGCAACCTACATCCTTCTGAATCTGCTTAGTGCATTCATCTCTTGGTCTCCCTCTACGATTCCTACCCTCCACGCTGCCCTCCAATACTAAATTGGTGATCCCTTGATGCCTCAGAACATGTCCTACCAACCGATCCCTTCTTCTAGTCAAGTTGTGCCACAAACTCCTCCCCAATCCTATTCAGTACCTCCTCATTCGTTATGTGATCTACCCATCTAATCTTCAGCATTCTTCTGTAGCACCACATTTCGAAAGCTTCTATTCTCTTCTTGTCCAAACTATTTATGGTCCATGTTTCACTTCCATTCATGGCTACACTCAATACATATACACTACTGGCCATTAAAATTGCTACACCAAGAAGAAATGCAGATGATGAACGGATATTCATTGGACAAATATATTACACTAGAACTGACATGTGATTACATTTTCACGCAATTTGGGTGCATAGATCCTGAGAAATCAGTACGCACAACAGCCACCTCTGGCCGCAATAACGGCCTTGATACGCCTGAGCATTGACTCAAACAGAGCTTGGATGGCGTGTACAAGTACAGCTGCCCATGCAGCTTCAACACGATACCACAATTCATCAAGAGTAGTGACTGGCGTATTGTGACGAGCCAGTTGCTCGGCCACCATTGACCAGACGTTTTCACTTGATGAGAGATCTGGAGAACGTGCTGGCCAGGGCAGCAATCGAACATTTTCTGTATCCAGAAAGGCCCACACAGGACCTGCAACATGTGGTCGTGCATTATCCTGCTGAAATGTAGGGTTTCGCAGGGATCGAATGAAGGGTAGAGCCACGGGTCGTAAAACATCTGAAATGTAACGTCCACTGTTCAAAGTGCCGTCAATGCGAACAAGAGGTGACCGAGACGTGTAACCAATGGCACCCCATACCATCACGCCGGGTGATACGCCAGTATGCCGATGACGAATAAACCCTTTCAATGTGCGTTCATCGCGATGTCGCCAAACACGGATGCGACCATCATGATGCTGTAAACAGAACCTGGATTCATCAGAAAAAATGACGTTTTGCCATTCGTGCACTCAGGTTCGTCGTTGAGTATTCCATCGCAGGCGCTCCTGTCTGTGATGCAGTGTGAAGGGTAACCGCAACCATGGTCTCCGAGCTGATAGTCCATGCTGCTGCAAACGTCGTCGAACTGTTCGTGCAGATGGCTGTTGTCTTGCAAACGTCCCCATCTGTTGACTCAGGGATCGAGACGTGGCTGCACGATCCGTTACAGCCATACGGATAAGATGCCTGTCAGCTCGACTGCTAGTGATACGAGGCCGTTGGGATCCAGCATGGCGTTCCGTAATACCCTCCTGAACCCACCGATTCCATATTCTGCTAACAGTCATTGGATCTCGAGCAACGCGAGCAGCAATGTCGCGATACGATAAACCGCAATCGCGATAGGCTACAATCCGACCTTTATCAAAGTCGGAAACGTGATAGTACGCATTTCTCCTCCTTACACGAGGCATCACAACAAGTTGCACCAGGCAACGCCGGTCAACTGCTGTTTGTGTATGAGAAATCGGTTGGAAACTTTCCTCATGTAAGCACGTTGTAGGTGCCGCCACCTGCGCCAACCTTGTGTGAATGCTCTGAAAAGCTAATCATTTGCATATCACGGCATCTTTTTCCTGTCGGTTAAATTTCGCATCTGTAGCACGTCATCTTCGTGGTGTAGCAATTTTAATGGCCAGTAGTGTACTTTCAGAAACGACTTCCTGACACTTAAATCTATATTCGATGTTAACAGATTTCTCTTCTTCACAAACGCTTTCCTTGCCATTGCCAGTCTACATTTTATATCCTCACTACTTCGACCGTCATCAGTTATTTTGCTCCCCAAATAGCAAAACTCCTTTACTGCTTTAAGTGTCTCATTCCATAATCTAATTCCCTCAGCATCACCCGACTTAATTCGACTACATTCCATTATCCTCGTTTAGCTTTTGTTTATGTTCATCTTATATCCTCCTTCCAAGACACTATCCATTCCGTTCAACTGCTCTTCCAAGTCCTTTGCTGTCTCTGACAGAATTACAAAGTCATCGGCGAACCTCAAAGTTTTTGTTTCTTCTCCATAGATTTTAATACCTACTCCGAACTTTTCTTTTGTTTCCTTTACTGCTTGCTCAATATACAGATTGAATAACATCGAGGAGAGGCTACAACCCTGTCTCACCCACTTCCCAACCAATGCTTCTCTTTAATGCCCCTCGACTCTTATAAATGCCATCTGGTTTCTGTACAAATTGTAAATAGCCTTTCGCTCCCTGTATTTTATCCCTGCCACCTTCAGAATTTGAAAGAGAGTATTCCAGTCAACATTGTCAAAAGCTTTCTCCAAGTCTACAAATGCTAGAAACGTAGGTTTGCCTTTCCTTAATCTTTCTTCTAAGATAAGTCGTAGGGTCAGTATTGCCTCACGTGTTCCAACATTTCTACGGAATCCAAACTGATCTTCCCCGAGGTCGGCTTCTACCAGTTTTTCCATTCGTCTTTAAAGAATTCGAGTTAGTATTTTGCAGCTGTGACTTATTAAACTGATATTTCGGTAATTTTCACATCTGTCAACACCTGCTTTCTTTGGGATTATAATTATTATATTCTTCTTGAAGTCTGAGGGAATTTCGCCTGTCTCATACATCTTGCTCACCAGATGGTAGAGTTTTGACAGGACTGGCTCTCCCATGGCTGTCAGTATTTCTAATGGAATGTTGTCTACTCCCGGGGCCTTGTTTCGACTTAGGTCTTTCAGTGCTCTGTCAAACTAATCACGCAGTATCATATCTCCCATTTCATCTTCATCTACATCCTCTTCCATTTCCATGATATTGTCCTCAAGAACATTGCCCCTGTATAGACCCTCTATACACTCCTTCCACCTTTCTGCTTTCCCTTCTTTGCTTAGAACTGGGCTTCCATCTGAGCTCTTGATATTCATACAAGTGGTTCTCTTTTCTCCAGAGGTCTCTTTAATTTTCCTGTAGGCAGTATCTATCTTACCCCTAGTGAGACAAGCCTCTACATCCTTACATTTGTCCTCTAGCCATGCCTGCTTAGCCATTTTGCACTTCCTGTCGATCTCATTTTTGGGACGTTTGTATTCCTTTTTGCCTGCTTCATTTACTGCATTTTTATATTTTCTCCTTTCATCAATTAAATTCAATATTTCTTCTGTCACCCAAGTATTTCTATTAGCCCTCGTCTTTTTACCTACTTGATCCTCTGCTGCCTTCACTACTTCATCCCTCAAAGCTACCCATTCTTCTTCTACTGTATTTCTTTCCCCCATTCTAGTCAATTGTTCCCTTATGTTCTCCCTGAATCTCTGTACAACCTCTGGTTTAGTCAGTTTATCCAGGTCCCATCTCCTTAAATTCCCACCTTTTTGCAGTTTCTTCAGTTTTAATCTACAGTTCATAACCAATAGATTGTGGTGAGAGGCCGGCCGAAGTGGCCGTGCGGTTAAAGGCGCTGCAGTCTGGAACCGCAAGACCGCTACGGTCGCAGGTTCGAATCCTGCCTCGGGCATGGATGTTTGTGATGTCCTTAGGTTAGTTAGGTTTAAGTAGTTCTAAGTTCTAGGGGACTAATGACCTCAGCAGTTGAGTCCCATAGTGCTCAGAGCCATTTGAACCATTTTTTTGTGGTGAGAGTAAACATCTGCCCCTGGAAATGTCTTACAATTTAAAACCTGGTTCCTAAATCTCTGTCTTACCATTATATAATCTATCTGATACCTTTTGGTATCTCCAGGGTTCTTCCATGTATACAACCTACTTTGATGATTCTTGAACCAAGTGTTAGCTATGATTAAGTTGTGCTCTGCGCAAAATTCTACCAGGCGGCTTCCTCTTTCATTTCTTACACACAATCCATATTCACCTACTACGTTTCCTTCTCTCCCTTTTCCTGCTACCGAATTCCAGTCACCCATGACTATTAAATTTTCGTCTCCCTTCACTATCTGAATAATTTCTTTTATTTCATCATACATTTCTTCAATTTCTTCGTCATCTGCAGAGCTAGTTGGCATATAGACTTGTACTACTGTCGTAGGCGTGGGCTTCGTGTCTATCTTGGCCACAACAACGCAGGGTGCACGCCAACATGCGGTGTATGCGCCCGCAGAGAGACAGGAGGGGCCGAAGGGTCGACCTCCATCAGAACGGGGCACCCGACGGGCGTTGACGACATCTGGTCCGGAGCGGGCAAGAGTTCCATGTCGGAGGACAGCTGGTCACGGGAAGCGATCGGCGGCGCGTGACCCAGGGAGGCGCTTGGCGGCCGCAGCGAAGCGTCCACTGCGGGCGTCGCCGGCGGGAGAACAGGCGACGGCGGCGGCGGCGGCGGCGGCGGCGGCGCGTCGCCATGGGGCAAAATGGAAGGCAGCATCGGTAACACCTGGGGATGAGGCGAGCCAGTAGATGGGTCCCCAGGGCGCTGATCGGACGGCACCGTCACTGAAAGCAGACGGGGAGCGGCAGAACCCGTGCGACGACAGAGGCGCAGCTGATGGAGATGCCGACGCACCTCACCAGAGGCCCCCAAAACCAGATACATAGCGCGGCTGAGGCTGCGAAGAATGCGCCCCGCGAGCCAACGCCGCGAACCTCGATAGTTGCGATAATAGACAACGTCGCCTGGAGCAAAAGCAGGTGGCTGCCACTGCACAGGAACCTGATGCGGCGGGTGTAGCAAAGACACCAAGGTTCGATGAGGACGACCATGGAGCAACTCAGCCGGCGAGCGACCATCTCGGGGCTGAGAGCGATACGAGGACAAGAAGAGCAATAACGCGTCCTCCCGAGAATGCGACTCTTTGAACTTCAACATCTGTGACTTGAAAGTCCGGACCAATCGTTCAGCGGCACCGTTTGACTGAGGCGAAAACGGCGCGATTGTCAGATGTTGAATACCATTGGCCTTGCAGAATGACTGAAATTCTGCGGACATGAATTGGGGGCTATTGTCGGAAACAATAGTCTGTGGAAGACCTTCAATGCAAAAGATAGCGGATAACGCTTGGATGGTGGCAGATGACGTCGTGGAAGACATCCGGACAACAAAAGGAAAATTACTGAAAGAATCGACCACAACCAACCATCGAGCATTCCAGAATGGACCAGCAAAATCGATGTGTAAGCGTTGCCAAGGGGTAGTGGCTTTCGGCCATGCAAAGAATTTCCGCGGTGGGGCGGATTGTTGGTCGGCACACGCCATGCAAGAAGAGCACATATTCGTAATCTCAGCATCGATTCCGAACCAAGTACAGTGCTGACGAGCAAGTTGTTTCGTTCTCACTATACCCCAATGTCCTTGGTGGAGAAGCTAAGACAGAGGACTGCAACGAACGTGGGACCACGACCCTGGACTGATCATTATCAGAACGCAACAGCAAAACACCACGTCGAACAAAAAGTCTCTCCTTGTGAGCAAAAAATCGGCGAACCAACGGATCCTCGATCCGTGACTTTGACAAGGGCCATTGCGTAGGAACAATACGCAAAACGGTAGCAAGGACAGGGTCAGCAGCTATGGCTGTAGCTACACGACGAAAATCAATCGGAAACGATTCGACCACGTCATCGGTTTCCGCATCAATGAACATGCAAGCAAGTTCGGAGGAATCGAATGCTCTATCCTCAGCGACAGGCAAACGGGACAACGCATCGTCGTTTCCGTGCTTAGCGGTGGACCGATACAAGATATCGTAGCGGTACTGCGAGAGGAAAATAGACCAGCGAATGAATTTCTGCGCTGTACGTGGAGGTACAGGCTTGTTCGGATGAAAAAGCGATGTCAAAGGTTTGTGGTCTGTGATGATGGTAAAGTGACGACCATACAAGAAATCATGAAACTTAGTAACACCAAATACTAGAGCCAAAGCTTCTTTCCCTATCTGTGAATAATTTCTTTGCGCAGACGAGAGCAATTTGGACGCAAAGGCAATAGGGCGATCATGCGATCCATCTTTGTGCGCAAGCACAGCACCGATCCCGAAATCTGAGGCATCCACCATCAACAAAAGGGCTTTCAAATGGTTCAAATGACTCTGAGCACTATGGGACTTAACTTCTAAGGTCATCAGTCCCCTAGAACTTAGAACTACTTAAACCTAACTAACCTAAGGACATCACACACATCCATGCCCGAGGCAGGATTCGAACCTGCGACCGTAGCGGTCGCGCGGTTCCAGACTGTAGCGCCTTTAACCGCTTGGCCACTCCAGCCGGACAAAGGGGGTTTCTGGGTATCGAATGGCGTAAGGCAAGTATTAGAAAGCAACGCCGATTTCAACTGGCGAAAGGCGCGTTCGCATTCCGTCGTCCAGACGAACGGAACACCTTTACGGCGTAAGCGATGAAGCGGAGCTGAAATGGAAGAGGCGTGGCGCACATATCTGTTATAGTAATTGATTTTTCCCAGCACACTCTGTAGCTGCTTCAAATTCTGCGGCGAAGGCAAGTCTTGTATGGCACGGAGGTGCTCGGGACTGGGATGTATGCCTTGGGCATTGATTACATGTCCCAGATAGGGCAAGTCACGAGCAAAAAACACACATTTGTCCTTCCGCAAGCGAAGACCATTTTGTCGCAAGACCTGAAATAATGTTCTGAGATTGGCTAATTGTTGTTCTTCCGCCTTTCCAGAGATCACAATATCGTCCAGATAGTTTGCTGCAGTAGGGACCGAGGCACAAACAGTTTGCAGATATTGCTGAAACAATGCAGGGGCGGATGCACACCCGAATGGCAGTCTGTTGAATCGGTACAAACCAAGATGCGTGTTAACCACCAAAACGTGCTGGGATTCTTCGTCCACCGTTTTTTTACAAGTACGCATCTGCTAGGTCCAACTTCGAAAAATATTTACCCGGTCACAGTTTGTCAAAAAGATCTTCCGGGCGGGGTAAAGGAAAAGTTGCAATCACTAGTTGTGGATTCACTGTAGCTCTGAAGTTCACACAAAGTCTCAATTTTCCGGAAGGTTTTGGCAAAATTACTAAGGGTGATGCCCAGAGAGAAGCCTGCACACGTTCAATTACACCTTGTGATTCCAAATCGTGTAATGTTCTTGCGACCTCACCACGCAATGCGTGGGGAACATTGCGCGCGCTGAAAAATTTCGGTTGCGCGTTTACTTTCAGTTCCAAATGTGCTTTATAGTTCTTAGTGCAACCAAGGCCCGGTGCAAAAATGTCTGCAAATTCGTCACATAGACGAGAAACACCGGCTGAAGGCACAGTCTGGTTCACTGAGAGGACCTGATTGACTATAACAAGTTAAACAACTGAAATAAATCCAAACCAAACAAGTTCACTGCAGAAGAAGAACGAAGTACGTAAAATGACATAAGTTTTGTTTGTCCCTTGTATGTTGCAAGAAGGCTGCACTGTCCTAACACAGCGATAGCTTGTCCGGAATAACTATGTAACTTAACATTTGTGGCACGCAACGGAGGTGTGCCCAGTTGTTTGTACGTGTCTTTATTGATCAATGAAACTGCAGCTCCGGTATCGAGCTGGAATGGGATCACGTTGCCATTAATGTCCAAGTCTACAAAAAGTTTATTGTCCTGCTGACGACAAGAGCGACCGTCTCGTGCAACGTGAACCGACACTAGTACAGAATCACTTGCGACGTGACGGGATTTCCGGCGACGTCGACGCACACTATTTGTGGGATGAACACAGTCACTGTTAGAGAGAGTGGCACTGGGAAGAGTGGAGTGAACTACATGAATATCCATGGGCGAAGGTTCACGAGCCGGAGTATTCTTGGTTCGACGCCGATTCCGGCGTGAAGCAAAGGGCCTGGAAAGGTTGTGAGTGTCCGATCTGAGCTTTTTCCAGCAAACACTCTTAACATGTCCTTTTTTATTGCAGAAAAAGCAAACAGCTTGGTGTGACGGGCAATTGTCACACGAATGTCTAGTAGCACACTGCGGGCATGACTTTAGCACTGCATTTGCTTGTTTGCGCGGCACACGTAGCGGAGAGCTTGGCGGCAGCTGCGCGGATGGGCGCGAGGGCTGTTGACTGTTCCGTGCAGCGCGTCCGGCGGGCTGGTTAATGTGACACACAGCTGGTGAAGGTTCAAATGATTCCTGAGCAAAGTCAAGTGTGTCTTGCCTATCCAATATGTCTATCATTTGTTGAACGGAGGGATTGACGAGTTTCAAAATCTGTTCCCGTATACGAACATCAGAAACGTTCTGTGCAATTGCATCACGTACCATAGTATCTGAATAAGGGAGTCCACATTCACACGCAAAAGCACAATCCCTAGTAAGGCCTTGCAAGGTTGCAACCCACTCCCGATTAGTTTGACTGGCCGTACGTTTTGTACGAAAGAACGTATACCTTTTTGCAACGACATTGACTGATTCTTTGAAATATGCATCTAATGCAGACAAAATTTCGTCGTAGCACAGAGTTGCTATGTCGCGTCGGGGAAATAATTTCACTATCACATGGTAGGTGGACACGCCGACACAAGAAAACAAAAAAGGCTGCCGCTCATTACCTTGAATTCTGTAGGCGGCGAGATGGAATCCAAATTGGCGTGACCACTCCGTCCAGCTTTCCAGTGCAGCATCAAAAGGACGAAAAGGTGGTGCAACGGCGTGTTGTGGCTGCGGTAGCGGTGGAGCGGCGGCTGCCGCATCGTTTTGCATTGCACGTTGACCCTGGACGAACTGTCCAACGGCATCCAATAAGGCCTGCGTCTGCTGATTCTGCAAGCGATAAAATTCGGACAGTACATCTGGAGATTGTAGCGAAGCCATGACACAAGTAATTTAAGCAAGTATAAAGAAGAAGACCGTTGTTACACTCGTCGCCATGTGATGTATTGGCAGAAGAGCCAACACCATGTTGCTAGAGGAGGCCGAAATGCACGTGTTTAAGCTCACGCAGACTGGCGTGAGGTCTGGAACAATTAAAGGAGTTATAGTAGCCAAAAATAGTACATAGCTTCTGGAATACTTAACTTTAATCCATAATTGGAGAACATCACTCTTGATGATACATAATTACAATCTCAATATAAACTGGTAATGGCGCCTTGCTAGGTTGTAGCAAATGACGTAGCTGAAGGCTATGCTAACTATCGTCTCGGTAAATGAGAGTGTATTTGTCATTGATCCATTTCTGGCAAATTCTGCTGTACAACTGGGGCGAGTGCTAGTACGTCTCTCTAGACCTGCCGTGTGGCGGCGCTCGGTCTGCAATCACTGACAGTGGCGACACGCGGGTCCGACGTATACTACCGGACCGCGGCCGATTTAAAGGCTACCACCTAGCAAGTGTGGTGTCTGGCGGTGACACCACAGATTACATCGTGGTCAGACAGAGATTCGGAAATCAGATGCTCGATTGTAAGGCATACCCAGGAGCAGATATGGACTCAGATCACAACATAGTAGTGATGATGAGTAGGCTGAAGTTTAAGACATTAGTCAGGAAGAACCAGTACGCGAAGAAGTGGGATACGGAAGTACTAAGGAAAGGCGAGAGACTCTTGAAATTCACTAAGTCTATAGATACAGCAATAAGGAATAGATCAGTAGGCAGTACAGCTGAAGAGGAATGGACATCTCTAAAACGGACCATCACAAAAGGTGGAAAGAAAAACGTAAGTACAAAGAAGGTAACTGTGAAGAAACCATTGGTTAATAGAAGAAACACCTAATTTGATTGATGAAAGGAGGAAGTATAAAAGTGTTCCAGGAAACTCATGAACACTGAAATGCAAGTCGCTGCAGAATGAAATAAAAAGGAAGTTCAGGGAAGCCAAGACGAAATGGCTGCACGAAAAATGTGAAGAAATCGAAAAAGAAATGATTGTCAGCGTACTGGAAAGTCAAAAGAACCTTCTGTGACATTAAAAGAAAGGGTGGTAACATTAAGAGTGCAACGGCATTTCCACTGCTAAATGCAGAGGAGAGAGCGGGTATGTGGAAAGAATACATTGAAAGCCTCTATGAGGGGGAAGATTTGCATGATGTGATATAAGAGGAAACAGGAGTCGATTTAGAAGAGATAGTGGATCCAGTATTAGAATCAGAATTTAAAAGAGCTTTGGAGGATTTAAGACCAAATAAGGCAGAAGGGATTTTACCAGAATTTCTAAAATCGTTGGGGGTAGTGGCAAGAAAACGACTATTCACCTTGGTGTGTAGAATGTATGAGTCTGGCGACATACCATCTGACTTTCGGAAAAACATCATCCACACAATTCCGAAGACGGCAAGAGCTGACAAGTGCGAGAATCATCGCACAATCTGTTTAACAGCTCATGCATCCAAGTTGCTGACAAGAATAATATACGGAAGAATGGAATAGAAAATTGAGGTTGTGCTAAATGACGACCAGTTTGGCTTTAGAAACGGTAAAGGTATGAGAGATGCAATTCTGACGTTGCAGCTGATAATGAAAGCAAGAATAAAAATCAAGACACTTTCATAAGATTTGTCGAACTGGAAAAAGCATTCGACAGTGTAAAATTGTGCCAGATGTTCGAAATTCTGAGTAAAATAGGGGTAAGGCAAAGAGAGAGACAGGTAATATACAATACGTACAAGAACCAAGAGGGAATAATACGAGTGGACGACCAAGAACGAAGTGCTCTGGCCGGCCGTTGTGGCCGAGAGGTTCTAGGCGCTACAGTCTGGAACCGCGCGACCGCTATGGTTGCAGGTTCGAATCCTGCCTCGGGCATGGATGTGTGTGATGTCCTTAGATTAGTTAGGTTTAAGTAGTTCTAAGTTCTAGGGGACTGATGACCTCAGAATTAAGTCCCATAGTGCTCAGAGCCATTTTGAAGTGCTCTGATTAAAAAGGGTCCAAGACAGGGATGTAGTCTTTCCCTCCTACTGTTAATCTTTACATCGAAGAAGCGATGTTGGAAATAAAATAAAGGTCCAGGAGTGGAATTAAAATTCAAGGCGAAAGGATATCTACATATACATCTACAGTTATACTCCGCAAGCCACCCAACGGTGTGTGGCGGAGGGCACTTTACGTGCCACTGTCATTACCTTCCTTTCATGTTCCAGTCGCGTATGGCTCGCGCGAAGAACGACTGCCGGAAAGCCTCCGTGAGTGCTCGAGTCTCTCTAATTTTACATTCGTGATCTCCTCGGGATGTATAAGTAGGGCGAAGCAATATATTCAATACCTCATCCAGAAACGCACCCACTCCAAACCTGGAAAGCAAGCTACACCGCGATGCAGAGCGCCTCTCTTGCAGAGTCTGCCACTTGAGTTTGTTAAACATCTCCGTAACGCTATGACGCTTACCAAATAACCCTGTGACGAAACGCGCCGCTCTTCTTTGGATATTCTCTATCTCCTCTGTCAACCCGACCTGGTACGGATCCCACACTGATGAGCAATACTCGAACGAGTGTTTTTTAAGCCACCTCCTTTGTTGATGGACTACATTTTCTAAGGACTCTCCCAATGAGTCTCAACCTGGCACCCGCCTTACCAACAATTAATTTTATATGATCGTTCCACTTCAAACCGTTCTGCGCGCATACTCCCAGATATTTTACAGAAGTAACTGCTACCAGTGTTTGTTCCGCTATCATATAATCATACAAAAAAGGATCCTTCTTTCTATGTATTCGCAATACATTACATTTGTCTATGTTAAGGGTCAGTTGCCACTCCCTGCACCAAGTGCCTATCCGCTGCAGATATTCCTGCATATATTTTCTAATGCTGCAACTTCTCTGTATACTACAGCATAATCCGCGGAAAAGCTGCATGGAACTTCCGACACTATCTACTAGGTCATTTATATATATTGTGAAAAGCAATGGTCCCATAACACTCCCCTGTGGCACGCCAGAGGTTACTTTAACGTCTGTAGACGTCTCTCCACTGAGAACAACATGCTGTGTTCTGTTTGCTAAAAACTCTTCAATCCAGCCACACAACTGGTCTGATATTCCGTAGGCTCTTACTTCGATACGATTCGCTGATGACATTGCTATCCTGAGTGAAAGTGAAGAAGAATTACATGATTTGCTGGACAGAATGAACAGAGTACAGAGTATGGATTAAGAGTAAATCGAAGAAAGACGAAAGCAATGAGAAGGAGTAGAAATGAGAACAGCAAGTAACTTAAAATCAGGATTGATGGTCACGAAGTAGATGAAGTTAAGGAATTCTGCTACCTAGGCAGTAAAAAAACCAATGACGGGTGGAAGAAGGAGGACATCAAAAGCAGACTAGCTATGGAAAAAAAGGCATTCCTGGCTAAGAGAAGTCTACTGATATCAAATATCGGCCTTAATTCGAGGAAGAAATTTCTGAGAATGTACATCTGGAGGTAGTGAACATGGCCTGTGAGAAGACCGGATCAGAAGAGAATCGAAGAGCCGGCCGGAGTGACCGAGCGGTTCTAGGCGCTACAGTCTGGAACCGCGCGACCGCTACGGTCGCAGGTTTGAATCCTGGGGCATGGATGTATGTGATGTCCATAGGTTGGTTAGGTTTAAGTAGTTCTAAGTTCTAGGGGACTGATGACCTCAGAAGTTAAGTCCCATAGTGCTCAGAACCATTTGAACAATTTTTAGAGAATCGAAGCATTTGAGATGTGGTGCTACAGACGAATGTTGAAAATTAAGTAGGCTGATAGGACACTTGTTAAGACATGATGGAATGACTTCCATGGTAATAGAGAGAACTGTAAACGGCAAAAACTGTAGAGGAAAACAGAGATTAGAATATATACAGCAAATAACTGAGGACGTAAGTTGCAAGTGCTACTCTGAGATGGAGAGGTTAGCACAGGAGAGGAATTGATGGCGGCCGCATCAAACCAGTCAGAAGACTGATGACCACAAAAAAAATCACCATCTGACTGAGGCATGTGTTGAATATACGAGTCCTGGGCTTGCTAGCGGATGAAGTGTTAATTCCACAATGTTTCCTCGAAACAGCGCTCGGTATGGTCAAGTAGTGTTGTGCTGGTTACAGCTCGCCAATACACTACTGGCCATTAAAATTGCTACACCAAGAAGAAATGCAGATGATAAACGGGTATTCATTGGACAAATATATTATACTAGAACTGACATGTGTTTACATTTTCACGCAATTTGGGTGCATAGATCCTGAGGAATCAGTACCCAGAACAACCACCTCTGGCCGTAACAACGGCCTTGATACGGCTGTGCATTGAGTCAAACAGAGCTTGGATGGCGTGTACAGGTACAGCTGCCCATCCAGCTTCAACACGATACCACAGTTCATCAAGAGTAGTGACTGGTGTATTGGGACGAGCCAGTTGCTCGGCCTCCATTGACCAGACGTTTTCAATTGGTGAGAAATCTGGAGAATGTGCTGGCCAGAGCAGCAGTCGAACATTTTCTGTATCCACAAAGGCCCGTATAGGACCTGAAACATGGGGTCGTGCATTATCCTGCTGAAATATAGGGTTCGCAGGGATCGAATGAAGGATAGAGCCACGGGTCGTAAAACATCTGAAATGTAACGTCCACTGTTCAAAGTGGCGTCAGTGTGAACAAGAGCTGACCGAGGCGTGTAACCAATGGCACCCCATACCATCATGCCGGGTGATACGCCAGCATGGCGATGACAAATACACGCTTCTAATGTGCGTTCACAGCGATGTCGCCAAACACGAATGCGACCATCATGATACGGTTAACAGAACCTGGATTCATCAGAAAAAATGACGTTTTGCCATTCGTGCACCCAGGTTCGTCCTTGAGTACACCATTGCAGGCGCTCCTGTCTGTGATGCAGCGTCAAGGGTAACCGCAACTATGGTCTCCGAGCTGATAGTCCGTGCTGCTCGAAACGTCGTCGAACTGTTCGTGCAGATGGTTGTTGTCTTGCAAACGTCCCCATCTGTTGACTCAGGGATCGAGACGTGGCTACACGATCCGTTACAGCCATGCGGATATGATGCCTGTCATTTCGACTGCTAGTGATACGAGGCTGTTGGGATCCAGCATGGCGTTCCGTGTTACCCTCCTGAATCCACCGATTCCATATTCTGCTAACAGTCATTGGATCTCGACCAACGCAAGCAGCAATGTCGAGATACGATAAAACGCAATCGCGACAGGCTACAATCCGACCTTTATCAATGTCGGAAACGTGATGGTACGCATTTCTCCTTCTTACACGAGGCATCACAACAACGTTTCACCAGGCAACGCCGGTCAACTGCTATTTGTGTATGAGAAATCGGTTGGAAACTTTCCTCATGTCAGCACGTTGTAGGTGTCGCTACCGGCGCCAACGTTGTGTGCATGCTCTGAAAACTAATCATTTGCATATCACAGCATCTTCTTCCTGTCGGTTAAATTTCGCGTCTGTAGCACGTCATCTTCGTGGTGTAGCAATTTTAATGACTGTTAGCAGAATATGGAATCGGTGGGTTCAGGAGGGTAATACGGAACGCCATGCTGGATCCCAACAGCCTCGTATCACTAGCAGTCGAGATGACAAGCATCATATCCGCATGGCTGTAACGGATCGTGCAGCCACGTCTCGATCCCTGAGTCAACAGATGGGGACTTTTGCAAGACAACAACCATCTGCACGAGGAGTTCGACGACGTTTCCAGCAGCACGGACTATCAGCTCGGAGACCATGGCTGCGGTTACCCTTGACGCTGCATCACAGACAGGAGCGCCTGCAATGGTGTACTCAACGACGAACCTGGGTGCACGAATGGCAAAACGTCATTTTTTCTGATGAATCCAGGTTCTATTTACTGCATCATGATGGTCGCATCCGTGTTTGGCGACATAGCGGTGAACGCACATTGGAAGCGTGTATTCGTCATCGCCATACTGGCGCATCACCCGGCGTGATGGTATGGGGTGCCATTGGTTACACGTCTCGGCCACGTCTAGTTCGCATTGACGGCACTTTGAACAGTGGACGTTACATTTCAGATGTGTTACGACCCGGGGCTCTACCCTTCATTCGATCCATGCGAAACCCTAAATTTCAGCAGGATAATGCACGACCCCATGTTGCAGGTGCTGTACGGGCCTTTCTGGATACAAAAAAGTTCGACTGCTGCCCTGGCCAGGATATTCTCCAGATCTCCCACCTATTTAAACGTCTGGTCAATGGTGGCCGAGCAACTGGCTCGTCACCATATGCCAGTCACCACTCTTGATGAACTGTTGTATCGTGTTGAAGCTGCATGGGCAGCTGTACCTGTACACGCCATCCAAGCTATGTTTGACTCAATGCCCAGGCGTATCAATGCCGTTATTACGGCCAGAGGTGGTTGTTCTAGGTACTGATTTCTGAGGATCTATCCATCGAAATTGCGTGAAAATGTAATCACATGTCAGTTCTAGTATAATATATTTGTCCAATGAATACCCGTTTATCACCTGCATTTCTTCTTGGTGTAGCAATTTTAATGGCCAGTAGTGTATTTTCAAAAAATGGCTCTGAGCACTATGGGACTCAACTGCTGAGGTCATTAGTCCCCTAGAACTTAGAACTAGTTAAACCTAACTAACCTAAGGACGTCACAAACATCCATGCCCGAGGCAGGATCCGAACCTGCGACCGTAGCGCCTTTAACCGCACGGCCACTTCGGCCGGAGTAGTGTATTTTGTTTAGTGCTTTACGACATCCTCTACATCTTTTTCACTATGCAGTTGCTAGTTAGAACATTGTATTCTCATCATTTACACAGCAAATGAACATAGCATCAGTACCCCACATTTTATCACTGAGCCGTGCGTGGCTGGTGTTCATGCCATTTATTGTTTGTCGTCTTCTACTACAGTACTGCCACATCGTTTCCTTATTCCATTTACTGGCGTCACTAACTTTCTGTCTTGACTGCCCGTGAGTGGCAGCAGCAGCGCGTATCGATATTAGGCCTGCCGTATTATCTTTGCTTGACGGCTATTACTTCCCGGTCGTCGCAAGTCATGGAGAGAGATCGGACCTGAGCTGCAGTGAGCTCCGGATAGGCAAGACTCGCCCGACCGTTGAGGACACACATGATTTGAGTGACAACGACCTTGGTTCGTTGTTGGTCACCGACCGTCCTTCGGGTTTATGTGTGTGTCAAAAAAAAAAAAAAAAAAGTGAAATGTGTGTGAAATCGTATGGGACTTAACTGCTAAGGTCCCTAAGCTTACACACTACTTAAGCTAAATTATGCTAAGGACAAACACGCACACCCTTGCCCGAGGGAGGACTCGAACCTCAGACCGGACCAGCCGCACAGTCCATAACTGCAGTGTCTAAGACCGCTCGGCTAATCCCGCGCGTCTCTGTGTGTGTCCGCCTGTGATTTGTTCTAGTTGTTCATCAGTGATTCGTTTTACGAGTGTTCGAGTTTCTTGTGGCAGTGTTATTGGGATGTTGTTGGTCTCTTCGCCTCGCAGGCAGTTTGGTTGTTGTATTTTTGGTCTGGTAACCGAAATCAGTAGTTGGTTGGTTCGTCGCCTGTCTGCCGGTTGGATTGCCTTCCGATTTATAGATTGTTGGTCAGGCTGCCTGTCTCGCCTAAACGGGCGTTAGTGTTACAATTCCAGGTCGACCCTTGGAAACTTCCGAGTGCCGTTCCGTGTTTGTTACATAGTAACTTCCCTGTTTGAGTTTTAGTTATTTGGCTGATGTTTGGCCTTCAGCCGAGTTTTTATATATCTTGCATTAATGTTTCTATCTTGCCCTTTTTTCATAAGATTGTGATGCTTTTGTATGGGCCTTCAGCCAAATTTCGCATTCAGTGTTTTAAGAAAAGACCTTCTGCCTTTTAAATTGAAACTCTTCTTCAAGGCCTTAAGCCGTTAAAATTATTTTGTTGACATGTGGCCTTCAGCCGAGTATTAATATCTCTTAAATTAATGTTCTTGCCTTGCCCTTAAGGCATGGGATTGTTATTTTTTATAGGGACCTTCAGCCGAATTTTGTATGAAAGTTTTTAAGATACGACCTTCTGCCTTTTAAAATTGAAACTCTTCTTTCTAGGGCTTAAGCCGTTAAATTATTTGTTGATGTGTGGCCTGCAGCCGAGTTTTAATATCTCTTAAATTAATGTCCTTGTCTTTCCCTTTTGCCTAAAATGTTTTAAGATAAGGCCTCCTGCCTGTTGATTGAAACTCTTCTTACTGCTTAATATGCGGCCTCCAGCCAAGTTCCATTAAAATTAAATTGCTAAGGCCTTCAGCCTGTTTAGATTGAAGCTTTAGAAAATATTTTTGCGTGAAACCTCCAGAAGAATCTTGCATTTCAATTTCTTGCTTAGGCCTTGTGTCCCGGATTTTGAGTGTGGCCTACAGCGGATCTAAAGTTAATCAAGAGAGGTCGATTAAAGTTTTAAGTGTTTTGCATCCTTGTTGCAATATTGTGTGTTGGCCCCTTTCCACAACCTAATCCGCACTGTCCTGCTAGGTCAGGCGTTTCAGTCATACTTGTGTTTTTATTTAATGAACAGTTTATGATTTTGCCAGTAACCTGATTTAAAGGCTGCTTGAAAGTGCTATTATGAAAATGTGCTAATGTATTAGCGGTCACCACGATTCAAAAGAGAACCAAAAGACGCTTCTGTCGAGAGGGTATAAATAATTTTTAAAATAACATTTAACGACAAATTGTTGTCATTTGACATGAATGCACGTGCACAAGAACACTAGCTTATTTATTTATGAACAATCCTTTATTTGCATTAATTGTGATTGATCGGAGCATAACTGAATATTTATAACTTTTATTTATTTAAATACTGTTGTAATTATAAGTATAGAGCAGGAAGTTGTCAAGTAGAGTCATATTATGTCTGTAGTCCGTAAGAAAGATGTATTTTTGGTGGGGACGGCCTTCAGCCAACGGTACAGCAGATAGTAGTGGAACGCTACGGGACTCGAGACTGGGACTTTTCGAGTGAAGAGCTCAAAAGAGTGATTCTGGACACTTTTACGCGAGTGCTGGTAGGTGGCAAACCTGCCTGTAATAATGAGTGTTATTCGATTGTGGAGGTGATTGATTCTGGGCGGTGAACGGCTGCTACCATGCTTAAGCCTCTGTAGGGACTTATATTTCGAGAGGTTTGAATGTGCTCCAGAATAGGACTCTGACTTTGACTGTATGATTTATGGAACTAAAAATAGATAGAGTATGAGTTACTATGCTTTGGCCGGCCTGAGTGGCCGAGCGGTTCTAGGCGCTACAGTCTGGAACCGCGCGACCGTTACGGTCGCAGGTTCGAATCCTGCCTCGGGCATGGATGTGTGTGATGTCCTTAGGTTAGTTAGGTTTAAGTAGTTCTAAGTTCTAGGGGACTGATGACCTTAGAAGTTAAGTCCCATAGCGCTCAGAGATATTTTTTTGCTATGCTTTGCGTCGCATATGTTAATTTGTGAATCATCGTGTTGAACTCTGAACTGTATTGAACTGTTGAATATTTCGTTTATTTTGATTATGAAGTGGACTTAGTGGTATGATTACAATTTGGGAAAATTGCTATCGTTTTCGTTATGCTCTCAACGTAACTTTACTGCGTTTGGTAAGGGTATTTTCAGTCTGTATTTTGAATATCGCAGGACCATTTCCAGTTAGAATAGAACCCCCTTTATTAAATTATTCGTTTATTATTTTATTTTGTATTACTGTGTACGCATTTTATTAACTCGCAGTTCTAGTTGATGCATAGACTATTTGACTGCGGGATCACAACTACAGGGTGTTATTTGCATCAAATTAGTTGTGAGGCATGAAAGCAGACGTGCACGGCAAGACCCTGTAACTACATCGAGCTATTCTTTTTAAACACAGCCGTTATAACCAAAGTATCTAAAGTACGAATAACCGCAGGGCAAAGACGCAACTGGCTTAGTCGTATGGGATGCTGTTTAGAAGAGCAGCAACGCATTAGTAACCGTTAGGTACCGTCGCAAACAGTTCAAATAAATTACGCAAATCATATCACTCTTTCGTAATATTCAACAAAAAACGTTTTATGTAAATTATGAGCAGAGATGGCTGTAGTTATAAAGAAAACTTTGAATCGAAAGACATTTCCATTTCCATAATACTATAAAAGAGTTTATATGTATGTTCCACATCTCGTTCTAAGCTACTGGATCAATTTCAACCAAATTTGGTACACACATCACTTACTGTCTCGAAAGAACCACTGTAAAAGTAGGAACCATCTCTGTCTCAAAAGGGGGGGGGGGGGGGGCGTGTGTGTGTGAAAAGTATCGGAGCTAACTACACACAAATAGTCAGACTATACTAGCCCAGTGTTAGAGAATGAGAGCATTTCGTGACTTCCAACAAATTTTACATATAATTTCAAATCTTTATGAGATTTTTTTTCGCTGACAGCTCCCCCTCCCCCTCAAAAAAAAAAAAAAAAAAAAAAAAGGGGAAAGGAAGAAGTTTATCACGTAGCACATTTTTGCTGTTCACGCAGAGAAACTACCACATCATACATGACGTTTTAATTTATTGCTTCTTTCCGGTAATTCTATCCGGAAAACAAAACACAGACAGAAAATACCTGCAAAATTATGTCATCGAACGACACAGCGTTCAGGAGAGATGACTTCATAAACGTTGAGCTGTGTGAAAACGAAACTACAGTGTGAAATTCGTTAGAGATACAGGTAAAATATGTCCACAAATATGGGTGAAATATGTTAAATGTTTGTGAAATATATGAGTATGTGCGTAAAAAGCTTCCTCTATACTCCTGGATCGATTTCAACCTAAGCTGGTACACATATTACGTACTGTCTGGAAAGAAATACTCAGCAACGCTGTACACAGCTAGAATTATAATAAAAGAAAGCGCAATTAGAATGTTAAAAAACTGATGTGGATGTTAAGTAACGGTGGGATGTCCTCGTAAGTCAGCGAAGTTCTGGGTGAATACAGGTGTGAAAATAGTGTCTTTGATGTAACCACAGAGCTAAAAACCACACGGTATTAGGTCCGGAGAACGTGGGGGCCAAACCAACAACTGGAGATTTCCAACCGATGTACGACCGATCCATTGTCGTGGCAGTTCGGTATCCAAGAACTCACGAACACTGTTGTGAACTCACCAGTGTCGGCGTGAAAGTGCACTGGAGCACCATCCGGTTGAAAAATGAAATTATTACCATCCTCTTGCAATTGCGGCATGAATTAATCAAAATGCCTTCTCCTCTGGTCTGGCAGGCATGTTGCCGGAGGTCACTGTAACAGAGTAACTTCTTGAGCTATAATTTCCGTAGATACAATCATATAATATTGTCCCTCACTACAAAGGATATAATCACTGGGAAGTGTCTAGATCATTTTGAGTAATCCTGTATATTCACCGACTCAGTATATATGCTTTAGTCCAGACTGAGTTATAATAACACTAAAATAATCTACAACGAATACGTCGAAAACGAAATTCTACATGTCAACGGAACGGGTCCTTCCGGATGCCATGAAGAGCTCAAGGTGCAGCCAACTGCACGTGGTGGCTCACTCCGGTACCAATGACGTGTGACGCTTTTAATTGGAAGAGATTCTCTCTGCTTTTGAGCGGCTGTCAGAAGTGGTAGAAGCTGCCCTTCTTGCCTGTGAGATGAAAGCCGCATAGTCAAGAGGACCGATTGCGGACCTCTGGTACAAAGCCGAATGGAGGGTCTGAATAAGACACTCAGACGGTTCTGCGACCCTGCAGGCTGCAGATTCCTGCATTTGCGCCAAAGGATGGATGGGTTTCGGATTCCGCTAAATAGGTCAGGAGTCCACTACACGCAGGTGGCGGCTAAAAGGGTAGCAGTGGCTGTGTGGCGTGTACGGCGGCTTTTTAGGTTAGAGGGTCTTGGAAAAACACAAAAAGGATTTCAGTATCAAGGAGTGCAGGCCGTCTGTCACTGCGTTGTCCGTGGTGAGAGGTAATGCCTGAAATTTGGTTTTCTCGGCAAACTCTTGACACGGTGAATCTCGGAGTATTGAATTCCCTAACGATTTCCGAAATAGAATGTCCAATACGTCTAGCTCCAACTACCATTCTGCGTTGGAAGTTTTTTAATTCCCACCGTGTGCCCACAATCACGTCGAAAACCTGTTCATGTGAATCATCTGAGTACAAGTGACAACACCGCCGATGTACTGCCCTTTTATGCCTTGGCTACGCGATACTACAGCCTTCTGTATAAGTGCATGCGGCTATCCTATGGCTTCTATCACCTCATTGTACAGTAATAAACGAAAATGTAGTTGTGATGTTAAAACTAATGCAAGTTCGTAGAACGATTATGGGAGCTGTGGAGAAATTTGAGAGTAGCGTGTGCATTCAGATGTTAGCCGCCATGTCATGAATTCTGTGGTACCTATTGGGTCATAATTGTTTACCTTGAAGAAAATGGATATATCGTGAAAAGTTACTCCAAAATATTGTTTTGCATGGGCCAAATTGTTCAAATGGCTCTAAGCACTATTCGATTAACATCTGAGGTCATCAGTGTCCTAGACTTAGAACTACGTAAACCTAACTAACCTAGGGACATCACACACATCCATGCCCGAGGCAGGATTCGAACCTGCGACCGTAGCAGCCGCGTGGTTCCGGACTGAAGCGCCTAGAAACGCTCGACCACAGCGGCCGGCATTGCATGGACCAAGAGAAAAAATGTGATGGCCGTATTATTTATTGAGATCGACAGGAAGTACAAAATGGCTAAGCAGGGATGACTAGAGGACAAATGTAAGGATGTAGAGGCTTATCTCACGTGGGGTAAGATAGATACTGCCTACAGGAAAATTAAAGAGACCTCTGGAGAAAAGAGAACCACTTGCATGAATATCAAGAGCTCAGATGGAAAGCCAGTTCTAAGCAAAGAAGGGAAAGCAGAAAGGTGGAAGGAGTATATAGAGGGTCTATACAGGGGCAATGTTCTTGAGGACAATATCATGGAAATGGAAGAGGATGTAGATGAAGATGAAATGGGAGATATGATACTGCGTGATTAGTTTGACAGAGCACTGAAAGACCTAAGTCGAAACAAGGCCCCGGGAGTAGACAACATTCCATTAGAAATACTGACAGCCATGGGAGAGCCAGTCCTGTCAAAACTCTACCATCTGGTGAGCAAGATGTATGAGACAGGCGAAATTCCCTCAGACTTCAAGAAGAATATAATAATTATAATCCCAAAGAAAGCAGGTGTTGACAGATGTGAAAATTACCGAAATATCAGTTTAATAAGTCACAGCTGCAAAATACTAACTCGAATTCTTTAAAGACGAATGGAAAAACTGGTAGAAGCCGACCTCGGGGAAGATCAGTTTGGATTCCGTAGAAATGTTGGAACACGTGAGGCAATACTGACCCTACGACTTATCTTAGAAGAAAGATTAAGGAAAGGCAAACCTACGTTTCTAGCATTTGTAGACTTGGAGAAAGCTTTTGACAATGTTGACTGGAATACTCTCTTTCAAATTCTGAAGGTGGCAGGGATAAAATACAGGGAGCGAAAGGCTATTTACAATTTGTACAGAAACCAGATGGCATTTATAAGAGTCGAGGGGCATTAAAGAGAAGCATTGGTTGGGAAGTGGGTGAGACAGGGTTGTAGCCTCTCCTCGATGTTATTCAATCTGTATATTGAGCAAGCAGTAAAGGAAACAAAAGAAAAGTTCGGAGTAGGTATTAAAATCTATGGAGAAGAAACAAAAACTTTGAGGTTCGCCGATGACTTTGTAATTCTGTCAGAGACAGCAAAGGACTTGGAAGAGCAGTTGAACGGAATGGATAGTGTCTTGGAAGGAGGATATAAGATGAACATAAACAAAAGCTAAACGAGGATAATGGAATGTAGTCGAATTAAGTCGGGTGATGCTGAGGGAATTAGATTAGGAAATGAGACAAAGTAGTAAAGGAGTTTTGCTATTTGGGGAGCAAAATAACTGATGATGGTTGAAGTAGAGAGGATATAAAATGTAGACTGTCAATGGCAAGCAAAGCGTTTCTGAAGAAGAGAAATTTGTTAACATCGAGTATTGATTTAAGTGTTAGGAAGTCGTTTCTGAAAGTATTTGTATGGAGTGTAGCCATGTATGGAAGTGAAACGTGGACGATAAATAGTTTGGACAAAAAGAGAATAGAAGTTTTGAAATGTGGTGCTACAGAAGAATGCTGAAGATTAGATGGGTAGATCACATAACTAATGAGGAGGTATTGAATAGAATTGGGGAGAAGAGGAGTTTGTGGCACAACTTGACTAGAAGAAGGGATCGGTTGGTATGACATGTTCTGAGGCATCAAGGGATCACCAATTTAGTACTGGAGGGTAGCGTGGAGGGTAAAAATCGAAGAGGGAGACCAAGAGATGAATACACTAAACAGATTCAGAAGGATGTAGGCTGCAGTAGGTACTGGGAGATGAAGAAGATTGCACAGGATAGAGTAGCATGGAGAGCTGCATCAAACCAGTCTCAGGACTGAAGACCACAACAACAACATTATTGATGCTGAAGATTAGATGGGTAGATCACATAACTAATGAGGAGGTATTGAATAGAATTGGGGAGAAGAGGAGTTTGTGGCACAACTTGACTAGAAGAAGGGATCGGTTGGTATGACATGTTCTGAGGCATCAAGGGATCACCAATTTAGTACTGGAGGGTAGCGTGGAGGGTAAAAATCGAAGAGGGAGACCAAGAGATGAGTACACTAAGCAGATTCAGAAGGATGTAGGCTGCAGTAGGTACTGGGAGATGAAGAAGCTTGCACAGGATAGAGTAGCATGGAGAGCTGCATCAAACCAGTCCCAGGACTGAAGACCACAACAACAACATTATTTATTTATCAACAACGGACATGCAGACATATATGGCAATGAAGAACGGATAGATCGACTGCGGACAGCTAACAGAATACCAGTAGCGATAAAATTAAAGAACTACAAAGGAAAATTGCGGTATTTTTTTACTAACGCTTTAAATCTGCAAATATGCAATAAGTTAGTTTTGCATTTTGAGTGGGATATAGATGCGTGCATGAAAATGGTTTTTAAGTAGTGTGATAGCTGCTGAGAAACTTTCTGGTTTTCCTGCTCCTCTGGCGATTGCTATTTTGAAGGCGGAGGAAATAAGTGAGTTATGTTACTTATTTCCTCCCCTAGTGGCAAGCCTTCAAAATGGTAATCATCAGAGGAGCAGGGCAACCAGATAGGTTATCAACAGTCTCGTCGCCAGAAGAACAAAGTGAGTGACCGTTACAAAACATTTTCGTGCAAAAATCAGTCCAGCTTCCAAAGTGTCATCGCCCCTTACTAAGTTTTCTATTCTTCCACAGGATGACCACAGCATTTATGAAAAGACTATGTAACATCAGTATGACCTTATTGTAAAGTTATTTTTGTAATGCCATTTAGCCTGAAGATGAGGTATTCCCCCGAAATTTGTCGCTAAATAAATAAGTAATAAAGTAGTTTACAAAGTTTGTGACTGGTAGCGGTAATTTTAAAGAAAACCCTTTACGCATTTCTTGAGACAGTCACGGTCGAAAAATAGTCAAAATGGCTTAAAAAAAATATGTTTCAGTGTTTCTGGAAATTAAACCCCTAACGGAGTGCAATAGTAATTGAAACATTTTTAAGAAAATACTTGATTACGTTGAAAAGATTTTCTAGTAAAATTTATGAAAACTGACATTTCGCTTCTCGGCTAGATGTAAAAAAAGTTGTTAGGGGATCAAAGTTGCTATGGAAATATCTCCACAAGAACGCAAAAGGCATGATTAACGAAAACTTTGGACTCCAGCTTCCAGAATAGCTTTTTGGTCAGAAGCACATTCGGAAAACACCGTGCTTATATGGCCTTAATTAGCGTGAAAAGCTTAAAAGGTGTTACAGCTTCTCAACAACATAAAAATTCGATTAAATAAAAGCAAAAAAATCTCTGTAGGCCATAGAGTTTACGCGAGCGAAGCAGCGGGCGCTAAGCTAGTATGACAATAATTAAATGCAGTACTATGAGTCGGATGGACTTGCCCTGATGAAAGTAAACGATAACAAATAAACATAGGATAATTTTCACAACTGTGAACGCTTCAAACAGATAACACTTATGGTTGATTCTTATTCATAATTGCGAATCAATTTCAGCAAATGTTCTTAGAGGTTAGTTTTTATTAGTGGATCAAATTGTCTTATGCAGTATTATAGAATTTAAGCATATGTTGCAAAATCGCAAAATAAAAGCATGATCTGTTTAATTCGATTTATTGTACTTAAAGACAGAAAGTAAGTTAGTTACACATATCATCCCACGTTAAGCCCACGGCGCAACTAGAGTGGCGCATCAACAGTAGAGAGTACATTGTAGATGGCCAGGGAAGGGGGAAGAAAAGGTTGTTGGATTCAGCTTGCGACAGTTTAAAAAATCGAGTTTTTGAACCAAAAGATGGTAAACCTCCCCTTAAGAGCACAAATTTTCGCCTCCTTTTTAGAGATTTTTCGGTCCTTTCTACATAACCTATATTGCCATGGAAAAGCCTCACTATCTGCTCGCGTTTCCTCACCGCTACATTCGCGCCATTGAAACCGTAACCTAGTCTTCACAGAACACCCCAACCTTCAGATTTCTACGGCAACCACCACATTTTTCACACAAGGTTTGATATAAAAATTTACGCGATAGCAGAGAAGAAGTTGGCACAAGGGCACTGAAGTTTCGTAACCTGTCCTAATACATAACAAAAAGCTAATGTCAACAAACTTTTAAACTTACTTTCGAAAGTTTTAATTAACAACTTAAACTCTGTATGACAGCAACGAATTAATTTAACTTTGAACCTTTAAGTCTAAGTCAGTTGCAAAGTATAACAGAAAGAAGAAGGTTTTGCCGCTAGGTAGTTTGCACGGTAGATGTGTAGGCCAGCAGCTGCAGGAAGTGTTGGGGAATGACTACCAGGTCACCTGTATTGTAAAGCCTAATGCAGGGTTGGCTCAGGTCACTGACAGCATAGGGGAGTTCCGTAGGAATTTCACTAAAGAGGATCAGGTAGTGATTGTGGGTGTAGCAGGGAAAAGTCTTGATAGGGACGGGGAACATAATGTAGGTGGTGACCTGGTAAAGATAGTTACTCAAACTGGTGCAATAATGGGGATAGAGAAGGCACTGATGGTCTGTCAATAGGTTTCACTAGGCATCGACTGCAGCTCGCTAAGTATGGGAAGGGGAGGCTGGCAAAGCGGTGAGGTGACAGTGTAGTGGGTGGTGGTGGGGTCACTCATGGAAAAATTCCTGTAGTAGTTGGTGTTAGAGCCGCACCTTTTTTAAATTGAAGTCAGCTGATAGGTATACCTGCTTAAAGAAAGCCCCTCTAACAAGGAATCAGCTTCAGAGGAGGTCAGGTATCCAAGTAGAGAAGGAATGAGCATATTTCATCAAAATATAAGAGGTATTAGAGATAAAGTTAGTGAACTGCTTATAGATGTTGACTCTGACATTATTGGTATATCGTTGCACCACTTTAATAATTTGATAATGCAGAGGCTTTCTTTACCAGGATACAGTTTATCTGGCTGCTTTTCAAATAGTTCCTTGCGGAGTGGGGGAGTGGTGGTCACGTACATAAAAAACAGTATTCTGTTTGAGTCAGTAGACGTATCACGACATTGTACTGAACACGGATTTGTATAGCAAGGGCAGCTGAATGTAGTGAAACTAAATTTCTAATTTTTTGTTTTTTATAGGTCCCCTAACTCTGACTTCAGAGCATTTCTGCTCAAGCTAGAGAGGGTTCTTGGTACATTTTATAGGAAGTATCAAAATTAGTTACATGTGATGACTTCAGTATTAATGTTGTATATGATTTGCGAGAAATAGGATGTTGGCAGATCTCCTAAATTCGTATGATCTGATGCAGACTGTGTTTTTTTCCAACCAGGGTGCAGGGGAGCAGTAGCACAGCTATAGGCAATATTTTTATTGTTTCTTCGTTAGTAGACAGGCATTCTGTTAGTAAAAGGGTGAATGATCTTTCAGACCATGATCCATAAATTTTAACACTAAAAGGCTTTTTTACTCAAACAAATGTCATATATAATTACAAACTATGCAGGAAAACTAATCCAATGGCAATAAAGGTTTTTAATCCTCGTTAAGGAACAAGAGAGGCAGGATGTTTATAGTGCCGATAACAAATATAATGCTTTCCTGAACACGTTTCTCATGCTCTTTGAGAGTTGCTTTTCGTTAGAACGTTCTAATTGGCGCACTGTCAGCGAAAGGCATCCTGTGTGGCTGACTAGTGGGATAAGGATGTCATGTAGAAAAAAGCGGGAATTTTATCAAAATGTTGGAAGTAATCACTGTCAAGCTACACCAGCCCTTTAGAAACAGTATTGTAAGGTGCTTAAAAATGTTATTAGGAAGACAAAGAGTATGAGGTACACAAACAGAACAGCTAATTCACAGGATAAAAGAAAAACCATATGGTCAGTTTTGAAGGTAGCAGCACAAGGTCGACAATACAAAGTCAGCTCGTAGTAAAAATATTTCTGTTACTGTTAAGTCACAGCCGCGCGGAGTGGCCGCGCGGTTAGAGGCGCTATGTCACGAACTGCGCGGTCCCTCCCGCCGGAGGTTCGAGTCCTCCCTCGGGCATGGGTGTGTGTGTAGTCCTTAGCGTAACTAAGTCTAGGGACTGATGACCTCAGCAGTTTGGTCCCTTAGGAATTCACACACATTTGAACATTTGATAAGTCACATATATGTACAGTATTTAACAATTATTTTCTGAGCAATGCTGGTGAATTAAATAAAAACTTAGTTTCTACAGGGAATCATATAACTCTCTTGGAAAATGCCTTTCTGAGATTATGTCCTAAATACTCCTGTGTGATACTGACAAGGGGGAGACTGAGTCAATAATTAAATCACTGAGGACTAAGAACTCTCATCGATATGATGGAGTGCCTAACAGAATATTAAAATACTGTGCTGCACATATTTTCCCTGTACGTAGCCATATTTGTAATTTTTCCTTTAAGGATGGTCAGTTACCTAAACGATTAAAGTACTCAGTAGTAAAGCCGCTTTACAGAAAGGGAGAAAGCGATAATGTAAATTTTAGACCTATTTCTATGCCATCAGTGGTTGCTAAAATTATTGAAAAGGCTTTTTATATAAGGATAATTGATTATTTTATATCACATAATTTGCTATCAAATGTACAGTTCAGCTTTAGATGTGGTTTAACAACTGAAAATGTTATATTCTTTATTCTCTGTGAAGTACTTGATGGATTAAACAAAAGGTTTCGAACGCTAGGCATATTTTTTTAATTTAACTAAGCCGTTTGATTCTGTTGATCACAAAATATTGGTCCAGAATTTGGACCATTATGGAATAAGGGGAGTAGTTCAGAACTGGTTCACCTCTTACTTTAACAACAGACAACAAAAGGTCATTATTCACAGTGTTGAGAACGGCTGTGATGTGGGGTTTGAGTGGTGTACAGTCAAATGGAGGTGCCCCAGGGATCAGTGTTGGGGCCACTCCTGTTTCTTATTTATATAAATGACATGCCCTACATTATTATGGGTAACTCTAATAAAATATTTCTGTTTGCTGATGACATTAGATTGGTAGTAAAGGATGTTGTGTGAAACATTGGCTTGGTTTCAAATAGTGCAGTTCATGACATAAGTTCATGACTTGTAGAAAATAAACTAACGATAAATCACAGTAAGACTCAGTTTTTACGGTTTATAAAACACAGTTCAAAAAAAAAAACTCGACGTTTTAATTTCACAGAATGGGCATAACTGAACAGTTAAAACTTTTAGACATTCAGATAGTTAGGAAATCTTACGTTCAGGATCTTGTTCAAAGACTTAATGCAGCCATTTTTACTGTTCGAACTGTATCTGAAGTAAGGGATCGATCGACACGAAAATTAGTCTACTTTGCTTATTTTCATTCGCTTATGTCGTATGGTATTATTCCCATTCTGAAATATATTTTTGGCTCAGAAACGGGCTGTTCGGGCAATAAGAGGTGTAAGTCCGTGAACCTTTTGTCAACCCCTTTTCACTAGTCTGGATATTCTGACATTGGCCTCTCAATATATATATATATTCTTTATTGTCATTTGTTGTTATCGATATCAGCCTATTTCCAAGAGTTAGCAGCTTTCACTCAGTTAATACTAGGCAGAAATCCAACCTACATTTGGATCGGTCTTCGTTAACTCTTGTGCAGAAAGGTGCGCTGTATACTGCTGCACCCATTTTCAGTGAGCTCCCACAAAAATTCAAAACTCTTAGCAGTAATCCACATGCTTTCAAATCGAAACTGAAAAGTTTTCTCATGGGTCACTCCTTCTATTCTTTTGAGGAGTTCCTTGAAAAATTAAGCTGATTACTGTGTTACATTGTCGATTGAATTTACTTAAAGTTATGCCTTGACGTTTTTTGGGTTCATAAACATTTTATTTTATCTGTTATTACTTTTATGTAGTAATCTGATGTACTGTCACTTCCATGACATTGGAGATGTGCTCCACAATTTGGTCTTACGGAACTAGGCGTGTATATAAAATAAAATTAAGTAAAATAAAATAAAATAAAGATGTACATTCGCACGAAATTTACGCCTAAAATGTAAGAAAAACTAAGACTATTGCCCTTTATCAAATACTTTATTTTCGATGTAAATACGCTCAGAAAAGCGAAACCACCAATAGATGGCCTAAAGAAGAAGTAAATGCACTAGGGCGAAATGAATATTAATTAAATTAGCTCTTATTTCAATAGTAATCATTTAACTTTGCGAGAGCTTCGTGGATATGTGTCTACCAGAGATATTCAATTGCAATAATTAAAGTAAGCAGTATATTCAGGTACAGTAACGATAGCATAGCAGTATGTGGTCAGTTGTTCGTTACTGACAAGTGAAAAGATAAAACCGTAAAATCAAGATTGCTTTCGGCCAGTTAAGAGGAAGCTAATAACATACCAAGTCTGAATTTGTTCTCTAAGTGGGGTCTTGCGGTGCACGACTCCGGCAATAAAGTGCAAGCTCAAGGGAGACATACGCAATTATTATGCAAAATCGGGAAGATTTTAATGTCAAAACTAAAAGTGTGAAGGATTACGATGTACATACCACGCTGAATACTAAAGCGATACCCGAGTTTTTGCAAAGCGTGAAGCCTAGAAAGGCATCATTCTATCCGCCTCTCATATAATTACGGTCTTATCATGTTCAGCATAGTATTTTTTTCTCTTCTTATATTTGATCACATTCTTCATGCTCATATTTTCTATACCAGGGAAGGAGATGACGTTGGGAACTTTAATTTGTGTCTCTTTATTCTCATCTTAATTACAACTGATCTCCAGCACAACATGTAACTACACTGCCGAAAAAAAAGTGCACCTGAAAATATGACGTCGATTTTGATCCGATGACAGCATATGCCACCTGGGAGATAGTAGATGTACTGATAATGGTTTCAACGTCGCCCGGCAACAGATAGTGGCCTAGCTACCTGATCGCCATCTGTATCTGCACTTTAATGGGGAATGCTCGCACCCAGAAGACTTAAATGTGGTGCAAAAGTAAGAAGAAAGCAGGCAAACACGCCATGCAAATGCACCCGTGCTTTCTACAGCCAACTGAGCGAGTTTGAAAGGGGCCAAATTGTGGCCTTCTGAGAGGCGAAGTGGTACTTTCGGAGAACTGGCGCGTAAGTTGGGCATGTTGCGTCAATTGTGCAGCGATACTGGAGTCCACGCAGCACAGACGCCTGCCAGGATCGTCGCATTGTAAGAGCAGCAGTGGCAGACCGTACAGCTACCACAGCACAGATAAGGGGGCTGGTGAGCCCAGACGTGTCTATAAGAACTGTTGCGAGCTGATTATTAGCAGTGAGACTACGGGCACGCACGCATCTAGCGCACCTTCCACGCGCATCTCTGGCCCATCTTCCACTCACGCCACAGCATCGACGTGCAGGGCTCGGCTGGTGCCGTCAGAGGATCACTTGGAAGATTGAATGGCGTGTTGTGGTCTTCAGCGATGAAAGCAGATTCTGCTTGCGTGCAAGTGATGATCGTTTACGCGTACAATATAGGCCTCGTGACCGCTGTCTCGTCGAGTGATTTCGTCCAGGACACACTGGCCCCACCCTAGGCTTTATGATCTGGGGTGCAATAAGCTACAACTCTCGTTCACCTTTAGTGTTTCTGGAGTCGATGCTAACCAGCGCTCTGTACGTGCAGAACGTTATTAGGTCAGTTCTTTTGGCGTTCTTGGAACAGGTGACGTGTTGTTCCACCAGGATAATGCTCGAAAGTCAACGTGCTCTGTAATACGTGCGGCAACTTCCCTTGCCAACACGATTTCCAGTATTTTCTCCAATTGAGAACATGTGGAATATGATGCCGGCCGGTGTGGCCGAGCGGTTCTAGGCGCTTCAGTCTGAAACATGATATCTTGCAAACCATGGGTGAAGGGTATCAGACGGATGCCATATTCCTTGACTTCCGGAAAGCGTTTGACTCGGTGCTCCACTGCAGACTCCTAACTAAGGTACGAGCATATGGGATTGGTTCCCAAGTATGTGAGTGGCTCGAAGACTTCTTAAGTAATAGAACCCAGTACATTGTCCTCGATGGTGAGTGTTCATCGGAGGTGAGGGTACCATCTGGAGTGCCCCAGGGAAGTGTGGTAGGTCCGCTGTTGTTTTCTGTCTACATAAATGATCTTTTGGATAGGGTGGATAGCAATGTGCGGCTGTTTGCTGATGATGCTGTGGCGTATGGGAAGGTGTCGTCGTTGAGTGACTGTAGGATGATACGAGATGACTTGGACAGGATTTGTGATTGGTGTAAAGAATGGCAGCTAACTCTAAATATAGATAAATGTAAATTAATGCAGATGAATCTGAAAAAGAATCCAGTAATGCTTGAATACTCCATTAGTAGTGTAGCGCTTGACACAGTCACGTCGATTAAATATTTGGGCGTAACATTGCAGAGCGTTATGAAGTGGGACAAGCATGTAATGGCAGTTGTGGGGAAGGCGGATAGTCGTCTTCGGTTCATTGGTAGAATTTTGGGAAGATGTGGTTCATCTGTAAGGGAGACCGCTTATAAAACACTAATACAACCTATTCTTGAGTACTGCTGCAGCGTTTGGTATCCCTATCAGGTCGGATTGAGGGAGGACATAGAAGTAATTCAGAGGCGGGCTGCTAGATTTGTTACTGGTAGGTTTGATCATCACGCGAGTGTTACGGAAATGCTTCAGTAACACGGGTGGGAGTCTCTAGAGGAAAGAAGCCGTTCTTTTCGTGAAGCTACTGAGGAAATTTAGAGAACCAGCATTTGAGGCTGACTGCAGTACAAGTTTACTGCCGCCAACTTACATTTCGCGGAAAGACCACAAAGATAAGATAAGAGAGATTAGGGCTCGTACAGAGGCATATAGGCAGTCATTTTTCCCTCGTTCTGTTTGGGAGTGGAACAGGGAGAGAAGATGCTAGTTGTGGTACGAGGTATCCTCCGCCACGCACGTATGGTGGAATGCGGAGTATGTATGTAGATGTAGATGTAGATCACTACGGTCGCAGGTTCGAATCCTGCCTCGGGCATGGATGTGTGTGATGTCTTTAGGTTAGGTAGGTTTAAATAGTTCTAAGTTCTAGCGGACTGATGACCTCAGATGTTAAGTCTCACAGGACTCAGAGCCATTTGAACCATTTTTTGGAATATGATGGGACGAGAAGTTACTTGTGTGACTTGTCAACAAAAAACCCTTACAGAGCGACATGAATAGGTCGAGCAGGCGTGGTATAACGTACCTCAGGACAATATCCGCCATCTATACCATCTACAGGATGCCAGAGTCAGCTCCTGCATGGTCGTCGGTGAAGGCTACACCACAGCATGGGCCAATATCTGGAACCTCAGAACCGTTGTGCTATTGATCTATAAATGTAATAATTTCATGTACTCCATACGCATTATTACAACAATAAATTCTGAGTGAAGTGGAAACTTCTAAAAGGATGTACTAATTTTTTTCCAGCTGAGTATAGCCACCTGTACCAAAAATGGATGATCGCTTACTTAGAATGAATGTTGATGTAATAACAGACGCACGCAACTAGGCAAATCCAGGTGGGAGCTCTCTGTGTAGCCTATGAAGGTAGCTGAAAGTTGTTCAAATAACTTACGGGTTTGCTGCCGGGTGACGTCGTCGAACACCGCCGATATTTCGACAGGAGCACATCCTGCCTTTCTCAAGGCACAAATGCAAGGAAGAAAAAATGTACAAGCAAATTTAATGCCTCGGTTCACAGAGGAGAAACAAGGAAGACACCACACACAGAACAAGTGTCAACACAACCAAAGATAACCAACATCAGAAATATCGATAGTTACTATTAATCAACAGGTGAGGTAGCACTAATTCTTCCCTCTGTTTTTTGATGAGAGACAGAGCCGGATTCCAAGCAGCATTTAAACAAAATCCGCCATCTCTGTTAATAAGGTTGCTTGATACTCTGATTTCAACAGCTTCCTTAATAACACTATCCCAATAGCTTGACGTGCAAGCCAGAATCTCCGTGTTGTTGTATTCCATAGGATGACTGGTGTCAAGGCAATGTTCTGCAATAGCTGATTTGCTCGGCTGTTGTAAGCGTGTGTGACGCTTATGTTCAATACACCGGTCTTCCACAGTCCTGGTTGTCTGACCAATATATGACATGCCACAGCTGCAAGGAATACGATAGACCCCAGCCTTACGCAAACCAAGATCATCTTTTATGGACGCCAACAGGTCGAAACACACATTTCACATCATATTTCCGTAAAATACGGCCAATCGTGTTGGAAATGCTTCCTGCGTAAGGCAAAAAGGCCGTAGACTTAGGTGCCACTTCGTTGCTATCAAGGTCGCTGACTCCAATGCACGTTCCTCAAAGTCCTCCATAAACAGATTGGCCACAATAGGTGACAACGGGCTTCCCGTTGCAACTCCATCAGTCTGTTCGTAGTACTGACCATTGAATAAAAAGTAAGTGGAAGTCAGCACATGTCGAAACAAATTTGTTAACTCGACACCAAACTTAACCTCAATTAGCTGCAACGAATCAGAGAGAGGAACGCGAGTGAAAAGAGAAACCACATCAAAACTGACTAAGATATCAGAATATCAGAGTTATTCAAACGCAATCCCTGTAATCGACGTAAGAAATGTGCAGAGTTCTTAATGTGGTGTTCACACCTACCTACTAGTGGGCTCAACAAACTAGCAAGATGTTTAGCTACACGATATGCCAGAGCACCAATATTAGAAACAATAGGCCTCAACGGGACAGCCTCTTTATGGACCTTAGGGAGCCATACAATCTAGGTGGTACAGCACAGTAAGAATTAAGACTCATGATAGTCTCCTGTGACAAAGAACTTTTCTTCAGGAGGTTATTTGTCTTTGTCTCAACACTCTTAGTAGGATCAGCACCGATTTTGCGATCAAAAAACAGAGGGACAGAATTAGTGCTACCTCACCTGTTAATTAATAGTAACTGTCGATATTTCTGATGTTGGTTATCTTTGGTTGTGTTGACGCTTGTTCTGTGTGTGGTCTCTTCCTTGTTTCTTCTCTGTGAACCGAGGTATTAAATTTGCTTGCACATTTTTTCTTCCTTGCATTTGTGCCTTGAGAATGGCAGGGTGTGCTCCTGTCGAAATATCGGCGGTGTTCGACGACGTCACCCGGAGCAAACCCTTAAGTTATTTGAACATTCGATTAGCCGGGAAAAGTTAAGGTCTCACATAGTTGAAAGTTATTTTCGAAGCTACCTGTGATGGTGATATTTCGTGACAGTGTGTCGCCACATGTGGCGATGCGTCCGCAGCTCGTGGTCTCGCGATCGCGTTCTCGCTTCCCGAGCACGGGGTTCCGGGTTCGATTCCCGGCGGGATCAGGGATTTTCACCTGCCTCGAGGTGACTGGGTGTTTGTGTTGGCCTCATCATTTCATCATCATTAATAAAAGTGGCGAGATTGGACTGAGCAAAGGTTGGCAATTTGTACAGGCGCTGATAACCGCGCAGTTGAGGGCCCCACAACCAAACATCATCATCATCATCATCATGTGGCGATGCGACTCTAGGCGTGCGGCCACACGGTTGGCAGTTTCGCATCCCACCGTCGGGATCCTGTTTTCAAAATTTCAGCCGTTCAACGGAAGGGAAAATTTTAGGCCAAAAGAAGCGAGTGTTCCTCTCCTATTCTCTGACTGGAGAAGACGCGGGCTCTTACTAACATTAGCAACTTTGGGATTAGTCAGTGCGCCCAGACCAAGCTTGATCGCTCTCTGTACGCAGAGACGAGGCAGTTTAAACTTTGAGACGAGAGCTTGTGGTGACTCGGACAAGGACATTCACAGCAAGCAGTCGCTACTACGTGAGCAAGTAAGTAGTGATTCTGAATGAGGGTTAGTTCAATTTCGAGTTAGGTTCCCCAAAACGATGAAACTCTATCTTTGGGAGCAGTGTGGCATTCTGCTAGTGATGATTTCAGTACCACTTTACGTAAATTCAGCAGGATCTAAATTCAATGCTTAATTGGTCATGTGGACCCACTTAATTTTCAAAATTCCTTTCGCTATGACTCACTAGCTGGCTTTGATGATTCATTTCTTAACGGAGAGAGGTGAAATTCGCTATAGGGTCTTTGTGTGTAATTGCGCATCCGTAATGCGTTCTTTTATGTGTGTCCCACGTAAATACAGTCTCAGGAGTACGCTCCATCTATCAAATGATTGGTCATAATGAATCAGTTTAGTTCATTAAACTTCACCCCAGTAGCCTGAGTGAGAAAATTGCTTAATACTCGTATGTTTAATAATGTCCAAACTTCGCTCGGTCATTCAGGAGTCCACTAAGTAAATTTCCGTTGCGCAGTTTTCTCTCTACTAGGGCTAATAATCAATTAATATTCATGGAACTTCAGACGATTTCGCACTCAGGGCCGAGTATGCAATGTTAAGTACGGTGATTATGCAACAGGTAGCGCTCACCTACCCCAACTCCTTGTTATAAGGAAAGTGAACTTCCAGAAGTCCTTGTTATAAGGCAATGTGAACTTTGAACGCGCCTTTTTTTCTGTGAAAGGTAAACTTAGAATTGCAAAGGTTACAAAAAGAGCACACAAAAACAGAACTTATCGCTAGCAATGGGTTGTGCTGTTAGAGAAACTCGATGGTTCCCTGAAAAATATTTAGTGACTTTAAAGCCACAATTAATGCTCAAACGAGTATAGAAACTTATCCCCAAAGTGGAGTATATTACTGCAAAATTGGGTGGGGGTACACTTTTTGCTGTAACTGATCTGAAGGAAGCCTACATTCAATTGCCTTTGGATCAACCATCACAAAAAACGATGCTAATTAATACGAAATAGCTTGTAAACATAACAGCGGAAACTCTTCCCCAAAACGTGCGACACCGCTCCCGAGCACCTCGTATTGGTCTGAGTTGGAAATTAAAACTGGAAGTTAACAGTTGATTTACATTGTGAGACTCAGAAGACTTATTTGATACGTCGGCTTACTTTGTACAACTACAAAATGACTGGAAGAGGAAGTATATGTGCTACATACGGCTGTAATAACTGCAAACAGCATTGCAGTCCGAAATATTTCTTCATATTTCCCGACCAATAAAGATATGTTAAGTGTGATAGATTAAGCAGCCCACCATATCGTTTGGTTTTAATAAACGGTGTCTTTAAAGCTTTGATTTACCTTATATTTTTATAATTTGTTTATAGATGTAGCCAGTGGGTTATTCATAGCCGAAAAGCTGACTTGGATGAAATTTTGAAAAAGAATGGTCCAGTGTGTCTGAGTAAAAACTATGTTGCATATTCAGACTACTCTGTGGGGAAAGACTTTAGAAATAAGAGTTTGTTGAGCCAAGGGTAAGTGTTGTAACATTTGTTCCTTGTGTTCACAAAAAAAGGTGGTTAATCTAATATAACAATGAATGTACAATGGCAAGTTTTGTTTTAATCACCATGCTTAAAGAGTAGATGAGGCTTTAAAATACTATCACAATATTCTCACTGTCAGCTCATTTTATTTAAGCAAAAGTTGTATTTTATGAAACACGACAAGGAAAAACATAAATTTAAAATAATGTCTTACATTTTTCTTGGTATTTGGCCTGGTGCAATGCCTTCACAGTAGCAGTCCAAAGAAAAGAAAGAGAGAAGAATGAGACATAGCTTTCGCCGAGTATTGTTGTTTTATTTGCAGTTCGCATTCTATTCAAATAAACTGCACAGAACGAGTTGATTTAGTTTTCTTTTGACATAAACTTTAAATTCATTATTATCTAAGCTAACATCTCAAATGGCATAAGAAATGTAAACTTTGCAAAGTAATTTTGCTGCGCGAGCAAGTAAAATGCGGAATCGCGGACGTCAATCAAGTATACGAGTGTTCAACTCTGACAAACATATGGTACTAATAGCGGTATTTCCTGTAAATCGCATTCAAGTGCCACAGAGTGTCCGATATTACCTTTATAAGTTATTTGTTAATACTCAGTTTGGCATATAACCAACTGCAGTTTGGTGTCGCTAGCGCACCAGCTATTTCCCAAAGATATTTAAAGCAGTTACCTACCAGACTTCCGGGCACCGCCAATTATCTCGATAGTATCATACTGACGGGAAAAGAATCAGATGGTCTATATAGGAAATCAGAAACACTTTCTCAAGTGGAATGAGTCAATATAAAGTGCAATAAAGAAAAGAGCGTTTTTTCGTTAAGCAGATAGTGCGCTGGGGAGACATAGTTGACGCTGGCAGTATAATGCCCACACTTAAACGTATCAATTGAGAAGTTGCTACCTCCGACTGACTTGAAGCAGCTTAAGCCCATTATGGATCAAATCAACTACAGGAAATGTATTCAAAATGCAGCGACTGTTTCAGAACCTGTAAACAGATTGTTACGAAAAAAAAAAACCCTGACGTGGGACTGGAATAACAAATTTTAGCAAGGATTTAGCACACTTAAACATGCACTTGCTAAATCTAATTGATTAATTTCTTAAGATCTGAAAAAAATTAGTTATACTGGCTGCTGATGCTTCAGACTGTGGGCTCGGAGTGGCCATTTTGCATAAAGTCAACGGGATGGAATGAGGAATAGCATTTGGTTCTAAAAGACTTAATGCTACACAAAGAAATTATGCTGAAAAATATACACTGGAAATAGTTTTCGCTCTCCAGCAGTTTCACAACTGTGTGTATGTCAAAGGTTTATGCTGTTAACAGGCCACATAGATTTGCTCTCGACGTTCAATGCAGGCAGTAGCATGCCTCATGGAACCGTACAGCGACTTCAGTGACTCTTGTTAAATGGTAATTACGAGATGAGATACTGCATACTAATGCCAACGTACTTTCCAGCCTGCCGTGTGGGCAGGACACACTTGTCGATGCTGAAACTGAAGTCTGCTTTCAAATGGATACTAACACGGCAGAAGCGGTGGAACAATTTCCTGTCAGTGCTAATCCATGGAGAAGAAATAAAAACTTTAAGGTTCGCCGATGACATTGTAATTCTGTCAGAGACAGCAAAGGACTTGGTTCAAATGGCTCTGAGCACTATGGGACTCAACTGCTGAGGTCATAAGTCCCCTAGAACTTAGAACTACTTAAACCTAACTAACCTAAGGACATAACACACATCCATGCCCGAGGCAGGATTCGAACCTGCGACCGTAGCGGTCGCGCGGTTCCAGACTGTAGCGACAGAACCGGTCGGCCACCAGCGGCCGGCGCAAAGGACTTGGAAGAGCAGTTGAATGGAATGGACAGTGTCTTGAAAGGAGGATATAAGATGAACAGCAACAAAAGCAAAACGAGGATAATGGAATGTAGTCGAATTAAGTCGGGTGATGCTGAGGGAATTAGATTAGGAAATGATATACTTAAAGTAGTAAAGGAGTTTTGCTATTTGGGGAGCAATATAACTGATGATGGTCGAAGTAGATAGGATATAAAATATAGACTGGCAATGGCAAGGAAAGCGTTTCTGAAGAAGAGAAATTTGTTAACATCGAGTATAAATTTAAGTGTTAGGAAGTCATTTCTGAAAGTATTTGTATGGAGTGTGTAACCTCCCCACAAAATTGAATGTCTAATCTTACTCAAATGGAAATGGACCTAGAGCTAAGTGTAAGCTCCCCCGAGAAATTTAATGACAAAGACAATTAAATAAAATTAGCTATCTCACCCAAGTATAAGTTCTCCACACAAAATGTAAGATAATCCCATGACAATGAAACTACAGTGATAATCAAAACTCAATTTAACCGAAATGTCGGTCTTTGGCCCTGTACAAAAATCAGAATTAATTTCTTACCTTAGTAAAACTGCATGTCAAAATTCTGCTCTTATTCTGCGCCACAGCTTGCAGCACATGCATCGCAATAACTAAATTTTTTGAAGTTAATTGAAAATTTTTTTGTTTAAAGGAAATGGAAGGAAATCGAATGATTCTTTGTTAAAAATTGCTTTTAAATCAAAATTATTATTGGGGGCGATTCTTACAGAAATTACACTTAATTAACATCATTAGCTGATCGCAATGCTGCTTAATAATATACCTTGTCCTGAATCTCGACCATTGCGGTGCCGACGCCCGCCGACTGCTCTGCGCTACCACTACTGACAGACTCCCGCTCGCTACTACTGCAACAGCACTACTGCTCGCTACTACTGCAACAGCACTACTGCGCCTCGAGCGCAACAGCTCTGGTCAGAGATTCTACAATGCCTCATCATCGCTGCCAACGAGTACATACGCCTTTCATAACCCTCCACTGGGGGGGGGCAAAAATTTGGCAGCGATGGTGAGTCATTTGGACTTGCCAATCGCGGCAAAATTTTTCCTTTACTTAGTTAACATTTATAATCTACAAAATATTTAGATGTACCACATGAATTAAATGTTGTGCGCATGCACCGATTACAAAACATTACAGACAAGACAAAATATAAGTATAATGAGTAGAGAGCGTATCAGCAAATCAGAAAAATGTATATACAAATTATTTGATAGATAACAAAGTGCACACGCACTGTAAGATTCTGTAGCATTTTCTTTGAACAAAATCATGTTGATAAAGGACATGAGTGCACATGCACTGCAGTGGAGAATATATCAGCAAAAGACGAAATGTATATACAATGAGGAACAAATGACATAAATCATAAAAGGTATGCAGAATGAACACAAATCATATTGAAAATTGAGAAGAGTGCACAGGCACTGGAGTTCAGTAGAAAACGTATTCACATAAGTGCACATGCACTGAAAACTTTTGAACATTTTTATAACAAATAAACGCAAGGGTAGAAAAATCATCAAATCACAAAAAGTATATACAATATAGATGACAAGAGTGCACACATACTGCACTTCAGAACAAATCGAAAAATGTCTTTAGTATTTTCACAATAAATAAACATAATGGCAAAAAATCATGTCGACAAGTGACACAAGTGTACTCGCACTGGAGTTCAACAAATCGAGAAAAAATGTATAGGCCATTAACATAAATGATGTTAGTTAAAATGATTTTCACTATTAGGATAGGAAAGGAAAGGATTGCATCATGGTTGTAGCACTTTAGTTTGCACACAGCTGCACTGAAAGTCCATATCTTTCCACAGAATCACAACACTAAGTGATACAATCTGCAGTTCCGTTCCCAGAAGTATTTATCAGCGTATCAAGACACTGAAACGTCGTAGTAATATTCCATGCTATCATTTGGCAGTATACCAGGTACACCAAACAGTGGGACCATAATAACGTCTTCATCGCTTACAGTGGTGGACAGCATGTCGTGTCAACACCACGCTCTTAAGAGGCGGCACACCAACGTAGAATTAGTGCAAAAACCAAATATAGTGCTCCATGATAATGAGGATGGACAAGACAAATGGATGTTACAATAATTTCAGGTAGTTAGGTCAGAAGGTGAAGGACATTAACTAACACACAAGTCTTGAGTAGTGATTAACATAAGTAGTTTGCGGCATCCATACTCTAGTTATTGAACATTTCTGTACCATGTATTTTAGTATTACAGAATAATGTTCATAAAATTAAATTATTGCCATCATGGGTAGTCGTATTACAATAAACAGCGGCAATCTTTGTTCAGTTACACAATTACAATCATAGCATTAATAATCATGGGCATAATAAGTAGTCTCATTACAATAGACAGTGGCAATTACTAGCCAGTTATAAAATTACAATCATAGCATTAATAATCATGGGCATAATAAGTAGTCTCATTACAATAAACAGTGGCAGTTATTAGTCAGTTACAAAATATTTTTTATATATATATATATTTTTTGTATCATTAAGAAGTCATTATTCAAGTGACATTCTATTCAGAGCTGATCAGTATTATTCAGAATTATCATAAACTAGTGACATTAAATGAGACTGGTAATACATTATGTTTTTTGTGCTAGCAATGCATTGCGTTGAGTAATTATAAGGGAAACCAAGAAGAAATAAGAGAAAAAATTGCTTCTAGGTTGTTCCTATAAATGAAAAATGTGTAACGTCATTCGTCATGAGTCAGCTGTAGCAAGGTTATCACTTTATAAATGATAGACACAAATGGGTAAAAAAAAATGCAAGTACTAGAACAGGTATAATAAGTAACAAGTTTAGTAAGTATCATGAAAAGCTTCTCCTGGAAAAAATACAAAATGGATTATTGAGCTGAAAGAAGAAACGCAGACTATGCTGAAAAGTAGTGAACTTCGAATTAACAGGTAGTGAAATGTGTATAAAAAATGTGTTCCATAGCTGTCTTTTCCCAAACCTTCAGTCATCCTACTATGCAATATAACACCTGCTGTCAAAGCAAACTGCAACAAATACTTAAATAACTACATAGCATAAATTCATAACTTCAACATTATCCTCATCTGTAAAGAAAAACTTCATTATCCATATTATCATAACTTCATTATCATCATCACCTGTAAAGAAAAAACTTCATTATTCATAGTAGCATATTCTTCATCATTTTCTTCATCAGCATTCATTATCATCTGCAAAAACCACTTCATTATTCATCACACAACTACTCCTTATCTCTAGCATATTTCATCACTTAAAACTAAGATGTGTAGTTCTGTCTGACAGCTTGCATCAATCGCCTTGTATTCTGAAAGAAAAAATTAGTTAAGACTGCTATTCTGCGATGTGTATAGTATATTCTTGTTAATGCTTGTTAATTCTGATCCATTTACTCGTCCTCATAAGGTTTTGTATCTTCTGTAATCTATTCCGTAGGTGAAATTCCCATTTCTGTTTAATTTATTTCCTTTACGCATCATTTCTTTCTGAAATTGATGAACAAAGATTAATGTCTTGCATTTAAACCATATACCCATTAGATAATGATTGGTTAATGGTGACACAATTAAGCATACAGCATAACATGACAGCAAACGTAATATGTCAAAAGCATAGACAGTGTTCAAGGCAAAAAGTGTACAGAGAATATCACAATGCAGCAGAAAAAAGAAAATGTAAAACAGTCTCGATGTTGAGATATCATAGGGCAAAAAATGTCAAAATCAACTGGTGTGTTATACCTTAGCTATTTCATAATGTATACAAACAAAACAGGAAAACAATCATACACACAAAAAAAAAAAAAATGAAAAATGTGCACGGTCTGATGTGTAACGACAAGAAAAGCGACCTGTTAACCTTACCTTGCCGGGCACTTGCCAAGAAAAAATACGATAGTCATCATCAGTAATTAGTCATATAATTATAATTGCATAAGTGGTCATAAAAAGTGTAAGCTCATCTGGAAAATATGCACGGTCTGATGTGTAACGACAAGAAGAGCGACCTGCTAACCTTACCTTGCCGGGCACTTGCCAAGAAAAAATACGATAATCATCAATAATTGTTCACATAAATATCTGGAAAATGTATTACAGTGTGATAAATCATAAAGTATGTTCATTCAATAAACGGTTTAACATTGGAGATATGGTGATTGCCTTTCGATTTTCTGGTTCTCAAAGTTTCGACGTGTACAACATTGGGGTGAGGAATACTGCGAATCCGATATGGACCTGCGTACAGAAGTTCAAATTTACTGCACTTACCTTTTAATTTGCTGGATAAATAGTGTGTACGTACTAATATCTTCTGTCCAACGTGAAAGTCTCGGCGTCTACAAACCTGTTTTTGCTGTCTTCTCCGGCGCTCTGCGGCACGTTTGATGTTGTTCAGCGCAATGTCAATTATTTCGTGGTGTCGTAATCGACGAGATGTAGGAAATGTTACTAATTCTTTAATTTTGTTTAGTGGTTCAACATTTTTCAGTACTACAGACGGAGATAGCATAGTGGATTCATTTGGAATGGAATTAATTACATCTTGTAATGAGTGTATGTGTGTGTCCCAATTAACATGTCTTTTGTGGCAGTATATTCTACACAGTTTACCAATTTCTTTCATTATTCGTTCACAAGGGTTCGAAGAAGCGTGGTACTTGGATATATAAATCGGAGAAATGTTTCTAGCTCGTAACATGCGTGTCCATATAGCAGAACGAAATTGTGGTCCATTGTCAGAAATTACTTTCATCACATGCCCTACATGAAATAGAAAATGTTTTACAAATGCTTTCGAAACGGTTTTAGCAGTAGCTTTGCGTAACGGAGTGAAGGTAACAAATTTTGAAGTGAGTTCAACAGCGACAAAGATGTAGCAAAAACCTCTATTAGTTCTCGGAATTGGACCAAAAATGTCTACTGCGGCCATATGTCTTAATTTAACAGGTATAATGGGATATAATGGAGGAATGTGTGAAGTGGTGTCTGATTTAGCTTTCTGGCAAATTTTACATGACGCTAAAACTCGTCGTATACGTTTTTCCATGTTCGAAAAATAACAGTTCTGTCTCAGTATAAGAAAACATTTTCTGGCTCCGTAATGTGCGTAACTTAAATGAGTGTACCAGATTAATTTGTTAACAAGTTCGTCAGGAATGCATAATAACCAATTGTTGCTGTCTGGATGAGAGCGGCGAAACAGAATGTCATTGCGTACAGTGTAGTGGTTCCTAACCGTAACATTATTCTTATCTTGCCAAAGGTGTTTAATTTCTTTCCACACATTGTCTTTACTTTGCTCTTTTGCTATATCCTGTAATGACGATGAAATAAAATTTTCAAATGCTACTTGCTGAATGTACATGACACTGAAATTTGCTTTGCAGGAGTTGGTTGCTACGTCTTGCTGATTGTTGCTGAGAGAACGCGAAAGTGCGTCTGCTATAACATTTTGTGTGCCGGGAATGTGAACAATCGTAAAATTAAATTCCTGTAAATAAAGTTTCCAACTACTTAACCTGTCGTGAGTGAATTTAGCCGAAAGTAAGAATTGAATAGCTCTGTGATCTGTGTAAACGGTGGTATGTCTTCCATAAAGAAAGTGTCGAAATCTCGTAAATGCCCAAACAACACATAATGTTTCCAATTCTGTGACGGAATAATTTCGTTCAGCAGGTGACAAAATGCGGCTTGCAAATGCGATGTTTTTAATTACTGTTGAGCCATCTTCTTCAATTTCCTGAAAAATGTGTACGCCTAAAGCTGTGTTAGAACTGTCGGTGGCAATAGAAAAATTTCGAGTAAGATCTGGGTGCGATAAAAGTGGAGCATTCAACAAAGCATCTTTCAGGTTCACGAATTCAGAATGTGCTTGCTTATCCCATGACCAAATAGTGTTTTTACCTGTTAATTGGCATAATCTAGGTGTATCTAACGCAGAATGATGAATAAATTTGCGTAAAAAGTTAATTTAGCCCAAAAAACTGCGTAAATGTTTCTTCGTTGTAGGAACAGTAATGTCACGTAAAGCTTGAAGTTTTTCTGGATCAGGCGCGATGCCTTCTGCTGAAATTACGTGTCCAAGAAATTTTATAGAAGTTTTGCCAAAATGCGATTTACTGAGGTTAACTGTAAGTCCTTGTGCATGAAAAGTTTGCAGTAGTCGTTCAAAAATCAGATTGTGTTCAGACCAGTTAGCTTCTGCGATAAGAATGTCGTCTACGTACGTCGTGATTCTGTCTTTAATACAAACGTGTGTCAGATGGCGTCAAAATTAATAACGTTTTCGTGAACAAGATTCTGCGAATCAAAATTATTGCTTACGTTACTGGAATATGCAACCTGTACTGTATCTGGTCAAATTCTGTCGTACGTACTGTTATTTACGGGACGATGCTGTGGCATATCGACTATTTGAACTGCTCTGTTATTTCTTACTGACGTGTTACGCTATAGATGACACCTATTGTCTGTTTCATTCATGATTATATGTTGTTGCTAACATTCTTGCTGCTGAAAAGATCGACTGTAATGAAATGTACGCTGAAAAATTGTGCTCGTTAATTTTACGTCTGTCATAATAGTCACTTCTACACGGCGCATTACGATACGAGTCTAAATAGTGTGTTGTCTGTACGTAGTTATTTCTTTGCTGCTGTGTGTTACTATTTATTGTAGCTGGGACTACACGTGCACGCGGCAAAACATTAAAGCTTGGTTGACCTTGTAGACTGCATTGTTGGTTAGGTATGCTAAGCGGCTAACTTTCATGCTGTTACAGTGAAAAACATCTATTGTTACCAAAATGTGGTTCCTGTTGCCAAAAATTTTACACACACTGATGATTACCATCTTATCTGTTATTAAAATTACGCTGGTAGTTCTGGAGTGCCTAAAGAGAATTGTCATTTTCGGTAAAAATTTGTCTTATCGGGTTTTCATTACATTTTTCTTAATTCTAAGTAGAGCAATAGTTAAAGAGCTGTTTTGATAGATATAAAGGATAGTAGAAGAGAAGGCAGTAGTGCAGAAAACTAAAGATGAAACAGCACTACTACAGCTCGGGGCCCTATGCTCGCTACGGCACATATTCATTAAAGCGTAATGAATCCCCTGAGGTCTTTTACGCACTGCAAATAAATTTTAGTTTTTGTGTTACAGGCAATGTCGATAAAATTTCAGAAATAAATTGCTGTCTCAATGCTAATTGTCGTTTCTGTAGTACACTCAATGCTGATGAAAATACAAAAGCAAATTGTCGTATCAGGTTCAAAGTTTGTTTCACTGTTACAGACCAAGCTGATGAAAGTACAAAAATAATTTGTTGTATACAGTTCAATGCGTGTACCTGTGTTCTGTCATTATTAAATTCCTTAGATTTTCTTACAAATGCAAATTGCTCATAATCTATGTTCTCGCCACTGAATTTGAGAACACGTTCAGTATTGTGTGTGAATCTGTTTGTCTGTGTCATTTCGGATTTCAAGTTGCGTAGCTTTTCAGATTTTATGTCGCGTAGCTTTTCGGATTTCAAGTCATGTAGTCTCTGTAAATTGCTCACATTATACGCGCTGCGTGACTCTGACAAATGCTCGCAACGTGGCAGATTCTGTGACGTATTGGTGACTGAAATAGTTGTCAATTCTGTTACTTTAATACCTTCGTCAATTTGGTTGTTCTGACGTTCACTTTTATTATGGACTTCCGTATTCAGAGTGTGTGAAACTTCCACTGACTCTAAATTAAACTCGTCGTGTATCTGTACTGCGTTTTTAGGGCATTGTTCAGTGACTGCATTAATTTCGTGTATCTGTGTTGCGTTTGCTGAACATTGTTCAGTGACTGCATTAACTTCGTCTTTATGTGATTCTGTTGTGCCTACACGTGCACTACTTAATTCTTGTGCAACAGTGCCAACTTCTTTATTACTGTTTTTAGCACAAGCCTTAGTATTCACACGTAATGGTTCTTTAATGTCCTGACATTGCACGGTAACAGCTGTACTCTGTTCACTAACTTGTTTGTTTCGTTCGTTAAGGTTGTCTTGTTTTTCGTTCGTCAGATTGAAACTTTCATTAATTGTTTCGCTAAGTTGTTTGAAGTGGTTGTCGAAACTTTCATTAAGTTGTTTGAAATGGTTGTCGAAACTTTCATTAAGTCTGTCGTACGTTTCATGCGTCTGTTTGAAACTTTCATTAAGTTGATTAAACATTTGTTGCAAAAATGCTATAATTTGAGCCTCAGTAGCATTACGTGCTCTATTCTCTGTACTGTTTGACGGTGTATCTCCCATTATCACTTTCTGTGTGACCATTTGGTCATTCCGTAATTTACAAAAAGGTTTATCAGTCGAACGTACCCTGTCAGTCACTGTTTCGGAATTAAATAAATCCGTCGCACTTTCAGTACATTGTCCGTTTTCATTAGAAAAATTTCTCTGCACGTTACTTGAATTTTCCAAACCGGGTGTGTTAACCTGGGCAGCGCTCATTACAATAGTGCGCCCCGCGTCATCAATTGTCGTCAAATTAACAGAGGAGACAATTGAGTTCTCTTGTTCATCATTAAGGTAAAAGTCGTCATTCGCGATTGGAACGCACTGACTGTTAGTGAACACAGCATTGTCATCATTACACTGCGTGTCACAAGTCCTACCGGTAAAATTGTTTGAGTCGGTAACTTCACTCACTACACCTCGCGATGTACTATCAATAGTCTTTCGCGGCATTTTTACAATAGTCACAATTATTCACAAAACAAATAAACACAATGCAAAAAGCAACACTCAAATACAACAGAGCAACGAATTGCCGATGATCTGAGGAGAGAAAGTCACAAAATTAGTCAAAGCGTTGCGCCAAATTCTAATTATATTTAAGCAAATAAGAGCAGATATCTGACTGTTTTTCAAAAGATTCTCACGAAATACGATCCTGGACTGGGTGTCGCCAAGTGTAACCTCCCCACAGAAAATTTAAATGACAATATTTATTAGAAATGGAGCCAAGTGTAGCCTTCCCGTAAAAATATTAAAGACAAAGACAATTAAATGAAAATAGCAATCTGACCCAACTATAAGTTCCCATTAAATAATGAAAGATAATCCCATGACAATGAAACTACAGTGATAATCAAAACTCAATTTAACCGAAATGTCGGTCTTTGGCCCTGTGCAAAAATCAGAATTAATTTCTTACCTTAGTAAAACTGCATGTCAAAATTCTGCTCTTATTCTGCGCCACAGCTTGCAGCACATGCATCGCAATAACTAAATTTTTTGAAATTAATTGAACATTTTTTTGTTTAAAGGAAATGGAAGGAAATCGAATGATTCTTTGTTAAAAATTGCTTTTAAATCAAAATTATTATTGGGGGCGATTCTTACAGAAATTACACTTAATTAACATCATTAGCTGATCGCAATGCTGCTTAATAATATACCTTGTCCTGAATCTCGACCATTGCGGTGCCGACGCCCGCCGACTGCTCTGCGCTACCACTACTGACAGACTCCCGCTCGCTACTACTGCAACAGCACTACTGCGCCTCGAGCGCAACAGCTCTGGTCAGAGATTCTACAATGCCTCATCATCGCTGCCAACGAGTACATACGCCTTTCAAGTGTAGCCATGTATGGAAGTGAAACATGGACGATAAATAGTTTGGACAAGAAGAGAATAGAAGCTTTCGAAATGTGGTGCTACAGAAGAATGCTGAAGATTAGATGGGTAAATCACATAACTAATGAGGAGGTGAAACTTCCTAGCAGATTAAAACTGTGTGCCCGACCGAGACTCGAACCCGGGACCTTTGCCTTTCGCGGGCAAGTGCTCTACCAACTGAGCTACCGAAGCACGACTCACGCCCGGTACTCACAGCTTTACTTCTGCCAGTACCTCGTCTCCTACCTTCCAAACTTTACAGAAGCTCTCCTGCGGAACTTGCAGAACTAGCACTCCTGAAAGAAATGATATTGCGGAGACATGGCTTAGCCACAGCCTGGGGGATGTTTCCAGAATGAGATTTTCACTCTGCAGCGGAGTGGGCGCTGATATGAAAATTTTCATATCAGCGCACACTCCGCTGCAGAGTGAAAATCTCATTCTAATGAGGAGGTATTGAATAGGATTGGGGAGAAGAGAAGTTTGTGGCACAACTTGACCAGAAGAAGGGATCGGTTGGTAGGACATGTTCTGAGGCATCAAGGGATCACCAATTTAGTATTGGAGGGCAGCGTGGAGGGTCAAAATCGTAGAGGGAGACCAAGAGATGAATACACTAAGCAGATTCAGAAGGATGTAGGTTGCAGTAGGTACTGGGAGATGAAGAAGCTTGCACAGGGTAGAGTAGCATGGAGAGCTGCATCAAACCAGTCTCAGGACTGAAGACCACAACAACAACAGCTAGTACAATAACCAAACTTATCCTCACAGACCCTATTCTATGTGACGTAAAAAGATGCGTCGAAACACAATGCCTGTGGATGAAAAAGTGCTTCACAACCCTGTTTTCCATACGAATTGGAACACAAGAAATGATATCACTATATTAAAGAGAGTTCTCCCCCTACACGATGAGAGTGGAAAAACTACTCATTATATATATGTCCGTACAATGTAAAGTACTTAGTTTTCTGCGCTAGGGCCATTGGAGCATATACTTCTACATCTACATGGATACTCTGCAAATCACATTCAGGTGCCTGGCAGAGGATTCATCGAACAACCTTCACAATTCTCTATTATTCCAATCTCGTATAGCGCGCGGAAAGAATGAACACCTATATATTTCCGTACGAGCTCTGATTTCCCTAATTTTATCGTGGTGATCGTTCCTCCGCATGTAGGTCGGTGTCAACAAAATATTTTCCCATTCGGAGGAGAAAGTTGGTGATTGGAATTTCGTGAGAAGATTCCGTCGCAACGAAAAACGCCTTTCATTTAATGATTTCCAGCCCAAATCCTGTATCATTTTGTGACACTCCCATATTTCGCGATAATACAAAAGCGTGCTGCCTTTCTTTGAACTTTATGGATGTACTCCGTGAGTCCTATCTGGGAAGGATACAACACCACGCAGCAATATCCTAAAAGAGGACGGACAAGCGTAGTGTAGGCAGTCTTCTTAGTAGGTCTGTTACATTTTCTAAGTGTCCTGCCAATAAAACGCAGTCTTTGGTTAGCGTTCCCCATAACATTTTCTATGTGTTCCTTCCAATGTAAGTTGTTCGTAATTGTAATACCTAGGTATTTAGTTGAATTTAGGGCTTCTAGATTAGTTTGATTTATCGTGTAACCGAAGTTTAACGAGTTCCTTTCAGCACTCATGTGGATGACCTCACACTTTTCGTTATTTAGGGTCAACTGCCACTTTTCGCACCATTCAGGTATCTTTTCTAAATCGTTTTGCAGTTTGTTTCGATCTTCTGATGACTTTATTAGTCGATAAACGACAGCGTCATCTGCAAAAAACCGAAGACGGCTGCTCAGATAGTCTCCAAATTCGTTTATATAGATAAGGAACAGCAAAGGGCCTATAACACTACCTTGGGGAACGCCAGAAATCACTTCTGTTTTAGTTGATGACTTTCCGTCAGTCCGAGCGAGGTGGCGCAGTGGTTAGCACACTGGACTCGCATTCGGGAGGACGACGGTTCAATCCCGCCTCCAGCCATCCTGATTTAGGTTTTCCGTGATTTCCCTAAATCGTTTCAGGCAAATTCCGGGATGGTTCCTTCCCCATCCTTCCCTACCCGAGCTTGTGCTGCGTCTGTAATGACCTCGTTGTCGACGGGACGTTAGAAAACACTAACCTAACCTAACTTTCCGTCAGTTACTACGAACTGTGACCTCCTGACAGGAAATCACAAATCCAGTCACATAACTGAGACGATATTCCATAAGCACGCAATTTCACTACGAGCCGCTTCTGTGGTACAGTGTCAAAAGCGTTCCGGAAATCCAGAAATACGGAATCGATCTGAAATCCCTTGTCAATAGCAGTCAACACTTCATGTGAATAAAGAGCTAGTTGTGTTTCACAAGAACGATGTTTTCTAAACCCATGTTGACCGTGTGTCAGTAGACCGTTTTCTTCGAGGCAATTCGTAATGTTCGAACACAATATATGTTCTAAAATCCTGCTGCTAATCGACGTTAAATATATGGGCCTGTAATTTAGTGGATTACTCCTACTACCTTTTTCGAATAATGGTGTGAACTGTGCAACTTTCCTGTCTAAGGGTACGGATCTTTCGCTGAGCGAACGGTTGTATATGATTGTTAAGTATGGGGCTAATGCATCAGCATACTCCGAAAGGAACCTAATTGGTATACAGTTTTGGCCAGAAGACTTGCGTTTATTAAGTGATTTAATTTGCTTCACTACTCCGAGTTCTTGGTTTCGAACTCCTTACTAAAAGGTTCGCCTGTGATCATGTTTTTTTTTTTTTTTGATGCGGATAGACAAGAATATTGATGCAACCCTAGAAATTTGTACACTCTCTCAATACTACTAAACAGCACTGTCTAAAAGTACACCACTGAAAAGATGCACGTGGAAAGTAGTACCATGTAATAGTTAAGGTGACTCGTGAGTGTATGGTGTTCAAAGATTTGGAGAATGTGGACACCAAAATGATCATATGCTACAATTTTCCTGGTTTCAAGTACGTGTTCCCACCTCTCGCCATATGAGTTTTCGTCCAGCGTTGTCGAACATTATCATTTTAGTGGTCCAGGTGTTACGGTGTGGCGAGGAATAATGTACTGATCTCCAAGTCTTTGAACACCGTACACTCACAGGACAACTTTATTTTGGCTTTCTACTCCTTTCCCATGTGTTTCTTTTCTTGGGTGCATTCAGATCTGACTTCATATTTGTGGATGACAGTGCGCGAACGAATCGAACAGCAAAGGTGGGGGAGCTCTTGAAAATACAGGATATTCGGCGAACGGACAAGCCTGCCCCTTCCCCCGACTTAAGTCACATTGATTAAGAGTGCACCAACATGAACCAACGACCATCCAGCAGTTGTCACCCGCACTGGTGGAAGAGTCGATCGGCCTTCTAAAAGAACTCCTAACAAACGTTGTGGTCAGGATGGGAGCTCATTGCAGAACATGCAATGCCGTCCGATTTCGTTGCACACCATATCAAGAACCATGTCTCGCCTTTTGTAATATCCAGGTGACCATCATAAATCGTGACGTCTTCTGTATAATTATTGTTTTTAAATAAAAGTTCATTTTTGGACGTTTCATTACGCATTACTTTCAGTCGTTTAATGTACTTTAGTGTTTCAGATCTTTCTAAGCGTGGTCCAAGTTAAACCGGGCTATGTTACTTGGCAGCGACACATGACACAGAAGTTGCTTCCCTCCTAACGTGTTGCACATCAGCGTATTTTCCGCTGAATTGAGCTCTAGGCGGACGGACTTAGTACTTCTTGGAAATTTAAATTAATGTGATCAAGACTTTGATACAAAGTGATTACCAGTCATATATTGTTGTTGTGATCTTCAGTCCTGAGACTGGTTTGATGCAGCTCTCCATGCTACTCTATCCTGTGCAAGCTTCTTCATCTTTTTACCCTCCACGCTGCCCTCCAATGCTAAATTTGTGATCCCTTGATGCCTCAAAACATGTCCTACCAACCGATTCCTTCTTCTAGTCAAGTTGTGCCACAAACTTCTCTTCTCCCCAATCCTATTCAATACCTCCTCATTAGTTACGTGATCTACCCACCTTATCTTCAGCATTCTTCTGTAGCACCACATTTCGAAAGCTTCTATTCTCTTCTTGTCCAAACTGGTTATCGTCCATGTTTCACTTCCATACATGGCTACACTCCATACAAATACTTTCAGAAACGACTTCCTGACACTTAAATCTGTACTCGATGTTAACAAATTTCTCTTCTTCAGAAACTATTTCATTGCCATTGCCAGTCTACATTTTATATCCTCTCTACTTCGACCATCATCAGTTATTTTACTCCCTAAATAGCAAAACTCCTTTACTACTTTAAGTGTCTCATTTCCTAATCTAATCCCCTCAGCATCACCCGATTTAATTTGACTACATTCCATTATCCTCGTTTTGCTTTTGTTGATGTTCATCTTGTATCCTCCTTTCAAGACACTGTCCATTCCGTTCAACTGCTCTTCCAAGTCCTTTGCTGTCTCTGACAGAATTACAGTGTCATCGGCGAACCTCAAAGTTTTTACTTCTTCTCCATGAATTTTAATACCTACTCCGAATTTCTCTTTTGTTTCCTTTACTGCTTGCTCATTATACAGATTGAATAACATCGGGGAGAGGCTACAACCCTGTCTCACTCCTTTCCCAACCACTGCTTCCCTTTCATGCCCCTCGACTCTTATAACTGCCATCTGGTTTCTGTACAAATTGTAAATAGCCTTTCGCTCCCTGTATTTTACCCCTGCCACCTTCAGAATTTGAAAGAGACTATTCCAGTTAACGTTGTCAAAAGCTTTCTCTAAGTCTACAAATGCTAGAAACGTAGGTTTGCCTTTTCTTAATCTTTCTTCTAAGATAAGTCGTAAGGTTAGTATTGCTTCACGTGTTCCAACATTTCTACAGAATCCAAACTGATCTTCCCCGAGGTCCGCTTCTACCAGTTTTTCCATTCGTCCGTAAAGAATTCGCGTTAGTATTTTGCAGCTGTGACTTATTAAACTGATAGTTCGGTAATTTTCACATCTGTCAACACCTGCTTTCTTTGGTATTGGAATTATTATATTCTTCTTGAAATCTGTAGGTATTTCGCCTGTCTCATACATCTTGCTCACCAGATGGTAGAGTTTTGTCATGACTGGCTCTCCCAAGGCCATCAGTAGTTCTAATGGAATGTTGTCTACTCCCGGGGCCTTGTTTCGACTCAGGTCTTTCAGTGCTCTGTCAAACTCTTCACGCAGTATCTTATCTCCCATTTCATCTTCATCTACACCCTCTTCCATTTCCATAATACTGTCCTCAAGTACATCGGCCTTGTATAAACCCTCTATATACTCCTTCCACCTTTCTGCCTTCCCTTCTTTGCTTAGAACTGGGTTGCCATCTGAGCTCTTGATATTCATACAAGTGGTTCTCTTCTCTCCAAAGGTCTCTTTAATTTTCCTGTAGGCACTATCTATCTTACCCCTAGTGAGACAAGCCTCTACATCCTTACATTTGTCCTCTAGCCATCCCTGCTTAGCCATTTTGCACTTTCTGTCGATCTCATTTTTGAGACGTTTGTATTCCTTTTTGCCTGCTTCATTTACTGCATTTTTATATTTTCTCCTTTCATCAATTAAATTCAATATTGCTTCTGTTACCCAAGGATTTCTATTAGCCCTCGTCTTTTTACCTACTTGATCCTCTGCTGCCTTCACTACTTCATCCCTCAGAGCTACCCATTCTTCTTCTACTGTATTTCTTTCCCCCATTCCTGTCAATTGTTCCCTTATGCTCTCCCTGAAACTCTCTACAACCTCTGGTTCTTTCAGTTTATCCAGGTCCCATCTCCTTAAATTCCCACCTTTTTGCAGTTTCTTCAGTTTCAATCTGCAGTTCATAACCAATAGATTGTGGTCAGAATCCACATCTGCCCCTGGAAATGTCTTACAATTTAACACCTGGTTCCTAAATCTCTGTCTTACCATTATATAATCTATCTGATACCTATTAGTATCTCCAGGATTCTTCCAGGTATACAACCTTCTTTTATGATTCTTGAACCAAGTGTTAGCTATGATTAAGTTATGCTCTGTGCAAAATTCTACAAGGCGGCTTCCTCTTTCATTTCTTCCCCCCAATCCATATTCACCTACTATGTTTCCTTCTCTCCCTTTTCCTACTGACGAATTCCAGTCACCCATGACTATTAAATTTTCGTCTCCCTTCACTACCTGAATAATTTCTTTTATCTCGTCATACATTTCATCAATTTCTTCATCATCTGCAGAGCTAGTTGGCATATAAACTTGTACTACTGTAGTAGGCATGGGCTTTGTGTCTATCTTGGCCACAAAAAGGCGTTCACTATGCTGTTTGTAGTAGCTAACACGCACTCCTATTTTTTTATTCATTATTAAACCTACTCCTGCATTACCCCTATTTGATTTTGTATTTATAACCCTGTAATCACCTGACCAAAAGTCTTGTTCCTCCTGCCACCGAACTTCACTAATTTCCACTATATCTAACTTTAACCTATCCATTTCCGTTTTTAAATTTTCTAACCTACCTGCCCGATTAAGGGATCTGACATTCCACGCTCCGATCCGTAGAATGCCAGTTTTCTTTCTCCTGATAACGATGTCCTCTTGAGTAGTCCCCGCCCGGAGATCCGAATGGGGGACTATTTTACCTCCGGAATATTTTACCCAAGAGGACGCCATCATCATTTAATCATACAGTAAAGCTGCATGTCCTCGGGAAAAATTACGGCTGTAGTTTCCCCTTGCTTTCAGCCGTTCGCAGTACCAACACAGCAAGGCCGTTTTGGTTAATGTTACAAGGCCAGATCAGTCAATCATCCAGACTGTTGCCCCTGCACCTACTGAAAAGGCTGCTGCCCCTCTTCAGGAACCACATGTTTGTCTGGCCTCTCAACAGATACCCCTCCGTTGTGGTTGCACCTACGGTACGGCCATCTGTATCGCTGAGGCACGCAAGCCTCCCCACCAACGGCAAGGTCCATGGTTCATGGGGGAAGACCAGTCATATATATAAATTACAAAATATGAAAACGTAAAGGCTCAAGCTAAATATAGTAGGGGGTCAGTGAAGTTGAGTGTAAAGAAGACAAGGATTTCTGGTCAGATGAGTATAGAGTAATATATATGTATGTACAGGGTGGTCCATCGATTGTGACCGGGCCAAATATCTCACGAAATAAGCGTCAAACGAAAAAACTACAATGAACGAAACTTGTCTAGCTTGAAAGGGGAAACGAGATGGCGCTACCATAGGTCAAATGGATATGAACTGCGTTTTTTTAAATAGGAACCCCCACTTTTTATTACATATTCGTGTAGTACGTAAAGAAATATGAATGTTTTAAGTGGGCCACTTTTTTCGCTTTGTGATAGATGGCGCTGTAATAGTCACAAACGTATAAGTACGTGGTATCACGTAACATTCCGCCAGTGCGGACGCTATTTGATTCGTGATACATTACCGGTGTTAAAATGGACCGTTTACCAATTGCGGAAAAGGTCGATATCGTATTGATGTATGGCTATTGTGATCAAAATGCCCAATGGGCGTGTGCTATGTATGCTGCTCGGTATTCTGGACGACATCGTCCAAGTGTCCGGACCGTTCGCCGGATAGTTACGTTAATTAAGGAAACAGGAAGTGTTCAGCCACATGTGAAACGTCAACCACGACCTGCAACAAATGATGATGCCCACGTAGGTGTTTAAGCTGCTGTCGCGGTTAATCCAGACATCAGTAGCAGACAAATTGCGCGAGAATCGGGAATCTCAAAAACGTCGGTGTTGAGAATGCTACATCAACATCGACTGCACCCGTACCATATTTCTATGCACCAGGAATTGCATGGCGACTACTTTGAACGTCGTGTACAGTTCTGCCACTGGGCACAATAGAAATTACGGGACGATGGGAGATTTTTTGCACGCGTTCTATTTAGCGACGAAGCGTCATTCACCAATAGCGGTAACGTAAACCGGCATAATATGTACTATTGGGGAACGGAAAATCAACGATGGCTGCGACAAGTGGAACATCAGCGACCTTGGCGGGTTAATGTATGGTGCGCCATTATGGGAGGAAGGATAATTGGCCCCCATTTTATCGATGGCAATCTAAATGGTGCAATGTATGCCGATTTCCTACGTAATGTTCTACCGATGTTACTACAAGATGTTTCACTGCATGACAGAATAGCGAGGTACTTCCAACATGATGGATGTCCGGCACATAGCACGCGTGCGGTTGAAGAGGTATTGAATAGCATATTTCATGACAGATGGATTGGTCGTCGTGCACCATACCATGGCCCGCACGTTCACCGGATCTGACGTCCCCGGATTTATTTCTGTGGGGAAAGTTGAAGGACATTTCCTATCGTGATCCACCGACAACGCCTGAGAACATGCGTCAGCGCATTGTCAATGCATGTGCGAACATTACGGAAGGCGAACTACTCGCTGTTGAGAGGAATGTCGTTACACGTATTGCCAAATGCATTGACGTTGACGGACATCATTTTGAGCATTTATTGCATTAATGTGGTATTTACAGGTAATCACGCTGTAACAGCATGCGTTCTCAGAAATGATAAGTTCACAAAGGTACATGTATCACATTGCAACAACTGAAATAAAATGTTCAAATGTACATACGTTCTGTATTTTAATTTAAAAAACCTACCTGTTACCAACTGTTCGTCTAAAATTGTGAGCCATATGTTTGTGACTATTAGAGCGCCATCCATCACAAAGCGAAAAAATTGGTCCAACTAAAACATTCATATTTCTTTACGTACTACACGAATATGTAATAAAAATGGGGGTTCCTGTTTAAAGAAACGCAGTTGATATCCGTTTGACCTATGGCAGCGCCATCTAGCGGGCCAACCATAGCGCCATGTGGTTTCCCCCTTCAAGGTAGACGAGTTTCGTTCTTTGTAGTTTTTTCGTTTGATGCTTATTTCGTGAGATATTTGACCAGGTCAGTACGAGCGCCAAGTATACAGGGGTAGCGTCTTTGATTCACAATCGCCACTTCTTCGGTCCCGGATTCGAATCCAGCCTCTGCTTGCTTAAATTTTGACTAATAATCAGCACTGGCGGCCGAAGACTTTAGCATAAGAAGTCACGCTCACTCTGCCATCGGCCTTGTCAAAGAGGGCGGAGGAGCCGACAGAGTTTCAGGGCACTCATTTGTCGTAGAGGTAGGAAACTCCCCATGAAGGCGGAAGAATCAACAAAGATCAACGGCATGAGTATGCAGAAGCCAGTGAAAACCACTGCATTAAAGACACGTAACTTGTATCCGCAGGTCATGTGGCCTGTAGTTGAAGAAGTGTCATGATGATCTCTTCTGGGGGGGACTAGCAAGGGGGAGGTTACCATGAGAAACATATTGAATAATCAACGAAAGGATAACGTTCTACGAGTCGGGGCGTGGAATGTCAGAAGCTTGAACGTGGTAGGGAAACTAGAAAATATGAAAAGGGGAATGCAAAGGCTCAGTGTAGGTATAGTAGGGTTCAGTGAAGTGAAGTGGGAAGAATACAAAGATTTCTGGTCAGATGAGTATAGGGTAATATCAACTGCAGCAAAAAATTGTATAACGGGAGTAGGATTCGTTATGAATAGGAAGGTAGGGCAAAGAGTGTGTTCCTGTGAACAGTTCAGTGACAGGGTTGTTCTTATTAGAATCGATAGCAAACAAACACCGACAACGATAGTTCAGGTAAGCATGCCGACGTCGCAAGCTGAAGATGAGGAGATAGAGAAAGTGATTGAGGATACTCAGAAGGTAATACAGTCTGTAAAGGTAGATGAAAATCTATTAGTTACTGGGGACTGGAATGCAGGTGTAGGGGAAGGATCAGAAGAAAAGGTTACAGAAAAATATGGGGTTGAGACAAGAAATGAGAGAGGAGAAAGATTAATTGAGTTCTGTAATAAACTTCAGCTAGTAATAGCTAGTAATAGCGAATAATCTGTTAGGAATCACAAGATGTGGAGGTATAATCCGAAAAGGCCAGGTGATACGGGAAGATTTGTTAGATTACATTATGGCCAGACGGAGATTCCGAAATCAGATACTGGATTGTAAGGCGTACCCAGGAGCAGATACGGACTCAGATCACAACATAGTGGTGATGAAGAGTAGGCTGAAGTGTAAGACATAAAACAGGAAGAATCTATACGCAAAGAAGTGGGATACGGAAGTACTAAGGAATGACGAGATACGCTTGAAGTTCTCTGAGGCTATAGATACAGGTCCCTAAAAAAGGCAATCACAGAAGTTGGGAATGAATACGTACGTACAAAGAACGTAACTGCGAAGAAACCATGGGTAACAGAAGAAATACTTCAATTGATCGATAAAAGGAGGAAGTACAAAAATGTTCCGGGAGACTCAGAAATACAGAAATACAAGTAGCAGAGGAATTAAATAAATAGGAAGTGCAGGGAAGCTATGACGAAATGGTTGTATGAAAAATGTGAGGACATCGAAATAGAAATGATTGTTGGAAGGACTGACTCAGCATACAGGAAAGTCAAAACAATCTTTGGTGACATTAAAAGCAAGGATGATAACGTTAAGACTGCAAAGAGAATTCCACTGTTAAATGCAGACGAGAGAGAGGATAGGTGGAAGATTACACTGAAAGCCTCTATGAGGGGGAAGATTTGCCTCATATGATAGAAGAAGAAACAGGAGTCGATTTACAAGCGATAGGGGACCGGGTATTAGAATCAGAATTGAAAGGAGGTTTGGATGACTTAAGATCAAATAACATTCCATCAGAATTTCTAAAATCGTTGGGGGAAGTGGCAACAAAACGACGATTCATGTTGGTGTGTAGAATGCATGAGTCAGGTGAGATACCATCTGATTTTCGGAAAAAGATCATCCACACAATTCCGAAGACGACAAGAGCTGACAAGTGCGATAATTATTGCTCAGTTAGCATAACAACTCATGCATCCAAGTTACTTACAAGGTTAATATACAGACGAATGGAAAAGAAAATTGAGGATGCATTGGATAACGATCAGTTTGGCTTTAGGAAAGGTAAAGGCTCGATGGAGGCAATTGAGGTTCATAATGGAAGCAAAAATAAAGAAAACTCAAGATACGTTCATAGGATTTGTCGACCTGGAAAAAGCGTTCGACAATGTAAAATGGCGCAAGATGTTCGTAATTCTGAGAAAAGAAGAGGTAAGCTGTAGGGAGAGACGGGTCATATACAATATGTACAACAACCAAGAGTGAATAATAAGAGTGGACGACCAGGAACGAAGTGCTTGTATTAAAAAGGGTGTAAGACAAGGTCGTAGTCTTTCTCCCCTACTGCTCAATCTGTACACCGAGGAAGCAATGATGGAGATAAAAGAAAGATTCAGGGAGGGAATTAAAGTTCAAGGTGAAATGACATCAATGATACGATTCGCTGTTGGAATTGCTATCCTGAGTTAAAGTGAAGAAAAATTACATGACCTGCTGAATGGAATGAACATTTTAATGAGTAAAGAGTATGGATTGAGAGAAAATCGAAGAAAGACGAAGGTGATGAGAAACAGTAGAAATGAGAATAGCGAGAAACTTAATATCAAGACCGATGGTCACGAAGTAGTTGAAGTTAAGGAATTCTGCTACCTAGGCAGTAAAATAACCAGAGACGGACGGAGCAAGGAGGACATCAAAAGCAGACTAGTAATAGCAAAAAGGGCATTCCTGGCCAAGAGAAGTCTACTAATATCAAACATCGACCTTAATTTGAGGCAGAAATTTCTGAGAATGTACGTCTGGAGTACAGCATTGTATGGTAGTGAAACATGGACTGTGGGAAAACCAGAACAGAAGAGAATCGAAGCATTTGACAAATGGCGCTACAGGCGAATGTTGAAAATTAGATGGGCATTGTAAGGTAAGGAATGAGGAGGTTCTGTGCAGAATCGGAAAGGAAAACACTGATAAGGAGAAGGGGCAGGATGATAGGAGATCTGTTAAGACATAGGCGAATGACTTCCATGGTACTAGGAGGAGCTGTAGAACGCAAAAACTGTAGAGGAAGACAAATATTGGAATACATCCAGCAAATAATTGAAGACGTATGTTGCAAGTGCTACTCTGATATGAAGAGGTTAGCACAGGAGTGGAATTCGTGGCGGGGCGCATCAAACCAGTCAGAAGACTGATGACCATCTGAAAAATTCTACGTTGCACCAAATGGTTCGATTTCTCTTTGGTTTCTTCTGTATTCTCTCCATGGAGTTTATTTAGAGACCTGCATTCATATTAGCTTGATGAATACTTTATAAAAGCCCACTATATCGTGGCTCGTTCTTAGGTCGGAAATTAGGTACTGAGTCGATATCTCGTAGTCTTTCAACTTCGTGTCTCTTATTCTTAGTTTCCCACTTATCTCCACTTCATTGTCTAACGTAGCAGTTATTCCTTGTTTACTTTCAATTGGGACACTACATGATCCCATTGTTCAACTCGGAACTGCCCACTGGGATAAAGTAGATAGTTCTGGAGAGTAGGTATACCACTGTTTGTCTTCTATGTGGACTAGATACTATAGTAGGTTTAACTTCAGTAAGTAGTAAAAACACTTAATTCTTCAGTTATATCCCGTAGCCGTCTATAAGTTTCCTTCCCCCAAAAATATTATGTCCATTAGAAGCATGACACACCAGTTAAGGCAGCAGCATCTAGATAAAAAGCTTTATATCTGTTTCGTCCTGTATTCTGGTTGCGGGCGTGCAGCAATCGGATGCTGATGTTGATGTTTGGTTTGTGGGGCGCTCAACTGCGCACTCATCTGCGCCCGTACAAAGTCCCGATTTTTTCAAAATCCTATTTTTCTTCACAGTCCAATCTAACCACTGTCACGAATGATGAGAATGATGATGAAATGATGAAGACAACACAAACACCCAATCCCCGGCCAAAGAAAATCCCTAAGCCGGCCGGGAATCGAATTCGGGATCCCGTGATCCAGAGGTAGCAGTTATCGGAAATTAAAGAGGAATTGTTGATATGTGAGTGACTTTAACTGCTACAATTTGCAGCTCGTCGCCAGGTGGTAGTTGTGCAAGCAGTAGTGTGTAAGATACATTTCAAAGGATAATAATGGCTTCTCCTCCACTGCCATCTTACAACATCGTATGCAGGAAGGACTATACGTTATGTAGACTAGAGACATAAGTCGGAAATTGCTGCGACGTTTCTTAAATTCCGTGTAGTTCTTGTAGCAAACTGCTGATTGTGCATTCCACTGTAAAATTTTAAGTATTATCCTGTTTTGTAAGGTTTCGGTGCTTCTCCTGACTTTTTTCAGTTATATATTTTCAAGTCCCTTTGATTGGATTTGCTCCACAATAGCCAATATTAAACTGAAAATAAGGTCCACTAATCTGTGATCGTCCATTGCTTGCAGCTTACCGACGTTTACCCTATGTGGGGTAGGTGCATGCGGGTTTGGGGCTGTATTGGTTCTATGAGCTTTCATTAAACACGCATTCTTTAACATGTATCGGGAACGCTATTCTCAGACGAGCAAGTTCTGTTCCCTGTTATATTGAGCAGTATCGTTGCAGGGGTGCTTCGGTGTCCACAAAGTTCCAATGCTGATGCAACGTTCAGTTTCCTCTGCTTCTCGTCCATTGTCGAAGAATGAGAGTCTTGTACAAAAGCCACCATTCTGGAAACGGGTTGCTAAAATACGGGAAACGATGCTAGCAACTTTCCAGTAGGAGTCTCGGTGCCCTCACATCTTATGTGACGACCTCCGGCAGATACGCCTGCCGTTCCCTGCACACTTTCATCACTTACCGCAGGTCTGGTCGCAGCAGTTGGGTCGTTCTTTATGCAGACACGTGGCTTCTGCATCCGGGCTCCCTGAGGGGAAACTGTGCTGCGATCTGCAGTCTGCTCTTCTCAAACTTTCTGCAATGCACTGTAAATTTCCGGCTGCCCCTACCTCGAGAAGTTCCATTCCTGACGTACTCTCTTCGCTTCTCTGTCGTCGCAACAGTCGACGGACGTCTGGACTTCACGCAGTCGCCGTTTCCACACTGCATGCTCGTAAACTAAAGGGACACTCACATGATTATCTCCCAATCACTCAGCCACCGCCATCTTGATCTGCACAGATAATGAAATCATCAGTTTCGCAATGCCACCTATCTGACTATTTTTTCCCGAAACAATCATCGTATTTTAATTCTGAAGGTACCATCTGTTTTGTAATTTTAATATCTGTAGCTGCGGGAATTCTGTTCTGTTGTACATGTCTCCGTATTAACTTTTTCAAGCACATGTCATTGCTCTTCAACGTGTGGGCAATCACCAAGGTGAAAATAAAATTTGCTAAGGAGAAAAAAGATACAGATTTCAATTTTGGTTCAGTAAAAAAACTTTGAAGAATCTTCTTTGTTATCATTGTTTTGTTACACCCTAATGATCATTATATAAGCAACCAATACTAGCTTAAAATTATCAGAATAGAGCACTGAAATGCGACTGCCTCAGTCAGGTCATAATGAGGTATTCTATCACATGATTAATGAAGAATTTGGTAAAAGCGTTTGAGGCTTTGGCATTGTCATACGGAGAAGATAATGAGCAAATTTGTTTTATTATTTGAGAAATTTGCTTTATTTAGTAATTAGAGTTCGTAATTGACAGTGTTAATAACTTTAATAAGATATTTTTTAAATTTATTTTATTTATTTATTTAACTTGATGTGATTAGGCCATCAAGCCCCTCTGTTACATAGGACCAGAGTTTCACACATACAGTATCTATTAGACCATAATTACCCTAGAAATAACGATTTTAATATGACAACTAGTATTAAAATGTCTTGAGTGTGTGAAGTGGCACTGTAAGTAATACCGACTATGAACTAATATCGTTAACACTGGCATTACTTGTACTGTTGCAACTGCAGCCACTAATAATGACAAAAATATTGATAATAGTAACAATGATCGTGAAATTAATAACAATAATGACAATACCAGACACAAGAAGAATTTATAGTCCTGAAAAATAAATATTTTCTGATATAGCGAATTCCGGGAAAGAAAATTTAAGGAGGCCGGCTAAGAATACTGGGAAATGAGGAAGATCAAGTGGTAAAGAGAGTCGTACAAATGTAACGAGTGCGTACAGGGACAGTGGTAATTTTATTGTCGCTTTAGTAGACATGCCATTACCTGTCTTCTGAAGGTGGAGATGTTACACTACTGGCCATTAAAATTGATACACCACGAAGATGACGTGCCACAGACGCGAAATTTAACCGACCGGAAGAAGATGCTGTGATATGCAAATGATTAGCTTTCCAGAGCATTCACACAAGGTTGGCGCCGGTGGCGACACCTACAACGTGCTGACACGAGGAAAGTTTCCAACAGATTTCTCATACACAATCAGCAGTTGACCGGCGTTGCCTGGTGAAACGTTATTGTGATGCCCCGTGTAAGGAGGAGAAATGCGTACCATCGCGTTTCCGACTTTGATAAAGGTCGGATTATAGCCTATGGCTATTGCGGTTTATCGTATCGCGACATTGCTGCTCGCGTTGGTTGAGATCCAATGACTGTTAGCAGAATATGCAATCGGTGGGTTCAGGAGAGTAGTACGGAACCCCGTGCTGGATCCCAACGGCCTCGTATCACTAGCAGTCGAGATGACAGGCATCTTATCCGCATGGCTGTAACGGATCGTGCAGCCACGTCTCGATCCCTGAGTCAACAGATGGGGACGTTTGCAAGACAACAACCATCTGCACGAACAGTTCGACGACGTTTGCAGCAGCATGGACTATCAGCTCGGAGACCATGGCTGCGGTTACCCTTGACGCTGCATCACAAACAGGAGCGCCTGCGATGGTGTACTTAACGACGAACCTGGATGCACGAATGGCAAAACGTCATTTTTTCTGATGAATCCAGGTTCTGTTTACAGTATCATGATGGTCGCATCCGTGTTTGGCGACGTCGCGGTGAACGCACATTGGAAGCGTGTATTCGTCATCTCCATACTGGCGTATCACCCGGCGTAATGGTATGGGGTACCATTGGTTACACGTCTCGGTCACCTCTTGTTCGCACTGACGGCACTTTGAACAGTGGACGTTACATTTCAGTAGTGTTACGACCTGTGGCTCTACCCATCATTCGATGCCTGCCAGCAGGATATTGCACGACCGCATGTTGCAGGTCCTGTACGGGCCTTTGTGGATACAGAAAATGTTCGACTGATGCCCTGGTCAGCACATTCTCCAGATCTCTCACCAATTGAAAACGTCCGGTCAATGGTGGCCGAGCAACTGACTCATCACAATACGCCAGTCACTGCTCTTGATGAACTGTGGTGTCGCGTTGAAACTGCATGGGCAGCTGTATCTGTACACGCCATCCAAGCTCTGTTTGACTCAATGCCCAGGTGTATCAAGGCCGTTATTACGGCCAGAGGTGGTTGTTCTGGGTACTAATTTCTCAGCATCTATGCACCGAAACTGCGTGAAAATGTAATCACTTGTCAGTTCTAGTATAATATATTTGTCCAACGAATACCCGTATATCATCTGCATTTCTTCTTGGTGTAGCAATTTTAATGGCCAGTAGTGTATTTAGTTCTATAATATAATTCTGGTGGTTGTTCCAGAGTCGAGTTCATGCTACTGGGAAGGACTTGGAGAAGGTGGCTGAACGATGGAGTGGATCCAGTAAGGCTTTTGCTCTGGTCGGAACGAGTGTTCCTGTGCGTTGTTTAGGCAAGAGCGTTAAGTTCGAAGAGAGATATGAGGCACGATGTTCGTTCATAAGACAGTAGAGAAGACAAGAGGAATGGATATCTCTGCTTGTCTGTACGCGTCCAGGATAACTGTGCATATGTTGGTGAAAAGGAAAATAAAAGGCTGGCGTAACCAGAGCTGAACTGCCAGCGATGTCGTAACAAGAGAAGAGGCGGCCCAACTGACGCCAATATCGAATGAAGCCGCACAGCGCCGAAATGCAATGAAGGCAATCACCAGCGAGCTAGGGATGCTATGGTATCTGCATCAGATGCAGCACGCCTCGGAACGACAGCCACTCTCATGGCAGAAAAATAAAGTGGTATCATCAGCAGATGTAGCCGTAAGGTACATACCACAGCTCTGACCCGGATCCTTCACCAAACATCTCCTTCCTTACCCTCCGAAAATAAATACCACAGAAGAATCTGAACTACTGGCTGAAAAGTATTTACCCTATTGCACCAATCCAGCTACTCCTGAGACAGACTAAGATCCCACGAAAAAAGAGAGACTGTATGGAGTTAAAGAGACATATATATTCTGGAGTAAACGACTCATTTGTCACGGAGAAACACTAGCATCCCACGCTTCGTTTATCATGCTCAGTTCCTACATGACATCGCGATATACCTCGCAGATTAACGCAAACACGTTTCGTCCCTCCGCCTCTAGAACCCATGACTCATTGCTTTAACCAAAGTCTCTACCCAAAGAAGGAGCTAGTGCCCCATACCAGACTAAAAACTTGATTTATTTCAAGAATTAGAATGTTGTGCGCGTTGCACTGGAAACGACAGCTTCTCGATCGATGTTTCGACAAGCTGTTGTTCTTCGCTCATCGACAGAGCGAAAGCAAAGTGTGTTTGTTTACACATTGTCGTATCTTGTGGATTTCCTCCGAGAAAAAGACACACTTCATCTCGGCGTGCAAGAAAATACGGTGGATATTTGACAGCATAAAATAATGTTGCAGTTATCTTCGCAAACTGTAGCTTTGCCAATGTAAAACAGACATTGAGAACGTTGCGATTCTCCGAGGGATGACAATGGCAATCGATGCGTCGAGTTCCATTGTCATTCCTTCGAGAATCGCAACGTTCTCAACTTGATATCAATAATATATTTAATTTACCTCGAGTTTAATAGTCTGGAGAATAAGCAAGTAAATAAATAGGTTGTAAGAACGTTTCCAGGGAATGGTCGAATTTCAGTACCTGAATTCACGCCTTCAAAGCACAGTTCCTTGACGTCCTCGACGAAAATGCACTGAATGCGTTTTCATAAACCGGAACCGGAAAAGTTTTTGGCGAAAACTTGGTAGCGTGTACCCATTACCATAAGAAAGAAAACTTAATATTGATTCCCTTCACCACAACCTTCATGTGCGTAAAACGAATTTTTGCTGTGGAAATCATGGAAAAATGTGACTGGACTGGGAACATGCCTTAAGATGTGCAGTGACTGAGATGAAACAATATAAAAAAGATAGTTAGAGACAAGGAAAATCAAAAGTATCATTAAAACACCTGCAACAACAAATGAGTTTTATTTGTTTGAGCATTAGTAAAATATTATTCACCCATAGTCAGTTTTAAAATAAGAACTTTGATTTTTTTTTATCTACAGTATTTTAAGTTTAGTTAGCTACTAAACTTTGTCGGAGTTGTTGGCTGACTTCTAATATCGTTCAGGAATAACTGTGAGAAAATTTGGTAGCCAGTGGTGTAGTTGATGAGTGAAAGCAATGGAACTGGCAAGCGTGCAATATTGTGATGATACTCATTTCGTTCTCAACTGAAACACTGAAAGAAAATAGAGGGGGCATGACCATTGCGATATGAACGTCTGTCTTGTGGCGAATGCCCAAGTAAGTAGTGGGGTCAGACACAACTGTAGCCAGATAGCCGAGGTTCAAGCGTAAGTGGTTTTTGAAGACGTCTTCAGCAAGACTGTTTTAACATCACTAGTCCAGTGTCACGTACGCAGTGTACTCTGCAACACGTAAGAGATCGTTCATAATTTGCCTCGTTTTAGTCTCTGGACAAGTTGTTGATCTTAATGTTAAACTAAACACACTGCATCGACTCTTAACATACGCCGGCGCGTCTTCGTGACATGTGGCGACAGTCGGATATCGTCACTAGACGAAGGTTGCACCGTTAGCTACGGAAGCTCTACGCGCTGAGTAGGTTTGAGTCTGAAACTACTGAGATAGTCTATTTTCCTCCACAAGCCCGTCACTGTTCGAGAAAGTCCACGAAAACTCTAGCTAGAAGCAATATTGTAGACGGTTTACTCCATCAGTAACAATATTCCGCAAAAAATGTAAGTCATGTAATAAGTGGTCATATAAAATGTCTGTAGCTTAATAAGTAAAAGTTTCACAGAATATGAATGTTTATAATTTTTTGATAAAGCGTTTATCTATTCACAAGGTTTCAAGGCTCAGTAAAAGTCGGAAGATAAAAAAATTAGTTTTCAGGCAAACTAAAGAGAACATATACAGCTCTGAGCTATGGTTTGTAGAGGCGACAGACAAGAAAACTCCATGGCGATTCACCACATTCCATATGACAGTTATAGTTCCGTAGTATGGGGTAACATGCGCAGAGATAATAGAATTTCAAAGCAGAAAACCGAAGAAATTTTTCATGAGTACGTAAGTTGTAAGTATATGCTTAGAACACATGTTAGAGCTAAGAGGGGATCCTCATATGGCTACACAGGGTGTTCCAGGGGGGAAAGGTCAATTTTCAGCGACAGCACAGAAACAATTCCATGCACGAAGTCTAGTAAACATGGGCTCTAATCTGCGAACCTTAATTGCTGTAAGCACTTCTTCAGCTTTGGTTCTGTGGAACAAATCTCTTCTACTGCAGGCTCTTTGTTTTCCATATTTTGCAAGGTGATAGTATGGACCAACTCAAGAAAAAAGTCCAGTAAATATGGAGTCTAAAGTGCGTAACTTAAGAGGTGAGAGGATTTGTTCATTTCGTTACTGTGAAACACGCCTCTTATACTGAACAATGCTCACAGCTCTTCAAGGTATGCACTTTAGGGAACATGTTTACTAGAGAATTTTTGTTTGTTTTAACCCAGTCTACCTCCTCGAAAACATGGAAATCAAAGATCTACAGTAGAAAAGATTTGTTTCACAATATTGAAGATGAAGTAGTACTCACATTGTGAGTAGGCTGTTTAGGTTTTGATGTTGGTAACGCCATATAGCGCTCTATATGTAAATCACTGACTGTGCTATGTGCAGTCTGTGGCTGGTTTACATTGTCGGAATTTGCTATTGTAGTGTTGGGAAGTTGGCTGTTAACAGCGCGTAGCGTTGCGCAGTTGGAGGTGAACCGCCAGCAGTGGTGGATGTGGGGAGAGAAGATGGCAGAATTTTGAGAGCGGACGATCTGGACGTGTGTCCATCAGAAAGAGTAAATTTGTAATATTGGATATCATGAACTGAGATATATGATGACTTTGGAACATTATTAAGGTAAATACATTGTTTGTTCTCTATCAAAATCTTTCATTTGCTAACTATGCCTATCAGTAGTTAGTGACTTCAGTAGTTAGAATCTTTTATTTAGCTGGCAGTATTGGCGATCGCTGTATTGCAGTAGTTCGAGTAACGAAGATTTTTTTGAGGTAAGTGATTCATGAAAGGTATAGGTTATTGTTAGTCAGGGCCATTCTTTTGTAGGGGTTTTTGAAAGTCAGATTGCGTTGTGCTAAAAATATTGTGTGTCAGTTCAGTGTTGATCAGAATAAGTAAAGAGAGTAATGTCTGAGTACGTTCAGTTCTGCTCAGCTGTTTGAAAATCAAATAATGTAAGAGGTTTATCAGCACGGTCACTAATAAATTTTTCTAAGGGGACGTTTCAACAGCTCTTAAGGAGTGCTTTTTAGGGCTCATGGTTACTACACCTTTTTGCTTCGAATGATCGTTCCTTTCACATCCATGAATACTAATCATTCCTCCTAGGACGCACCTCGAATTGACAGCCTGTCAGGTAGTTACATTTGGAACGATATGAGAGTACCAGTGTACTGAAGTATCAGGAACTATTTTAGTTAGATGATATTCCTGTCCAGATGCCATTACATCTGGTCGGATATCGAAATGTGTTACCACTGTCGTCTGATGTTGATGAGAACCAGGCCAAGGAGGTCATCTGACTGCTTTGACTGAGGGTACAACAAGCAGTGTGAGATAGGATGTTAGCCTGTGAGATGACGCAAAGCAATGTTCCCTTACTGTTAACGAAATAACTGCCAATTGACACGTTTGCCTCTGATAGCAGATTGTTTGTGTTTTCTTAGATGCCTTCTAAGCTCAATTTAAACTCTAATTCAATAAATTCCGTATGTTGTGGATAAATACCAAGTTAATACGTCTGAGACTGGTTCGTGTATTCATAGCTAATGGCCTACCTTCTTGCTTCTAGCCTTTTTACCACGTTTTTTTTTAGTTCGGTGTCCCCTTCGTCTGTGCGTTCGGTACAAATTTTGCAGTTGATTTTAAAACATCTCACTAATGAGCTAGAGACTTAAATTCTACGCGTAGTCTTCTTGTCAGTATGTTTGGTAGGGGTGAGGCTGAAAAAGGTTGCAGTGTCTGACATCTTGACTACTCTGCAGGACCAGCACGTCCGTCGTGTGGGCAGTATCAGAATGCGTGCCAGGCGGTATACGAGAGGATGAGCATGGCTGAGCAGAGAGAAGGGGAAAGGGAGATATCGCTTATAGTCTATTTGGTACAAATTTTACAATGCGTTTTGAACTATCTTTCTTATGAGCCAGAAGTTTGAAATTTTAAACATAACTGAGAAGTAGACGTCAGTGCATTCTGAAGTCGTTTTCTTATCTGGTGCATTGTGAAGGGTGCTTTGTGTGCCACTGCCGTTTCTCCCTTCTCCTGTTCGTCTCAAATGGTTTACAGGATGAACGATTACTAGTAAGCCTCCATGTCAGCTGGTATCTTCACGGTCTTTTTGCGAGACATGCATAAGAGGAAGCAACATGTTGGTTACGTCAGGTGAAGAAAAACTGACATAATTCTGAAATTTTCCTCATGTATCTGCTGAATATTAACAAAATGTTTTAATTCGATTGATAAAATACCACACACACAAGACTAAAAAACAGAAAATAATTGAATTTTTAACTAGGAGCGTTTATAAATCAGATTAAAAGTTATAAAATAATTTCTCTTAGAATCATATAGTCCTGAAAATTTGTCATTTTGAACTTCTAATAGCAAAGAAAATACATGTGAGTTTTAAAACAAAAAATGTGGGTTATATGCAATACGTAATTGATGCATGAATTGTTTATCTTCTTACTATTACATTACTTACTAATTGATGCATGTGTAGTTTATCTCCTTACTATTATCTATTGCATGCTCCCCACATCTTTCGTTTCTAATCTTACGAGTATTCTCATAGCTACTAGAAATTCAGAGTCACACATTTTCAAGACTATCTGTATAGCGTTAGGAATCTGACATGGCTTGGAGAAATTATTTTATACTTTTAGTACAAGTTAAAAACATGTTATATTAAAAGATCATTTTTTAGTAATTGTTTACTGGTGTTACGATTTGAAGACATAATTCCCTTTCGCCTTCCCCAGACATCGACAGCGTGGAACAACCTTCCTGTCTTCCTACTTGTAAACTATGCAAAGTTCATCCGCCAGTAGACAGTGGACCAAAGCAACTAAAAATTTTTGAATGTGCAGCTTGTGTACCAGCAGCACACCTTGCATGAGGTACAATACTACGTCGTAGTTAGCACTCTATTGGCGTTTGAAAGACATTGTCTTTTTGTCACTACTTCATCCCAACTCTTATCCATATGTACGACTACATTCAAAAGTGATTGTAGCCCAAGATTTGCAAAAGAATGCATTTAGTTTTTTGTTGCTATCTTCAGTCCAAAAACCTGATGCAGGTGTCCAAGCTAGTGTGTCCTGAACTAGTCTCATCGTCTTCTAAACAACATAGTCCCATAGTCTAAGAATCATGTAGATAATTAATCAAACAAAAAATTAGTTTTTTATAACACTTCTGTCTAAACTAATAGACGTAGAAATGCGTAGATAGGCAGCACCTATGTTTTTGTTGCAATATGCAGAAGTTAAAAAACTATACTCACCTTGTAATTCTTGTAGTCGAAGATAATGGCTCAGCTCGTTGTCCTGTAAGAAGTTGGTGTATGTTATCTGCAGAGGCCACGGACTTGGCGAACTTCAGAACAAAATATCTTCTCTGATAGCGATCTTTCCTAGTAAGGCATTCATGAAGCAATTGTATCAAAAGACTCTACTGGATAAGCTAGTAATATTCCTAAATGAAAAACTTCTCAAATTTCACAATTCGTGTATTCACTTTGATCAAAATCGAAACAATTCTTGAACATAATAAACATGGTCGAATTTTCAATAACTACATTTTTAATAGTTTCAATGGGGATAAGTTTCAGACTAGACTCCCCACATACGTTCTCCAGAAACTGCTCACTCAGACTGTCCTCCAACTAACTTTCCAGAAATTACAAAATTAATAAAGATGTTATATTTGATAGTACAAAGAGTTTCATAGATATCTATAAAGGCAGCATGTAAGGTGTCAGGCAAATCCAACACCTTCCATGAAAACCCTGACATAAGCAAATCTGGCAGTATGTCACATAGCTCCGAATAAATCCTGACATTAAATTAACCAAAGTAATACGATCAACTAGTGAGCAAATGGAATACCACAGACTAACACAAGAACGCCTAAATGCATGTCATACCTTCCCACCGTGTAACAGACGCAGTTCCGAGGGAAGAAACGAGAACGGAAGCCGAGAGCAGAACCGTGTTAAGCTAGAAGGCCCTACGATAAGGGACTGACACCCACATCGCCGGCTGACCGCCAGGACCACCCCCCAGCCCATGTTAAAAGATAGAGCCCTCCAGAAGAACAGTATAGATCTTACGATAACACTAAAAGGACCACACCAGCTGAAAGTTTTAGCGTCTGACTATACGCGTCTCTGTTACGTTGCAAACGTTAAAAACATTGCCCCCCATCACGAAAACTATAACGTTTCTCATTGGATAGAATTTTTGTAGGCGGAGCTTAAGGTTAACATTGAGACCCTGATTGGTCAGTTGGAAACACAGCCAGATACCTTTTTTTAAAACCAACTTCGGTAAATTGTAGTAAGGAGAAGTCAGGAGAGAGTTGCCTCCGAGACGGCGAGCTGTGTGGAGCTGCGCCACCCGCCGCCCCCTGACACTGCTTAAACACCGTCAAGATAATGAACGCACGCGATGCCGCATAACAGCGCGTAACGCTTTACTCAGAACTTCAGAAGTCTCATCTGTTACATCCCCTTTTTACGTAATACTAGTGTCGATCGTCAATTAAAGCTTATGGTATTTACATTTGCTACTTGAAGTTAAAACCTGAAACGCGATGATTTTTCTGTTATATAATTATTGAGAAGCCACATCAGCCACTGTAACTTACGACAAGTTAAATAAGTAATTAAAGATAATTGAGGGTCACTGTAGATTATTTGGATAGTTTTCTATTTTATGAAACTTAACTTAAACCTAGATTATAGATGTGATATGGCATAAGTCATCCTTCGAGCCATTGTAGAACTTGGAAACCCATTCAGGGAATATTCGTTCACATTTTTGTTGAACGCAGTTGGTTTTTATCATCCTGTATTAAAATATTTCCTTTTATCAATAGTGCAATTTATAAACAATGTTTTGTGAGTAGAATAAAATTTCCAGTGGTAAACTTAACTGCTTTTTCGACGTTATTTTACCAGCTAACTAAAAATAGGAAAGCCTTGAACCCCTTCCACTAAATTTAGTTAGTATTAAGATTCTTTTACAGGGAGTGCAGTGGAGCTGACGCTGAAATCATTAAGTATTTGATTATATCATCGCTAGTCTCACTGAACTCTAGTGAACTCTACATTTCATGTGTGGTCTGGCGTCTTCTTACCAGTATCAGGTCCCGGGTTCAAACTAGTCAATTCCCTAAAAAAACGCTCAGAGCGTCGTTGCGCGAAAGTGGTAGGGAGACACGACTTAGAACAAAGAGACACCACGCAGAATGTTAGAAGCATGCAATACTCTTTATGCAGAACATATTGTTCGAATCACAAACACAATTTGTAAAGCCTAAGTGATTAGATAATTTCAAATACAATTTCTATAGTGGTTTCTTAATAATTTGTGTATTGCCAAAAACAAGGTTATCTGACGACAACTTGCAAACGAAACAGTAATGATTTATATAGGATAATTAACGTTTTTCAGAGAGTGAATTAATATAAAGAGAAACGAATTTTCAAAGTATAATGGAAAAAGATATTAATAATATGCATGAAATTTCGATTGATAGCCTTATAATAGTTCCGAAAACTACCATAATGAATATAACTTTTGCAGTTACGAAGAAACGTCGTTAGGATGTGAGTGGTACTGAGCAGTTCTTTCGACACAGCTGTACCGTCATCTACTATTGAACAGATTTCACAATTGCATAGGTTCGTTTCAATCTCTACATACCTACTGAAGCTTGCAACCGATAGAGTTGACGTAATATTAAGACACTGGATGTGTATTCGAGAGGACAGCACTTCAAATCCCCTCTCGGCAATCCAGGTTTAAGTATTTCACGATTTCCGTAGATCGCTGAAGGCAAGTGCCCATGCGGCTTCTTTGAAAGGCACAGCCCACTTTGTTCCCCACTCCATCCCCAACAGCGTTGTTGTCGACGTGACTTTAAACTCTAATCTTCCTTTCATTCTTTTTGGAACAGTAATACTGATTTTGAAAATGTTGTAAATAGATTTTCCAATGATACAGTACTTGGTAGAACGTCGTTAGACTATCAGTTCAGTATCTGAGCATATCCTTGGGACGGACAAGTCTGTGACCATTCGTGCTGCCTTACTTTGCACACGTTAAATATAACCTGTTCCTCCTATCTGATTGGGCCCAAATGACTGCAATATTCTGAGATGAGTTGCAAAAATTTTTGTAAGTAGTTTCCATTGTAGACTGACTGGATTTTCCTAGTATCCGATCAATGAACCGTCAATACTTGCCTTACTTGCTATTGAGCCAATGTTATCGCTCCATTTCATATCCTCACAAATTGTTACTCCATGTATTTGTATGAGTTAACTGATTCCATTGGTGATTCGATTTTATAGTTATAGGATACTAGTTTCCCCCATTTTGTGAAGTGTACAATTTTACATTTTTGAACATTAAAAACAAGTTGCCAGTATTTGCACCAAAACAGATCTGATCAAGATCTGATTATATACTGATGCAGCATTTTTAGATAGTATTTCATTGCAGGTAATTGAGTCATCTGCGAAATGTCTTAGGTTATTATTAATATTGTCTATCAGGTCATTACTATACAACACGGATGGCAGTGGTTCCGATACTCTTCTCTCAGCACGTCTGAAGTTAATTCTACTTTTTTCGATGACTTTCCATCCAAAATAACATTCTGCTCTCATTATATACAGTTATCATCAATCCAACCAAAAATATAGTTTGATATCACTTATGATCGGTACTTTTTCAATAAACCTGAGTGAAATGCATTTTGAAACGATATCCATCTGACTCCCTTGCTTCATGAATTCAGAAAGCCTCGCGAGATGTTTGGAATTTCCATGACCAATGTTTTCGGAAAGCATGCTTGTCAGCGTGGAAGAGGTAAATTTTTTCGGGACTTCTCCAAGTTTGGTCTCAGAATATACTGTAAAATCATATTGGACGATGTTTTATAGGTCATTTCCGCTACCATTCTTGTAGATGGGTGTGAGTGACCTATGCTTCTTTCCAACCGCTACCGACAGCTGTTGTTCTAGTGGCCTACGGTGTATTATGATTACAAAGGTGGAGGGTGGTTGATTAACCTAATTATGAAGCCTCTGTAGAATGTGACAGGAGTTTCACTGGGTCCTTGGGTCTTGTTTAATTTTAGTGATTTCAGTAGTTACTCAACGCCACAGTCACTAACTAATATCTATATCGTATATCTACATTACGGCACACTGATTAAAACCCGGCAATACTTATGTATCTTCTTTTGTAAAGGAAAATTTGACTGCAGAGTTCAGCATTTTCGGTTTTGCTTTGCGACCTTTGATTTCTGTTTCTGTCTCTGGACACTGGCAGTCGTGTTATTAACAGCCATTATATACGACGAGAACTTTTTTTGGGCTTTGTTCGATGTCTTTCGGAAAGATTCTGTTACGGCAATCATTTAAGCCTACGTTTAACGCCTCTTTGAAATCAGATCACATATAGTTCAGCATCACTGTATCAGTAGCTGTACGCTTCGTTTTAGACACTTTGTGCAGCGGTCAATATTTTTTCTATTATGTACATATCTGCCTAGCGATTGGTCCTCTAATCGTGAGCCACAGTTCATCTGCATTTTCCCTTGTACTTTCTTCGTCATGACTGCCATGGTTGTCTCAACGTCGACTGTTGGATTTAGTGATATCGGTGCGACTGAGGAATACATACATTAGCGAACTGAGGTTTTCACCTACCTGCATAGCTGTGCGTGTTAAAGCACTAGCTTCCCGAGTGGGGAGGCGCGCCAGTCCCAGTTCGAATCTGCTTGGTGCATTAACAACGAGGTCCGGTGTGCCAGCCGGCTTGGGTGTTATTTCTGGGCGGTTTCCCATATCCCATTAGGTCTGATACCCAAGTCCTGCCTGATACACGCTACGCAAACATTTCGTAAACTTTTTCACACTTGCACATAGAATTTACTCTAGACACAGATGTTATACAGGGTGAGGCAGCTAACTCATAACACCCGTTGTATCTTCCCATCCGTAATTATCTTCCCATCCGTAATAGATACAAAGATGTCGTTAGGATAGTGAATTGAAGGGACAGGGGCTACTTGAATACATTACATTTCATGTTTGTGCTATTTTTTATTACAGAGATATGAGGCCATCTTTGGTTTTCTTAAATGGAACCCTATGTGAAGTTTTAGCGAAACATGGTGGGCTTAAAAAGACGGTTTCAAATATGTGTATATCATAATACTTAGGCGAATGGTTTTTGAGACACAGATATTTTCCCGTATCGTATTCTTGCTTGAAAGCGACGTTGTCCAATGCGACCTTTCCTATTGACCATTGAGGAACGTAACAGGGAAGGCGCTGTTTTCCTGCTTCTCAATAACGCCGCAAGGTGACGCACGTGGTAGCTGGAGAGAAGAGTGTAAATGTACTGTTGGGGTAATGAGACATCGCATTTTCGTCACAGTTTCTTGGAGCACACATGTACACCAACGAAGAAAAGTTGGATACGTATGCTTCTAGTGTGTGGTGACAGCAGAAGAAATGCTGTTAGAGCAATAAAGCGATGTGAAGAGCTGTATCCTGATCATGAGCCTCCTACGCGCCAGCTTCTTGCATGCATTTGCAAGAAACTACTTGAATTGGAATCATGGAACGCCATACAGAGGACAAGGCAGAAAACAAACTGGCGAGGTAAATGAAGAGGGCGTTCTAGCGTTGGCGCATAACGACCCTACTGTTTCGTCGCGACGTATCGCCTCGGAGTGTGGTATAAGTCAGAGAAGTGTTTTACGCATATCGCACCGGCATAGATTTCACCCGTTTCACCTCTCATTACATCAAGCACTCTCCGGTGTTTATTTCGAACGGTGCCAGGAACTTTGCCGGTTTGATCTGCAGCGCCTACAAGATGATCTAACGTTTTTTTAATGGGTGCTTTTTACTGATGAAGCGACTTTCACCAACCACGGTAATGTGAATTTGCATAATATGCATTACTGGTCAACAGAGACCCTCATTGGCTTCGACAAGTACAGCATCAGCAACCGTGGAGTGTTAACGTGTGGTGCGGCGTCGTCGGAAATGTCATTTGTGGGGCCGTACGTCATTCCGGGTATACTAAATGGCAATTAACTATGCACAGTTCCTGCGAAACGTTCTGCCCATTTTGCTGGGAGAGGTACCACTAACTACGCGTCAGTGCATGTGGTTCCAACACAGCGGCTGTCCTGCTCACTCTTCCCATGTGTCTACAGAGCTGTTAAATGAAAAGTTTCCGGATTGCTGGATAGGACCACGTGCTGAAGTGGCCAGCCCGTTCTCCTGATTTGACCCCTCTTGCCTTTTTTCCGTGGGGAGCAATCAAACAAAGTGTATGCTCAAATACCAACTACGCCAGACGATATGAAGCAACGTATCATCGAAGCATGCGCCGATATCTCACGTGACACATTCGCGGCCGTTCACAAATCATTCGAACGGCGACTAGAAATGTACATTGCAGCAGAGGCGAAGCATTTTGAGCACATATTTCAGTAAAGTTTTGTACCTTGTACAGTATGTATTTTGCATCTTTGTGTGCATTTGCTTCGTATTGTGATCAATTGTAAATATTTTCAAGTAAAAAACAAATACATACGAAATAATTATGACCAATAAGGGTCTACTCACTTACATTTGTATTTATGTTACTCAAAATGTATTAACATCTTGTAGTATTTTAATACTGTACGTTGTCTACTATTTTGGTATCACAGTTGTCAAATAACTGAATAATATTTGCACGACATCTTCAGTTAATTTGTGCGCAAAATATCGCAGTATGTATTAATATTGTCGGGTAAATGGGCGTCTTTGTGTAAGGACGGACTCGTGACGTTTACCATGTACTCCACACAACAGGAAAGGTCGCATTGGACAACGCCGTTTCGATGGACGAACACGATACGAGAACATATATGTGTCTCAAAAACTATTCGCTTGAATATTATGATATACACATATTAGAAACCGTCTTTTTAAGCCCATCATCTTACGCTAAAATTTAACATATCGTTCCATTTAAAAAAAAAAACAGAAATGGCCTCACATCTCTAATAAAAAATAGCAAAAACATGAGATGTGATGTATTCAAGTAGCCCCTCTCCCTACAATTCACTGTCCAAAGACATCTGTAGTGTTGGCAGAAGATCCAACACCGTGTTGCTAGAGGAGGCCGAAATGCACGCGTTTTAGCTCACGGAGGCTGGCGTGAGGAGGGAAGAACTATATTGACGTGAGGTCTGGAACATGACAAGGAAATTAGAATTCAGAAACCGGACGTAGCTGGTTTGATACTTAACTTTAATCCATCAATGATGAACGTCGCTCTTGACGGTACATTATTCACAATATTATCTGTTCAGAATACATTCGTAGTAACTGAATATGGCGCCTTGCTAGGTCGTAGCAAATGACTTAGCTGAAGGCTATGCTAAACTGTCGTCTCTGCAAATGAGAGCGTATGTAGTCAGTGAACCATAGCTAGCAAAGTCGGCTGTACAACTAGGACGAGTGCTAGGGAGTCTCTCTAGACCTGCCGTGTGGCGGCGCTCGATCTGCAATCACTGATAGTGGCGACACGCGGGTCCGACGTATACTAACGGACCGCGGCCGATTTAAAGGCTACCACCTAGCAAGTGTGGTGTCTGGTGGTGACACCACATCCCTCCCCCGCAAATCAGCGGACGGTTGTGGTATAAGGCCTCCGTCCCCTTTGGGAGGACCCCATGTTGACGTATGCGACGAGGTGGGGAGCCTAACAACAGGCGAGGCTGTGCCACCCGCACCCTGCCATTCGGACCGCGGGGAGCTAGGGAACGCCTGAAAACCTACTCCAGGGTGCACGCCAACATGCGGTGTACGCGCCCATAGAGAGACAGGAGGGGCCGAAGGGTTGACCTCCATCGGGCCGGGGCACCCGACGGGCGAAGACGACATATGGTCCGGAGAGGGCAACTGGTCACGGGAAGCGATCGGCGGCGCGTGATCCAGGGGGGCGCCCGGCGGCTGCAGCGGCGCCTCCACTGCGGGCGTCGCCGGCGGGAGACCAGGCGCCGGCGGTGGCGGCGGCGCGTCGCCATGGGGCAAAATGGAAGGCAGCGTCGGTAACACCTGGGGCTGAGGCGAGCCAGTAGATGGGTCCCCAGGGCGCTGACCGGACGGCACCGTCGCTGAAAGCAGATGGCGAGCGGCAGATCCCGTGCGACGACAGAGGCGCAGCTCATTGATATGCCGGTGCACCTTACCAGAGGCCCCCAAAACCAAATACATAGCGCGTCCGAGGCAGCGAATAATGCGCCCTTCGAGCCAACGCCGTGAACCTCGATAGTGGCACTAGTAGACAACATCGCCTGGGGCAAAAGCAGGTGTCTGCCACTGCACAGGAACCTTATGCGGCGGATGCAGCAAAGACATCAAGGTTCGATGATGGCGACCATGGAGCAACTCAGCCGGCGAGCGACCATCTCGGGGCTGAGTGCGATACGAGGACAAAAAGAGCAATAACGTGTCCTCCCGAGAATGCGACTCTTTGAACTTCAGCATCTGTGACTTGAAAGTCCTGACCAATCGTTCAGCTGCACCGTTTGGCTGTGGCGAAAACGGCGCGGACGTCAGATGTTGAATACAATTGGCCTTGCAGAATGACTGAAATTCTGTGGACATGAATTGGGGGCCATTGTCGGAAAAAATAGTCAAGACCTTCAATGCAAAAGATAGCAGATAACGCTTGGATGGTGGCAGATGATGTCGTGGAAGACATCCGGACAACAAAAGAAAAATTACTGAATGAATCTATCACAACCAACCATCGAGCATTCCAGACTGGACCAGCAAAATCGATGTGTAAGCGTTGCCAAGGGAAAGTGGCTTTTGGCCATGCAAAGAATTTCCGCGGTGGTGCTGATTGTTGTTCGGCACACACCATGCAAGAAGAGCACATATGCGTAATTGCGGCATCGATTCCGAACCAAGTACAGTGCTGATGGGCAAGTTGTTTCATTCTCACTATACCCCAATGTCCTTGGTGGAGAAGCTTTAAGACAGAGGACTGTAACGAACGTGGGACCACGACCCTGGACTGATCATTATCAGAACGCAAAAGCAAAACACCATGTCGAACAAAAAGTCTCTCCTTGTGAGCAAAAAATCGGCGAACCAAAGGGTCCCCGATCCATGACTTAGACAAGGGCCATTGCGTAGCAACAAAAAGCAGAACGGTAGCAAGGACAGGATCAGCAGTTGTGGCTGTAGCTACACGACGAAAATCAATCGGAAAAGATTCGACCACGTCATCGGTTTCCGAATCAATGAACATGCAAGCAAGTTCGGAGGAATCGAATGCCCTATCCTCAGCAACAGGCAAACGGGGCAACGCATTGGCGTTTCCGTGCTTAGCAGTGGACTGATACAAGATATCGTAGCGGTACTGCGAGAGGAAAACAGACCTGCGAATGAATTTTTGCGCTGTACGTGGAGGTACAGGCTTGTTCGGATGAAAAAGCGATGTCAAAGGTTTGTGGTCTGTGATTATGGTAAAGTGACGACCATACAAGAAGTCATGAAACTTTGTAACACCAAAGACGAGAGCCAATGCTTCTTTCTCGATCTGTGAATAATTTCTTTACGCAGACAGGAGCAATTTGGACGCAAAGACAATAGGGCGATCGTGCGAGCCATCTTTGTGCTCAAGCGCAGCACCGATCCCGAAATCCGATGCATCCACCATCAACAAAAGGGGATTCTGGGGATCGAATGGCGTAAGGCAAGTATTGGAAAGCAATGCCGATTTCAACCGGCGAAAGGCGCGTTCGCATTCCGTTGTCCAGACGAATGGAACACCTTTACGGCGTAAGCGATTAACCGGAGCTGAAATGGAAGAGGCATGCGGCACATATCTGTGATAATAATTTTTCCCAGCACACTCTGTAGCTGCTTCAAATTCTGCGGCGAAGGCAAGTCTTGTATGGCAGGAAGGTGTGTGGGACTGGGATGTATGCCTTGGGCGTTGAGTACATGGCCCAGGTATGGCAATTCACGAGCAAAAAACACACATTTTTCCTTCCGAAAGCGAAGACCATTTTGTCGCAAGACCTGAAATAATGTTCTAAGGGCCGGCCGAAGTGGCCGTGCGGTTCTAGGCGCTGCAGTGTGGAACCGGGAGACCGCTACGGTCGCAGGTTCGAATCCTGCCTCGGGCATCGATGTGTGTGATGTCCTTAGGTTAGTTAGGTTTAACTAGTTCTAAGTTCTAGGGGACTAATGACCTCAGCAGTTGAGTCCCATAGTGCTCAGAGCCATTTGAACCATTTTTTGAATGTTCCAAGATTGGCTAAATGTTTTTGTTCCGTCTTTCCGGAGATCACAATATCGTCCAGATAGTTTGCTGCAGTAGGGACCGACACACAAACAGTTTGTAGATATTGCTGAAACAATGAAGGGGCGGATGCACTCCCGAATGGCAGTCGTTTGAACTGATACAAACCAAGATGCGTGTTAACCACCAAAACGCGCTGGGATTCTTCGTCCACCGGTATTTTCAAGTACGCATCTGCTAGGTCCAACTTCGAAAAATATTTGCCCGTGCACAGTTTGTCAAAAAGATCTTCCGGGTGGGGTAAAGGAAAAGTTGCAATCACTATTTGTGGATTCACTGTTGCCTTGAAGTCCACACAAAGTCTCAATTTTCCCGAAGGTTTTAGAAAAATTACTAAGGGTGATGCCCAGAGAGAAGCCTGCACACGTTCAATTACACCTTGTGATTCCAAATCGTGTAATGTTTTTGCAACCTCATCATGCAATGCGTGGGGAGCATTGCGCGCTCTGAAAAATTTTGGTTGCGCGTTTACTTTCAGTTCCAAATGTGCTTTATAGTTCTTAGCGCAATCGATGCGCGGTGCAAAAATGTCTGCAAATTCTTCACATAGACGAGGAACACTGTCTGAAGGCACAGTCTGGTGCACTGATAGGACCTGATGTACTATAGACAAGTTAAACAACTGAAATGAATCGAAACCAAACAAGTTCACTGCAGAAGAAGAACGAAGGACATAAAATGACACAAGTTTTGTTTGTCCCTTGTATGTTGCAAGAAGGCTGCACTGTCCGAACACAGGGATGTCTTGACCTGAATAGCTATTTAACTTAACATTTGCGGCACGCAACTGAGGTGTGCCCAGCTGTTTGTAAGAGTCTTGATTGATCAGTGGAACTGCAGCTCCGGTATCGAGCTGGAATGGTATCACGTGGCCAAGAATGTCCAAGTCCACAAAAAGTTTATTGTCCTGCTGACGACAAGAGTGACTGCCTCGTGCAACGTGAACTGACACTGGTACAGAATCACTTGCGACTTGACGGGATTTCCGGCGATGTCGACGCACACTATTTGTGGCTTAAACACAGTCACTGTTAGAGAGAGTGGCACTGGGCCGAGTGGAATGAACGACATGAATTTCCATGGGCGAATTTTCGCGAGCCTGAGTATCCTTGGTTCGATTCCGATTCCGGCGCGAAGCAAAGGGCCTGGAATGATTTTGAATTTCTGATCTGAGCTTTTTCTGGCAAACACTCTGAACATGCCCTTGTTTATTACAGTAAAAGCAAATAGCTTAGCGTGACGGGCAATTCGCATGCGAATGTCTAGCGGCACACCGCGGGCATGATTTTAGCACTGCATTTGCTTGCCTGCGCGGCACACGTGGCTGAGAGCCTGACGGCAGTTGAGCGGCCGGGCGCGAGGGCTGTTTACTGCTCTGTGCAGCTCGCCCGGCGGGCCGGTTAACCTGACACACGGTTGGCGAAGTTTCAAATGATTCCTGAGCAAAGTCAAGTGTGTCTTGCCGATCATATATGCCCAGCACTTGTTGAAGGTAGGGATTGACTAGTTTCAAAATCTGTTCCCTTATACAAACATCAGAAATGTTCTTTGCAATTGCAGCATGTACCATAGTATATGAATAAGGGAGTCCACATTGACACTCAAAAGCACAATCCCTAGCAAGGCCTTGCAAGGTTGCAACCCACTCCCGATTAGTCTGACCTGCCGTACGTTTTGTACGAAAGAAGGTATACCGTTTCGCAACTACATTGACTGATTGTTTGAAATATGCATCTAATGCAGACAAAATTTGTTCTTAGGACAGAGTTGCTACGTCGCGTCGGGGAAATAATTTGACTATCACACGGTAGGTTTGCACTCCGACGGACGACAAAAGAAAAGGCTGCCACTCGTTACCTTGAATTCTGTAGGCGGCGAGATGGAATCCAAATTGGCGTGACCACTCCGTCAACTTTCCAGTGCAGCATCAAAAGGTCGGATGGGCAGTGCAACTGTGTGTTGTGGCTGCATTAGTGGTGGAGCGACGGCTGTCGCATCGTTTTGCATTGCACGTTGACGCTGGACAAGCTGTCCAAGGGCATCCAGTAATGTCTGCGTCTGCTGATTCTGCAAGCGATAAAATTCGGACAGTACATCTAGAGATTGTGGCGAAGCCATTACACAATGAAATCAGGGCAGTATAGATAAGAACACCGTTTTTACACTCGTCGCCAATGTAGTGTTGGCAGAAGAGCCAACACCGTGTTGCTAGAGGAGGCCGAAATGCACGCGTTTTAACTCATGCAGTCTGGCGTGAGGAGGGAAGAACTATACTGACGTGAGGTCTGGAACATGACAAGGAAATTAGAATTCAGAAAGCGGACGTAGCTGGTTTGATACTTAACTTTAATCGATTAATGATGAACGTCGCTCTTGACAGTACATGATTCACAATATTATCTGTTCAGAATACATTCGTAGTAACTGAATATGGTGCCTTGCTAGGTCGTAGCAAATGACGTAGCTGATGGCTATGCTAAACTGTCGTCTCTGCAAATGAGAGCGTATGTAGTCAGTGAACCATAGCTAGCAAAGTCGGCTGTACAACTGGGGGCGAGTGCTAGGGAGTCTCTCTAGACCTGCCGTGTGGCGGCGCTCGGTCTGCAATCACTGATAGTGGCGGGTCCGACGTACACTAACGGACCGCGGCCGATTTAAAGGCTACCACCTAGAAAGTGTGGTTTTATTTATTTTTTTATTTAGCGTATGGCTATACATGCAACATTAATACATCAAATGTTAGACATTAAAATCTTATAACAATCATAAATATAATTTATGTTTATATTGGTCAGTTAAAAGGTTATATCGATGTTTGAGATCCATTCTAGCGCCGATGGGGATGCCTCCAGGAAGTCGGACCAGTTCCCTGCATATGCTCGCAAGGAGCATTCACCATGGATGTGTTGGATCGTCTGTCTATGGGCACCGCAGTCGCATTCTGGTGACATCGCTCTTCCCCATTTGTGTAGTGAATCCGCACACCTGCCATGTCCAGTACGTATTCGATTTAATGCGGACCATGTTTTCCGTGTTAGTTCCATTCCAGAGATGTTGCAGTTATAGCTCTCAAACCAGGTCTGTATTTGGTCATTTGTCTTTTGGTTCCAATCTAGTCTCCATTGTTTCATGTGGTCATAGTTATTATTTTGAAGCTGCTCAGCTGTGCGTATGGGTGGCTTTCTTGATTTCAATCGAGTGTGTCGCAGTTGTGAGAATTCTTCTTTAATTGGTAGTTCTGGTTTTGTCTCAATCTTTCTAAATTCGTGCAGTAGGGCCGCTTTTCTACGCAGGTCCGGGGACAGGATATTACATAGCACCGGTAACCAGTACGTGGGCGTTGATTTAACAGTTCCAGAAATCAACCTCATTGTGTTATTTAATTGCCTGTCAATAAGTTTGGTGTAACAGCTATTAATCCGGACTGGAGCGCAGTACTCAGCCACAGAGAACACTAAGGCGATAGATGAGGTGCGTAATGTTTTTGCGTCAGCTCCCCAACTAGTACCGCTAAGTTTTTGGATGATGTTATTCCGTGTTCCAATTTTTGCAGTGGTGTTCTCCAGATGTTTTCGGTAAGAAAGAGTGCGATCCAATGTTATACCTAAGTACTTTGGAAACTTATTATGTTTGAGGTTGGTGTTTCCGAGTTTTATGTTAATAATTTCATTTGCCATTTTGTTATTAAGATGGAATGTAGATACTTCAGTTTTGTTAGGGTTTGGCTTGAGTCTCCATTTCTTGAAATAATTGTATAGTATTTCAACGTCATTATTAAGGACTTCCTCTGTATTGAAGAGATACTTGTCTCTGGTAGCCAGTGCTATGTCATCCGCATAGCAAAATTTTCTTGACTTTGTGTTTGGGAGATCTGCTATATAGAGGTTAAACAGAAGAGGGGCCAATACGGAGCCTTGCGGAAGCCCGTTGTTAATAAGTTTTGTTTTGCTTGTCTTTCCGTTTAGGGTGACCTGGAAGGTTCTGTTACTCAGCATATTATGTATTAAGGATGTTAGAATCTGGCAAGGAATCACTCTTAAGAGTTTGTAAATTATTCCATCTCTCCAAACAGTATCATATGCAGATGTTAAGTCTAGAAATACAGCACTTGTTTTTAATTTCTGTTGAAAGCCAGCCTCTATGTAGGATGTTAATGCCAGAACTTGGTCACAGCAACTACGACCAGGTTTGAAGCCTGCCTGTTCTATAGGTAAGTTCTCCATAATAATGCCGCTAATTCGATTATGGACAAGTCGTTCGAGAAGTTTGTATGTACAGCTAAGAAGTGCTATTGGTCTGTAGCTTAGCGGTTGGTCTGCTGGTTTCCCTGGTTTCAGCAAAGCTATTATTCTTGCCTTTTTGAATTCTCTAGGGAGATGGTTTGTAGTCAAAATGTTCGAAAAGAAATTTGCCAGCCATTTGACTACGTTCTTTCCAGCGTAGGTTAGAAATTCTAGATGTATGTTGTCAAAACCTGGGGCTTTGCCCAGTTTCATATCCTTGAGGGCAGTAATGACATCATCCTCAGTGAATGGTCTGGAAAGCTCTGATATATTTGGAGTATTCTTTTTTAGTGTTCTGAGTTCGCGCTTAATCATCCTAGTATGTGGTTTGTCTCTCGGAGCTCTTGACATTTCGACAATGTTATTTTCAATGTTCTCTGGTGTTATGGTTGGATTTTTCTGGGCTGGTCTTGTCGTACCTCTGAGTTTACGTAACAAACTCCATGCCTTCCTACTTGATTGAGTGAAATTCATTCTTTCAGTTGCTTTAGTCCATCGTTGTCTTCTTGCGGAATCTAGATTGTGGAGGAGGTCATCAGCTATTTCTTGGTCATCACTACTAGTAAAATCCTCATATAGCTGATGGCATTTTGCATCCCATCCTGGGATGTATTCTTTTCGAAACCCCCTAGGGATGTGTTTTTTAGCTGTGGTAATTATAGCTTTCCTGAAACGATCGTGGCATTTAGGTAGTGACGGTATAAACCGGACGCATTTATCAATACTTCTCCCAGTCAGCTTTTTGGAAATTCCATCTAGGTCTAGGGAAGGACCGTATCAAGGGTATAGTGACACCGATGTCTAAAATAACAGGCCTATGCTGGCTGTGTGGGAAATCTGTGGCAACCCTTCTATGTATAGGCACTGGTTTTCCCTCATTATCGGTAGTTACAAAGCAGAGGTCCGGCTTGTAGTCCCTGCGCCAGGCGGCCGAGTGGAATGTGCCCCTCTCCTTGGCATCGAATATAAGATGTAGATTGTTCTCGTCGGCCCATTCCACCAACGCTTCTCCATGTTAATTATTTTGGGTGCATCGCCACATTTCATGATGGCTATTAAAATCACCGGCATATATCGTTGGGTGTTCATGTACGGGTAGTACAATACTTGGCCAGATTTGGTTTGGTGGTTTGTAGACATTTATAAGTCTTATGTTGTCTACTTTTATATCAACAACATGGATGTTGTTTTCTGTGCTTGTGGACAGCAGGTGTGCATGTTCAATATCGGATCGGGCATATGTGGCGGTGCCATAGGCGTGATGATATGTTGCGCCTATTTGTTGGAAGCCTTGAATACGTCCTCTTCTCTGTAAGTCTTCCTGCGAGTCGGTATTTGTTTCCTGAAGGAGTACCACATCGATGCTATTGTCCAATAGAAACTTTGAAAGATATTCAGATTTGGATCGACTAATTCCCTCAATATTTAGCTGGCAGATCCGGACTGATGGTCCCAGTCTTCTAGTCGGATGGTTCCCAAAGGAATCGTTCGTTTGGTCACTTCGTTGCATGTTTGAATTACCAGGAGATCCCAAAGGATAGTCTGGTAGCCAAGTTTGTAGACTATTTAGCCGCGATATAATCGCGTTGCCCGGGGTGCACCACGTGGAGGCTGGCGGTGACACCACAGCATCTTTGTTTCTATTACGGTTGGGGAGATACAAGGGGTGTTATGACTTAGCTGCCTCACCCTGTATACTAATTCTGTCCCAGGGTGGCGAGGTGTGGAGGGGGGGGGGTGGAGGGCGGGATTGAGTGATTGAGTAGGAGACTGATGACCTTAAACGTTTAGTTATCTTTAAATACGCAATCGCAGCACTCTATAGTATTCAGTGGAAGACTTTCTGGGGTACCAATCGAAAGGGATCCCCAGTTTGCTTGATAAGTAAGTTTGAGATCATAACTGTGGCTGATAAAGATCCTGAGCCAACTGCAGTCACTTACCTTGTTTGAGAGGAAGCCTCTCGATCTGTCTGGCGGTTCAAAGAGGATGGGATTATTGGTAGTTATGAACACTAGTGTAAGGTGTGTGATGAAGGTCCTATGGTGTAGGGATGCCAAGGAGACCATGAAATCCAGTGTGAACACTATGTCCACAATCCTGAGAGTATCATAGCTGGAATGCATCCTTCCAAAGGCTATGGAGAACACAGTGTGTAAGTAACTGCGCGTGATGGCTCGTGTTGGTACTGATGAAGTGTGTTAGTTTGAACTGGAGGACGTTCTCTCTGGTTTCTGGCAGCTATCTGAAGTTGTAAAGACAATTAGTCTTGCTTGCTTGAAGAAGCCGGAGCTCACCATCTGTTGCTTCATTGAAATGGCCGACTGGGGACCTTTGGTACAGAGGCGAGTGGAGGGTTTAAACCAGAGGTTCAGACGATTCTGTGATCATGTAGGCTTCGTATTTTTTGACTTGCGCTGTAGGATAGTGATGTGTTGGGTCTGCTTAATAGATCAGTGGTCCTTTGAACAGAGCAGGAGGTTACATGGGTAATGAGTGCTATGTGGAATGGACTGGCTTGTTTTTAGTTTAGAGAGTCTTTGAGAAGTACAAATAGGGGCTGAGTCTCAAAGGGAACTGTTCAAGCACAGAAAGAACACAAATTTTTAAAAATGTGTATTGTAGCTATAAACTGTCGTAGCAATGTTGAGAAGTTATCAAAACTCCAACCGCTCATACAAATCACAGCAGCCAAAATCGTTATAGGAAATGAAAGCTGACTAATGCTGGAGACAGTTTCAGCAACTGATTTTACCAATGACTTGACAGTGTTCAGAAAGGCTATATTAAATTCAATTGGAGGTGGCATGTTTGTTTGTGTAAGAAGTTGTTTCTCTTGTACTAAAATTGAAGCAAATAGTTCCTGTGACATTGTGTGGGAACTAGTTGTATTCGACAACTAGAATACATTAATAATTGGTTCCTTTTGCCGTCCACCCAGACTCAGAGGACTTACCTTAAAACTCTCCAACTATGTAACAGGCTCCCAACAGTATGACTCCCACGGTTTTTGACATACACAGCTAACAGCTGTTGTGGTCAAGCTACAGTTTTGGAAAAAATCTGGGAGGTTGCGGCTTCCATTTGGAGGAGGTGGAACATATTCCATGTGGTATCTGCTTTAGCCAAAAGTTTCTACACGTTTACAAAATTCCATGGGAGTTGTTCGTCTGTTAACGTGGTTGATATACTCGTAGCTTCCTCTGACTTCATTATATCCAATGTCGTGAGAAACCTGAGATGTTTGTATGTTCATTTCAGTAGTAGCATACAAAAGGCGAACATTGGCAATGTGAATCGTTTATTTATTCAGGTTTTCTGACCATTTACCCGAAAAATTGTTCATACCATCCACGAAATCACTGCCGATGAATCAGCTAGTGCAAATGATGACAAGTCTGAAAGACGGAAGGGACCCAACAATCAAGTGTACACTGCTTGATTACCACCTTCGCTAAATAACTGGCTCCTGTTTCAAACCCCCACGACCTAACGCAACGCTAGAGAACTATCTCTTTGCCGGCCGTGGTGCCCGAGCGGTTCTAGGCGCTTCAGTCTGGAACCGCGCGACTGATACGGTCGCAGGTTCGAATCCTGCCTCGGGCATGGATTTGTGTGATGTCCTTAGGTTAGTTAGGTTTACGTAGTTCTAAGTTCTAGGGGACTGATGACCTCAGATACTAAGTCCCATAGTTCTCAGAGCCATTTGAACCATTTCTGAACTATCTCTTTGCGATAGTGAAATGCCTTGGTACATTAAACCCTGCGCTCAGGCTTTTTGCTCCTGCCGATATAGAAGAAGCGCTAATATCAGCCTGACCACAGTAGAAAAATTCTAGACCTGGACCAATCCTTCTGCTGTTGTGCGCTATAAGGCACACCAAATTGTCAGCCGAATAGATTCACCAGAAAAGATCACACCAGGTGTCTTTGTTACGGACATTAAGCCGTGAATTTAATATTCAGATCTCTTTCTTTTCTGTGAGTGTGTGAGGTTTCCTATTTTTAAAATAACCATTTGATTTGTGTTTCAGATTTCTATTCAAAAGTAAATTTTTGAAGTGTTAAAATTGACAATTTGCAGCAAGTGAAATATATAGATTCCAAAAAAGACAGTACAACAATTTTAAATATACACTATTGATGAGTTTTCTGTGTAAAATGAGGAGTGTCACACAGTTGAGCACTGCTTACAACAATGTGACACACGATAAGAGATAGGTTTTTGAAATGACCGAATTCGAAACAAAAGATTTGTAGCAATGTTAAGTATAATCCTCAGTCTTCAACGCTAAATATTAAGGCAGTTTCGTTTTAAAAAAATCTCAGAGAGTGGCGCGAAGTTGGAATTTCTAAGGTAGCCGCTCAAACGTTCAAGGAAAATTTGAATCTCATATTGAATAGGTGTCCAACTCATCAATATATATTATAATGATAAGTGTACAAATTGCGTGTCGCTAAAACTCATAAATGAGCCCCGGTACGATCAAGGTAGTCATATGATGTGGTAGTCCTCTATCTCCCATCCATGAAGAAGGTTCCCATTTTTACCTGAAGGGCGTGCTTTTAAAGATTTAAAGCCTTGGAAGTTTAGCCCTCTAGAAATTTCTAGAAGATTCCAGGACATTCGAGAGCATTCGAAAACTTTCCATAACACTCGAGAGTATTAGAGAGCATTCCAGAACATTCCAGAATGTTCCTGAATGTTCCGTTATCATCCTGGACGTTTTGGAATGTTCGGGAATAGTTATGAACATTCCGAGGAATTCTTGAATGTTCGGGAACACCCCGGAACTTCCCAGATCATTGTGAAACATTCTAGAACTCTCTAGAATATTGTTAAATGTTCTGGAACACTGTGGACCATTTCAAACCTCTTTAGTATGTCGTAGAAATCGGTACTGGTGGGTTCGAACATCAGTTAGTTATCAGTGGCGAAGGGTGGAACCGAAATAGTAGTGCAGCGAGTAAATAAAAACAAAGAGTGAAATCAAAGTGATACAGTAAATTGTAAATTGGTGGTAAGATCTTATGGGGCCAAACTGCTTAGGTCATCGGCCCCTTACACATCACTTAATCTAACTTAAACTAACTTACGCTATGGACAACACCCACAGCCATGCCTGAGGGAGGTAGTCGTACCTCCGCCGGGGGAGCCGCACGAACCGTGACAAGACGCCCGAGACCGCGCGGCGACCCCGCGCGGATTGATACAGTGACAGAATATAAATTGAGAATAAAATGTGAACAGTTTGTAAAGTGTTGTTAGTGCATTTTTTCCTAAAAAGCTGATGTGATTTTTTTAGACAATGCCCAAACGCATAAGAGGAGCAGATCTCACCAGTTCTGAACCAAAACGGCGAAAAAAATTTATAGCAAAACAAAACGGAAGAGACGAAGAGCACGAAGATCGTTTAAGTTCCTGACGAACGAGAATGAACACCGTGAGAAGCAGAGAAACGGAAGAACAACGAAATCAAGGGACTGAAGTATCAAGAGTTGCGGCACAATCTTATCATTGCGGACTTAAGCCGGTCACGAAAATATCATTACGAGAAGCGCGGACGTGTACAAGTAAAAAGTAGAAACTAACAAATTAAGCATTTCATTACGACCCGACGAAAGAATATAACAAACACAGACACGTTGTAATCGGAAAAATGGGTACATCTGTCTAATTTGCAACGCGAAAAAATTCTGTAGAGAAACAGCAGGATTCTGTTGAATTAATGGAAAAATTCGATTACCACCTCTGGAAGCACTTCCGCAGGAAATTTTACATTACATAATGAAGGAAACTCCAGAATCAAAACACCTTCTTCAAATGTTAAGGTGTACAACACCTGGTTCCAAATTATTTCTTTCGGTGTCACTTCGATCAACACTAACAGAGATGAAATCGATTACGTTTTCTCCATCCGAGGACAAATCTATCACAACATGGGGTCATTACTACAATTACCCAACGAAGATCACAAATTTCAGCAAGTATATTTAATAGGAAATGAAGAAACAGAAACTGATCACCGATGCACAAATATCAGTGGATTGAGACGAGAAGTAGTCCGAAATGTACAGAGGACCTTACACAAGTACAATCAACTGATTCACATATTCAAAACAGCATTATACCGAATGATTTCTGATGACCATGAAGTTATAATTCGAGCTCAAAAAAGACCACCTGGGAAACACGAATTTCGATTTAATGCACCTCAGATAGACGAAGTCGCCATCGTAATTGCGAATAACGAAAACACAAGCCATGACATAATTGTAAAACGAAGAAGAGGAGAACTACAACGCATTACAGAGACATACAGTTCATATGATGCCCTCCAATATTCATTAACATTTCTGCACGGTGAGGACGGATATCATTTTAAAGTGAAACAAATCCAACCTGAAACAGGCCTAGAAACACACAAAAATATTGCTTACAAGGTATTTTACGCTTAACACTTAATGATTAGAGACAATGAAACATTCAATCACATTTTCAACACTCTCTGTTTAGCCGTTTATTCCAACAATTCGTGGTAGATTTGTATGCAAAAACAGAAGCGGAACGGATACTTTACATAGTACTGAATCAGAAGAAACTACGCGTGGAAGAATATATCCGCTTTCGAGACCCAGTCACGGATGACTGAAACACTGACGACATTGGAACAACAGTAATCTTATCCTCATCACACGTGGTAAGTCCAAGACACGTGCACGAATACATTCAAAATGCCATGTTCCACATGAGAGAATATGGACGACCTGAACTCTTCACAACATTCACATGCAACTCATCGTGGCCAGAAATCGAAGAACAACTAAGATACGGTCAAGTCCCCCATGCATCGTCACGACATAATGCCCCTAGTTATCCGACAACAACAAAAGAGATTTTTTGAAGTCATCACAAAATATCACATCTTCGGAACCGGTAGCTGCTGGATGTATACAATCGAATGGCTCAAACGACGTCTGCCTCACTCACACAATCTCATACGGCTACACGACAGAATTCATCCCCCAGATATCGAAAAAATCATCCAAACCGATTTTCCCATTGACAAGAATATCCGGAACTGTACGACGTAGTAGTGAAAAACATGATTCACGGACGATGCGGGCCATTAAACCCAATTTGCCATATATGAGGGATGGAAAATGTACAAAAAAATACCCAAAACCATACTTGGGCGACACACAACCAGCGGTTGATGGCTATCCCAAATACTGAAGAAACGGTGGCGTCATAGCAAAAATACGTATTCGAGGCAGCGACACGATGGAAATTGATAATCAGTGGTTAGTTTCTTATAAAACACTACTTTTCAAGATGTTCCAAGCACACATAAATGTAAAATGCTGCAATTCAATGAAATCCATCGAATATGTCTCTAAGCATGTGAACAAAGGCAGTGACATGGCAGTATTTCAAATAGCCAAAGGCAGCGAACAACAAAACTGAAATGACGAGACTCATGTGCCAAATGGGAAGATACATCATCAGTAACGAAGCAGCGTGGTGAATTTTCGGTTTCCCCATGTACGAACGCGAGTCAACTGTGCAACATCAAGCAGTAGATTTGGAGAATGGACAGAGTTTACTTCACAAAAGACACCGCCAGAAAAGCTGCAAGTGAAATGCCTCAGACCACAATATTAACAGCTTCTCTGTGCGAAAGGGATTCATTCGCGAAAAAATTAGTATATGTCGACGTCATTGCCTATTATACGTGGAAAACAACACGAGAAACTCTTTCAACGACGAAAACAAGGAATTCCAGTAGCAGGTCACCTATGAATCATGAAAATTGGCGCACTAGGCCGAGTATACACCATAGACCCTAACAACGCCAAATGTTTCTATCTCCGGATGTTGCGACATGAAATACGGGGACCAACAAGTTTCAAATGGCTCTAAGCACTGTGGTACTTAACTTCTGAGGTCATCAGTCCCCTAGACTAAGAACTACTTAAACCTAACTAACCTAAGGACAGCACACACATCCATGCCCGAGGCAGGATTCGAACCTGCAACCGTAGCAGCAGCGTGGTTCCGGACAGAAGCGTCTAGAACCGCTCGGCCACAGCGGCCTGCACCAACAAGTTTCACAGCTCTCAAGACTGTTGACAGTTACCTATAACAAATGTACAAAGAAGCACGCCAACGCATAGAACTATTGGAAAACGACAACCACTGGAAATGATCACTACAAGAAGCCTCACTCACTGAACAAATGAGAGACTTATTCGCCATAATTCTAACAACACGTAACTCATCGTATCGAAAACAGCTATGGGACTCCTCCAAAGAGAGAATGAGCGATGATACACTGTACCAAATCCGACAATCTCATCCTGAACTGACTGTCGCATACAACGACGACGTTTTCGATGAAACACTCATTCGCCCAGAAGATAAATGTTTAGCAATAAACAACCAGGCCTGTGTGCACCTTGCGATGCATACAACACGTAAAACTGCTGTAAGTGTGCTAAACTTCGAAATTACGAAGGAAAAAAGCTACAACATCAAAGAGCTACTTCAATACATTGCTCACAACAAAAAAATGGTCATCAGTCCCCTAGAACTTAGAACTACTTAAGCCTAATTAACCTAAGGACATCATACAACACCCAGTCATCACGAGGCAGAGAAAATCCCTGACCCCGCCGGGAATCGAACCCGGGAACCCGGGCGCTCGCTCACAACAAACCACTCCTCAATGACGAAAGGAAAATTACAACGGGACCGGATCGACCACACTGGCGAAATTATTTACTTGGACGCGTGTGTCGGCACCGGGAAAACGTTTCTAATAAATTTGTTGCTAGCGAAAATATGTGCTAAAACAACACATCGCGCTTGCACTGGCATTATCCGGCGTTGCATGCACACTTATGGAGGGAGGACGAAATGCCCATTCAGCTCTAAGACTACCGTTGAACACAGGTTGAATAACAATTCCCGTTATATAAAATGTCAAGATTACAAAATTATCGGCGGGGTGAGCTTCTAAATCAAGCTAAAATTATATTCTGGGACGAATGCACAAAGGCACATAAAAAAAACACTTGAAGCCAAGGACAGATCATAACAAAACTTCCGAGGAAACTCTGAAGTGATGAGAGGAGCTCTATTCATAATCTCAGGGGATTTTTGACAAACACTTTGTAATGGTCGCCTAGTCGTAGATATTCCTAATTGCTATAATCGCACTATTTCACTCCAATTTACGGAGCTTGTTAGCACTTGATGTTAGGTTGGCGCCATTAAAATGCATTGTGGTAATCGCTGCTGCTTACTGGATCGCTGCTGTGTCTCGATGCTGATGCTGGCTCTAAATCTGGTTGTCTAAGGTTAAAAACATGAGGTCCCGTGTTTTTTATGTGCTTTTGATGATAAAGAATGAGTGAAACCAACAAATATGCAAACTTCAAACATTTATTACTCTGGTGGCCATCTGAACTCCACTGTCCACCAAAGACCATGACACAACACAAAGTAGTACTTCCTTTACATGTTCTTTGCATTGTTTATCCACCTCAAACAATAACACACAAACACACTTTACCAAAGTGACGTTCCGACTGCCTCCTCGACCCTTCTTGCTGCTTGTATTTATAACACTGTCAAAGAACTACTAAAAAGAGATATAGTTTATAAGTCACATGTACATCTGTTATCATAATTTGTGCAGAAAAGTTATTAATTTGCATCGAGTGACATAATTTAACATGTTATTAAAATGACAAACAGATTTGTTGACTTGACAGAATAATTCTTTGTTACAAAAAGGCCGTTTTTTAGAAGTTTGTCAATTGACTTCTCTAATTTGCATAAATAAGTAAATAACATGAATTATTAAGAATTACATTGGTTTTCGTCTAAAATAGGATTGATTACGTGAATACTGAGTGAAAACGCTCCTAGTGAACAAATAGGTTTCACTGGGTGATTTTTATTTAAGGAGATCCAAAATACCTAAGTTGGTCACTATTTTTCGTACTTCATATTAATTATTTAAGATGAACTTAGTGTTTTTACATGATGACATTTGCTGTATAAGTGATCAAGTGATATTAACTTTTGTGTGGGTCAGTTATTCAGTATAATTTAATGGGTTGACTGTTTATGGAGACATGTTGTGGAATCATTGTTAACATACACAATAACTTTTCTATAATCATAAATACTCGTTAAACTGGTTGAATTTGGAGGGTATCGCATACTTCATTAAAGTAAAGCCTTTAATATGTTCCGTTACAATACCCCCTCGGGTAATATCATTTACAGAATGTTAATGATATTAGCCGACTAGGACAAATGTGTCAAATGGTTAAAATTTGGAAAAGTACTACTTCAATAATTCTTTTTTTTGTTTTACTATGCATAATGTGTATGTATACAATGACCGTTACACCGTTTCAAAATGACTTTTTCCTGCGAACTTTTTAGTTGTGTTGTTTCAAATGCACTTTGTGTTATGGTTCTCAGTATGACAGCATATTAAAAATATTTAGTAATATATGAAAGTAAAAAAAATTGTTAATCTTTGCTGCCAGTGAGCCACATGGAAAATGATCAAAAACAGACACAAATGTATCACATGCGATCTTAAGATATATAAAAAAATAAATGTAAATTATTTCAAAGTCAGCTCTCATTGAGTCACAGAATAATCAAGATAATAGAAGGAACATAAATATATTACATAGATGGACAGGTCAGATGTCCATAGGAAAATGTTGCAACTGTCTGCTCTTTTTGACCCACATAAAGGGAATGAGAACAAAGAACATAATTATAAGTATGGACATGATATATAAACACAAACACTAGAGAAGTCGCATGTATGAATATAATATGCTTTTGAAAAAAAAAAGATTTTTTTTAATATTGTCTCCCATTGAGACACATAGTCAAGATAGTACAAGAACATATGTATACCAAAATTGCACACTTAAATTGGTCACAACATAACACAAACATCAAACTTGGTGAACATCTGATTAGCTGTAGAAAATTGTACACAAATCTTATGCCTAAGAAAAGAATAGTAACAAAATGATGGGTCTTGCACAACAATTTTTTACATTGTCTTTTATATTTGGTGCAGGTATGTCCCATATTCAACAATACAAACAGAAAGTAATAAATGTTTGTCACCTTCTTGCCCATTGCAAGTAAGGAAGATGTCTCAAAATTTAATATTCAATAGTGACAATAAAAATATAAAAACATTCTCTCAGAGATCTGGAACTTTTCCAGGGTCTATAGGATGAGTGGTAGTTGCTATTTGACACACCCAGTAAAAATCTTTGCTGTTAAAACGCTTTATGGAAAATGGGTAAGTTGTTGTATTCAAACAGGGAAATGTGCTTGATCATGTTTATATGGTTTCAATTCAGTGCTGTTTCTTAATCCAAATAACCTTCTTGATCTGCGAAAGATAAGTCTATACAGATTAGGATGTGGGCTTTCTTTTATTTCAAATGGACAAATGTCAATGTTTACTTCAACATATGGACAACCTAGCTCAACATCTTTGTCGATTTCGGTATTTTCAAACAATAAATCATTTTCAATTTCTTTAGTTGCTAAGTCTATTTCCTCTTTCCTACACTTAGACACATCCCTCTCTGTTTGCAAAGCATTGACATTTAAATATAAACCTTTGTTTTTATCTGTTCCTCTTAACACTGTGTTGCCATTTAACAAACTACTGTTTTCACCCCATTTTTTTTATGAAATCCACTACGGATTCTTGTCCACCATGTAGGATACAAGGTTGCACTTACCTTTGCTAATTCTTTCCAAAAGGCATCTTTGTTTATACAGTTTCCATAGTTGTTCCACAAAACTTCTAAAAACCTTTCCCCTTTTTCTTGAAAACACACATTTACATTCCATCCCTTTATATTTTCTTTAATATTATTATTATTACCATTCTCATAGATTAGTGTTTCATAGCTCCCAAAGGCAATAGCTTGTCCTCAGATACACATTCCCTAGTCTGCATTTCACTTAAATTAACCTCATTATTACCCATAGTTGTCACATCACTTACCTTTACCACATAATCACTTTTCAATTCTACAAATAGTTTTATTTCTTCCTCCACACTCTCATCAATAACATCACTTGATTTAGGATCATTATTTAAATGTCCCTCTATTACTTCTTCCTCCTTCTCCACAACAACCCCATCTTCAGTTTCCCCCCTATGTATCTGAATCTCAGCAATTGAGTCTTTGGCTCCATTAATCACTTCGTCATCCCCCTTCTAATCAAATAAACCCCCCAAAATAGATTCTATTTGTGGTGTGTCTGACTTGTTATTAACACCAGTATCTTTTTCAGCCCAACTATGGAACTCTGCAATACCTTCAACTTCTGCACTTTCACTAACTACCTGTGCTTGAATACTGTTTTTATTAACTGTATCACTGTTACTCATAGTATCCCAAAACCTTTTATTAAATTCTAATTTATTCATTCTAACAACATTAGTATTTTCATGGTACTTACTCTTTACATTGTATCCTCGCCTTTTCCAGTTTCGGTTATGTGTTGTCCTGTCATAATATTGTCTAGCCCCAAAACTACGGACATCTAGTGGGGCTGTCCACCGTTTCCCGGCTGGTTCCCTCGGTCGGTCCGTTTGTAGTTGTCGTTTTGTTCACTAGTTTCAACAAACCTCCTTCTATCTTGTTCTCTTCCCCAGTACCTATTTCTATCATTCCTGTTATCTCTCGTCCATCCTCCCTCCTGTGTATTGTTTCTGAAATCATTTTCATATCTCCTATCTCCCCTATTTGGAGCATTATTTCCAGAATTTTCAAAGTCTCTCCTCCCATAATAATCTCTATTTACATTCCTGTTCCACCCCCCATACTGGTTGTTGCCAGAGCCAAAACTTTGGTTATTTTCTCTTTCCAAGGCCCTATCTAATCTATCTACAAATTTCAGGAACTCTTCCATTGAATCGTCTGGTCCATGGACCAATTTCCATTGCAGTCTCTCTGGTAATCTTCTTTTTAAAACATCAATTTGTGTCATAATATCAAAAGAGTTATTCAAATGAGCAAGTTTTTTCAATTGATCTCTGCAAAATTTTTGCATTCCCCCTACTTTCCCTGTATACACTGGTCCATTTAGAAATTCTGACTTTAATCTGGCTTGTATGGATTGTGACCAAAATTTACAAATAAATTTAGCTTCAAACTCTCCAAAAGTATTCCAAGAATCATTATTCTCATTTGCCCAGGATAGGGCCTCTCCTTCTAGAAACCGTTTTACTAACTTAATTTTTATGTTATCTGACATTCCTACAACAAACATATCCTTACATTGGTGAATAAAGTCAATAGGGTGCAGATTTTCACCAGGAAAGCATTTCACTTGGATGTGCCCATACATTGTATTTTGATTGTAAATCGTTTGCTTGGACATCAATGTGTCCTCCAATTGTGTATATTTAGTGTGTATATTTTCTACTTTTCTATCTACATTAGTGGTATACAGGTTGTATTCTTGTTTAAGGTTTTCTGATGTTTTGTCTATTCTCTGATCTAATCTTTCAACTTCAGTATCTACTCTGTTGTACATGACAGCAATGCTGTCTGTGTTAGCTTGTATGTTTTCATTTAAACTTTCAACTTTAACTTGAAATTCTTTTCTGAAGTGTATCAACTGTTCTCTAGTGTCCTTACTGAGGGTAGTTTTAATTTCCTCACACTTCTCATTGAGATGAGTATTTAATAGATCAAAATTCAAACTTAACTTATCCAGTCTATCTGTGTTTTCTTTAAGTTTCAAACTTATTTGTTCACTCGATTGTTTAAGTTGTGAGCTTATTTCAGTTGCAAACTCTGCTAGCCACTCTGTTAAGTTTAATTGTTCACCATCCCCTGGTTTAATTTTTACATTTCCTACGATCTCATCACTCTCAGGTAGAGACATGTTTACTATTAATTTTGTAAATGACAACAACAACAACAAAATACCTTGTTTTATGTAGCTATGCTATGATGTCATGGTCAGTGTTCTTGTTGGCTTTCTTCACTTTATTCGGTCTTATCGAAGCTGCAGTCTTGATTGATGAATTCCATTGACATAATCCAGATGTTAATCTTCCAAGCGGTGTAATGATAGTTTTTCGTAGACGCACATACACACGTTTTTTTTGTTTTTCACTTTCACATATTTTCACTGTTGCCACACTGCACAAATAAACTTTTTTGGAGTGCTAAGCACATACGAAATTTATCGCTGCACTATTATTATCGATGCACTTAAAGATCCCGGACGAGCCCCCACTTTTGTAATGGTCGCCTAGTCGTAGATATTCCTAATTGCTATAATCGCACTATTTCACTCCAATTTACGAAGCTTGTTAGCACTTGATGTTAGGTTGGCGCCATTAAAATGCATTGTGGTAATCGCTGCTGCTTACTGGATCGCTGCTGTGTCTCGATGCTGATGCTGGCTCTAAATCTGGTTGTCTAGGGTTAAAAACATGAGGTCCTGTGTTTTTTATGTGCTTTTGATGATAAAGAACGAGCGAAACCAACAAATATGCAAACTTCAAATATTTATTACTCTGGTGGCCATCTGAACTCCACTGTCCACCAAAGACCATGACACAACACAAAGTAGTACTTCCTTTACATGTTCTTTGCATTGTTTATCCACCTCAAACAATAACACACAAACACACTTTACCAAAGTGACGTTCCGACTGCCTCCTCGACCCTTCTTGCTGCTTGTATTTATAACACTGTCAAAGAACTACTAAAAAGAGATATAGTTTATAAGTCACATGTACATCTGTTATCATAATTTGTGCAGAAAAGTTATTAATTTGCATCGAGTGACATAATTTAACATGTTATTAAAATGACAAACAGATTTGTTGACTTGACAGAATAATTCTTTGTTACAAAAAGGCCGTTTTTTAGAAGTTTGTCAATTGACTTCTCTAATTTGCATAAATAAGTAAATAACATGAATTATTAAGAATTACATTGGTTTTCGTCTAAAATAGGATTGATTACGTGAATACTGAGTGAAAACGCTCCTAGTGAACAAATAGGTTTCACTGGGTGATTTTTATTTAAGGAGATCCAAAATACCTAAGTTGGTCACTATTTTTCGTACTTCATATTAATTATTTAAGATGAACTTAGTGTTTTTACATGATGACATTTGCTGTATAAGTGATCAAGTGATATTAACTTTTGTGTGGGTCAGTTATTCAGTATAATTTAATGGGTTGACTGTTTATGGAGACATGTTGTGGAATCATTGTTAACATACACAATAACTTTTCTATAATCATAAATACTCGTTAAACTGGTTGAATTTGGAGGGTATCGCATACTTCATTAAAGTAAAGCCTTTAATATGTTCCATTACAACTTCCAGTCGTCCCCACGTCAACACCAGCAGACGAGATCCATTAATGCTGAAACAAACCATCTCTGGCCACACATACTAATACTGCTACTAAAAAAAAAAAAAAAATTTAAGAGCTGAACTATCGAAAGGCAAAACAACAGCAGATTTTGCTCAACAACTTTTACAAATGGGCGAGGGCACATATTCCACTGGCCATACGACCGGCCTCATTAAACTCGATTTCTGCAACATAGCCACTACTGGAAACGAACTCATTGACTACATTTATCTAAACATTGTTCACAAGTGTACCAATTCGAGCTGGCTATTTGAAGGGGCAATTTTGGCAACTAAACTTAATGTTGTCGGACTATGTAATGGAACAAGAATGATCGTCCAACAGCTATCATATAACATCATTGAAGGCGAACTTATGACTGGAAAGTAGGAAGGACACACACTATTACCCCCTGAACACCACTGATCTCTACTGAACTGCCATTCCTATTTAAAAGATTGAAGTTTCCAATTAAATCAATGTACTGTTTTACAATTAACAGAGTGCAAGGAGAAGCTTTAAAATATTGCGGCATCAACCAACGACTCCTGCTTCTCTCACGGTCAAATATACGTAGCCTGCTCTCGAGTAGGAAACGCGAAAAGTTTGTACCTATATATCCCGTATACGAAAATGAAAAATGTTATTTATAAAAAAATTTTGTAAATAGTTAGAATATGTTTTCAATAAAATTTTTTTTACCTCTTATGCTTTAGGGTTTATCATTTTATTCCAACTACTGCACAATCTCTTATCAACGCCCTGAGCGAAGCGGGTTACCCCAGCTACTAGAATTATAGTTGATTGGGACTCAAATACACCTTCGGTATATTGGCGCAAATACTTGATTAAAGTCGATAGTGGTAATAATTCATCTTCCGAAATTGTACTAAATGCTTCCTCCACTGATTTTATTTTTTGAGCATTTAGTTAATGGTTGCGATAACACACTAGGTTTCTTAGCAATATACAACCCTGAGCAAACAGAGTGCATCATGATGGATGCAGCGATTATTGAACACCAGGTCGTTGTAGCTACACAAAATATCGTAACATCGAAATGTTCCACCATATTTGTTTAAAAATACATACAAAAATTTGCTTGCTGCCTCAGTGAGAGATAATCTCTTTTCTTTCCAAATTATGTGAGCACAGACCATAAGAGGCACAAATTAAAAGAAATATTGTTGACAGAAATTTCCAGTTTCACACCAAGTAAATTAATGATACTGTTCCTCCATGGTACACAAAGCGGACTAGGACAATGTTGCAGAAGCAACGAAGAAAGCATGCTGACTTAAAAGAACTCAAAATCTCCAAGAATAGCAATGCTTTACAAAAGCGCGAAATTTAGCGCAGACTCAGCGTGAGAGGCTTTTAATAGTTACTACAACGGACTTGTCTCGAAATGTGGCACAAAGTCCAAAGAGATTTTGGCCATATGAAAAGTGTATCAGTGGCAAAACACAATCAACACCTTCAGTTTGCGATAACAATACTGATTGTCACTGACAACAACGCCACTAAATTGGAGGTAATAAACCTGATTTTCCAGAAGGTTGAAGTCAGAGGACTATATTCACCTAAACATTTACTCCTACGCCTTCTTCTCTTGTGAGTAGCTAACTATTAGTTTCTTTAGAAACTAAAACTCCGCCCAAACAGGCCATGAGGACCCAAGGTGCCGGCCGACCGCCGTGTGATCCTCAGTCCACAGGCGTCACTGGTTGCTGATATGGAGGGGCGTGTACGTCCCAGCCGTATATCAGCATTCCTTAGCGTCGCTAATGTACAATATCTCTCTTTTCTGTTAGACTCATAGCTCCTGTAGATACTATGGGTTAACCAGCTGTAAATCACTTTCAGTAAGGACTCTTAAACGTAAATATTACGTATACAAAAATATGGTCAAGCACTTGTGCAAATACTTCTTCAAATACTGATGGAAATACAACCCCTTTATTTTACCACTTTTTGCATAAGCCAGAAGATAGCTTCCGGCATGGGACATTCTCACAGTCTTATGAGAACCATTATTAAAAGTTGCACTACAATTTTTCTTGTGCAGAACTGACGACTTATGTGAGTTTTGCTGCCGGGTATTTTTTGTCCTTGTCGTAGCTTTCTATCGCTCTCCATTTAACGCATGTGTGCGTGTAGTGTGAGTAGAACTAATACTTTCCTTTCCTTTTCCTTCCAGAAACAGTCTTCTCTGTATTCTCTTAGAAGTGTATTTATCCATTCATTCTTCTCTTTGGGTTTACTTATCATATCAGCTAGAGTGAACCATGTGTTACACAGAGGAAGATTGTTTACCATCTGTTCAAAGGCTTCTAAATATTGTATTTCACTACTAATTAACTGTTGCTTTCTTGGACCATGAGACGGAATAGCTATTTTAGCACTAAATCTCCTAGGGGGGAAATTTCCGTATGATACTGACAAGTGTTGATGATACCAGATTTTTACTAAATGCGAGCACTTTAATAATAAATTTTCTAACGCAGCTCATCATGATAAGCCAGTAATAGTAGAATCAATTATTCTCAGTATCTTCTACTGATTACTTTGCGTATGTGTGTTACAGCTGCCTGCTGTTTTGGTTTTAATTAACTTTACTTTTATCTCTTGGCAGTACATATCATGGTCTACTTTTGTCTTTACCCGGTCTATTACGATTCTTTGGCTATCGAAACTCAAATAGCTTTGACCCATAGACAAATCTGGTATTGCATCCTTCTCAAGGGCCAAAATACATTTGACCAATGGTCCATTAGTGACTGACAACAGGCATTTTATTACTTCATTTCCTATCCTGACTTCTACATGTGCCTGGATCCTGACATTCTGCGATTTTATGTCAGCAGCGATCAGGAATCTACAGTTCTGACAGGATGCGTTGGTACCTTTTTGACCCCACTTATTTTACTTTACAACCTACTGTAGTTGACATAACACTTACCACAGCACTTTTATCAGTCACAATGTCAGTTATTATACTTCCTACCGCGGCATGTACAGTGGCCTGTACAATCTCCTTAGTATAATTACTGCATTTACACTGATTTGCGGTTACGTATTCCGTAATTGGTATCATTGCTGTAATACAGTATTTTTATTGGATTTTCTATATTGACATCCACCAATCCTACGGTCTAAGTTTGAAAGCTTTATGCTGCCCAATACTGGATTTTCGTGGTTCATCCCCCATTTCAGCACCGGTGTTGAGTTTACCAGCCGTCATTAATAGCACGAGTATCCAAGTTATTACAGTTGGTAAGATTATGTCTTTGTTGATTCTCGAGATCTGCCGTAGTTGTTATTATTTCGGTTATTATAGCAGTTTTGCCAGTGGCCATTTCCATTACATTCCAGATAATTTCGCGTGTCACCTAGCCTTCTTTTAGTAAACTCAAGTGGACCCTATCTATATGCCGCGAATTTCACATGGGAGGCAGTCCCGGATGCATGTATTCTATAGTGTGTTGGACCGCACTGGTTGTACCGAAGCACTCACTACTGAGAAGCTTGTGCCTCACTTTTATTGTTGTTATTGTTCACTGTTGAATCCTCTTGTATTTGATCAAGAGAATTTGATTCTATGTGTCATTGTCTCCGATCATTAAGCGGTAAACAGAACTCCTTGTAAGTGACTATTTTGTTCGTTTCCAAGCCTGTTTCAGGTTGGATTTGTTACACATTAAAACGATATCCATCTTCGCCGCGCAGAAATGTTAATGGATATTGGAGGGCATCATATGAACGGTGTGTCTCTGCAATGCGTTGTAGTCCTCCTCTTCTTCGTTGTACAATTATGACACAGCTTGTTTTTCCGCTGCCCGCCATTAAGATGTCAAGTAAAATGACGCAATAGAATGATGTCATGATTATGTTTTTTTCTAAAACGTTTATTTATGATTTTCAGGTATGTTGCAGTAAACAAATGTGGCCTCAGGTACGTTGCAGTAAACATATGCTGTTGGCACAAAGCCAGCACGGACTCTCAAATTATCGTTTCTGTGAAACACAAATAGTTTACTCACACAGAGTAATGAATGCTATCGACAGGGCATCTGTACCTGACTCCATATTTCTGGATTTGCAGAAGGCTTTTGACACCATTCCTCCCAAAGGGCTTATGATAGAATTGCATATCTATGGAGCATCGTTATAGTTGTACGACAGTCTTCGTGATATCCTGTCAGCAACTGACAGGAAGTAATCGGGTGACACAGAAGTAGTATCTGGAGTTCCCCAAGGAAATGTTATAGTTCCTCTGCTGTTGGTAATCTATATAAACGATTACGGAGATAATCTGCGTAGTGTATCAGATTTTTTGCAGATGATACTACCGTTTACGTTATAAGAAAGTCGTCAGAAAATCAATCCGAATCACAGAACGGGTTTTCACAAGATTTTTTTTAGTACCCATGTGGATGACCTCGCACGTTTCTTTGTTTAGTGCCAATTGCCACTTTTTGCACCCTACAGAATTTCTCTCTAGATAATTTTGTTATCGGAATTGATCGTCTGATGATTTTACTAGACGGTAAATTATAGCGTCATCTGCAAACAATCTAAGGGGGCTGCTCAGATTATCAACTAGATCGTTTATGTAAATCTGGAACAGCAGAGGGCCTATGACACTACCTTGCGGAACGCCAGATATCACTTCTGTTCTACTCGATGATTTACCGTCTATCACTACGAAATCTAACCTCTCTGAGAGGAAATCACGAATCAAGTCACACAACTGAGACGATACTCCATATGCACGCAAATTGATTAATAGTCGCTTGTGAGGAACGGTATCAAAAGCCTGCTGGAAATCTAGGAACATGGAATCGATCTGAGATCCCTTGTCGACAGCACTCATTACTTCATGGAAATAAAGAGCTATCTGTGTTGCACAAGAATGATATTTTCTGAATCCGTGTTGGTTATGTGTAAATAAGTCATTTTCTTCAAGGTGATTCATAATGTTCGAGTACAGTATATGCTCCAAAATCCTACTGCAAATTAAGGTCAGTGATACGGGTCTGTAGATCAATGGGTTACTCCTACTTCCTTTCTTGAATATTGATGTGACCTGAGCTACTTTCCAGTCTTTAGGAACAGATCTTTCGTCAAGTGAGCGGTTGTATATGATTGCTAAGAAAGGCGCTATTGCGTATGCATACTCTGAAAGGAACCTGATTGGAATACCACGTGGACCGGAAGACTTGCCTTTCTTAAGTGATTTGAGTTGTTTAGCAACACCTAAGATATCTACTTTTATGTCAATCATGTTAACAGCTGTTCTGGTTTCGAATTCTGGAATATTTACTTCGTCTTCTTTCGTGAAGGAATTACGGAAAACTGTATTTAGTAACTCCGCTTTAGTGGCACCATCATCGGTAACATTTCCATCGCTATCGCGCAGTGACGGTATTGACTGTTTTTTGCCACTGGTGTACTTTACATAAGAGTAGAATCTCTTTGGGTTTACTACCATATTTTGAGACAATGTTTCAATGTGGAAACTATTAAAAGCATCTCTCATTGATGTCCGCTCTAAATTTCGAGCTTCCGTGAAACTTAGCCAGTTCTGGGGATTTTGCGTTCTTCTGAATTTGGCATGCTTTTTTCGTTGCTTCTGCAACAGTGCCCTGACGTGTTTTGTGTAAAATGGTGGACCAGTCCCATCTCTTGTTAACTTATGCAGTATGAATCTGTCTATTGCTGTCGACACTGTATCTCTGAATTTGAGCCATATCTGTTCTGTACTTACATAATTAGCTGGGAAGGAATGGAGACTCTCTCTTAGGAAGGCATCAAACGCATTTTTATCTGCTGTTTTAAATAGATATATTTTGCCTTTATTTTTAGTAGTTTTTGGTTGATACGGTTTTGAGCCTCGCTACAATGACCTTATGTTATCTAGTCCCTGTATCCGTTATGACGCTCTCTATTAAATCAGGATTATTTGTGGCTAAGAGGTCAAGTGTGTTTTCGCAACCATTTAGAATTCGTGTGGGCTCATGAACTAATTGTTCAAAGTAATTCTCAGAGAAAGCATTTAGTACAATTTCGGAAAATGTTTTCTGTCTACCACCGGCTTTGAACATGTATTTTTGCCAACAAATTGAGGGTAGATTGAAGTCTCCACCAATTATAACTGTATGAGTGGGGTACTTATTTGTAATCAGATTCAAGTTTACTTTGAACCGATCAGCTATTATATCATCTGAGTCATGGGGTCGGTAGATGAGCCAATTATTATTTTGGTACGGCTGTTGAGTATAACCTCTACCCATAGTAATTCGCAGGAACTATCTATTTTAACCTCACTACAAGATAAACTACTACCAACAGACACAAGCACACCACCACCTAATTTAATTAATCTATCCTTTCTGAACACAGTTTTCGCCTCTGTAAAAATTTCGACAGAGTTTACCTCCTGTAACGACTTCAGCTTCAGTGCTTTCTATCAGCGCTTGAAGCTCTGGTACTTTTCCAACTTAGCTACGACAATTTACAACTAAAATACTGACTGTTGCTTGGTTGATTCTCGTCGTTTCTTTTCCCTGTACCTTTTGAGAATGGAGCCCTTTTTATCTTACCCGAGACTGCCTAACCTAAAAAATCGCCCAGTCCACGCCACACAGCCCCTACTATCCGTGTAGCCGCCTACTTTGTGTAGTGGACACCTGACCTATTTCGACCGCTACGGTCGCAGGTTCGAATCCTGCTTCGGGAATGGATGTGTGTGATGTCCTTAGATTAGTTAGGTTTAAGTAGTTCTACGTTCTAGGGGACTGATGACCACAGCAGTTAAGTCCCGTAGTACCCAGAGCCATTTGAACCATTTGAACCTGACCTATTTAGCGGAACCCGAAACCCCAGCACCCTATGGCGAAAGTCGAGGAATCTGCAGCCTACACGGTCGCAGAACCGTCTGAGCCTCTGATTTAGACCCTCCACTCGGGTCTGTACCAAAGTTCCGCAGTCGGTCCTGTCAACGATGCTGTAGATGGTGAGCTCTGCTTACATCTCGCTAGCAAGACTGGCCGTCTTCACCAACTCAGATAGCCGCCGGAAACCAGAGAGAATCTCTTCCGATCCATTCCGACACACGTCATTAGTGCCGACATGAGCCACCACCTGCAGCTGGCTGCACCCTGTACCCTTCACGGCATCCGGAAGGAACCTTTTCACATCTTGGATGACTCCCCCCGGTATGCACACGCACATTGGCTTTCTTAACGTCCTTAGCTGCCATTTCCTTAAGGGGCTCCATCACCCGCCTAACATTGGAGCTCCCAATGACAAGCAATCCCACCCTCTGCGCTTGTCCGGACCTCTCAGGAAGACCGGCCACTGCCGCAACAGGCAAGGCCGCCCTTGTTGACTCAGTGGGTAGGAACTCAAACCTGTTACGGAGGCGTAAGGATACAGCCTTGTGGCCTGCACCAACTTTCGCCTTCCGCCCAGGGATTCGCGAACCCGCCGCGGTTCGCCAGTCACCGTCAGGCAAGAGTCGACCGGCAGGGACGTCCGAATCCTAGGGCGCGGTGGCATCAGAGATCCCAGGCGATGCTACAGGTTCCAGAGGCGCCAAACCGCTCGCCTCGAGTGTCCCAGTGTATGTTCAGTATGATGCTCATAGCAGTTACGGTTTCCATATTATTGTATGTACTCCTGCATTACTCCTATTTGTGTTTGTGTTGCTAACCCTCTACTCACCTGACCAGAAGTAAGTCCCGTAGAGCGCCAGTTATACTGCTCCTGAAGACTGTTTTCGGTAAAGTAAGCAATGTAAATAAAATTTCCATATACGTTTTGAAATTTTTTACTAATTATTTTGTGTAGGATTTGATGCTCAACAATTAAATATTAGCAAGAACAGCGGAAAATACGAGCTGTGATTTGCTGGAAGGTTCATCCTGCCTGCTAAAGAAAACATACTGGAAAGAAAGCCGGAGAGACATTTCCATCTCTTTCTCATTTGCGATGCAGCTTCTTGACCTCTGCCACGCTATGCTGTGTTGACTGCTGGGTGCGTGTTTCTTTTCACTTTGATGATTAAGGCCTGGTGACATATGCTATGCAGTGCCGACGAAAACCACACACACTCATAACGCAGATGCATCGATTGCAGCGTGGTAATCTGTGGAGAACATATAGAATATTGAGAAACAGCTAGACTACCCATCTGGTCCCAGATTAAATGCAATGACACAACGCAGTCTTGCAAAGTGATAATTAGATTTTAACTTGGATACACTTAGCGAAATTAGCTATTTTAATCTAACTCTCATTCGCAAATACCGAGAGTCTAGGTCTTCAATGAATACGCCTGGTTCGCTGTCTGCAGTTTCACGGCAAATACAACGCAGCGCTGCCAGCTGCACAAATAAGTCAATAAGCGCCCAGCAGTGACGTTAACCATGGCCCTTATTCCACAAAAACATTGTGTTCATGGACCACCTCAGACCTTCAGATCTCTGCACGAAGTTTTCAAAGCAGCGCAAGATCCAAGTCCTTTCGAAACGAAATATCAAGATCTTTTCTGAGGTATACGCTGATGCAAAATAACCCGACCGGATAGGCGTGCGTGTTAAGGCGTCGCTACCGGAATGGGGAGTTACGCCGGCCTCAGAGCGCGTCCGACCGATAGATTAACGACGAATTGTGCCGGTCTCCCTGGATGTAGTTTTGAGGCGGTTTCTCTCATCCCACTAGGTGAAAATCAGGCTGGAGCCAAGTCACGGCTCAATTACAGGATTCACTAATATTTTTTTTAAATTTAGCTTACTTACACGTAGACAGCTGGGATCACATATTCCGTCGCAGGAGATCACTGGGGTTGCGAGAGGAAGGACATCTGGTCACCCCTTAAACCAGCCATGCCAAATTTATAAATAATAAATATAAAATAATAAATAATAATGTGCCTGTACCAACGTGGGACAATGACAGCGCATGCAGAAGCTAAATAAGGATGTCAAATAAAAGTACTGTAGTTTATGATTGAAGTCCAGCGACTGAAAGAGGTCCAGTAAGGGCTGTGATTAGCGTATGGCAGCTAAACTTGGCAGAAATGCTAATGCGTTAATGCGCAACCGATTTGCACTAGAAAAAAAGTTGCTCAGCTTCTGGCCACCAGGAGCACTCGATGTCTTTAAATGTTTTAAAGAAGATGATAATGAAATTCGAAAACACGGGTGAGCTTGGTGTGACTCCTGGAAGTGGGAGGAGCACTATACCGACGGAAGTTACTGAAAAGGTTGCTGTTGCTGTTGCTGTAACAGACCATACAGCGAATGCACCAGGTGGTGCTAGTGCTCGTGCAGCGTCATGAGAATTGTTCATTCCATCGTGAACAGTAAGGAATTTTTTGCGTTCAGTTTTTCACTGGTACCTGTAGAAGATCTAGACGGTGCAGCAACTGAAACCTTGTGATCAGCAGCAACGTTCTGAATTTGCTCTTCGATGTCTGGCACTTATCGGAGTTGATGACAAGTGCACGGGCAATATTCTGTGGAGTGACGAGGAACGTTTTACACCATATGGTGCAGTGAATACACAGAACTGCCGACTTTGGGGTACTGCTGAAAATGCGTGTTGTGCACGAAGATCCACTCCACTAGCCGTGTGACTGTGTGGTGTGGATTCACAAGTATCTTTATCCTCGATCCCTTCTTCTTTGAAGAGAACACAACCAGAAGGTCTGTCATTTGCACCGTGACGTCTGCACGTTATCGAGACCTCCTTGTACAGAATGAGATTCCTGCTTTGCAAGAGCGCAATTGTGTGGAAACCACAGTTTTCATGATATATGGGGCAACATCTCATGTCGCTTGCCTAGTTAAAATCATTAATGCAACATTCCACCAACGTGTTATCTCCAGAGGTTCTCCAGATGTATGGCCCTCATCTGAATCCACGTGACTTTAGACTCTGTGGATATTTAAAAGAATACGCTTAATACAAACATGCTCGGCCACTACCTCATCTGAAGGGAGATTTAAAGGAGCTCGAGTCCGCATTCAACCGGAACTGCTGCGAGCAACTGTAGATGATGTCGTTTTACGCCTGCAGTATTTCTTCGACATGTCTGGTGCTCATCTGAATGTATTGTGTAAGTGACGGTTAATAATAAAATCAACATATGACCTTCTCACTTGTTTGACCTTTTGTGCCCACGTCCTGTTCGTAATCCATTACATATGGAAACATTTCTATACATCTTTCTTGCATTCACAGTGTCAGGTTTGCATCTGGTGACCAAAATTAGAACTAATTTTTTTCCAGTGTAAATGAATTAGCATATCTACCTACTTCCGCTGCCACACTGGACGTCTGTGAGTAGCTGTACTTTAATTCTACACTGATCAGACAGAAGTTTCTGACCACTTACGCAATAGTTGGCATGTCCACCTTTGGCACAGATTACAGCGGTGGTGCAAGGTGGCATGGGAGCATTGAGGTTCCGGTAGGTCATTGGATAGAGTTGGCACCACATCTGCACACACATGCTGGACGGTTTGGCCGAGCGATTCTAGGCGCTTCAGTCTGGAACCGCGCGACCGCTACGGTCGCAGGTTAGAATCCTACCTCGGGCATGAACGTGTGTGATGTCCTTAGGTTAGTTAGGTTTAAGTGATCCTAAGTTCTAGGGGACTGATGACCTCAGATGTTAAGTCCCATAGAGCCATTTTTTGCACACACATGTCACCTAATTCCCGTAAATTCCGGGGAAGGGGAGGGGGTTGGGCGATAAGCTCGAAGTTCAATTGCATCCCAGATGCAATGCAAGATAAGTATTCGCGCACAGGCGGTGCGACGAACTCTGGAGTATCATGGGCTGACAGCACAGCGTCCATTGTTGCGGCGGCAGAGGAGAGGCACAGCATCACCTGTTCAGTATTCCGCGTACAGCGCTACGATGGATGTATCCATGTGTAGAGGCTCTGAAGAGAATGAACGCTACCAGATTGTGTTCGTCATAGACAAATGCGTCCATAGCTTGGGTAGAGTGTATACAGTATTATAAAGGAGCTTCAAAAAAATTGCGATACTAGGCCGCACAGTCAAAAATCGGTATGCCAATCAGGCAAAATCGCCGTGAACATTGAGGCAATCATCCAATCGACGCATCAGATTGGAAATATCCGTTTAGTAAAACACAGTATCCAGCTGCGTGAAGATGTCCGCTACACATCCTCAACCGACTGAAATCTTCGACCCTTCAGGGCCTTTTTCTAAGTGACCGAAGGCGGGATAATCGCACGGGAAGATCTCAGGACTAGGAAATCGGCGCACCATTCCACAGTGGTGATTTTCGGCAGACGTGCTGCTCCATACACGTTCGTCGTTCTCCAATGGACTTCTACCAGTGTTTGTCCTTCGGCAGCCAAGAAAAGAATAAACGGCACATACCGGTAGGTTCTGCTTGGACGGATTTAGTAATAACGTCGCCATAGTTAATTTTTCAGCAACGCCTTCAAACGGAAACTTTTTGATCGCCTCTTACACTTGACCCCTAGCTGCGCAGACGGCACGTTTGGGGGAGGGAAGAAGGGCAGTGGTGGGCACCCCCTCGCGGACGGGACAGAGCGGTAGGGAAGCTGCAGTTCTATAACTTACGCCTTCACAAAAATGTCTGTATCACTTATTTCTAAGCTACAATTAGTAAATATGGAAACGATCGTATTAAAGGTTATGCCAGAACGACCAATGACTCAACAAGTCTGCCATTTATTATCAAAAACACAATGGGCTGTAGGATTACCCTGAAATTGCAACGGAAAGAGCGATTTATTTTTGCTTGAGTTGTAAACATTTTTTTTCATTTCCCTTGTTGCCAAGTTAAAATTCGCTTCTTTCACAAGACCACAGCGGGATTTACACAATTGCACTTCACCATTATGGTAAAAAAATGGAAATAAGCGTATGGCATCGTTGGCCGGGACGCCCCTATTCGGGGAAATTCGGCCGCCAACTGCGTCTTATTTCATTCGACACCACATTGGGCGACTCGCGCTCCGGAATGAGGATGAAATGATTATGAAGAGAATGCAGCACCCAGTCCACGAGCGGAGAAAGTCTTCAACGCGGTCGGGAATCGAACCCGGGCCTGCTTGCATGGGAGGCAAGCACGGTGCCACCCAGCTAAACAGGAGGACACTATTATGGTAACTGAGTGGCAGATTCAACATCCTGAAACAGTCTATTATTAAACAAACAACTGAGGATAAATGAGGTCAATAGCTTAACCATCTCAGAACTGCTTCCAATGTATTTTTTTTTAATATATTACAGCAGTAAATGGTTTCGTTCACCATTGACACTCAGTGGCCTGTTTACTGGACATATGTCGCTTTTAGTCGCGTGCTCCTTGCTGCCATTTGCTGTAGTTTACTACATCGAAAAACAGTTAAGGTTGAGGGCGAGTTAAGAAATGCTCCAAATAAGTCATATTTACGTATTGACTACTGCAATGTACACATTTTCTGATGCTAAAGAAAATCGAGAAAGGGCCATCTCTAAAGATTGAGTTTAACGTAAGAGACGAGAGACTATAAACATAACTGAGCTATTATAACACAAAATGTCGTTGTCCAAAATTATGGACATCAGGACTCAGTGGCAATATTTTTTATCTAGTAAACTGCAGCGAAGGCTTTGATCTAATGGCTGTTTCTAGCCCACTACTCTCTTATAATGTTCTTTCAAGTAATGTCTCATTTCTCTTTTGCTTCATAGCATAAAATAATTTATTAGCTATTATTTCCTGGTCAGCTGTATCCTCCGTTTAATAACAGTATACGCTGACACCTGCAAGTACAATGTTAGGCTGTCCCTTATTACATGTTATTTTTGTGTGTCGTTAGACGAAACTTACACTGTTTCTTTGCAGACTGCGCTTGAAAATGGCCTATAGGGCAGAAATTGGCCAGTAGTGCACGAAGTAAGAAACTGAATACTTGTCAAAAACAGCCCAGGTGGACAACTTCAAAATGTCCTTTAACAAATCTACAGTTGTCGCACCCGACACGAAGAAAATGATCTATTGATTTAGCATGTCATTTCTTGCAGGTTCATGGTACCGGGATGACATTGAAATAGCATAACAGTAGACTAGTTTATTTTCAGTAATCAGCAATTCCTTGATAATAGTCTAAAATATTCCTTGTTATTCTAGTCTCTCAGAGATGTTTCTGTTACTGGTGATCAGAATATTTATTTTTTAAAAAATTGATAGGTTAGTGAATTTAAAAAGAGAAATCGAGAGCTTGAAGATATAGAAGGAATTATAGAAGTCGATGGTGATGGAGAAACATGAGTTCTGTTCAAGTCAGTTGAGGGTTATCAACACAGAATCCAGTAGGGTAATGATGGTTCAAATGGCTCTGAGCACTATGGGACTTCTGAGGTCATCAGTCCCCTAGAACTTAGAACTAGTTAAACGTAACTAACCTAAGGACATGACACACATCCATGCCCGAGACAGGATTCGGACCTGCGACCGTAGCGGCCGCGCGGTACCAGACTGTAGCGCCTAGAACCGCTCGGCCACATGGGGTAATGACCCGTGCGCGACTCGTGTTCGTACCGTTTATTACTTGACATCTTGTCTTTGCGGCACTGCCGTCCCGGTTCTTATTCGATTTACTGGCGTCTCTAAGTTGCTGGGGACACACATCCACTGTCCGACGGAAGGAGACTTGAGCGGGGACGACCGTTGGTTGGACGTTCGGTCGGCCGTCTCATCGGGCGACGTGTATTTGGTCATCCAATCGATTCTGGGCCCCTTCAATTGATCATCTTGCAGGACCTTTGTCGGTTCCTTCCTTGAGCAGAGATGTCCGGTGGCCAATGGGCCGGTGTTTCCTCTGCATGGTTGGGTCCGAGCCAATGTCTCCGGGACGTCGTCCTTCCGAGGGCAGCCGGGACGGAGCAGCAGTGAAGTCCAGACAGTTATGACTCGTCCGATCGTTACCGACACACATGACTGAGTGTGAACGACCTTGGTTGGTCTTTCGGTCGGTCGTTTCATCTGACGACATGTATTTGGTCGCCGACCGCTTGTGGGTTCTCTGTGTGTGTCGACTTGCGATTCGTTCTTCTTGTACCACAGTGACTGGTTTTTGTATTGTTCGAGTTGTTTGTGGAAGTGTTTTCGCGGAACCGTGTGTAGCTTTTGTGGTTTTACTGAGCAGTTAATGCCGTCTGCATTGAGTCGGTCGGTTGGGACAGAGCAGCGAGCAAGTCTCCGCGGCGCGAGGCCAGCCTGGGGCCGCTGCCAGTGTGCACGCACTGTAGGATCGTGAGGCGCTAGCTGGGAGAGCGACAAGTTCGTAGCCCACCGAACCTGGACGCTGAAGTTGAGTGATCAGTTAATCTGTTACAAAACCTCAACTATTGTGACACCCCCTCGTTCATTTGCTGGTTGTTGCCCCCTTGGCCGTTCGGGCTAGCAGCCTCGTATGATGGGTTAGAGTCGGCGAAATCTTGCAGCCGTCTTCCTATGTTGTGATTAATTATTAAATTGACTGTTACTTATCAGTGAAGTACACCAGCGGTATTTTCTGCCCTGTGGCCGTTAACGCTTCAGTTACGTGTCCTGGCCGGTAGCAAAGTTTTCCGGCAGTGTGCCTTTTCCTCGTCGTGTTGTTGCTGTCCAGCCTTTTAAGTTGTTTGGTTCATATTTATTTAGAGTGGTTATTGTTCCCCTGGCTGTTTTTAGGCACCAATTTCTGGAGGTGTAGTGCTGTTCGTATTCTCGTCCTCGGCCGATATTCTCCATCGCTGTGCCGTTGGTCGGGCGGAAGGGAATTGGTTAAATTGTTGGTTGGTCCTTGGGCCGTCCCTAGTTTGGGTTGCCATCCGATTACCTAACTTTAACTTTTGGCTGCCTGTCTCACCTCACCTTACGTTTGAGCTACCTTCCCAGACCGACCCTTGGAACACTTCTGAGCACCACTTGTTCTGTTTGTTTTAAATTGTGATTTTCATTTTAGTTAAGTATTGTGCGAGGCCTTTGGCCTTGTATTAACTCAGTTTTTTTTTTTTTAATTTTACGTAATGGCCTTCAGCCGTGCAATAAGTTAATCAGGCTTCGGGCGTTCTGTTGTGAGTTTAAAAGAAATTTTCTTGCTTAGAAAATTTTTTTTATTAATGTGCCTTAATTTTAGTTGTCCTCCAGACGTGTAGTGTAGGCCTTCAGCAGTGAATTGTTTTCATTTCACGCTTTTGTTTAAAAAAATTACCTTCTGTTTTTAATTGCTTTTGATTTCTGAGCCAGGCCTTCAGGCGTTCTTGTGTTTGCTGTGTGTTTTTGGGCCTTCAGCCCAGAAAGCATCTTGTTTTCTTTAACCAGGCCTTCAGCCGTGTTGTTTAATTGTGATCCTTAAGCCAACGTGTAAATAAGTGGTGCTTAGAAAATAAAGTTGTATGCTTGATTGTGCAACTCACAGACGTAATGAATGCATTATAATAACCAAGAGAGAAACGAAACCAGTACCAGTTGCAGTAATGCAAATTTCTACGCCGACTTGTTCCGCATATGATGAAGAAATTGAAGGAATGTACGATGAGATAAAATAAACTATTCAGGTAATTGAGTGAGACGAACCCTTGATTTTGTTGGTGGCGTTGGAACTCCATTTCAGGAATAGGATGAGAAGGATAAGTAGTAGGATAACCTGGACAGAAATGAATGAGGAAGCCTCCTAGCAGAATTTTGCATGACGCACAATTTAATGATTTACAAATTGTTAGTTGACTCGGGTTCTTCGGCCGACATTTGTTTGATGAAAAATCAAACAAACATTGGATGAAGAACTCGAGACAGAAGCCAACAGGCAATTTGTCAACAAGTGGTCACGAAAACCTTAACAATTTTGTAATTTCACATTACTAAAACTTAGGTTTAGAATCATGAATGAAGGCTATAGATTTGGAGGAGACTTGGAGATGCCAAAAGTTTCAGAGAGATGACAATGGTAACAGATTTCGAAACCAGATTTAAAGTACTATACATTTCCAGGGGCTGACGAAGACCGTAATCATAATTTATAAGTTACGAACTGCAGATAGAAACTGAAGAAATTGCAGAAAGGTTGGATATTAAGGTGGCGGGACCTGGATAAATGGGAAGAACGAAACGTTATTTAAAAGGAAGCACTAGGCAACAATTGACTGAAACCGGGGAAAGAAATAAAATAAAATACGTAGAGATATCATTGGGAAATGAAATAATAAGGCACTGCAAACTTTGGGAGAACCAACCACGACAAAACTATTCACCTGGTGTGTAAATTCGTGAGAGTTGAGAAATGCCCTCGTTCTTAAAGAAGAATTTGAGAACTCCAGTTCGAAAGAAAGCCAATGAAGACAGCTGTGAATATTACCAAACTATCAATTTAATTATTTTACACAATATCAAAACGAGTTACTTATAGAATAATGGAAAAACTAACAGAAGCTGACCTCAGAGAAGATCAGTTTGGGCCCTGGAGAAATATTTAGAACACATGAGGCAATTGTGACCCTACAACCTATCTTAGAAGATAGATTCAAGAACTGCGAACCTATGTATATAGCATTGTATATTTAGAGAAAGTTTTGACACTATGGACTGGAGTACACTCGTTGAAATTCTGACGTTAGTGGGGTAAAATATAAAGAGTGGAAGGTTATCTACAAATTATACAGAGGCCAGTGTGCAATTATAAGAGTCGAAGGCCAAGAAAAGCTAATAGTTGTTGAGAGGGGAATGAGACAGGGTTGTAATATATCTCAGATATTATTCAATCTGTAAATTGAAGGAGAAGTAAAGGAATGGCAGTTTAGGCAGAAGACATAAAAACATTGAGCTTTGACGATGACACAGTTCTGTCAGCAACAGCGAAGAACGTGGAACCCGAGCTAAATGAAATGATTGTGTCATGAGAAGAGGTTATAAGACGAACATCAGCAAAAATATGTTGTCGAATTGAATCAAGTGATGCTGATAAAATTAGAATGGAAAATGAGACACTGAAACTAGTTGAGCTATTTTTGTAGGGAAAAAACGGACAATGATCGAAGGAGAAAGGATATAAAATGCAGACTGCCAAATGCAAGGAAAACGTTTCTAAAAAAGAGTAATTTGTTAACATCGAATATAAATTCAAATGTCAGCAAATCTTTTCTGAAAAGTCTTTGCATGGTTTGTATCCTTGTACAGAAGTGAGACGTGCACAGTCAACAGTTCAGGCCAGAAGATTTTGAAATTTGCTAGTACAGAAGAATTGTGAAGATTACATGGCAGACTGAATGACTGATGAAAAGGTGCAGAATCGAACTGGTGACATAGAAATTTGTGGGACAATTTTTGCTAAAAAAAGGTCAGTTGATAGGACACATTGTAAGGGGTTCACCATCCTGCTGGAGCAAACGTAATCTCGATGTATTGCTTACTTGCTAGAACGACAATTGACAGGCGCTGCCTGAGACATAAAATATCTTTGCCGCTGTCAAAAAAGAGCTGCAATAGAGTCGCAGATCAGAGCAGTCTCTGCCGCAGTTGCAGTCGCTGGCTGCTGCAGTGTAGTTGTCTGTCGCTGGTACATCGTAGTTTACAGTTGGTAGTTGTTAAAGTCACAGTGCAGGACAAACTGTAAAATTTTATTATATGGAACTGAATAATAATTGTGATCAGCCGCAGAGCTAAATGATACCATGGAATGAGATGATGATGGACAAATGAATAATTGTTAATATAATGAAAAAGCAACAAACAGTGTAATTAAGTCAACCGTCTATTGTAAGGTAAATTTTACTTTTATTGGCAAGCGCGTAGTTAAGTCACTTGTCTGAGATGTTAATATGAATTTGTTTCAATCTTTTCTTTTGTGATTCGACAGCACCAGTTGACCCAGATTTGTAATATATTCAATTTTCCCGTGTAATGGATTATAGATCTTTATCAATAACGTAAAAAATAATCAGAATATAATTGTTTTTAACAGTCAACTATAAAAGTACAATGACCCCTTAAGTCGTTGCCAATCTCGATCCAGTCATTTATCTAAATTAAAATATTCAAGAATTTTTGTCAGATCATAGTCACGTGCTCTTTAGTAATCAGACGACCATCTGTGCAGCTGTGTCACTAAGTAAAGTCATTTTTTCTAGTAATTCGGATCTCAGACAAATGTTACCCAGTATTAGTAGACGCCTAATCTGTGTAATTTACGAGCAGATATATAGACAGCGTTATGCGGGTCTAGTGTAGCAGGGGATATAACCCGTCGGCTTTGAACAATGACGTCATTCCTTAGTCGTAGATAGTAATGTCTTCACTTCGAGGCATAGATAATAAAGCAGTTCTGTGTTCTAATAAGCGCTATCATTAAAATAATTGAATGTGAATCTAAAAGTGATCGTTTATCAATATTTCACGATTTTACCATATTTCACTTTCTTATTCCACCAATATGCTTCAGTAGCTGATAAGTGTTTTTCGGCTTATTAAAAAAAAAATATCACGAGGTAGAATAAACTGATCCTAAGATACAGATGCTTCAGTAGCTGATAAGTGTTTTTTGGCTTTTTTTTAAAAAAAAATCTCACGAGATAGAATAAACTGATCCTACTTCATTAAGCAATCAATAAAAAAACCAAACTAAAACATAACAGCTTTATGTTTAGTTTTTTTATTGATTGCTTAATGAAGTAGGATCAGTTTATTCTATCTCGTGAGATTATTTTTTTTAAGCCAAAAAACACTTATCAGCTACTGAAGGGAGCTACAACACTAAGAAGAATCGCTTCTCGGCTTTTGACAAGATCAATGTTTATCTCTCTCGCATTCCTTTGTTTCTCAACATTCTCCTCAGCTCTTTCATCTTTGTAATACATGCTCTCTGGCGACTTGTGACGTCATTGTTCAAAGCCGACCGGTTGTATCCCCTGCTACACTAGACCCCGTTATGCGGCGACACCATCACGAGGTAAGAATTTTTCAGTTTATTTCTCACAGACAGATTCAGATTGATTTCACAGGGTCAAGGCGTAGCGCTGCTTATGTCAAAATTTATCAGTTTTTCATGAGTTATGACTTATCAGTTTTCATACGTCAGAATTTAATTATCCAAATTAAATTATTTTTTTTCTGTTCGGGAAGGTTACAAATCATTATTATATACATTTGTATTCATACGGGAAGGTTACACTTGGCGATATCCGGCCAGATCGTAATTAGAAGTAGTCAGCATATATATGCTCTTACTAGTGTTCAATGTAGTTTGAATGTGGCGCAACGCATTTGCTAATTATTCACAGATCATCGGCGATTGATTGCTGTTTGTTGTCATTGTACTTGCTACACTTTGTGTCCGCCGTGTCCACTTTTGACTTGAAAATGTCGCGAAAAACTGCAAACAGTATATCGTGAAGTGCAATGATTGAAAACGCCTATTTGAGTAGTTTAACTAACTATACTAGAGACATTCAGTCTCACAGTTCTAATCCTTCAACCTTAGGCAGTCAATGTGTGTCAACGACCAGTAACAATTCAAATTTAAACGATGAGCAAACAGATGTAATTATGTCCACAGTAAATGTAACAATAACTGATGATGCGGTGCGTTCCACTAGAACGAACGCTGCCCAGTTTCACACATCGGATGCGCAGAATTTACACAGTGAGCAACTAAATATTACTAGTGAAAACGTGCAATTTATCGCTCTTAACTGGACAACAGAAAGAAAACATTTCGGCGTTTAGAGATCTATTACAGCTTTTGGAAGTCCATCAGTCAGATTATTCATTCATAAACAAAAATTTTCCACAACATAACCAAGACCAACAGGTATATGCCAACTGTGACCAGCCACGCTATTTTAATAGCAAAGGAGATAGACGTTCCCGAAATAACAAAAACTACCAGCACGACTTTAATAACAGATAGACTTTTAATCATCAGTACCCACAAAATTATCAGCAGCTGCAGACATATTTTGGCAATAGTCGAGGCTTTTCCCCACAACAGCAGCAGAACCAGCCGGTTAGCATACCTAACCAACAATGTAATTTCCAAGGTGAGGCAAACTTTAAACGTTACGCCGCCTGCACGTATAGCATCGCCTCCGCCTGGCAGTAACGCTCAAAACAAGGAAACCAATACATACAGAAAAACCATTGTTTCAACTCTCATGGCAACGCGCCACGTAATAGTAACTATCATGATAAACGCAAATGCAATGAGCACAATTTCCAGCGCACATTTAATAACAGTAGGTTTTGTCAGCAGCAGAATCATCCACAACCACAGATTATCATGAATGAACCTGACAGCCGATATCATCCTCAACCTAGTGCGTCAGAGCGAAGTAACAGAACAGTACAGACAGTTGAAATGCCACAGCATCCTCCCGCAAATAACAGCACGCCAGAAAGAATTTAACTAGATACAGCACCAGTTGCATCTTCCAGCAACGTGAGCAACACTTTTGATACACAAGATTTTGTTCACGAAAATGTCATTACTTTTGACGATATCCGAGATACGCTTTTACATGAAAAACCAGTTATACAAAAAACTATTTACCACCCTGTTATTGGATCATTCACATTTTCAGCAGTAATCGATTCTGGATAACCTATTTCGGTAACAAATGCAGAGACTTTCAACAAACGTAACAATGAAAACAATTATCGTACGTTACCACTAGGCAAAACTAAAGTAAGAGGTGTAGTATCCTGTATAGGAGTAGATGTAAAATTACAGACACACTTATCATTTTTTACTGCAGGTCATACGTTTCACACAAACTTTTGGATTGTTCCTTTATTGACAACAGACGTTATTTTAGGCACAAAGTTTTTGGTACAACACGACGAAATCATTGATTTCAAAAAGTCTTATTTGATGTTAAAAAATGCAAAAGAACAGCTTGCATTGAAATTTCAGCATGCATTATCAGCAGAAGAACAGGCAGTTAATCGAATAGCGGTCATTTCTACATCCCGTAACATACACTGGCATTCCACCTTTTTCAAAGACACGTATGTACACAACTACGATAAGCCAGACGAATTTGATTACGACGTGATGCAAACGATTTATGCGAAAGTAAAACAGAGCAACGCAAATACATATGACGAACGTAGTCAACTTCGCAATATTCTTTTATAGCAAGCCCCAGTTTCCGACAACATGCCTGGTACTATGTCCGGTTTTATGTACGAATTTCAAGTTAAACAGCACGACACATTTAAAGCCAAACATTATCCTATTCCTTATATTCATAGAGAAAAAGTCAAGAAATAACTACAAGCTATGCTAGACCAAGGCATTATCGAACCGGTAGTTAGTCCGTATATAAACCCGCATCACATTGCTAAGAAGAAAGACGGCTTATTTCACCTTCTACTTGATTCTCGTCACGTTAATGACATTATCATTACTGAAACCGATCGCCCACAGACACTAGAAGAACTTCTTCAAAAATTTCATGGTACTTCTACCTATTCCACCTTAGACTTAAAATCTGGGATTTGGCAGATTCAACTCCATCCGAAGTGCCGAAAGTACACAGCTTTTCTCTGTTTTGCTGAATGTTATCAATTTTGCAAATTACCGTTTGGTTTAACTCTTCTTCAGCAGCATTTATTCGTGGTATGAACACAATACTTCCGAAATAAGTTAAAGATAGAATTACAACGTACGTAGACGACATCCTTATAGCAGAAGGTAACTGTTCTCAATATTATTTCATTCTTGAACAATTGTTACAAATTTTCAGTGCACAATGACTCACAGTTAACCTTAGCAAATTGCACTTTGGCAAAACCTTCATAAAATTTCTTGGACATGTTTCCTCAGCAGAAGGCATTGCACCTGACCCTGAAAAACTTAAAGCTTTACGTGACATTACTGTTCCAACGACTAAGAAACGACTCTGTAGTTTTCTAGGACTCATTAATTTTTTTCGTAAATTTATTCATTACTCTGCTTTGGACACCCCTAGACTATTCTAGTTGACAGGCAACAACCAAATTTGGTCCTGGGATAACCAAGCACAATCTGAAATTATTAATCTGAAACATGCCTTTTTGAACGCACCACTTTTATCACACCCAGATCCCACCAACGTTTTTCCATTGCTACAGACAGTTCTAACACCGTTCTAGGCGTACACATTTTTCAGCAAATCGTAGAAGATGGTACTACAGTTATCAAAAACATCGCATTTGCAAGTCGCATTCTATTACCTACTGAACGGAATTATTCAGTTGCAGAGCTTGAAACATTATGTGTTGTATGGGCATTTACCAGATTTAGGCATTTTCTTTATGGAAGACATATTACTGTTTACACAGACCATAGATCTATACAGCTTTTACTTTCCGCCAAATTCACACATGGCAGATTAAATAGATGGAAACTTTATTTACAGGAATTCGATGTTACAATTGTTCACATTTTCGGTGCGAAAAATATTGTAGCAGACGCACTATCCAATTCTCTCAGCTATAATCAGCAAGACGTCGCAGCCAACTTCTGCGAAACAAATTTCAGCCTCATGTATATTCAACAAGTTGCAATTGAAAATTTCATTTCGTCCTCATTACGAGACATTGTGAAAGAAGAGAGCAAAGACAATGTATGGAAAGAAATTAAGCAGCTTTGGCAGGACAGGAATAACATTACCATTAGAAACAATTATACTGTATGTAAAAGTATTCTGTTTCGCCGTTCTCGTCCTGACAACAACAATTACTTACTCTGCATTCCTGAAGAGCATGTTAACAAATTAATCTGGTATACTCATTTAAGCTACACCCTTTATGGAACCAGAAAATGTTTTCTCATTCTAAGACAGTATGCATTTCTGCACTTGAATATATTCTTGTTTATGGATTTGTACCTACCACATTTTTCTATTATGCTATGCTATATGCACATACCTTGACGTATTATATTTCATCATATCATTAGAAATAAGTTTTCCCTTAATGTGTATATAATGTAAAGGCTAGATATTGATCCATATTCATCGTTTTCGGAAAGCAATACCCTGTAAAAGAAATAAATTAAATACCACAGTGTTTACTGTAAATTGACGGGGATATTTTACCATCAGAACGAAAGAGGGAAAATGCAACACTTTGCCTTGAAAAGTAAGTGGACCGAAATTTACAAGCATTAACAAGAATACACTATACATATGATAGCAGTCTTGACTAATTATCTTTCTTTCAGAGTATGACGCGATTATGGCAGACTATCAAGTAAAACTACGTACGTTAATTCTAGTGATGAGGTATGTTAGAGGTAAGAAACTCTATAATATGTGAAATGATGATGAGAATGAAATAATATGAGAGAGAATGATGTGGCATATGAAGTAATATGAAAGAGAATGATAATGGTAATAATATTATACGAAAGAGAATGGTATTAGAGAAGTCATGCCTTGAGCTGACACAAACAAATGATTATGATGAATATTGGAGTCTTTATTTTTTGCATATGATAATAATGATGAAGTTTTCCCTTTGGTTATGAGGTGCTATGTAGTTGTTTAAGTATTTGTTGTATTTTTGTGACAGTATGTCATATATCGCATAGTATAATGAATGAATATTTTTGGGAGAGACAGCTAGAATACATTCATATTAAACACAATTTTTCATTACCTGTTAATTTCTTCTTTCAGCTTAATGATCCACTTCGTATTTTTTATTGGAATAACATTTCACGTCATCATAATCATTTTTGAAATATGTCTTTTAACGTTATATGCTACAGACACTTAGTTATTAAGCTTGTTCCACTACTTGTATTTTATCTACTTCTTTCTATCATCCATGAATGATCACATATACTTTCCTTATTTGATAACCTTGGTGCAGCTGATTCATGAGAAGTGACAAATGATGTTAATCATTTTATTTCCAGAAGTAAATCAAAAGCAAATATTCTCATACGCCAGCATTAACCATTACTCCCAAAGCAATGAATTGCTAATCCATAAAACAAAAATATACATACTATATATTCAATAATTCCGTTCTTGTCTTATGTAGAGATCCCATTACTTGTGTGTGTCATTAGGATAGGCATCTTTATCACTAGATTACATGTCATACATTTTAGGTATCTCTCATGTCATTTACACAATATTAGACATACTTACTAACAGCTAAATGCTACATGTAATAACACCTATTTCTGGATAATAATTTGTATATCATTTGTATCAGTTAATGAAATTTTGAAAGGCCACTGAGTGCCAACACTACTCCAGCTAAGAATATATAAGATTAATACTGATGATTTCTATGTTATACTTATTTAATGTTTTAATTTTACTGTTTGGCCTTTGAACGCCACAACATTTTGTACAATTGTCATGTAAAGCTTCCTAGAAGCCACATAAATTAGTAACATAAAAACTTTTCCTTTATCTACTAATTACATGAAATTAAGTATATATCTATGTAAAACCGCTAATAAAACGCACATGTGAGCTTAACTTACATAGGTTAGGGGACAGAAACTAATATTTTATAACTATGGATTGATGTCAATAACGTAATTTTCACAAAATGTTATAAGACTAGATGTATCCTTCCCCTCTGACGCATTTATCACCAATTAATGAGACTTTCCTATATCCTGCCCATTCTCATGGTCATGGAGCACTCTATTTGGATTATTTGCACTAATTCTGCTTCGATGCACAAATAATGAATTCTACAAGAATGTGGTGCTGACATATCAAGGTATCCACGATACTGACCAACAGAGATGTTATTATAGACCTTCTGCTTGGTGTACCTAATGTACTACCAAAATGGCAACATAAAATATTAATACTACTTTTCAGTGTCTTGGCTACACTGATTAATCCTTCAGAAAAGAGAACTTCAGACTGCTCAACATGGCGTTGCGCTTCTGTGAAAATATATAGACCTTTCAGTGTAGCTATGCGCAACACACTGTGCTACAACCAGGATGCTATCCTTTCCATTCCTCACATTCTTCTTATAAAAGATACTAAAGATATACTAAACAATAATTTGAATTGACAGTGCATGTGCGCTTTATCTGATTCTTAATATTCATAACTACCTTTGTATGTTGAGTACTTATATAATTTGTCAATGATTTCATATATACTCTGTAACAATGTAAAACATATGTACATTAATTACCAAAACTCATTTTGTAGACTTAGTAAACTAAATATATCATATCTATTTGCAATAGAAAAATTTGTTGCTCATGGCATATCCAATTGACTCCCTATCGCTGCCAAATTTTTGCCCCCCCCCCCCCCCCACAGTGGAGGGTTATGTTGTAAGGAGTTCACCACCCCACTGGAGAAAATGTCAAAAGAGAGCTGCAATAGAGTCGCAGGTCAGTGTAGTCTCTGCCACAGTTGCAGTCGCTGGCTGTTACAGTGTAGTTGTAGTCTGTCGCTGGTACAGCGCAGTTTACAGTTAGTAGTTGTTTAAGTCACAGTGCAGGACAAACTGTAAAATTTTATTATATGGAACTGAACAATAATTGTGATCAGCTGCAGAGCTAAATGATACCATGGAATGAGATGATGATGGACAAATGAATAATTGTTAATATAATGAAAAAGCAACAAACAGTGTAATTAAGTCAACCATCTATTGTAAGGTAAATTTTACTTTTATTGGCAAGCGCGTAGTTAAGTCACTTGTCTGAGATGTTAATACGAATTTGTTTCAATCTTTTCTTTTGTGATTCGACAGCACCAGTTGACCCAGATTTGTAATATATTCAATTTTCCCGTGTAATGGATTATAGATCTTTATCAATAACGTAAAAAATTTTCAGAATATAATTGTTTTTAACAGTCAACTATAAAAGTACAATGACCCCTTAAGTCGTTGCCAGTCTCGATCCAGTCATTTATCTAAATTAAAATATTCAAGAATTTTTGCCAGATCATAGTCATGTGTTCTATTGTAATCAGACGACCATCTGTGCAGCTGCGTCACTAAGTAAAGTCAGTGTTTCTAGTAATTCAGATCTCAGACAAATGTTATCCATTATTAGTAGACAGGTCAGCATTGCACTAAGCTGGGAAATTTACGAGCAGATATATAGACAGCGTTATCCGGCGACACAATCTCGAGGGAAGAATTTTTCAGTTTATTTCTCACAGACAGATTCAGATTGATTTCACAGGGTCATGGCGTAGCGCTACTAACGTCAAAATTTATCAGTTTTTTTTGAGTTAAGACTTATCAGTTTTCATACGTCAGAATTTAATTATCCAAATTAAATTATTTTTTTTTTCTGTTCGGGAAGGTTACAAATCATTATTATATATATTTTTTATTTATACGGAAGGTTACAACATCCTGCGGCATACAGCAGTCGTCAGATAGGTGAAGGAAGGAAGTGTGGCGGTAGAAATTGTAGCGAGAGACCAGCGCCTGAGTGCAGCAAGCAGGTTCAAATGGCTTACACTGCAATAGCTATGCAGAGATAAGGCAGAGACTCAGCACAACCAGGAGCACCTCCGAAGATGTCCAACGTAGCCTTGGACGAAACGTCAGGGACTGAAGAGTTTCATGGACTACCGCCATACAATCCGGAAAAATTCTCAGCAGCAGAGATAAAGAGGACTGCACCGATTAGAACTTCATCAAATCACTCTTATCACTGAAGACCGGTGCAGATGAATTTCAAATGTAAACTTTTCTATCAAGTCCCTAAGTATTTTCAGGCATGCCCTGTCTTAACAAAAAATACTTCAATACTTTATATGTTAAAATTTTATAATAAATTCGTATTTTTTAAGGAAGTATTGCACCTGCTGCCTCTCGTATTGAAATACTTCACTCCTCTCAGCACTAAGTTATGGATTGTTTCAGATACTCCCAGATCATCTCGTAAATCCTGATTAGATCGTACAATGCGATGGTCCATTTCTACAACCGTATAACATGGAATGATTCACTTTTGAGACTACTCCACACAGAATAATCTGGATGACTGATATCAAGTCATCATGAAGGCCAAGTTACAGGTCCTTCTCAGATCATTCATCCTGGATGATGCTGATGTGTGAGATGTGCTGTTGGCCCTTCATCCATATTGGAAATTTGAACCTATTAAATGGGGACTTAATTGAAAATGACGTTTCATGTTATTTTGTACTAACTAGGGCAATACTTCATGCTGAAGGCAGTGGCTGCACACAACCCCAAATACGCAATTATATCGCGAACTTTCACTGGAGCTATTTTATTTCTGCTTCTTTGTGTCAGTTTCCTGTATTACAAAGGCATACTGGAAAGTTGTTGTTGTTGTTGTGGTCTTCAGTCCTGAGACTGGTTTGATGCAGCTCTCCATGCTACTCTATCCTGCGCAAGCTTCTTCATCTCCCAGTACCTACTGCAACCTACATCCTTCTGAATTTGCTTAGTGTATTCATCTCTTGGTCTCCCCCTTCGATTTTTACCCTCCACGCTGCCCTCCAATACTAAATTTGTGATCCCTTGATGCCTCAGAACATGTCCTACCAACTGATCCCTTCTTCTGGTCAAGTTGTGCCACAAACTCCTCTTCTCCCCAATCCTACTCAGTACCTCCTCATTAGTTATGTGATCTACCCATCTAATCTTCAGCATTCTTCTGTAGCACCACATTTCGAAAGCTTCTATTCTCTTCTTGTCCAAACCATTTACCGTCCATGTTTCACTTCCATACATGGCTACACTCCATACAAATACTTTCAGAAATGACTTCCTGACACTTAAATCTATACTCGATGTTAACAAATTTCTCTTCTTCAGAAACGCTTCCCTTGCCATTGCCAGTCTACATTGTATATCCTCTCTACTTCGACCATCATCAGTTATTTTGCTCCCCAAATAGCAAAACTCCTTTACTACTTTAAGTGTCTCATTTCCTAATCTAATACCCTCAACTTCACCCGACTTAATTCGACTACATTCCATTATCCTCGTTTTGCTTTTGTTGATGTTCATCTTATATCCTCCCTTTAAGACACCATCCATTCCGTTCAACTGCTCTTCCAAGTCCTTTGCTGTCTCTGACAGAATTACAATGTCATCGGCGAACCTCAAAGTTTTTATTTCTTCTCCATGGATTTTAATACCTACTCCGAATTTTTCTTTTGTTTCCTTTACTGCTTGCTCAATATACAGATTGAATAACATCGGGGAGAGGCTACAACCCTGTCTCACTCCCTTCCCAACCACTGCTTCCCTTTCATGTCCCTCGACTCTTATAACTGCCATCTCGTTTCTGTACAAATTGTAAATAGCCTTTCGCTCCCTGTATTTTACCCCTTCCACCTTCAGAATTTGAAAGAGAGTATTCCAGTCAACATTGTCAATAGCTTTCTCTAAGTCTACAAATGCTAGAAACGTAGGTTTACCTTTCCTTAATCTTTCTTCTAAGATAAGTCGTAAGGTTAGTATTGCTTCACGTGTTCCAGTATTTCTACGGAATCCAAACTGATATTCCCCGAGGTCGGCTTCTACTAGTTTTTCCATTCGTCTGTAAAGAATTCGTGTTAGTATTTTGCAGCTGTGGCTTATTAAACTGATTGTTCGGTAATTCTCACATCTGTCAACACCTACTTTCTTTGGGATTGGAATTATTATATTCTTCTTGAAGTCTGAGGGTATTTCACCTGTTTCATACATCTTGCTCACGAGATGGTAGAGTTTTGTCAGGACTGGCTCTCCCAAGGCCGTCAGTAGTTCCGATGGAATGTTGTCTACTCCAGGGGCCTTGTTTCGACTCAGGTCTTTCAGTGCTCTGTCAAACTCTTCACGCAGTATCGTATCTCCCATTTCATCTTCATCTACATCCTCTTCCATTTCCATAATATTGTCCTCAAGTACATCGCCCTTGTATAGACCCTCTATATACTCCTTCCACCTTTCTGCTTTCCCTTCTTTGCTTAGAACTGGGTTTCCGTCTGAGCTCTTGATGTTCATACAAGTGGTTCTCTTATCTCCAAAGGTCTCTTTAATTTTCCTGTAGGCAGTATCTATCTTACCACTAGTGAGATAAGCCTCTACATCCTTACATTTGTCCTCTAGCCATCCCTGCTTAGCCATTTTGCACTTCCTGTCGATCTCATTTTTGAGACGTTTGTATTCCCTTTTGCCTGCTTCATTTACTGCATTTTTATATTTTCTCCTTTCATCAATTAAATTCAATATTTCTTCTGTTACCCAAGGATTTCTACTAGCCCTCATCTTTTTACCTACTTGATCCTCTGCTGCCTTCACTACTTCATCCCTCACAGCTACCCATTCTTCTTCTACTGTGTTTCTTTCCCCCATTCCTGTCACGTGTTCCCTTATGCTCTCCCTGAAAGTCTGTACAACCTCTGGTTCTTTCAGTTTATCCAGGTCCCATCTCCTTAAATTCCCACCTTTTTGCAGTTTCTTCAGTTTTAATCTACAGGTCATAACCAATAGATTGTGGTCAGAGTCCACATCTGCCCCTGGAAAGTAATGCTTACGAATTTTAATGTGAAAACTCTTACAGCTTTGTAAATAAAACAAACGTTATTAATCTTCTATATCCTTATTTTTCATGGTTACATATTTATTTCCCAACATTATCACCCTTGAAAAGTACACATTTCACCCAACAAGAGACCAGTCTGAAACTTTCTGACAGATCATACCGACTGAGCTACCTAAGCACTACTCACGGCCTGCTCTCGCAGCTTCACTTCCGCCAGTACTCATCTGCTACCTTTCAAACTTCACAGAAGTTCTCCTGTGAACCTTGCATGACTGTCATTCCCGGAAGAAAAGATATTGCGGAGACATGGCTTAGCCACAGCCTGAGATTGCAGAATGAGATTTTCACTCTGCAGAGGAGTCTGCGATGATATGAAACTTTTTTTGGAAGATCAAAACTGTGTGCCAGACCAACGCTCGAAATCGGGACCTTTGCCTTTTGCGGGCAAGTGCTCTACCATCTGAACTACCCAGGCACGACACACGACACGTCCTCACAGCTTCACTTCCGACATTACCTCTTCTCCTAGCTTCCAAACTTGGCAGAAACGTGATCTACCTGGAGTTTCATGTCAGTGCACACTCCACCACAGAGTGAAAAATCTCTGGAAACATCGCCCACGTTGTGGCTAAGCCATGTCACCGAAATATTCTTTCTTCCAGGAGTTCAGGTCCTGCAAGTTTTGCAGGTGAGCTTCCGCCAAGTCTGGTAAGTTGGAGATGAGGTATCTGCGAATGTAAAGCTGTGGGGAGAGGTCGTGATTCGTGCTTGGATAGCTCAGTTAGTAGAGCACTTAAAGGACGAAAGGAAAAGGTCCTGTGATCGAGTTTCAGTCAGGCATGTAGTTTTGACCTATCGAGTTGTTTTATCCCACCGCACACTCCACTGCAGAGTGAAAATCTCGTTCTGGAAAGAGAGCAGTTTGTTGATACTATCACGGTGGAATTTTTAACTTTGTTGATGGAGTCACAATTTCACCTTTGCTTACATCGCTTTATCATTATCAAAGTCCTCCCCCCCCCCCCCAGGGGGCTCGCCACTCTTTGGCAGGTTAGTGCTTGGCTACCATGGGGCCTCAGCCTTAGCAGCATCTTTTCCCTCCTGTGCTGCATGTCTATCCTCTTGTTCTTCTTTTTCCTTTCCGTTGGGGAACACGTCTGGGGTGTTATTGGGAATGTTCTGCGTTATCTCTCGCTGACATAAGAACAGTCTCACAACTCTTTTTCATTCCCTTTTCCTTTCTTTGTTTCCCTTCTCCTCTCGTTCCTCCGCTTTGGCGTTTGACGTTCCTCCTTTTCTTCTTCCTCCCTGTGCGCTCCTGAAGGCCAGCCCACGCGTCTGATGCGTAACAGGTGACTGGGTAACACGTAATTCCCAGCTCCCGGGTCGACAGGTAGGGTTCGTACATACCTCCAGGGAGGGGCCGATTGCCTGAGCTGCAACCTTCCCAAATTGCCGATTGATCCCTCTGTCGGGTGTTCGGGAGGTATGAGCTGAGGTGTGAACCGTCACCTAAGGCACGTGCGCCTCCTTGTGAAGGGGCCCCAAGTTGGAAGGAGCGCGCCATCGGAGATGCTGGCAATCATGGGAGATTTTCTCATGATGCGCCAATCATCTTCCCAATCAACGTCTACGAAACGTAAAAGTAATAAGGCTAACGATTAGAAGACCCTTCCCACTGCACCATGGTTCCTCATGGTGTCCCATACTGAAGACAGTCAGTCCTTCACAATGGTAAATCCGTTTACTATTCAGAAAGATGTTGATGCAATTGCAGCCCTGTGAAATCCTGCTCACGTTTATGGAATGGTACTTTGTTTTTGGAGATTACTTCTGATTCTCAAGTACAACAACTACTTTCCCCAGTTCTGACGACCGGGTGGAATATCTCACAAACATCCTGACTGCTGCAGAACAATTACATTCCTCGCACTTCCTCTTTGCCAAGTCGTGCCCCAGACCCTTGGTGAACTGAGGCATGCCGCAAAGTAATTCGCGCACCGGGATGTGCTCTCCGCGTTTTTAACCATCATCCTACAATGGCAAATTGCATTCATTATAAACAGATATGTGCAAGGTATTGTCACGTTCTTCGGGATAGCAAAATAGCTAGTTGGATTTACTTCACTGGTTCTTTTAACAGTTCCACCCCTTCATCTGTCATGTGGGCTAACCTCTTACAACTCTCTGAGACCATTCCCCAATTTCCGGCCTGACAGTAGCAGACGACCTCATCGTGGACCCTATTGCTATCTCCAACACCTTGGGCCGCCATTTTGCGGACATTTCGAGCTATTCCCACTATCACCCTGCCTTCCTCCATCGGAAACAAGTGGAAGAAGCTCGGGCGATATCCTTCTGTTCTCCGAATCGTGAGTGCTATGATGCCGCCTTTAGTGTAAAGAAGCTAGATCATGCTCTCATTTCATCCCGATCCACCGCTCCTGGGCCAGACGCCGTCTACTTTCAGATGTTGCAGCACTTTTCTCATGTGGGCAAGCACTTTCTGCTTAACACATACAACTGCATCTGGGCAGAGGGCACATTTCCCAGACTTTGGCGTGAAGCCTCTGTCATACCCATACCCAAGCCTGGTAATTACAAGAACCTTCCTTCTAGCTACTGCCCCATTTCTCTCACCAGCTGCATTTGCAAGGTGGTAGAACATATGATTCATGCCTGGCTGGTATGGTGACTCGACTCTCGCAATTTACTGGCGAATTTAGAGTGTGGATTTCGAGCTCGGCGTTCTGCAGTTGACCATCTCGTTACTTTGTCCACCCATTTCATGAATGGTTTTCTGCGGAAATCCCAGACTGTGGCTATGTTTTTCGATTTGGAGGAGGCTTACAACACTTGCTGGAGAACTGGTATCCTCCATACCCTTTACACGTGGGGCTTCCATGGCCACGTGCCCTATTTCCTTCAACAATTTTTAAAAGACCGTGTTTTCAAGGTGCGTGTGGGTTCTGCCTTGTCGGACACCTTTATCCAGGAAAACGGTGTGCCAGAGGTTTCTGTCCTGAGCGTCGTCCTCTTTGCTATCGCAATTAACCCTATAATGGCCTGTCTCCCGCCAGGCATCTTCGGCTCCCTTTTTGTTGATGATTTTGCCATCTACTGCAGTTCTCCTCCGACCTGTCTCACTGAAAGGCGTCTTCAGCGACGTCTTGATCGTCTTTACTCCTGGAGCATCGAGAGTGGCTTTGGCTTTTCCACCGACAAAACCGTCTGTATGAATTTCTGGAGGCGCAATTGGTTTTTCCCACCATCTTAACATCTTGGGCCTGTTGTCCTTCTGTTCGTTGTGTAAGTAGGCTGTTTAGGTTTTCTTATTGGTAACGCCACGTAGCGCTCTGTATGAAAATGACTGGCTGTGCTGTGTGCAGTCTGTGGCTAGTTTGCATTGTTGTCTGCCATTGTAGTGTTGGGCAGCTGGATGTTAACAGCGCGTAGCGTTGGGCAGTTGGAGGTGAGCCGCCAGCAGTGGTGGACGTGGGGAAGTGAGATGGCAGATTTTTGAGAGCGGATGATCTGGACGTGTGTCCATCAGAGACAGTACATTTGTAAGACTGGATGTCATGAACTGATATATATATATATATATATATATATATATATATATATATATATATATATATATATATAATATGACTTTTGAACAATATTAAGGTAAATACATTGTTTGTTCTCTATCAAAATCTTTCTTTTGCTAACTGTGCCTATCAGTAGTTAGTGCCTTCAGTATTCTGAATCTTTTATTTAGCTGGTAGTAGTGGCGCTCGCTGTATTGCAGTAGTTCGAGTAACGAAGATTTTTGTGAGGTAAGTGATTTGTGAAACGTATAGGTTAATGTTAGTCAGGGCCATTCTTTTGTAGGGATTTTTGAAAGTCAGATTGCGTTGCGCTAAAAATATTGTGTGTCAGTTTAAGCACAGTCACGTATAATTGTTCAAAGGGGACGTTTCATATGTCGACCCTTAGCCGAGGATACCTCAGTGGAAGCTTCTGATTTTTTCTTGTAGTTTGTGTAATTAGTGTAGCTTTTGTGTATTGCTAGCGCGTAATTGTAGAGAGAATCTCCTTTGTAGTTGCAGTCTTTCATTGTGGTACAGTAAAACAGTTGTGGCATGCATGTAGGTTTGTACCAAGTATTTCGCAGCTGCGCTTGCGATTAACTAGATATTATTTTCAGTGCTATGTTAATGTTTTTTCTTATTTTTCCTCTTCAAATTGTGATTTTCTGTGTTATCGTGTGAAATATTGTGACAATTATGGCGTGTGAAAAACGTAATACTAGGCTCCAAAGTAAACTGAGAAATGACAGTGAAGACGAAAGCAGTGTGTTAGCGCCACCGTGTAATGAATTAACTAATGTTCAACATAGTAATTTGGTAATCATCCATAGGGAAATGGAGCGGGCGGCAAACAATGGCGTAGACAGTGAAACAATTAGTGAACAGGGAAGCATTATCGATCGATCGGTCGGCAACAGCCCGCTTCAGGAATCGGGAATCACAGGACACAATCTTGCAAATACTGCAGATTCAGGTTTTGGGTCCTCACCGTTTTTTCAAATAAGTGAAGACACATTTTCTGCTTGTCAAAATGTGAATGTTGCCGGTGCAACTTCACTGCCGATAAGCACTGAGGAACATGTTTCAGACACCAGTGCATTGTTATTACAGTTAATGCAACAAATGGGACAAAGGCTACAAAAGTTAGACACAACGCTTGAACAAAATCAGAAACAAATGGGACAAAATCTTCAAATGTTAGACACAATGGAACAACACCAGAGATAAACACAGCAATAGTTAGACGCAATGGAACAAAAGCTTCAAAAGTTAGACTCAGTGGAACGTACGCTTGAACAAACACGTGAAGATTTAACTACTGAGTTACATAAAATCGAATCGAAATGTCAAAAAGTCTGTAATGACATAAAAACACAAATTTGTGAGCATTTCCAACCTATTTCTTCGCGGCATGAAAATACATTACAGAATCACGAAGCAGCCATAAAAGAACTGCAAACTATTTGTTCATGAAAATCATGAGACCTTGCAAGCTAAAATTGACTCAGTTGCATTTACCGATTAGGTTACGCAACTTGCAAAAACTCGGGAAAACGTAAAGGACACAGTAGATACGATTTCAACACAAATGGTCACTCTAAAACTTGGTTCATAAAAACACACTGAGGAAATAAGTACACTATCGGAGAAAGTAGCCGAACTTTCGGATCAGTTCACTAACTTATCTGCAAAGGTAGATGATGATCTGAATGACAGCCGGCCGAAGTGGCCGTGCGGTTAAAGGCGCTGCAGTCTGGAACCGCAAGACCGCTACGGTTGCAGGTTCGAATCCTGCCTCGGGCATGGATGTTTGTGATGTCCTTAGGTTAGTTAGGTTTAACTAGTTCTAAGTTCTAGGGGACTAATGACCTCAGCAGTTGAGTCCCATAGTGCTCAGAGCCATTTGATCTGAATGACACAAGACCTGTAGCCATCACTGACACAGAAGAGTATGAACAAATTAAGAAATTCAAACAAAATCAGAATCAAATTAATACGCAACACAAAAGAGAAATCCGGGAAGTACAAAATCAGTTGGCACAAGTAATACAAAAATTACATATTTCAGAGGACACTCGCGCTCCAACACGGGAAGAGGGACTTAGAAACACGGAAAAGCCACAAAATAATAACACAGGACATTTCGGAAATTATGAAAGAAATTGGCAAGGTGCACCGAATTTTGAGATGGAACCGCTGACACGACGTAACAATGACCGATATGCTACTCGCCGACACGATGATTTTGACTATAAGCTGTTCATTACTACACGTAAATTCAAAACATTTAAGAATTCTGGCAACGACATTCATCCACAAGCGTGCCTCCATCAATTCTCTCATTGCTTTCCTCCCAACTGGTCATTCACAGATTAGAATTTATGTGTGGCTACTTAGAGAATGAACCAGCTGTAAGAATGCGATCGGTCATTCACGATTGTAACAGTGAAGGAGACTTTTATCGTTCCTTCCTCTCAGCATATTGGTCTCAAGCTACACAAGACCGAGTAAAACATAGCATCATAATGATGAAACATTTCGAACAATCTGAATTTTCCAGTCTTGTGAAATATTTTGAAGACATGTTACATAAGAATCAGTATCTTTGAAACCCTTACAGCCCCTCAGAACTCATCTGCATTTGCTTAATCAAATTGCCTGAACATTTACGACATATTATTTTGGCAGGACGTTGCAAAGACGACATTGAAGCTTTTCAGGGACTGTTACAAGAATTGGAAATTAACACTGACAATCGCGGAACGCGAAAACAGGAGCACAATAATTGCAGGTCACATCCGTTGCAATTCCGCGATGAAAGAAATAATAACTGGACACGACAAGGCTATTCTCACAACACAAATCGTGACCAAAACAGACACCACCCGTATGACAACCGTTGGCAGAGTAGTAATAACTACAGGGAAAGATCACCTCTCCGCGGTAATGACTATCACAGAGACAATCAGAGAAACAGACAATATGGGAACCAAAATAAATATTATCAAGGGAGACAGAATAACTTTAGACGCAACGGACCAGCGCGCAGTTACGATTCAGGGAGAAGTTCTCCACCACGTGACCGACAAGAAAGAAACTATGGAATCTACCGACATGACGACAGAACTTCTTCAAAATTTTAATGGTGTAAAAGTGTTGTCTTCCATTGATCTCAGATCCAGCTTTTATCAGATCGAACTTCATCCAGAATGTAGAAAATACACAGCTTTCCTGTGTTTCGGCGTTTGTTATCAGTTTCGGAAACTTCCATTTGGTTTGAACATTTCTTCAACAGCATTCATTCGCGGGCTAAATTCCATATTACCTGAGTTCTTAAAACGTCACATCACCTTATATGTGGACGATATTCTAATAGTAGAAGCTTCATGGGAACAACATAATCGCATCCTCAACAGTTTGTTACGTATTTATGCAGAATCTGGAATTACAGTTAACTTGGAAAAGTCTGAATTCGGTAGGTCAAAGATGAGGTTTTTGGGACATATTATTTCTTCTGAAGGCATTCAGCCCGATCCTGAAAAGTTAGAAACAATCAGAGCCATTCCAGTTCCATCCACAAAAAAACAAGTCCGCAGTTTTCTAGGTCTCGTAAATTTTTACCGTCGTTTTCTGAATATGCAAATTCTTGTTACACCAAAACTTTGTACTCTCACTGGAAAAAATGCTATTTGGAACTGGGACGAACAAGCACAGTTGGAATTCAATTCTTTGAAAGAACCGCTACTTAACGCGCCAATACTAAAGTGCGCGTCATTTATGACGGCGGCCGAGTTTAGGTTCGTTCTGCGCATCTGACGTCACAAAAAACAGTCAGCCAATGAACAGAGAACGACGTTGCCAGAGCTCGACTGCAGTGCACAGCACGGACGAGTGTCTCCAGTTTTAGAAACGTTCAGTCATAAATAAAGTAATTGAACAAAAGCAGTGTTTTGATAGCAGACTTTCTTTTAGAGAAAGTTTGGAAAAATCAGTCTTTATACCAATTGCTTCATATTCTATTAATTAATTAAAACAAACAAGCGATAAGCCTCCTAATTCAGCAAGGAAAGGTGTTTATATAATGCTCACTAACTGCTTTTTCGCAATAAAGAACAACAGTAATTGTTTATTTCCTATTGTACTTCGACGAAACGTGAGTAATTCATAGTCATACCAACAGTGTTTGTCGGTATTTTGCGTGATATTTTAAAGTCCTCCTGTAGTTGTATTGAATGACGAGCTGCGTTAGTGTAATGGTTAAAGTGTAGGGCTGCTAAGCATAAGGTTATGAGTTCAAATCTCAGTGCTTAATATTTTTTAATTTAAAAACAATATCGAAGTGTCTTACTTCATGAATTTTATTCGTTTGAATGTAATTTTTTGAAATTTCTAGTGGCAACTAAAATCGACCATAAGGAAAGTATACGCTATGGACTTTTACCTCTGCAAACTCTTCAAAATTTCGTGCGATGGTTTACTACATCTAATGCTGCACAATAACTGCGTTGAACATCGAAACAAAATTAACTCATTTATGGGGGAAAGGTATCAGTCAAGAAGATGTGTAAAAATCAAATTTTTTGGTCAAATAGTTTTTGTGGAATCGAATGATAAAGTGTGTCAAAGCAGTCGAAACACCATGTGTCTGCACAGGCGAGTAGTGCAATGATGACAAAATCGCGCACAGCGCGGAATGCAGGGAGCACGTCTCTAGCAGCGAAAGGGTTAATGCGGCCGTGGTGGCTTTAGTTCATAAACTGCGCGCTCCCCCCTAAACGTAAGTTTGCGAAATATACTATGGCGCTGCTTCTCTTGGCGCGTACAACTGGCAACGCAGCAATCTCCCGCGTCTGGGCGGGCATGCGCGAACCGCCAAGATAAAAGAATTGAACTATAGCTCATCCAGATCTGTCACAAGATTTCTGCCTTAGCACAGATTCTTCTAAAGTCGGTCTTGGTGCCCATTTATTTCAAGAAGCCATAGAAAATGACACTACCGTTCAGAAAACCATTGCTTTTGCTAGCCGAGTGCTAACAAAATCTGAAAAAAATTATTCCGTTACTGAATTAGAAGCTTTAGCTATCGTTTGGTCATTTAACAAATTCCGTTTCTTTCCTTCTGGTAAGCACGTAAAAGTATACAGTGATCATCGTGCATTACAATTTCTTATGTCTTCAAAATTAAATTATGACAGGTCAAAACGTTGGGCATTGTTTCTGCAAGAATTCCACTTCACAATAGTCTACATTCCCGGCAAAGAGAACATTGTTGCGGACGCACTGTCACGCGAATCGGCTGGGCTTGAGAAAAGTAACACAGAAGGCAACCTCGAAAAAAATTTCAGTATTCTTTACATTCAGAAAGTCGCCTTTGAAAACTTCATCACCACATCTTTAAAGGACATTGCTCATGAACAAGATAAAGATCCGATTTGGAAAGACATCAAAAGCAAATGGCATGAAAAGATACACACTCAGATTCGGCATTATTACCTGGTTAGAAACAACATACTCTTCAAACCCTGCACTGTTGATGACAAGCTATGGGTACTTTGCATTCCAGACGATTTTGTTAATAAACTCATTTGGTACATTCATTTCAGCTACGCACATTTTGGTCCACGAAAATGCTATCATATTCTTCGAACGACTTGTTACTTTAACAATATGGAAAAGAGAATTCGAAGAGTCTTGTCTATTTGTAAACTTTGTCAAAAGGCGAAACCATCTACTATCTTACATCGTGCTCCGTTGTCTCCTATTATTCCTTCTAAATTAAAAGAATTTGCTGCTGTTGATCTCTTGGGACCGCTTGTTAGAACATCTAATGGATTTTCGTACGTTCTAGTCGCTGTTGAACTTACTTCAAAATTTGTTTCTTTCACACCGTTACGTAAAGCCACTGGACGGTCTGTATCCAACGCCTTTGTTAAAAATTTCTTACGTGAAGTTGGACACGTTAGTAAAGTCATTTCAGATAACGGACCGCAATTCGGATCTGCTGTTTGGTCACGCATGCTTTGGAATCATAAAATCAAACCTGTTTTTATTTCATTGTACTCACCACATTGTAACCCGTCTGAACGGATTATGAAAGAAATCAATAAGCTTTGCAGACTTTATTGTCACAGAAAGCATCAGCATTGGGACAGATATTTACACTTATTTCGAAATATGCTGAATGAAATGCCTCATGATTCCACTGCTTTACCACCCACTCTTGTACTGAAGAATGAAGAACCCCCGAACAGAATCAGAGAGCTTGTACCTTTCCTGAATACACGTAAACTTCGACACAAAGACATAATTGATTTGGCACTTAAAAATATAAAATCTGCAGCAGACAAAAGGAGAAAACTACACGGTAAAGCAAATGCAAAGAAATTATATATTGGTCAGAAAGTTCTCATTAAAGCTCATTCATTGTCACATAAGAAGAAACACTTGAGTCACAAATTCTTTCTAGTTTACAATGGACCTTACAGAATCCGACGTATACCACATGATAATTGCGTTGAAGTTGAAACTCTGCGTACTAGGAAGAGTAAAGGGTTACACCACATTTCACATGTAAAACCGTTTATTGAAAGACAATCTGCTTTTTAACTTTGTCTTTGCCATATAACTTTTCACTTTACATTACTAGTATGCTTTGTCAGACTTATAATCTGTTAATATGCAACAATGTTTGAAGTTAAATATCCAGTCAAGAACCAAGAGAACTTATTTAAACAGAAATTACGAATGCATTGTTATTGTGAACAGACGACACAGTGTTATTGTGTATGTACATTCTTGCTTGTTAGTTGCACAATTACGTAACGACTATAAGGCTCACATACTTAGAACATTTACCAGTACTGCTAATGAGATTTTAATGCAACATTTTGGTTTACTTGAAAATACATTCTGGATTTAAAGTACTTTCTGTGAGATACCAGATGACACAGTGGTTAGTTTATGTGACAGCTACACGATTTTATCATGACGCTACTAATGAGTGACAATTTACAATGTTGCTTTTTCAGTGTTTCTGTTTTATATCTGCACAGTTTTTTTGTATTATTCTGGAAAGTAAAACATGTTTTAGTAGTAACTTTTGTGGTATAGCTACAATGAGACAGCCTTTTCCATAGCACAACAATACGTTACATTATAGTACTTTCTTGATCATGGTAAGGTACGTAATAACTACGATATCTATACGCAAAGAATTTCAATTTCGTTTATGATGAGGTAAGTACATTGACTTCTGCAGAACTTAGCTTTCGGAGGACGATAACTACGACACTTCCACAGAGATTATCTTACAACAAGACGCACAGTTTAGCGCTACAGTACACGTATTTGAGTGATTAATTTTATACTTAAAACATTTATTTTTAAAGATATTGGAAGTACAATGATACAAAGTTTTTCCGTGATACATTTCTTTCCATTGCAATAATCTGTAACACCTGAAGGTATAATTACATTAATCCTCAGGGGGAGACACGCTTACTTTGTGTACCATGTGCGTGGCAAGCACAAGGAGCCCTAGCTAATATGGTATTTGCTTATACAACTTTACACATCGGTACCATATTTCTCTAACACATAAATTACACAGCTAGCTGATCATTTAACAGAAAAAGAAACATTTTTTTTACTACGTCAGTGACAGATGTTTACGTAATTACACAGTTGGATAACTTCACACTTACGAAATTGTATTTTGTCTGTGCTTTGTGAACTGTTCATATTTTTTCGGAACCATTGTGATACTATGAGTGCTTTGAATGATGTATTTGGTATGAGATCATGATTTTTAAAGTACGTTTGAGGTACATGACACTATTGAAATGAGCAGAGAATTTTTTTTGGGTTTTGACATTATTGCAGAAAGCTACGATGTTTTTGAGATTTGTCTGAGGTGTTATGATGTTATTTTTACGACGACGATGTGTATTATGCTGTTGCGGTATGTTTATGATCAATAAGCTGATGCTATATGAGGAATTTGATTATGCTACGTATTTATTATGATAAAATATTGAAGAAGTGTCTACGAATATGTATATGTGTAATAAAGCAAGGAGTAATAAGTAGTGGTTAGGGACTCTGGTTTGTGAAAAAGGATGTTGGAAATCGAGAATCGTACTTTAAGAGTTGTGCAATGTGTGTATATGCGTGAATGTATCACTATGCTGGCGAAAATTTTTTGGACACTGTTATATTTACAGGATTTTGTTTCTACACATTTGTAACGCAAATTCTCGACCTGTGAAATTTTTTAAATGAGACTGTCACTGTAGTGCAAACTGGTGTCGTAAATATTTCAGTAAGACAGTTAAGTGACCACCTGCACGTAATGTGTCGTGGGCACCCAGCTGCGCGACAATCACCTGGAAAAAAGCCATTAGTGTGTGCCTTTCAGAGGCACAGGTGAAAAAAAAAGAGAGGCCATTATCCTCGATATTGACATTTCTTTCTAGAAAGCATCGCAAATACGACACGCTCAAACTTGAAAACATATGATTACACTGTGGAGCACTTAATTTATGATATTTACTAAAATTCCTAATGAAATGATGAGAAACATTTTACATCTATTGTCTTTCTAGTTGAGAGATTGCTCATTTTGTTTAATATCTGGTTTCCAGCTGTGTTGAAGCGTTGGTTTTATAAAATAAAATTAAATGCATTTGCTAATGTGAACACTTTCTGTCAACAGATCTATTAAATAATTACTTTATGATCCACATTCTTCGAAAAAGGAGCTCTTGGAATGGAAAGAACAATAAGAAGGGACTAATAACAGTAACTGCATATATAATTTTCTTTTCAAGTACTTGGTAATTTTTTGTAAAATTAGTTTTTGTGGTGCACCACTTTAATGACATATATATTAAGATGTGAACAGACATTTCTCTTATCTGCGTTGTTGTCTTTAGTGTACTATTTTTTCTGCTTGAGCTTTGTCATGTTTAGGTATAAGTTATTGCATTTGCTGCTGCTGTTTGCCAGGTATAGTGCTACTAAATTTCACTTTACATTACTCTGTTAAGCCAGTTTTACTACGAATTTATTTTTCTTGTTTGCTGCACATTGCCTTATATTAGTTGTAATATTGCATTTGCTTTACTAATTTATGCTGCTTGCCTTGCTATTTGTATTTTTTATCATTGCTGTTTGTGTTAATTGTTTTGTGCTGCTGCATTGCCTCGTTCCTTAGTTTAGCAACTGAGCTCAGTAGATTTAAGTTAGCTTAAGATGGGGTAGGCTATATAAGAGAATGAGTTGCGATGAATTGGAAGAAATGCATTGAGAAGTTATACAAAAAAAGTACAGAAAGCAGGAATAGATAGGACTTTTTGGGACTAATGATGAACGAAGAGAGATCTCCAAGAAAAAAAAAAAGGTTTTGTTTGCAAAATACTAAAGTACCAAATGTTACACTGAAAACAAACCCTGTCCTGTCACCTTGTGTTATTCTGCTATGTGTTTGTGTACTCTTGTATATTTGTGTTTTTCCTGTCTTTATGTGTTTAGCTAATAAGATTTATGTTGTAGAATTTTTCAAATACTATGTTATTTTCTTCGTAAAGATGTTTAGACATTATTTATTCTGTTTTGTTTTAATGCTCATGTTGATGTTTCGAAAGTCATTCTGATCTTTTATGTATGTACTTATGTCATAATTCTTGTAACACTGATGTACAAGTTTATTTCTATTCTTTTGTAAAGCCTGTTATACTACAAATGTTATCTGTATTGTTATGTTCTTGAATGATGTATTTTGCACCTTTGTAATTGTATTCTTATGTTATAAAATTGTAATTGACACCAGTTCATCATATTATTAACTTGTAAGTTCCATTTCACTGCACACGTTTCTGTTGGACATAGTATATGGACAATATGTGAGAAGTAGGGACTGTTAGTGTTTGCATGTTTGTTGATGATTCAGAAAGGGACTGGTTAACAGCATTGCTGGTTCTAAGGACAATTCCAAAAACTTTGTGAGTGCACAAGTGGTGGTTATGGACTTGCTATATTATCCGCAAGACTCTTCAATGGTGATTGTGCACCTGCACAGTCACAACAGATGGCTGCTGGCCATCTCTACAAGGACTACAGTGGGTCTGCATCTTTGATGACCCACCAATACCATTATTTCTACAAGAACTACAGTGGGTCTACACCTTTGCTGACTCACCAGTACCATTATTTCTACAAGGACTGCAGTGGGTCTGCACCTCTGGTGGCCCACCAATGCCACAATCTCTACCAGGACTACAGTGGGTCTGCACCTCTGGTGGCCCACCAATACCGTAATCTCTACCAGGACTACAGTGGGTCTACTCTGTGATGACCTACCTACCAATATTCTTCAAAACTTCGACTGACTCTGCTGTGGGTTTGCTCTGTTGTGGCCCATTACCTGCCTGTATGTCAAGAGTCAGCACTGTATTTCCGTTAGAAGGACAACACCACTTCTTCAAGCCTGCATGGAAATCCACTACTTCTGTGTGCATTTTCTTTTACTGCTCAGACTTTGAGAAAAACACTGCAATTTTACTGTGATGAACGATCAGGACTGTCTTTATGGACTGTGAGATAATTTTAGCTTTGTACCAACATTGTATCAATAAGTGTGTGCATTTGATATCTTTGTTATTGTAATTATGAAAAATTTTATCAAATTATTACTGGCCACTGCCCAAAACAATTTGTAAAATTTTTTGTGGCGAGCATGGGGGCTATGTAAGTAGGCTGTTTAGGTTTTCTTATTGGTAATGCCACGTAGCGCTCTGTATGAAAATGACTGGCTGTGGTGTGTGCAGTCTGTGGCTAGTTTGCATTGTTGTCTGCCATTGTAGTGTTGGGCAGCTGGATGTTAACAGCGTGTAGCGTTGCGCAGTTGGAGGTGAGCCGCCAGCAGTGGTGGATGTGGGGAAGTGAGATGGCAGATTTTTGAGAGCGGATGATCTGGACGTGTGTCCATCAGAGACAGTACATTTGTAAGACTGGATGTCATGAACTGATATATATATATATATATATATATATATATATATATATATATATATATATATATATATATATATATATATATATATAATATGACTTTTGAACAATATTAAGGTAAATACATTGTTTGTTCTCTATCAAAATCTTTCTTTTGCTAACTGTGCCTATCAGTAGTTAGTGCCTTCAGTAGTCTGAATCTTTTATTTAGCTGGCAGTAGTGGCGCTCGCTGTATTGCAGTAGTTCGAGTAACGAAGATTTTTGTGAGGTAAGTGACTTGTGAAATGTATAGGTTAATGTTAGTCAGGGCCATTCTTTTGTAGGGAGTTTTGAAAGTCAGATTGCGTTGCGCTGAAAATATTGTGTGTCAGTTTAAGCACAGTCATGTATAATTGTTCAAAGGGGACGTTTCAGTTGGAACTACGAAATTACTGGGGCTCATGCTCGATAGGAAACTCTTTTGGTCCTCCCATGTATCTGACGTGACAGCCCGCTGTACGCGGTTCCTCAGTATCCTACGTGTCCTCAATGGTACTTCCTGAGGTACCGATCGAACCATCCTCGAGCATTTGTACAGTCCCTTGTCCGTTCGAAACTCGACTATGGATGCTTTGTTTATGCGTCTGCACGTCCATCGCTCTCAGCACCATCCACCATCATGACATCCGTTTGGCCACTGGTGCCCTTTACACTAGCCTGGTTGAGAGTCTATATGCTGAAGCTGCTGAACTACCACTGTCCTACCGCTGTGACTTTCTCCTCAGCAGGTGTACATGCCGTTTGTCTGCCATGCTTGGCCACCCATCCTATGCCTCCTTCTTCGATGATTCTTTTGATCGCCAGTATGAGGCACGTCCCTCTTCTATGTTACCTCCCAGAGTCTGCTTTTGGCACTTGCTACAGCGGCTTAACTTCACACTACATGCAGCTTTCCTGGTCTGTGTGATCCCTTCACCACCTTGGCTTCGTGAATCGGCCCATGTTAACCTCGGCCTTCATTCGCTTCCTAAGGACACTACCCCAGCCTCGCTCTATCGCCTTCAGTTTCACGACCTTCGCGAACTTCGTGATAGTATCTTTGTATACACTGATGGCTCTTGGACTGGCCGTGGAGTCAGGTATGCCTTTGTCATTGGCACCCGTGTCTTTCAATATCTGCTGCTCAGTATTTACAGCACAGCTCTTCGCTCTGTGTCAGGCCAAGGAGTACAGCCGGCGACACAGCCTTTTTTCAATTGTATCCTCTGCTCAGGCTCACTCATTGCCCTCCAAAGTCTATGTGCCCTGTGCACCACCCATCCTTTAGTGCAGCGGGACCAGGGAATCAGTCACTTGCTCACTCTTGGTGGAGCCATTGTGATGTTTATGTGGGTTGCTGGTCATGTCGGTATGCCAGGAAACGAGACTCCTGAGGCTACTGCCGAGGCTACAGTCCTCGTACCTCATCCCGCTAGTTCCTATATTCCTTTCGATGATCTCTGTGTTGCCGTCTGTGAGGAGGTGGTGTCCCTTTGGCATCGCCAGTGGTTCTCCCTTCACAAGAATAAGTTCCGGCTTATTACACCTCTACCAGGGGCCTGGATGACCTCCTCTCGGCCTCCCACCGGGAGGAGGTCATTTTAACTAGGCTACGTTTGGGCACTGCCTTTTTAGCCATCGTTATTTGACAATTGGCGCTACCCCACCATTTTGTACACATTTCGCCCAAGTTTTAACTGTCCGCCCCTTCCTGACGGATTAGCCATTTGTTAACCGTTTACGTTCCCGACTGGGTTTGCCGCCTGAGATATCGGCCGTTTTAGCAAACGACGCGCGGGCTGTCAACCGCGTTTTACTTTTTATCCGTCAAAGCAATATGGCGAAGGCCATTTAATTTTTGGTTTTGGACCTCCGTTTCTGTATGGTGTCTTTCTTAGCCCTTTCTCCACGTACCTGTTTTTAGCTGTCTTCTCTTATGACAGTTGGGACTGACGAACAGCCGTTTTTTAACTCCTCTCTGTCTTCGTGTTGTATGGTTTTGATTTGAGTGCGTATGACCCCAGTTGTTTTTTGCGCCATAAAGCAAAACAAAACAAAACTAAACTATCAAAGCGAAGTCCTCTATGGTGTTCTATATGTTTTAGATGAAAATCGGATGGGGCCAAGTTGGGACTGTATGAAGAATGATCGATGACTGTGAACCCAAGGCGTCGGATTGCTGCAGCTGTCGCGTCGCTTGCTGTGTGATGATGCTACACGTGTGTCAAACTCTTCGAATTCGAAAATCGCTTACAGCACCCTGTTTCTCACACACCGACATAGTTACGTTACACACCGCCATGTTAAACGCTAGAATTCGGAGCCTTCTAGCGGCAGAAGGCTGTAAGTCAGTAGACATGAAGAATAAAGATATGGATCATTAATAACGTTGTTTTATTTAAAAATCTTTAAGAGTTCTCAAATAGAAAAATTCGGAGATAAGCCGTCGTAGCTATGACACACCCTACATCGTTTTAAGTACTGTCATGTGCATCATCTTTCACTGTCAGAGCTTAGACTATCTTTCGGTACAATCAGTTTAGGAAATTTGGAAATTTGTGGCAAGTTCCTATGGCGCCAAACTGCTAAGGTCATCGGTCCCTATGCTTACACACTACTTAATCTAACTTAAACTAACTTATGCTAAGGACAACGCACACACCCATGCCCGAGGGAGGACTCGAACCTCCGACGCAGGGAGGCACGCGAACCGTGGCAAGGTGCCACAGACAGCGCGGCTATCCCGCTCGACGCAATAGCTTTACAGTAAGTCGTTTGCACAGGCGGTTTTTTAAAGAACAGTACAATAAAGTTTCATTTTGGCACACACACTTCACTAAAGCGTAAATACTTAGTTCCTGACAATGCGATCAACGATCGGTATGTCGCATCAGCGATGTACTTACTCCATCTGCCAGCTTTGACTTGCGTTGCTTAAATGACTCCCATTCGGGTGATTCGCCCACGGTCCACCACGCCGTTCGTAGGCCTGTACATGAACAGAAAAAGAATGTACTCTTTTTTTTTTGTGGCTCTATAATCCATTGTGAACTTTCGCCTTTTCAGCGAAATTCCGCCAGATGTCACGATTCCGTATTACTACTTTACAATTTCTGTATTCTGTTCTCTGTGTGTCTCCTTCAGTACCGTCTATTCCTCTTTGCATCCTGAGATTTCCTGTCAGTGTTTTCTTCGGCGCTTCTGTTTCACCCATCCGTGCCACCACATGTCTGGGCCAGCTACATCCTGCTGACTTTGCTATTTTTCTGATAGGTGGCTCTTTAGATGTGCCATAAACCTCATTGTTATACAGTTTTCTCCACCTGCCTCATCCACAACAGGCGTGTTTTATTCTGCGGATTATCTATCTCTGAAAGCATCCATCATGTTGATGTTGGTATCCCCTGTTGGTGGCAATATTTCTGAGGCATATGTGAGCACTGGCATTGGGAGTATCTGTAAATAATTAATTTGGTGGAGCGTAGAAGAAAGTTTGCTGTCGCAGGTCACAGTTGATCCTAGGTATTTAAGCTCATCGACCTTCTCAAACTCACAACCAGATATAGTTACCACTTCGGAATGTTTTTCAAGTATATCCTTCCAAATGCCATATGTTTAGTCTCTAACTCATTGATGGTCGGTGTACATCATTAGCAACCTGTACTAATGCAAGTAACGACTCTTCCATTGCAATTAAGGATGTTGAAACTGTGTCTATATCGTCAACACACATTAATATTTACTCCGATTTGTGGAAAATCGTTCACCTAGAGTACAAGTTAGCTTCTGTTACTACATGTTCCAGTGCAACATTAAAAAGAGGACACGCAGGTACGTTCCCTTGCCGTACACCATTATGACTACCGTACGGCTACGATAAGACTCCTCGAATCCTTACTCTGTCCCTCACACTGCTCCGTGTCATTCCCATTTCTCCCACGACAGTACTCGGAATGACCATAGAAGATGCTTTGTAAATAAAAGCTAAACTTGTTTGCTGGAAAATTCTCTTTACTTAACTGGAGTAAACGTAAGACAGAGGAACCATACGTATCTTGGATGTCGATGAACAGATGCTGTGTTATTATTTCAAATTCAATTGCATTTTATAAGATATGTCTCAGGAAGAATATGTGGTCTACCATTGACTTCCTGTGGAGAAATTCACATCGATCTCTATCTGTCTCTGTCTGTATGGTTTCTCTGTCGTAAGTTTACTGAAATTAATTAAAGACAAATTTATAGCAGACGCGTTTCACCTTTATTTACAAAGCGTCTTCTGTGATCATTCTGGAAATATGGATACATATGTTTGTATATTTTCACTGTTATGAATTAAAAAGAGTATTTCCTTATAAGGCTGACGCGCAATTTACGTATTGTTTACGTCCTTTGTCCACATATTCTGTAAACCACTGCTTTTCTTTCTTTGTTAGTGGAGGTTGAGGTCGAAAGAAACTTTGTTGTGCGTATGCACTTGACAGTTATCTGTCTCTTTGCACTTTCTCTTATGCTGCATTGACGTTAATGGTACTTCACCTCACTTTAGAGGTAGAACTGCAGTTATACGTGTTCACACTCAGCACAGTATTACGTCGTTAGACTGTGGTATTACAGTGTTCAAGTTTGTTCATTTGTTTTTCATGCACCTTAAGAACCAACCAACCAACCTGTGAGATATGTGTGTGTGTGTGTGTGTGTGTGTGTGTGTGTGTGTGTGTAGGGGGCGGAAGGGAGTGAGTGAGAGAGTCTCTCTCTCTTTCGCGAGCTCGCTCTTCCCACACATTAACCTGGCAAAGGTTCGCAAATGCTAAATATGAATTGCATATATATGTCCTAATCTCCTGTCCCCCCTCTCTGTTATTGCAAACAAAATCTTATTGGGAGGTGAAGTTGCTTGAAATGAGTTATAAATCAGTTGGGATCATTGGCATATGGAGTATGTGAGAGAGCGCGGCCCTCCCCGGGCATGTGTGTGTGTGTGTGTGTGTGTATTGTTCATAGCACAGGCTAGTTTAAGTAGAGTGTAAGTCTAGGGACCGATGATCTAAGCAATTTGGTCCCTTAGAAATTCACACACATTTGAACATTTTTTATGTGCGAGACCTCACCAGATGCTGGTTCTGTGAGAATAGTAGCTTCAATAACAGAATTTTGCATAGTTTTCATCTGTGAATGGGTAGGAGTTCAAAGTCTTCTGCGATTCACTTCTCCATAGCAGTATTTTAATTATAATCCGACAAACAATAAATACAAATATCCTGTTTTCTGTTAAAACCGATTAAGTGATTACTTACAGCTCTTCACGTTATTGATTGGCATCTGCGCTTCCTCCCATCAGGTCACATGCTGAAGGTCACACACAATATTTCTGTGCTTGCTACGGGCAAGGGCCACGCAGACAAGCTTGTTATTCGCACTGTCTTCGTTGTTTCCACAGCAAATATTTTTCATAATTATATTCAGATCGTCATCACTGGTGGGATCATGTAAATAAAAATTCTGTTTCCGGTGATCCTATATTTTAAGCCTCCCTATTCCTTGTTTATTATCGGTATTGGCAGCCTGAAAAGATGGAATTGTGTGTTCAGGGCAGTAAAATTATCGTACATAACAAGAAATTATATTGCATAAAATAAATTTTTTATTTGTATTAAAAGCAATAGCCTGAGTTTCAGGTTCACCGATGACATTGTAATTCTGTCAGAGACAGCAAAGAATTTGGAAGAGCAGTTGAACGGAATGGATAGTGTCTTGAAAGGAGGGTATAAGATGAACATGAACAAAAGTAAAGGCCGGCCGGGGTGGCCGAGCGGTTCTAGGCGCTACAGTTTGGAACCGCGCGACCGCTATGGTCGCAGGTTAGAATACTGCCTCGGGCATGGATGTGTCTGATGTGCTTAGGTTTGTTAGGTTTAAGTAGTTCTAAGCTCTAGGGAACTGATGACCTCAGAAGTCCCATAGTGCTCAGAGCCATTTGAACCATCTGAACAAAAGCAAAACGAGGATAATGGAATATAGTCGAATTAAGTCGGGTGATGCTGAGGGAATTAGATTACGAAATGAGACACTTAAAGTAGTAAAGGAGTTTTGCTGTTTGGGGCGCAAAATAACTGATGATGGTCGAAGTAGAGAGGATATAAAATGTAGACTGGCAATGGCAAGGAAAGCGTTTCTGGAAAAGAGAAATTTGATGACATCAAGTATAGATTTAAGTGTCAGGAAGTCGTTCCTGAAAGTATTGTATGGAGTGTAGCCATGTATGGAAGTGAAACATGGACGATAAATAGTTTAGACAAGAAGAGAATAGAAGCTATAGGAGCAAGCTATAGGGAAAGACGGGTAATATACAGTATGTACAAGAACGAAGAGGGAACAATAGGAGTGGAAAAGCAAGAACGAAGTGCTCCTATTTAAAAGGTGTGTAAGACAGGGAGGTAGCCATTGGCTCCTACTGTTCAACTTGTACATGGAAGAAGCAATAAAGGGAATAAAGGAAAGGTTCAAGAGTGGAATTAAACTTTAAGAAGGAGGGATATGAATCATAAGATTCGCTAAAAGAAAAATTACGTTAGCTGATGAATGAAATGAACAGTCTAATGAGTACTGAAAATGGATTGAGAGTAAATCGAAGAAAGGCGAGAGTTGTGAGAAGTAGCAGAAATGAGAAACTTAACATTAGTACTGATAATCACGGAGTAGATGAAGGTAAGGAATTCTGATACTTAGGCAGCAAAATAATCTAGGTCGGACGGAGCAAGGAGGACATAAAAATGTCTGAGAATGTACGTTTGGAGCACAGTAAATATGAACTGTGGGAAACCCGCAAAAGAAGAGAACGAAGCATTTGAGATATGGGGCTACAGAAGAATGTTGGAAACAACGTGGCTGATAAGGTACACTACCCTCCATGTGGAAATATCTAGTAATTATAGACAATGGAAAGGAAATGAAGTATAAAAATACATTTTGTTGTTTTTCAAATGTTTATTAAGCTCAAAGAATACACAGGAAGATGCAACAATTAAATTTTCTATTGCTTAAAATAGCCACCCTTTGCTTTCATCGCTGCCTTGCACACTCTCGGCATGCGCTGCGCCAGTTTTGCCAAGGTTTCAGTTGGAACTAATCTCCATTCTTGCTGCAGGGCCTCCCACAATTGTGACCCACTCATGATTTCCCGTTTTCGGATCCTTCTGTCCATTTCATCCCATAGCAACTCGATTGGATTACAATCAGGGGATTGGGGCGGCCATTCCATGTTTTTCAATATTTTACGAACCTCTAGAGACTTCACATAGTTCTGACACAAGCCAGACGTATGTTTCGGGTAGTTGTCTTGCTGCAAGACAACACTTTCCGAATCAGACGCAAACCATGTCGCTGGAGGATGCCATGATAATCCTTTTGGTTCATTTTTCCATCTATTTTCACCAAATCTCCGACTTTATTCCCTCCAAAGGATCCCCGTACCATCACAGAATCCCCTCCATGCTTTACAGTTGGCATTACGCACTGAGGATTCAAGCGTTCACGGGGTAAACTGCGTACAAATTGACGGCGTTTACTTCCAAATATTTCGAACTTGGATTCATCAGTGAATAAGACTCTTTCCCAATCCCGCGCTGTCCAAAGTTGGCGTGTCGTAGCCCACTGAAGCCTTTTCCTCTTGTTAACAGGGCGCAACAATGGTTTCCTTGTTGCTACATAACCTCGGAGGTTGTTGTCTGCTAGGCATCGTCTCATTGTTGACTCACTCACCAGTGTATCCCTCGTTGTGTTTAGTTCAGCAGGCTATTCACGGACAGTTTTTAATCTGTTACGTGTACTGGTCACTACGAAATACATTTCCTGGCGTTCTGATATTTCCTGGGTGCTCCTGAGTGAGGACGATCTCCATAGGAGCCTGTTTCTCGATGCCAGTGTATGGTTTTGACAACTCCGCCGATGGAAATCATCAGTTTCTTTGCTATTTGTCGGACACTGTTGCCTTCTTGGTACAAAGTGATTATCATTACCCGTGATTCATAACGAATCAGGCACTTTGGGGCCATTTTCAATTACTTTCACGGCGTGTTATATCTTTATGCAAACGCAACTACAAGTGAACAGAAATGTGAACAACGTACCTCTACATAGGCATGCGGTCTACTCGCGTCACCTGGCGTGTGTAGTAGAACTGCTTGGACAGGTAACGTCGGCTTACATCACACGGAGCAATACTAGTATGTTCCAATATGTATGTATATGTACAATAATTAAGTGTACAATACTGTATGTGTCGTTATTAACAGTTATTTGAGATTGCTATTCCGTATTCTAACCAATAACTCACATAGATCACTTCCATCTTTCTCCGTTGTAATAATACGCAGCATGGTGTTTCCAAACTGATGGAGGGCAGTGTAAGGAAGAGGAGGTTCTCCGAAGAATCGGCAAGGAGAGGAATATATGGAAGACACTGACAAGAAGAAGGGACAAGATGGTAGGACATCTATTAAGACAGCAGAGAATAATTTCTGTTGTACTAGAGGGAGATGTAGAGGGCAGGTACTGAAGAGGAAGGAGGAGACTGGAATACATCCAGCAAATAATTAAGGACGTAGGTTGCAAATGCTAGTCAGAGAGAGGTGAGCTGAAGAGGGTGGCACGGGAGAGGAGCTCGTGGCGGGCCGCATCAAAGCAATCAGAAGACTGAGTAAAAAAATGTGGAAAAAGGTGTAGAAGTAACAGAAAATAATGCACTCTCGTCTTGGTGGTCCCCACAAAAGTGAAACAGGAGGGCTGAAGCATTTTCATAGTTCCCTCAGTTAATACTGATTCATGAAACTTTGCAAGCTGGTTTTTGTGGGATAGCTTGTATGTATCTTTAAGCATTCGTCGAATCAGGTTTTTTTCCAACGTCCCGTTACGAGTTACCATTAGTCAAATAAACCTGTGACCACTCGTGCTGCTCTTCTTTATATGCGTTCAATGCCCTATGTTAGTGGTATCTATTATGGCCTCCAAACGTCTGAGTAACACTCGAAGATGGGTAGCACGAGTGTTTTGTGAGGAATCTCCTTTGTAGACTTACTACGCTTTCGCAGGAAGCTAATAACGACCCAAAGGCTGCATCTGCTTTATCTATGATTGGCAACTATGGGATTATTGGACTGCATATCCCCAGAATTTACTTCACACCATTTGTATGAAATGACTAAGTGATGTTTTAACCGTACAATCCTACGCCTCTGTATTTTGTGAATTGTACATTTCGTAAGGTTTTCATATGTTTTCTGCTATCGTAACTAATCCACTTTTACTGTGCTGGGACAAAGACGAATGAGCGCGCTACACGAGTAGTGAATAAGATCCTTTACTCTGTGTTTAAGTTTCTCTGTGGTGCGCCTGGTCCCCAATCAATCGTGCAGCGAAAGGACTTTGTTAATTGAGGGAGTACCAAGTAGTCGACTTTTTAGTAAAGTTGATTGGGTATTTGTGAATATGAGGGAAATTATCTGGATCGTGGAGATGAAGACTTGTTTGCAAACACATGATATTGGTTCTATTGATGGAGAAGATGTTTTGGAGGAATTTTTCAAGATAACTAATGAATGTGCAAGAATGAAATGTTTGAATAAAACGTTCTCGGTTTTCCAGCCGCGGCAACTCGAATAAAATCCTCGAGCTTTCTATGGCCATCTTCGCCATCGGCGTCAGGAGTTCACTGACTGCCGGGGCTACGCTACGCTACGCAAATTCACGGAGCATCGTACTCCGGTGTGTTGTAGGGTGAGCGGATCACGCCTTTCCTACTTCTGCCTGGATGTGTTGGAAGTTGTCCTCTCGTTGAAATCTTCCTCGCGGTTGCGTTTCTTCTTTTACTTCATCTGGCTCATGTTGCAGCGTGCCTTCACTCCAGCAGCAGGTCTGCCCACCTTGTGGTTGGGCGCCAGTGCACTTGGTGCCCCAAGTTGCGACTGCCGGGGCTGCTTTTGTTTTTTTTCCTTTATTGAATTTCGATTCCCCCCCGAAGGGGGGCGGGCTGGCAGCAGCTTAGTATGCCGCTCTTCAGCCTACAGACTTTGTTTTAAAAAGGTGAAGATAATACATAACAAAAAACAGGCGATAAAATCGAAGACTTAAAGGGTAACATGGCGAAAAAATCGTGGTACTTAAAACAGAACAAAGGGATGATGCTGTTAATAAAAATACAGACGAATCAGACAGGTAAAATAATAGACAGACAATTAAAAAAAAGACGGCGACAGTCTGGTTTCTGTTCGCAAAGGACATAAAATTCACACCCAGCGACAGCATGGTTTCTGTTCGCAACACGGGAAAAGATGAAACGACACTGAACAGGCACTGGAACACTGCACTAAAATATGACATACCACAACCGAGAGCATGTGGGGAGAAACTAGACATGAGGGGAAGATAAAAAAGGGGGGAAGGTGAGGAAAAGCTATGGGTGGAGGGGGGAAAGGAGCCAATGGATCATGAGGACCCATAAGAGGGGTGGAGGATGCTAGACGCGACAGGGAGTGTGGATGGCAGAGGACAGGGGGGTGGGGGTGGGAGAAGGGAGGTAGGGAGAGGTTTGGTGGGGGAAACACAGGATGGAAGGGGGCAAGAGGGGGCCCAGGGAAAGGATGGAGGAAAGGAGGGGGGGTGAGGATCAGAGTTGATAGGAGGGTAAATGGAGGGTGAGAGGGCATCATCCAGGAGGGGGAGTTGATGGAAGCCACCTTGGGAAATCAGATGAAGGGTGTAGAGATGGAGGGTAGGAGGGACACAACAGTGAAGACGCGGCAGGGGGCAGGGATGGGAGAGGAAAGGAGCAACCAGGGGGTGAGGGGGATCAAGGCGGTGGGAGGTGTAGAGTATGCGGATATGTTCGAGGAATAGGAGCAGATGGGGGAATGAGGTAATAGACGATCCGCGTGGGGGATGGGAGGCGTATACGGAAAGTGAGGCGGAGTACATGACGCTCAAGGATCTGGAGGGACTTATAGAATTTGGGGGGGGGGGGGCAGATATCCACGCAGGACTGGCATAACAGAGGATGGGACGGATTAAGGATTTGTAGGTGTGGAGGATGGTAGAGGGGTGCAACCACCATGTCCGGCAGAGAGGAGTTTGAGGAGTCGGAGGCAGTTGTGGGCTATGGATTGGATGGAGCGGAGATGAGGGATCCACGTGAGGTGACGGTCAATGGTGAGGCCAAGGTAGGTGAGGGTGGTGGTGAGGCGGACAGGATGGGTGCAGACGGTAAGGGAGAAATCCAGGAGCCGGAAGGAGCGAGTGGTACGACCTATGATGATTGCCTGGGTCTTGGAAGGATTGATTTTCAGGAGCCACTGGTTACACCATGCGGCAAAGAGGTCAAGGTGATTCTGGAGAAGGTGTTGGGACCGTTGGAGGGTAGGAGCGAGGGCGAGGAATGCGGTGTCATCGGCATATTGCAAGAGGTGTACTGGAGGGGGGGGGGGGAGTTGGGGCATATCTGCTGTGTACAGGGGGTAGAGGAGAGGGGAGAGGGCAGAGCCCAGAGGCACACCTGCAGAGGGGTAGAAGGTGTGGGAATTGGCATTATGGATGGGCGGTGGGAGAGCAAGGAGGCCATCAGATGGATGTAGTTGACAGGAAGGGCGTAGGTTTGGAGTTTAAACAGGAGACCGGGATGCCAGACACAGTCGTAGGCCTTCTTGAGGTCAAGGGAGACAAAAATGGCGGAGCGACGGGAGTTAAGCTGAAGGGAGAGGAGATGAGTGAGGCGCAGGAGTTGGTCATCAGCAGAGAAGGAAGGTCGAAAGCCACATTGGGTGTCAGGGAGAAGGTGGTTTTGGCGGAGGTGGTGAGGGATGCGCCGGGAAAGGATGGATTCCAAGAGCCTGCTGAACAGCGATGTGAGACAGATAGGACGATAGGAAGAGGTATCAGATGGAGGCTTGTTGGGTTTCGAGAACATCAGGGTACGGGAGGTTTTCCACAGGTCAGGATAGAAGCCAGTGGCAAGGATGACATTGTAGAGGGTGGCAAGGACTGAAAGGAAGGAGGGAGGGCAGTGTTTGAGGTGGCGGTAGGTAAAGCAGTCGTGACCAGAAGCAGTGTTGCGTTTAGTGCAGAGTGTGAGGCTGGTGTCCTGTATAGTGATGGGAGTGTTAAGTTCAGATGGTGGGGTGTAGCCTAAGTACTGGAAGCTAGGAGCAAGGGGAGGAACAGAGGTATTCGTACAGTCCATGACGTCAGGGAGAGGGAATAATCAAAGTGGGGATCATCTGGGATGGAAAAAACATCTGAGAGGTGAGAGGCAAAGTGGTTGGCCTTACCGAGGTTGTCAGGAAAGGGATGGTCATCAAGGAGGAGAGGGTACTGGGGGGTGGAGCGGTCCCCAGTAAGGTGGTGGAAAGCAGACCAATACTTGGAAGAGTTTATGGGGATTGCGGTGTTGAGTTTTGTAGATGTCTGGCGACAGGGACGGCGTTTCTTCGCAGTAAGCAGGTTGCGGATGTGTCGTTGTAATTGCCGGTGGCGGGTAAGTGTATCCCGGTCACAAGTGCAGATAAAAGAGCAGTAGAGGCGACGTGACTCTCGAAGGAGAAGGATGGCCTGTGGAGGCAGGGCGGGACGGTGAGGGTGGATGGCTTTGGTGGGGATATGGGTGGTGACAGCGTCAGACAAGGTCTGGTGCAGGAAGGCAGCAGTGCAAGAGATGTCATCAGGAGATTGAAGGGTAAAGTCATGGCCGTCAACCTGGATGTCAATGGAGTCCCAGTAGGCATCCCAGTTGGCACAGGAGTAATCATGGACAAGTCTAGGAGGTATGTTGGGGCGAGGAGCGTTGCGGGGAGGGCGACCATTAGAGATGGTGAGGAGAACAGGAGCATGGTCACTGCCAATGAGGTCAAGGACATCTGCGGTCATGCGCCCAAGGAGGTTGGGAGAGGCAAGGACCACATCGGGTGTTGGATTCGGGTGTGCTGAGTGAGGGGAACCAGGTCTCCCTGGAGGGTGGTGATAAACTGATGCCACCACTGGAGGTCAGAAGGATCACGGCTGTCGTTATTGAGGTCGGCAGCAATCACGTAGGTGGAGAAGGTGCGGTCAATAAGGGCCAGGAAATCATACGGGATGGGGGTGCGAGGGCAGACATAAAAGGTGGCACAGGTGACGGTAAGGGTGGGGAAGAAGAGGCTGAAGGTGAGATGCTCGGCAGGATTGTTAAGGAGAGGTTGGGGCCAGACAGGGAGGTGCTTGAGGTGGCCTACAGCAACTCCGCCATGCGCCCGGGGGTATGGGTTATCGGTGCGGTGAAGGGTGTAAGGAGCTGTGCAGGTGGAGATATGGGGTTCAAGGAAGGTTCCATTTCGGATGAAGGCATCCATGCAGTGTTGCCGGAGGGTGTGGAGAAAGAGGAGTTTCTTGGTGGGCAGGGAGAGAATATTGTGGTACAGGATATGGTAGGGTTGTTGTACCATGGGAGGAGAGAGTTAGACGAGGGTGGTGAGGGGGGGGTGAAGGTGAAGTGGGCCTGGTTGTGGGAGTATGTGGCATAGGTGGTAAGATAGAAGATGGAACGGGCAGCGAAGGCGATTTGGGAAAGGGTGTGGGAGTGCTGGAAGGGGTGGATGTTTTGGAGCACAACGGTGATGAAACGAATGATGTCCTCTACAGTTGGTGGAGGGCGGAGTGACTTGTTGGGGTGGATGGGGTCATCAACAGGACGGACAGGGACGGTGAGCTCAGGGGTGACTGGAGGAGGTTTCACTTTACACTTTGAGGAGTAGGTAGGATTGGTTCATTACAGGTGTTGCAGGAGGGGGGAGAGGTGAGGTTGGGGCAGTTCTTGAGGAAGTGGAAAGCTTTGCAGTGGGGACAAGTAAAGGCGTTCTTGCAGGCAGAGGCAACATGGTCGTTGTATGTGAGGCAGCGTTGGCAGCGGGAGGATTGGACTGGGGAATGGGAGGCGTCCACCTTTTGACGGCGATTGTAGATGAGGGCTCCCTTGGTGAGGTGGCGGTCAATGGAGGAGGAGGATTCAGTGAATATCCACATGAGATAAGTTGGCCCGGCATCAATGAAGATGTGATGGGCCGAGCGGATTTCGATGTCGGGCCGGGAGTTGAGTTCCGCCAACACTTCAGCCTCCGTGACCATGGGGCTAAGCTACGTGATCACAGCGGTGAAGGTTGGCAGACATCGGGGAGGTTGAAGCTGACAGGGAGAGGACGGGGCGTGGAAGGGGTGAGGGTTGCACGTGGGCCAAATTGGATGTGTGGGATGTGGGAGAGGAGATCAGTGTGGAAGGAAGCATTGGGGGATTTAATGAGGACCGAGTCCTTGTGAGAAATCAGAAGGGAGATGGGGGCATTGGGGTAGTATTTGCGGATGGCTAGGGTGAGGGATCGGACATCAAGGAATTGAGGATCAGGATTGGAGAGGACAAAGGTGTGGGTGGCAGGCATGGCAGGGGTGGGGGTGGGGGTCGCGTCCATGGGGGTGGGTGAGTCACGGGGATCAGGAGTTTTCTTTGAGGAGATTTCGGGGGAAGGGTCAACATTTGGGCGCTTGGAAGGTTTCGTGGTCACGATAGGGTGAAGAGGGGGCTGGGGAATGGGTTGCAGGGGGAGATGGCGGGGGGCAGTACCACTCTGAGGAGCGGATGATGCACAGGGAGGGGGCGTGGGTGTCACAGAGACTGTGGAACGTCGAGCCGAAATCCGTGCTGGCTTGGAGCCCGTTGAAGGCGGTGCAGGGAGCGGCGGAAAATCGGTAGATGTCGATGGGGCGACAGTGATAGGGGAGGGCGAGTTGGGGCTAGTTACAGCCGAAAATGGCGCAGGGTGGGGTGGACAGGGAGAGAAGGAAGGATGGGAAGGGGGGTGGACGATGAGCTCCATGTGATGATGGTTGGAGCAGCGGAGGGAGAGGTGAAAATGATAGTGGTGGTGGGTTGGGTCATGGTGGCGGCGCGCGAGAGGGGGGCGAAGACGGCGGCGACCAGTCGACGGCGGCGGCGGCGAGCAACGTCAGGCGGCGGCGGCGGCGAGGAGGACCGGACGGCGAGCAGTAGGGACGGCGTACAGACAACACAGCAAGGAAAGGGTGGAGCTCTTCCACGTCGAAGATACACCCTGAGAGTAGCCCAGGCAGTGCGAGATCTCGATGAGGAAGTGAGGGAATCCAACCCTCGAATGTGACCGGGGGTGTTACGGTTTCCCGCTTATATAGGCATGATGACATCTTCAGCACCCAATCAGATCGATCCAATGTGGCGCTCGTGCGTGAGTCGACCCGGGCAGCTAGCGGAGCTATTGCCCGGTGCAGCACCGGTGACGTCAGGTGGCGCCAGGGGCAGGCGTCACGTTTGAAACTGCCGCTCCCGCGTCGCGCATCTGTCCCTGCTTTTTTTCGATGTCCTACGCCCGTCCCCATGCCCTGATGAGTGTGTATCCCTGGTCTCTGTTGAAATTGTTGTTGTTTAAACGAATCTCGGCCGCTTCCTTTATAACGGAGTCCCAATACGTAGACGCATGAGCCAACACTTTTGTATTTTCGAACTGTATTTTATGTCCGTTTTCTAGGCAATGCTCCGCTATGGCCTACTTGTCAAGCCCCTTTTGTTTTATATGGTGCTTGTGCTCAGTACAACGCTCCGCAACCTTGCGAATTGTTTGTCCAGTATACATGCTGCCACATTCACAGGGTACACCATACACACTGGACACTCGAAGAGCAATGTCGTCTTTAACAGGGCGCAACATATCTTGTATCTTGGGGGCGGGCCGGAACACTGGTCTTAGCCCATGTGTCTGCAGCAGACGTCCTAACTTGCTCCACAGTATGGCAGGAATGCAGTCCGTTTGGCCTCTTCTACTGATTCACCAGGTGTCTTTCATCGGCGGCCCTTGAAAGCGTTTGCGATGTTTGTTTCACAGAAATCTTTATCCCTCAGATAACTAATGACATTCAAGATTAGTGTTAAGTTGATCTGTTTGTTTTCAGTATGTCAGAAATTAAGCAATTGGTTGGAATGTCTGTAATTTTTGTATTGAGAGAATTTCGTAGTCGTTAGTGTCTTCTTATGTTGTATAGTATTTTTTAACAATAATCAGAGTTTAATTTTTATCCTCCATCATTCTTAGTAAAGTTTTGAATATTTTGTCGTGTGTGTACTGCACCTTAAGCCACACGAAGTCAAAGATTGTTTCTGACGAGCGGAAGACAAATTTTGTAGTGAGCGGCTTATTTTTTCTTTAGCTGCTGCAGCTGCTCATTTTTCTTAGCTTTCGAGCACGTCAGTACACCAGACAGAAAAGAAGATGCTGAGCATGAGGTAAGTTGCTTTTGTGCCAAGGCAGATGTCATTTTGTATTCTTATGAGGAAACAGTTCGCAGTCAAAATTATCAGGTGTTGTGCTAAGCAAGCACATTAATTTACTGTGAACAGTGTGGGTGATGTCAAACAGTTATTTTTCTTCAGAGTAGAGCAGTATTTTATTTTTGTGGACATTTCAAGTCAGAAATTGCACTTCGTATGAAGCAACTTCCATGATGTACGAGGGTGAGTCAAATGAAAAACTTAAATATTTTTTAAAACGTTATTTATTGTGGATAAGTGGTACAAAGCTGTATCACGTTTCAACATAATCTCCCCCACGCTCAATGCAAGTCCTCCAGCGCTTACAAAGTGCATAAATTCTCTTAGAAAAAAATTCTTTTGGTAGTCCGCGCAACCACTCATGCATCGCGTGGCGTACCTCTTCATCAGAACGGAACTTCTTTCCTCCTGTTGCGTCTTTGAGTGATCCAAACATATGGAAATCACTTGTGGCAAGGTCTGGTGAGTATGGTGGATGAGGAAGACACTCAAAATGCAGGTCTGTTATTGTTGCAACTGTTCTAAGAGAAGTGTGGTGCCTTGCATTGTCATGTTGCAAAAGGACACCTGCTGACAGCTATCCACGTCGTTTTGATTTGATTGCAGGCTGCAGATGATTTTTTAGGGGATCTGTGTATGATGCACTGGTGACAGTGGTTCCTCTAGGCATGTAATGTTCCAAAATGACACCTTTTTCGTCCCAAAAGAGAATCAGCATAACCTTCCCTGCTGATGGTTCTCTTCGAAACTTCTTTGGTTTTGGTGATGAGGAATGGCGCCATTCCTTGCTCGCTCTCTTCGTTTCCGGTTGGTGGAAGTGAACCCAGGTTTCGTCCCCAGTAACGATTCTTGCAAGGAGGCCATCACATTCTCGTTCAAAGCGCCGAAAAAGTTCTTCACAAGCATCAACACGTCGTTCTCTCATTTCGGAAGTCAGCTGCCGTGGAACCCATCTTGCACACAATTTGTGAAACTGGAGCACATCATGCAGTGTGGTGTGCTGACCCATGACTAATCTGTAAACAGGCTGCAATGTCATGCAGTGTCACTCGGCAGTTTTCCTTCACTATGGCTTCAACTGCTGCAATGTTCTGTGTAGTCACAACTCATTGTGCCTGACCTGGACGAGGAGCATCTTCCACTGAAGTCATACCATTTGCGAACTTGCTACTCCATTCGTAGACTTGCTGCTGTGACAAACATGCATCACCGTACTGAACCTTCATTCGTCGACGAATTTCAATAGGTTTCACTCATTCAGTACACAAAAACCGAATACCAGAACTCTTTTCTTCCCTGGTGCAAGACGCAAGTGGGGCGGCCATCTTTATACTGATACTGCGACGGTATGTGTGCATCTGCACTATGCTGCCACCTACAGGCCATTCTGCACGCTGTTTGTAGCACGCTTAGCAACTTACATGTAACGGCGCGAAATTTCGATTTGTTATTACAAATTTGTTTTCATTTGACTATCCTCGTACTTCAGTATTAAGTTTCAGTCAATTTTCACTGAATATGCGGTTAGTTACTTTTGGCATTTACTTAGATTACTTTTCATTATTTCAGATTCAGTGTTTCGCTAAGATTGAAGTTTTGTTTCACAACACCGTTCCCATGGGTAATCCGGGGCCAACTAGCAGTTAGTACTGCTCAGCAGCTGAATACGTTATCTAAAGCACACTTTACACGAGGGGAAAGTTTTTGAAAAAAGAACGTTCCGTATTTTAATTTATATATAAATTTTTGTAGAAAGCTTGCTGAACATTTAAAGCAAATTGCCACTCTTTGCACTTTTTTGAAATCTTATCGAGATCTTACTGAATACTTGAGGACACTTTTTGAGACAGTACTTTGTCGTACTTGTGGATAACTATATCGCATGAAATAATCTGAGGTTACTGATAACATTGTCCGCTGTATTATTAACACACAGCATGAACAACAGGGGTGCGGATAGTATTGTCTGGGGCACATAACGGTGAGCAAGATGTCTTTTAATATTATTTTATATAAGGTGGATGTAGGGAAGCTCATAGCGATCGCAGTAGGGAGGGGATGTGGGACCGTAGAGGGGATAGCGTGACAAGACGTACGAGGAGGCCCGCCCGTGCCGTGGTCTTATCTTTCCACGAAAGCCGCGTTGCTCACTTAGACGGCAGGCAGTATCGACATGGGGGCTGACTGGAGGGAATTGGAGAGGAGAAAAATCCCTGCCCACATCCGGGATTAAGACCTGAGGCTTCGCAGCGGAACGAGATTTCCCACTAAAATAATTGCGTCGCCTTTAGAAAGCCGTATTTACTTAATGGACGGCAATCCTGCGCCATACAGACAGTATGTAATGTTGATTTAGAATACTCATGTGCACTGCTGGTTCATAAATGGGACATTCTGATGCCGACACCGCAAAGCATCTAGCAGCGCATTAGACTTCTTGTCGATAATTTGCACTTGCTTTGAAGAAACAAACTCTTTATAGAAAGGAGGCATTTTGTTGCAGGACAAACCAGTGATGTGTTTTACTTTTTTAATGATCAAAACAGTCTGGATCACGCTTTTACTTTTATTACCCATTTAGGCAGAATCAAACCACTCAGATTTAAACTATACTACTATGTAAAGACAAGTCGTTGTTTAACGCTATTACCAAAAACCTTGAAAAGTATGTGACCGATGTACTTCAGATTCTCGCACGATGCTCTCATAAACAAGGTCGCACGGCCATACGCTTCATATATATTTATGCTTTTTCTTTATACATTTTATACGTCCGTATACTCCTGGAAATTGAAATAAGAACACCGTGAATTCATTGTCCCAGGAAGGGGAAACTTTATTGACACATTCCTGGGGTCAGATACATCACATGATCACACTGACAGAACCACAGGCACATAGACACAGGCAACAGAGCATGCACAATGTCGGCACTAGTACAGTGTATATCCACCTTTCGCAGCAATGCAGGCTGCTATTCTCCCATGGAGACGATCGTAGAGATGCTGGATGTAGTCCTGTGGAACGGCTTGCCATGCCATTTCCACCTGGCGCCTCAGTTGGACCAGCGTTCGTGCTGGACGTGCAGACCGCGTGAGACGACGCTTCATCCAGTCCCAAACATGCTCAATGGGGGACAGATCCGGAGATCTTGCTGGCCAGGGTAGTTGACTTACACCTTCTAGAGCACGTTGGGTGGCAAGGGATACATGCGGACGTGCATTGTCCTGTTGGAACAGCGCGTTCCCTTGCCGGTCTAGGAATGGTAGAACGATGGGTTCGATGACGGTTTGGATGTACCGTGCACTATTCAGTGTCCCCTCGACGATCACCAGTGGTGTACGGCCAGTGTAGGAGATCGCTCCCCACACCATGATGCCGGGTGTTGGCCCTGTGTGCCTCGGTCGTATGCAGTCCTGATTGTGGCGCTCACCTGCACGGCGCCAAACACGCATACGACCATCATTGGCACCAAGGCAGAAGCGACTCTCATCGCTGAAGACGACACGTCTCCATTCGTCCCTCCATTCACGCCTGTCGCGACACCACTGGAGGCGGGCTGCACGATGTTGGGGCGTGAGCGGAAGACGGCCTAACGGTGTGCGGGACCGTAGCCCAGCTTCATGGAGACGGTTGCGAATGGTCCTCGCCGATACCCCAGCAGCAACAGTGTCCCTAATTTGCTGGGAAGTGGCGGTGCGGTCCCCTACGGCACTGCGTAGGTTCCTACGGTCTTGGCGTGCATCCGTGCGTCGCTGCGGTCCGGTCCCAGGTCGACGGGCACGTGCACCTTCCGCCGACCACTGGCGACAACATCGATGTACTGTGGAGACCTCACGCCCCACGTGTTGAGCAATTCGGCGGTACGTCCACCCGGCCTCCCGCATGCCCACTATACGCCCTCGCTCAAAGTCCGTCAACTGCACATACGGTTCACGTCCACGCTGTCGCGGCATGCTACCAGTGTTAAAGACTGCGATGGAGCTCCGTATGCCACGGCAAACTGGCTGACACTGACGGCGGCGGTGCACAAATGCTGCGCAGCTAGCGCCATTCGACGGCCAACACCGCGGTTCCTGGTGTGTCCGCTGTGCCGTGCGTGTGATCATTGCTTGTACAGCCCTCTCGCAGTGTCCGGAGCAAGTATGGTGGGTCTGACACACCGGTGTCAATGTGTTCTTTTTTCCATATATATATATATACTCCTGGAAATGGAAAAAAGCATTATGTCCGTATATATATATATATATATATATATATATATATATATATATATATATATATATATATATATATATGTATATGTATATATATATGTATACGGACATAAAATATATAAAGAAAAAGCATTATTAGCAAATATATCGAAAAGTTCTTACCCAGTTTACTTCAAATTTTTACGCGATACTTTCAAATAAAAGTTCAGATGAACCTAGACTAAGTATTTACTTAAATATAGAAAATATATAAATCTATATTACTATACACACTGATCAGGCAGAGTGTTATAACCACCGACCAACTATCGATAAAAACCAGTCCAGACGCTAGCAGTGCTACCTGGACCTCGAATAATCGCTACTCAGGGAAATGCTCGGTGCATGTAGTATCAGTGACCGTACTTTCCGTGTGTAGAGTTGGGAAGGCGCGCTATCTATCTGAGTTTGACCGAGGACAGATTGTGATGGCCCGGAGGCTCAGCACGAGAATTTCGGAAACTGGATGTTCGAGGAGTGCTGTAGTGAGTTTCTCCAATATGTGGTTAAGCCAAATGTAATCTGGACAGACTGGTAAAACAGACGGCGAACTATGGCGGAACTAACGTCAGACTTTAAGGCTGGGCAGAGTACAGGAGTGTCTGAATACACAGTGCACCGAACACTCCCAAAGATGAGCCTCCGTACCTGACGATTCATGCATGTGCCAATGTTAACACCGCGACATCGGAAACTACTAATGGAATGGGTACGTGACCATCGGCACTGGACGTTGGCGCAATGGCAGAGCGTTGCATGGTCTGATGAATTCCGGTACCTTCTTCATCATGCCGATGGTAGGGCGCGAAACTGTCCTCTTCCTGGGTACCAGATCCTTGACAAGTTGGCGGCGGCTTCATTATGCTCTGGGGAACATTCACATGAACATCCGTGGATCCAGTGAAGAGCGTACAAGGAACCATGACGCAGGGAGTATCATTCACTGGTTGCACATCACGTACACCCCTTTATGACGATCGTGTTTTCCTACGTCAGTGGCATTTTTCAGCAAGATAATGCGCTATGTCACAGTGACGGGTTACAATTGATGTGCTGCCCCCCCCCCCCCCCCCCCTCCCATCACGTTAGGTCTGAACCCGATTGTTTACATCTGTGATTTGACTGGACGTGGCGTCAGAACTCATCACTCCCCTCTCCGGAATTTACGGAAATTAGGTGACTTGTGATTCCAGATGTAGTGCAAACTGCCTCCAATGACCTTCCAAGGCCTCACTGCTTCCATACCACGATTCGTCGCCGCGCCACTGTTATCCGTGCCAAAGGGGGACAAACCTTCTATTAGGTACGTTGTCATAATGTTGTGGTCCTATCAGTGTACGCTGCGATAAAATACAACAATATATTACAATATAAAGAAAGTCGTTGTTAGTACTTGACAGCTTTATTTTTTTAAACGATGCTCTAACAAACATTGAGACGGACACAGGCCACATATTTGTAATATGTAGTGCAATATTCTTTCAACTCATATTAAATTTTATAAAAAATTGTACACGTAACAATGTGCTTTTTCTCCCGTCGTTTTGGCATAAAACAAGAATAGATTTGTTTATGGCTTACGATTAGCCGGCCGGTGTGGCCGAGCGGTTCTAGGTGCTTCAGTGTGGAACCGCGCGACTGCTACGGTCGCAGGTTCGAATCCTGCCTCGGGCATGGATGTGTGTGATGTCCTTAGGTTAGTTAGGTTTAAGTAGTTCTAAGTTCTAGGGGACTGATGACCTCACATGTTAAATCCCATAGTGCTCATAGCCATTGTTTTGCTTACGATTAGAATACTGCCACTGAATCTGAATCGGCCAAAACTTTGTAATCCTACCCTTTCACAGATTAAAACTACGCGAAATACTGACATTCAACCTACTATCCTCATAATTGGAGAAGTCTCTCTCGGACACCGTATATCAATGATCCCAACTGATACACCCGTTTCTATTGGGCGACTTCAGTCCCCAATCAAGCTTTCGTTTCAATAACGATAAACAATTCTAACGTTACAGATAGAGAAGAAGAGGAGATGGACAGTGAAAAGAGGAGGAGGCGGGAGAAGGAAATGAACGTAAAGAAGCGGAAAGAAGTTTAGGATGTACAGCATATACAGTTCCCATACATATTTAGTGGTTGCTGAGCATTGTCGCGTTGCTAGTACAAGAATATTAAGTATACCCTATCTTCGAAGTTATTTATAGTAACGTATATTAGAGACAAAAGCGTAAAATTCTCCGTGTAACCTAAGACACAGCTGGTGTGCGTCGTTACATCTAAGATAGACAATGAACGTAGAGAACCTGATGATGAGAGCATTGTCTCTCGAAACGCGTTGTTAAAATATATGTATAAGAATCGCGGTTGAATGCTAACAGTGATAACCAGTATAACGACAACTGCTACCTCGACTCCATAATGGATTATATTAAAAAAAGATAGACAAGAAAGGATCCGTAATTATACATGCCAATGTGTCAGAGATTTCATGTTACGTAGTGACTTCAGAAAGTAGGTTGAGGGTTAGTTGGTTGGTTGATTTGGGGGAGGGGACCAAACATCTAGGTCATCGGTCCCATCGGATTATGGAAGGACGGGGGAGGAAGTCGGCCGTGCCCTTTCAAAGGAACCATCCTGCCATTTGCCTGAAGCAATTTAGGGAAATCGCCGAAAACCGTAATCAGAATGGCTGGTCGCGGGTTTAAACCGTCGTCCTCCCAAATGCGAGTCAATGTGCTAACCATTGCGCCACCTTTCCCTGTCAAGTAGGTTACACGTGTCGTCCGACTCTAAGAGCATTGCGCAACAAGAGTGACACATTGTCAAAAGCCAGTACGTGTTCGGGGCTCCTAGCAAACGCAGCACTGCTGCTGTACGGACAACAAATGCTCCACAGTGTTGGGGCGAAATGGTGGGGTTGCTGGAAACCTGCTGCGCAGTTCAAGTACGCGGGTCAGTGCGATTCTTCTAGACAAAACTTCCAAACTATGCCGGCCGGAGTGGCCGAGCGGTTCTAGGCGTTACAGTCCGGAACCGCGCGACCGCTACGGTCGCAGGTTCGAGTCCTGCCTCGGGCATGGAAGTGTGTGATGTCCTTAGGTTAGTTAGGTTTAAGGAGTTCTAAGTTCTAGGGGACTGATGGCCTCAGAAGTCCCATAGTGCTCAGAGCCATTTGAACCATTTTTCCGAACTACACGTAGATGCACTACGAAATTGTGGCGGTATATGGACCAAACGCAACGTCGCGTGCAACCGTAATGAAATAGCGCCAACAATTTGACCAAAGCCGCAGACTTTGGTGCTGTACATCGGGAAGGTTGGTCATTGACATACAACGATGAGGACGTGCACACAGCTGTTCTGGATTGGCCTAGTGGACAAGGAACGGCTTTCTAGCATCAAGGAACTGAACGACTGATAGAACGTCCTGACCGTTGCGTATGTTGAAAAACTGTGTGATGTACCTGTGTCTGTTTGAAGTGTAGGTCAACATTCAATAAAACTTACTGAGTCTGGTACAAATAATGTATGAAAAGTATTATCAGCTGCGAATACGGACAACCATCGGGTGTGTAAGGGAATGACGAATTACTCTGCGGGACCGGGATTCGAACCAAGATTTCCTGCTTTACACGAGCTGTCGCCTTACAAACCGCTTTGGCTATCCGTGCACGCATCACGGCCACACCCGGACTTCTACATCACATCTACATCATACTCCGCAAGCCACCTAATGGTGTGTCGCAGAGGGTACTTTCGTACCACTATCTGATGCCTCCAACCCTGTTCCACTCGCGAATAGTACGTGGGAAGAATGATTGTCGGTAAGCCTCTGTATTGGCTCTAATTTCTCGAATTTTCTCCTCGTGCTCAATACGCAAGATGTATGTGGGGGGGAAGTGATATGTTGTCTGACTGCTCCTGAAAAGTGCTGTTCCGAAATTTCAGTAGTAAATCTCTCCGTGATGCACAACATCTCTCTTGCAACGTCTGCTCAGTTTGTTTACCATCTCCGTAACGCTCTCTCGACAGCTTCCATATGTCGTCGTTTCCGAGTCACAACCTGTACTCGTACACACCTTATGTACACTCCTGGAAATGGAAAAAAGAACACATTGACACCGGTGTGTCAGACCCACCATACTTGCTCCGGACACTGCGAGAGGGCTGTACAAGCAATGATCACACGCACGGCACAGCGGACACACCAGGAACCGCGGTGTTGGCCGTCGAATGGCGCTAGCTGCGCAGCATTTGTGCACCGCCGCCGTCAGTGTCAGCCAGTTTGCCGTGGCATACGGAGCTCCATCGCAGTCTTTAACACTGGTAGCATGCCGCGACAGCGTGGACGTGAACCGTATGTGCAGTTGACGGACTTTGAGCGAGGGCGTATAGTGGGCATGCGGGAGGCCGGGTTGATGTACCGCCGAATTGCTCAACACGTGGGGCGTGAGGTCTCCACAGTACATCGATGTTGTCGCCAGTGGTCGGCGGAAGGTGCACGTGCCCGTCGACCTGGGACCGGACCGCAGCGACGCACGGATGCACGCCAAGACCGTAGGATCCTACGCAGTGCCGTAGGGGACCGCACCGCCACTTCCCAGCAAATTAGGGACACTGTTGCTGCTGGGGTATTGGCGAGGACCATTCGCAACCGTCTCCATGAAGCTGGGCTACGGTCCCGCACACCATTAGGCCGTCTTCCGCTCACGCCCCAACATCGTGCAGCCCGCCTCCAGTGGTGTCGCGACAGGCGTGAATGGAGGGACGAATGGAGACGTGTCGTCTTCAGCGATGAGAGTCGCTTCTGCCTTGGTGCCAATGATGGTCGTATGCGTGTTTGGCGCCGTGCAGGTGAGCGCCACAATCAGGACTGCATACGACCGAGGCACACAGGGCCAACACCCGGCATCATGGTGTGGGGAGCGATCTCCTACACTGGCTGTACACCACTGGTGATCGTCGAGGGGACACTGAATAGTGCACGGTACATCCAAACCGTCATCGAACCCATCGTTCTACCATTCCTAGACCGGCAAGGGAACGCGCTGTTCCAACAGGACAATGCACGTCCGCATGTATCCCGTGCCACCCAACGTGCTCTAGAAGGTGTAAGTCAACTACCCTGGCCAGCAAGATCTCCCGATCTGTCCCCCATTGAGCATGTTTGGGACTGGATGAAGCGTCGTCTCACGCGGTCTGCACGTCCAGCACGAACGCTGGTCCAACTGAGGCGCCAGGTGGAAATGGCATGGCAAGCCGTTCCACAGGACTACATCCAGCATCTCTACGATCGTCTCCATGGGAGAATAGCAGCCTGCATTGCTGCGAAAGGTGGATATACACTGTACTAGTGCCGACATTGTGCATGCTCTGTTGCCTGTGTCTATGTGCCTGTGGTTCTGTGAGTGTGATCATGTGATGTATCTGACCCCAGGAATGTGTCAATAAAGTTTCCCCTTCCTGGGACAATGAATTCACGGTGTTCTTATTTCAATTTCCAGGAGTGTAGTTTCCGTACAGGGTAGGACATTTTAATCGAAAGTCGCTGCCTTGTATCGGCAGATAATTACAATATTGCAGAGCCTATGTTTTTAAGAAGAACATGCAGTTTTCCTTCTGAAATGTATGCGTGCATGGAAGTTTGGTTCTGGCGTGAGTCGTGGGCGGGTAACCAGTGCGTGTAAGGCAGTCGCTCGTGCAAGGTTGGAATGCGGGTTCGAGTCCTGGTTCGGCATAGATTATCAATTCAGTCATTTCCTTATACAGCTGATGATTGTTCGTATTCGCAACTGCGAATACATTTCATGTACAATGCTGGCCATTAAAATTGCTACACCACGAAGATGACGTGTTACAGACGCGAAATTTAACCGACAGGAAGAAGATGCTGTGATATGCAAATGATTAGCTTTTCAGAGCATTCACACAAGGTTGGTGCCGGTGGCAACACCTACAACGTGCTGACATGAAAGAACGTTCCAACCAATTTCTCATACACGAACAGCAGTTGACCGGCGTTGCCTGGTGAAACGTTGTTGTGATGCCTCGTGTAAGGAGGAGAAATGCGTACCATCAGGTTTCCGACTTTGATAAAGGTCGGATTGTAACCTATCGCGATTGCGGTTTATCGTATCGCGACACTGCTGCTCGCGTTGGTCGAGATCCAACGACTGTTAGCAGAATATGGAATCGGTGGGTTCAGGAGGGTAATACGAAACCCCGTGCTGGATCCCAACGGCCTCGCATCACCAGCAGTCGAGATGACAGGCATCTTATTCGCATGGCTGTAACGGATTGTGCAGCCACGTCTAAATCCCTGAGTCAACACATGGGGACGTTTGAAAGACAACAACCATCTGCACGAACAGTTCGACGACGTTTGCAGTAGCATGGACTATCAGCTCACAGATCATGGCTGCGGTTACCCTTGACGCTGCAACACAGGAGCGCCTGCGATGGTGTACTCGACGACGAACGTGGGTGCACGAATGGCAAAACGTCATTTTTCGGATGAATCCAGGTCCTGTTTACAGCATCATGATGGTCGCATCCGAGTCTGGCGGCATCGCCATGAACGCACATTGGAGTCTTGTATTCGTCATCGCCATACTGGCGTATCACCCGGCGTGATGGTATGGGGTGCCATTGGTTACACCTCTCGGTCGCCTCTTGTTCACACTGACGGCACTTTGAACAGTGGACGTTACATTTCAGATGTGTTACGACCCGCGGCTCGACCCTCCATTCGATCCTTGCGAAACCCTACATTTCAGCAAGATAATGCACGACCTCATGTTGCAGGTCCTGTACGGGCCTTTCTGGATACAGAAAATGTTCGAGTGCTGCCCTGGCCAGCACATTCTCCAGATCTCTCACCAACTGAAAACGTCTGGTCAATGTTGGCTGAGCAACTGGCTTGTCACAATAGGCAGGTCACTACTCTTGATGAACTGTGGTATCGTGTTGAAACTGCATGGGCAGCTGTACCTGTACACGCCATCCAAGCTCTGTTTGACTCAACGCCCAGGCGTATCAAGGCCGTTATTGCGGCCAGAGGTGGTTGTTCTGGGTACTGATTTCTCAGGACCTATGCACCCAGATTGCGTGAAAATGTAATCACATGTCAGTTCTAGTATAATACATTTCTCCAATGAATACCCGTTTATCATCTGCATTTCTTCAGGGTGTAGCAATTTTAATGTCCAGTAGTGTATATCATAACGGCTGTAATCGCTGCAGTGCCTGTTCCTTCGGTCATGCATGCATGCCCGAAGGAACGTTGCATTGATCTTCATAAGGGTGTCTTCTGGTCTAAACGCCAGAATTTTACCTAATTTTCAACGTTTTTTTTTTTAATGTGGAAGCAGTAGCTAAGTGAAACGATGCTTATATCCTTTTATTCACGTATATTTTATCTGAATTAAAAAAAATTGTGCTAAATTAGTGAGGGGTTATTAAACAAACGGCTACGAAGGTCGTAATGCACGCCGTGCACCGGTAGGCGGGTGGACCTGGTTCAGTAACTGGTTGGTCTGAAACAGAGTGTAGCTATGGTCAGAAAAAAAGTTGTTATTTTTGCAGAAAATGGCGGCTGATTGAAAAAAACAAAAATCAACTTTGTTTGAGCAGCCAAACATGCATAAAAATCGATATTTTGAAAGTGCTTAACTTAAGGCAATTGAATTGTCTACAAAAATAGCTAAGCGGTACAAAAATCGGCTCAGTAGATTTGCAGCAGTTCAAATCCTCATCATCATCATCATCATCATCATTTAAGACTGATTATGCCTTTCAGCGTTCAGTCTGGAGCATAGTCCTCCTTATAAAATTCCTCCATGATCCCCTATTCAGTGCTAACATTGGTGCCTCTTCTGATGTTAAGCCTATTACTTCAAAATCATTCTTAACCGAATCCAAGTACCGTCTCCTTGGTCTACTCCGACTGCTCCTGCCCTCTACTGCTGAATCCATGAGTCTCTTGGGTAACCTTGCTTCTCCCATGCGTGTAACATGACCTCACCATCTAAGCCTGTTCGCCCTGACAGCTATATCCATAGAGTTCATTCCCAGTTTTTCTTTGATTTCCTCATTGTGGACACTCTCCTGCCATTGTTCCCATCTACTAGTACCCGCAATCATCCTAGCTACTTTCATATCCATAACCTCAAACTTATTGATAAGGTAACCTGAATCCACCCAGCTTTCGCTCCCATACAACAAAGTTGGTCGAAAGATTGAACGGTGCACAGGTAACTTAGTCTTGGTACTGACTTCCTTCCTGCAGAAGAGAGCAAGATCGTAGCTGAGCGCTCACTGCATTAGATTTGGCTCGCATCCAGTTCTTTCACTATGTTGCCATCCTGTGAGAATATGCATCCTAAGTACTTGAAACCGTCCACTTGTTCTAACTTTGTTCCTCCTATTTGGCACTCAATCCGTTTATATCTCTTTCCCACTGACATTACTTTCGTTTTGGAGATGCTAATCTTCATACCATAGTCCTTACTTTTCTGATCTAGCTCTGAAATATTACTTCGAATACTTTCAAACGAATCTGCCATCACAACTAAGTCATCCGCATATGCGAGACTGCTTATTTTGTGTTCACATATCTTAATCTCACCCAGCCAGTCTATTGCTTTCAACATATGATCCATAAATAATATGAACAACAGTGGAGACAGGTTGCAGCCTTCTCTTACCCCTGAAACTACTCTGAACCATGAACTCAATATACCGTCAACTCTAACTGCTACCTGACTTAAAGACCTTTAGTTGCTTGCAAAAGACCCAGCAAAAAATGTGACTTTTAGGAAATCGCGTTTAAAGTTTTGGATAGGGTTTTCGTCAGTTTTTTGTTAGTTACCATCGACCTGGAGCATCTCGTAAATTTCGTTTGCCTTCATCAATTTCTCCCGGCCGCAGATCTGGCTTCTTTACTGGCTGTAGACGCGCGTTCCTTTGAGCGTACAAGACGGTCAGCGCTGCGTCTTCTGCAAAATTCGAACGCCGTCTTGCCACGTTGAATGTCCATGACATTCATTCTCTGTACGAGTCCCATGAAGCCATCTTTTAAGATAACTGCAGGCAAATTCTTTGTTATTTTGACTAATTCTTTACTAGAATATGTGTGTTTTTAGGAAAACGTCCAAATTAGGAATTTGAGTGTTCGTGCCAGTGAATTGTCTTTTGATAGGTCTTCGTATACATGTCCGATTGCCTCCGAGCGCCATCCGCAGGCGCTCGAAGCGTGGGACTGCCCGTCCAGCGATCGTGTATTGCGACTATGTGCAATAGTTTACGGACAAAACGTTTTAGCCCACATGTTCAACTTACTTTTATAACTATAACTTAATTTTAGAAGCCCTCTTTGCTACTGCAATAGAATGTTCATGCCGGCCGAAACCAGAAATAACAGTAAATGAAAACGTGATCAAGATGGGAAATGTTACGCCATTAACATCCTAATCAAACCAAGGCAAAGTTTCGAGATCGAGTCACAGAAATATAGTTAATGCCTGCCAGGTGGTTCACACTTCACTGTAGAGCGTAAAACTAGTTCTAGAAAACCCCTCCTAGGCCGTGGTTAAGCCCTATCTTCGCAATATCATTTGTTCCAGCGATGCTGGTGCCACAACGTATGCAGAACTTCATGAAAAATGTAACGTCATCAAGTTAGGTCACGGATGTTATTTTTAGAAACTACATGCGAAGAAAGCAGGATTATCCATCCTGCGGAGAACATCGAAATGAGACCGCAGACCTTATCCATGCCGTACTAAAATGTTTGGCAATACGGAAGATAATGGCGTAACATCCCCAAGGACCTGGGAAGAGCAGGCAACTGTTTCGGCACCTGTCAACGGCCGACCGGAGTATTGCCCTGTTTCTGAAAAAAAAAAAAAACCGATATCCCGGCAGAATGCAGAGGAAAATTCACTCCCGGGAGATTCTCACACTTAAAAAGCCGTCTGATAAATTCTTACCCCTACATGAGAAGTTACGACACGTGGACGGGTTGAACAATCTGTGGTAAGCAAGAGGAATGTCGACAGGTAACTCCTGCTGTTGTCGGATGTGCAGCTATCTCTTGGCGCAATTTCCATGGAGTCCGTATCTGCACGATATGCAGATATCACGTATACTGCCTACAGCGCTTCCTAACAAACATTTCTCGTCGTTATTGTGATATTCTAAACAGTGAAATGCAATAATAGCTTGAATTCTCACATTTCATATGTAAAAGAGTATCATGAATTTTAAATAGCGCTGTTCTAATTTAAAAGCTATACCTCTATAGTACTTTATGAAGACAAGAAGTTGTTTAAGGTTGTTTCCAAAAATCTTTAAAAGTTTTTGACCGATTAACTTCAGATTTTTACACTATATTCTAATAAATGTTTGGACTGACATAGGCTATATATGTGCTATATATTTTTTTAAACAACGATGCACAGATTTTAGTTCGAAACCGACTGCGAAAAAAAATGCAATACTGCGAAAAATGTGGATTCGTTTTCTCTGTCGCAGGACATTCAAACCATAGAGAAATTGTTATTCTTTCGCCTTGTAATAGTTATGAACAAAAATTGTATACGCAGTCGATTTTAACAGAAAACAGGAAAGCTGTATCTATCGCTTATGGACTTATGATTAGCCCTGGGGCGACCTTCCAATCGACCAGAGGTGAGGGGTCAGCCTCAGTGCTAGCAGTAACTGGGTTGCCCACCGGTGAGGACCGATCGGAGGAGTAGGACGAGCTGGACTCCCGCTGAATCCCCACGGCCGGCCCACTACAATGGTGCCCATCCACTGCAGCCTCAAGCTGTGTAACCGAAGCCATCACAGCCTGAAGCTGAGACCAAAGTGTCACCAACTCGGCTCTCATCCGCACACAACAGTCGCAGTCTTTGTCCATACTAAAGACCGTGGAAAACTAAACTTTGCAGGTAAGTGGACTATCTGCACATGCTGCTCAACTCTTCTGTAGAGCCTGATGAAAACGCAGGAACTGTGTCCAATAAATTAGATTAATACGCAGAAATTCAAAAACCTAACTGCACATAAATTTGTTTTTCCTCCGCAACATGTCATACAGCTCGTAGTGTGCGTGCCTGGTTTGAACAGCAGCGCGAAGAGTCTATCGTTATCCCATGGCTATCACACTCCTCCAATTAAAACCCAGTCGACAGTGGGACCACCTCGAAGGCAAGTTAGCGCCATGGATCCTCAACCGAGAATTCTAGCGCAGCTGACCATGGCACTGGAGCAGACATGGCTTCACATCCATGTCGGTACCTTCCAGAACCTCATTGACTCTCTTCGTTCACGTGTCGCAGCAGTCCGCGCTGCAAAAGGTAGTTGTTCAGATTTTTGATAGCTGGTCACTTTAATGAGTCTGGAAGGTGTAGACGAAAATCTCCACTAAGTTCAGTAAAGATCGCACTGGTCCTTCATGGAGTAACACTTTCATTTTCCATCACTATTACAGAAACACTTTAAGGTCTCATCTCTGACTGATTTTTAAGTTCATAATCTTCCACAGCCGTTGTCAATTTGAACAAAATCGTATGCGAATGCAGGCCTTCCCGGTGTATACTGCTGATTAAATCCTCTCGGGCTTCCATCCGGGTAGCTGCGTCGAAAATCCGGGACATTTCGATGAGGATTTTTGACGCAGCTACCCGGATGGAAGCCCGAGAAGATTTCATCTGAACAAAATTGGTCTGTGAGTTAGACCATGTCATTAAAACGTACTGAAACAGCTAACTAAGCTTGGTCCTGTTTTTGTATACAGTCTTATATCGATTGTCAGATAACTACTGAAGTTATATCCTGCCAAGCCATCGGACAGTTTGAAGTACGGATGCCTACAGAGGGGTGGCTGGACAGCGGCTATTGGTTGTGCTACTCTAGCAGGTGATCGGCAGCCAATAGCTAACCCGCAGCTTGAAACAAGGGCAGCGATTTCCTGCAGCAGTGAGTTGATGCAGCGCTCCAAGTATCTTGTGGCTTTTGTTTCATACCGTTGAACCCGTGTTCTGGGGAGCTATGGACTGGGATCGTTGACAACAAGTTCGTCGGTGACTTGCAGGCACGCCTCCTGTTCATGTTGCCATTATTTCGATAGCCTGTCTTATTTTCCGCTGAGGAAGCAGCAGTTTGTTGAGAGGAAGCACGCAGCTTGTTGAAAACTGATCCTGGTGGTGTTGAGCTACAGCTGATTTGCTTTGTTGCCTCAATTGCGCGAAGGATTCAGGCTCCGACATGCAAGTGCTAATGGGTTTCCCAGTTTGATCAATGTAGGCTTCGCCACATATACATGGAAGTCGTAGACGCCAAGGACATCTACGGAATCATTCGTGGGTCCCAATACAGCTCCGAACTTGCAGCCTCCCTGGAATATCAGCTTAATTCCTCCGCGGTGCAGTACCTTGCCTACACGGTCGCAGACGCTTCCGATCTGCTGGATGAGCAAAGCCTACCGTGTAGCCACCCGTTCACAAGCATACTTCGGATTGTCCAACGGCACATCAGAATGTGACGTCAGTAGTCACCTGACAACCGAAATAAGACGGTATGTGAAGGGACGACCATTTGCTAAATACAGCGGTTATTCACCCTGAATAGGATTGCTCCAAAAACGCTTCTATAGTCGCTTTAGCTTTTTATAACGAGGTGATCTGACAACCAAAAGGGTTTTGATCAAATCTCGCTGTTGTTATTGCAACGTAGGGCAAGGACTTGAGTTTACACTTTGTGTAAAACTGTCACCTACAGCGTTGGCACATCGCGTGCTACGTGTGCTTCTGATAGGCTGGGACAACAGGGTGGGCGTTGGCAACGCAGGATGAACGTGCTTTTGGTCGCAGCGGCCGTCGACAGTGAAATGAGCCACCGGCGGTGTGCAGTAAGGGATTACGCGTGTACACGGCGCAACTCAAACGCTGCAGGTGAACTGACGCCTTCTGTGCGCATCGGCGACAGCGGGCAGTACGCGTGTAACAGTAAAAGTACCAGTTGGGAGCAAACAAAGATCCATGGCGTGTTAGCTAATAAGTAATTTTAATCACTCATAAGAAATATTGTTATTGTGGCGACAGTTCCTAATTGTTGCCGTTTTGATTTGCGTTCGCTATAGCTGCCTCGCAGGTACAGATCCAGCTTTCATTCAGCGAGAGGCATAGTTTGTTCGTAGCACAGGGAGATTTATTTTATTTTATGGCGTCTTTTTACGCAAGAGAAGGTATGAGAGTTATTGTTGTCCGCAGTGTAACCTACCTTCATTCTAGACTCTTTATGCTCACATTGATTGCCCCCCCCCCCCCCCAGCTTTCCAGCCTCAATTTTAACCTGCCGAATTTGCCTACAACAGTAACAACATACTGCGTTGTGGAAATACTCGTTGTAAACTTCTAGAACTTGTACAGGGCGCCGGCCGGGGTGGCCGAGCGGTTCTAGGAGCTACAGTCTGGAACTGCGCGACCGCTACGGTCGCAGGTTCGAATCCTGCCTCGGGAATGGGTGTGTGTGATGTCCTTAGGTTAGTTAGGTTTAAGTAGTTCTAAGTTCTAGGAGACTGATGACCTCAGAAGTTAAGTCCCATAGTGTTCAGAGCCATTTTTTTGTACAGGGCAGTGAGTACATAATATTTTGAATTGGAACCCGTATACGGAAACATACAGTTTCCGTTCTACGACGGTTTCAATTCAGATGTGTAACGCGTCCACGTCTGCTGAGGGAATGAGAAAAGTGTCAGAGTGGCTTCTCCTGGTATGCAGTAGGCTGGGCAGGATGACGTGGACTACTTCTCGTGGGAGGGTCGTATGCAGAGTTGAAGAGACTTCTGCAGAGACAGCGGAAGATATACAAGTTCTGCCCGCTGCACTAGAAACTAAAGAGACACCAGTGTTTAGCAGAATATGCTTCGTAAGTACAACGTCTGTAACAACGTTGGTGGTCCCAACACCGGGCCGCTGTTTTAATGCGTCAGTACTGCAATGTACGTTACGTACGATACGCTGTTTTCTTTTCTTTTCTTTTTTTTTGAATTTTCGAGTAATATAAATACATAATGTGTGTTAATACAAAAAATGTGCTTAAATGATAAACGGATGTTTCGTTATGTTTCCTTTCGAATTCTTACATAAAAAACTGTACTGCGTCACGTTTAATTCAATTCCTCAAGCACAAGTAGATGTGTTAAGCATCTGGACTGAAACCGCTGTAAAACGCAAATGGTACGTTTCCGGAGATGGGTTCCAGTTCAAAATATTATGTACCCACTCCCCTCTAGAAGTTTATAACGGGAATTTCCGAACACCCTGGATAAAAATTGTTATAGATTGTTGCCTTTAAGATAGTGTTTAACTTGGCTTCAAAATGGTTCAAATGGCTCTGAGCACTATGGGACTCGACATCTGTGGTCATAAGTCCCCTAGAACTTAGAACTACTTAAACCTAACTAACCTAAGGACATCACACACATCCATGCCCGAGGCAGGATTCGAACCTGCGACCGTAGCGGTCGCGCGGTTCCGGACTGAGCGCCTAGAACCGCTAGACCACCGCGGCCGGCTGTTTAACTTGAATGTTAAATGATTATTCAGCTTTTTTCTTGTTTCCTTCTTTTTCTCTTCGCAAGATCTCTCCATTCCTTGACTGTGTTACCGTTTCCATTGATCTTTCAGATGTACTTCTATTTCTTGAAACCAATTTTTTTGATTGAGCTGTTTACTACATCAAAAATCCTCGTTGTGGTCGGTTGTTGTTCATTCTGTGTATTTTGAATACATAGCTTTTGTATTGTTCTTTCTTCAATGTACCGCGTTTTCTCATATGATATCTGTAGACCATATTTGGCAGAGACTTTATCTTACAATGCTTCTTGTGCATCTTGTCTATTGTTACTGAGTACTGGTACGCCATCTGCAAATGCGAGACATTTTATGATTGTCTTGTTTACACATGCTCTTTCACTTTGTCTTCTCATTGTTTGAAAACTTTGGCCAAGACCACGTTGAATAAAAGCGATGAGAGACCATCTCCTCGTTTGACCCCCGTATGTATCTTGAATGGGTCTGAGATTTCTCGCATAAGTTTTATTTTGGATGTCGTGTCTGTTGTATGAGTGCCACTGTCTTTATGTCTATGTGTCCAAGTCTGCCTGTCTATGAAGTCATAGGCCTTATTAAAGTAAACGAACTACAGTGTTGTTCATCTGTTTGACTTTCAGGAGTGCTCGCAGGTTCCAAGCCCGTTCAAGATAGGATCTTCCTTTTCTAAAGCCCGTTTGGTGTCTATCTTTATATAAGCTTGAGGTTCCAGTCTGTTGAGTAATGCGATGGAGAGAATTTTGTAAGTGATCGGTAATAATGAGATACATCTGCAGATTTGTCTTGTCGCCCTTTTTGTGGCGTGGGTAAATCAACGCACATTTCAGATTCTGTGGAATTTTCTCTGTAATCCATATTTATGTGAGAAGATGTTTTGGTCTTTACCACCTTCTTCTGGGACTATACTGTTTTGTAGTTGTTTTATAATCTCTACCTCCGTGAACGTAGTCGGATTGGAATCTGGGTTTAGTATTGTTTTCTTCAAGTGTAAATTTTCTTTGGGCTTCTTTCAGTTGAGGAGTGTACCAAAATATTTTTTAGTAACACTGTTTCAGTCAGCTACTGTTGAGTTTCTGTGCTGTTTGGCCCCGGATGAAGATATGCCGCTGTGAGCAATGGCGTTTTGCGAGGCACCGACTTCAAATGTCCAATGCATGCAATTAGTTCCCTTCGCAGTGTTCGCTCGGAAGCTGGTTGGGATGGAGCTGCGTTTACTGACAGCAGCATTTCCTGTCGCGTATGAAACTGACTGATACTGACAAGACGTGGCAACCATCAACATTCTAGTGCACAGTATGGATTGAGAGTAAATCGAAGAAAGACGAAGATAATGAGAAGTAGTAGAAATGAGAACAGCGAGAAACTTAACATCAGGATTGATGGCCACGAAGTGGATGAAGTTAATAAATTCTGCTACCTAGACAGTAAAATACCCAATGACGGACGGACCAAGGACATCAAAAGCAGACTAGCTATGGCAGGAAAGGCATTCCTGGCCCAGAGAAGTCTACTAATATCAAATATCGGCCTTAATTTGAGGAAGAAATATCTGAGAATGTACGTCTGGAGAACAGCATTGTATGGTAGTGAAACATGGCCTATGGGAAAACCTGAACAGAAGAGAATCGAAGCATTTGACATATGGTGCTACAGACGGATGTTGAAAATTCGGTGGATTGATAAGGTAAAGGAATGGGGAGGTTCTACGCAGAACCGGAGAGGATAGGGATACGTGGAAAACCCTGATAAGGAGAAGGGACAGGATGATAGAACATCTGTTAAGACATGCGGGAATGACTTCCATGTTACTAGAGGGAGCCGTAGAGGGCAAAACTGTAGAGGAAGACAGAGACTGGAATACTTCCAGCAAATAGGTTGCAAGTGCTACTCTGAGATGAAGAGGCTGGCACAGGAGAAGAATTCGTGGCGGGCCGCATCAAGCCAGTCAGTAGACTGACGAAAAAAAAAAAATAGAGGGCACTAAAGTACTGCCTTATACAGCACGGCATCTGGCGTCTAACCTGACAGCGTCCCACTACACGTGTTGTATCTAGGCAAACGGTGTATATAAGGCTTCGGCAGAGTGTCCTTCATTATCGGAGACTTGCTGTGTGTGTACCTCTGATGCACCTTGACAGAAGGGAACATGTAGAGTGGTGTGGTCAATATGCCACCTGAATGGTTGAACAGTGGACGAATGTTCTTTTCACAGATGAGTCCCAATTTAGTGTGGAGAGTAGTTCCTGACATATTCGCATCTGGATGGAACGTGGAACATGATTTTGGGACCCGAACGTTGTGGAAAGAGATCGGTATCGAGGAGGATTCCTAATGGTGTGTAGAAGCATTTTGTTGACCTCTCGAATACCTCTTCATCAAATTGTGCAGGTGAACTGTCGTAGAGCACGGTTGGCTGATGTTTTTTTTTTTTTGGAAACGGAAGACAATGCACACATGGTGTTGCCTGTTCGCTCTCCTGGTTTGAATCCCATGGAGCATGTCTGGGATGCACTAGGGAGACAGGTTGCAGCATGTCAGCATCTATCAACCATTTTCCAAGATTTGCGAGCAGCTCTGCAGGAAGAATGGACCTTATTGCCTCAGCATGAAACTGACGACATCATTCAAAGCATGCCCAGTCGTCAGGCTGTATTGTGCCAGAGATGGTCACACGCCATACTGAGCACATTAACCAGTTGGAATGTGTGTGCAAATCCATTAAATTGGGAGGAACGAAGAACATTTGTGTCTGACATTATGCATGCGGCAATTGTTTATGTTCTGTGTTCTTTACACTGTTTCCACTTTACTATCACCTGTTAATACTGTTTTGTGGCAAAATAAGCACAAACTCGCAAAATTTCGTTTGCTGCTTTAATTTTGAATAGTCTAGCGGTTCTAGGCGCTCACTCCGGAACAGCGCGACTGCTACGGTCGCAGGTTCGAATCCTGCCTCGGGTATGGATGTGTGTGATGTCCTTAGGTTAGTTAGGTTTAAGTAGTTCTAAGTTCTAGGGGACTGATGACCACAGATGTTAAGTCCCATAGTGCTCAGAGCCATTTTTAATTTTGAACGTCAGTGTGTAAATGTAGGTGTAACAGTGGATAACGTCGTAAGCGCCAAGAGAATGGTCGTAGATGATGCTGTCGTGTATGGAGAAGTTGTAATGCTAGAAAATTGTAGCGAAATTTAGTAATGACTCCACAGGATAGACACACAGTTCGGCAGTTGTCCTGGACATAAACAAATGCAATGCACAGCGTATATATACTTGGGAAGACCCTTTATTGCATGGTTACACAATTGCCAAACAATTACCAGAAGCAATGATATTCATTAAATATCTGGAAGTATCGTCTGAAGCGATTAGTGTGGAATGGCCACTTGCAAATAATCATAGGAGAGCAGATGCTAGACAGAGAATCATTAGAATAATCCTTAAGAAATGTAATTTACCCACAAAGGAGCTAGCTTACAAGAACCTCATTCAACCAATATTTGAGTATTTATTGTTCAGCAGTTTGGAAAGTGTGTGCCAGGTCAGTCGAGCATTGGGACGGACCTGTGCTGGTCTTCGCTTATAGTGGCCAGTCTGGCAGCAATGTCATAAGTATTCTGCATAAACTTGTATTCTGTTTTCTGTGTACTTGTTTGGGCTATATTCCGCGTCCAGGACACGACACCGGGGCGGGACAGAATGGCAGACTGGAACTTGGAGATCGCACGGTCTGCCCGAAAGAGGGCAGTGACAGCGGTCTGCAGCGGGCCCAGGAGGGGCTTGGTTCCACTCCAGTCTATGGGCCACGTTCACTTCCCACCTGACATACTGGGGTCCAGGCTAGGCTCGTGCAGCGGGAGGTGCAGCAGCACTGCAACAGTGCCAGAGACGGCGGTGGGTGTTGCCATCTGGCAAGCACCACTAGCGGTAAGTTGCGGCACAGCATCCAGGAGGGCACGGGTTCGAGTTCGGTCCTGACCTGGGAGCAGTGGCGGCCCGAGGGCCACGGGTGACCAGTACACCCACCTTCGCCCGTGGTCGAACAGTGCAGGCCAAACGGGGCAGAGGGCGGTGAGGACCAGGGACTGAAGCAGTCTCCGGAATCGCGGGCAGCAGCGCGGCGCAAGTCACAACCCATTGGTGGGCGGCGACTGGGAGAGCGTGGCCGACTTCCAGCGGGGCGGCCTTGGTGACGGCAGCAGCAGTGTCGGCACACCAGAAGTCTGCTGAGCCAGCTGGACTCGCAGGACAGCATGCGGGCGGCACACCGACACTATGCTTGACCCATTGAGTACTGTAAATTATCTGAATAAACAAATTGTAACGCTGTATCACTCTGCACTGCCCCTTGACGCTCTTGATCTTGCTCGGCCTCCTGACAAAATACGGCGTGGTGGATCCTGGCTTCAGCTCTGCCATTTGGAGTCTCAGGTTCGACACACCGACCCCGCAACAGTTAGCAGAGAGAACTGATGGTGGAAACAGAAGATCCGAAGAAGAGCAGGAGGAGGAGGAGATTAGTGTTTAACGTCCCGTCGACAACGAGGTCATTAGAGACGGAGCACAAGCGCGGATTATGGAAGGATGGGGAAGGAAATCGGCCGTGCCCTTTCAAAGGAACCATCCCAGCATTTGCCTGAAGTGATCTAGGGAAATCACGGGAAACCTAAATCAGGATGGCCGGACGCGGGATTGAACCGTCGTCCTCCCGAATGCGAGTCCAGTGTGCTAACCACTGCGCCACCTCGCTCGGTCTAGAAGAGCAGCATGTTCCGCTACAGATCTGTTAAGTAAGTGATGTGTGCAGCTAACTCCAAGAGGGGCATTAACATTCCTACAGCACACCTTCCTAGAACCTCAACTGAGGTATTGCTTCCTCCTACGTCTATCTCGCCAAAAGACCATGAAGATAGAGAGATTCGAGGTCACGCGGATGCTTACTGAAGGTTTTTCTTCACTATTCTCGACTGCAACAGGAGAAGGGCGGGTGCGGCAATGAATCACAAAGTTCCCTCCGCCACACACCATGAGATGGCCTGCAGTTGTGACAGAGCAAGGCGATACAGATAGTCGGTCAAAGCAAGCACTGAGTGTGCGATGCGATGCGCAAGTGATGTGCATTTTGTGGTTGCCTGAACACAGGTCACAGCCACGACCTTAATAAGCTGGATACAGATCTAGTGGCATAAGAGATAACAGATAAGGGGAAATGGAACACATGATTCCTGCCTACCCCCTAGCAATCCGTGCTTCAGGTGAAACATTCTCGTTGAAATTGAGTTTGTTCCCAAAGTGCGAGTTATTTAATTTGGAAATCGACTGTATTTAATTCGATACATTCTACAGAAGGACTACATCCGATATTTGTCATTCCCCAAATAATCACTAGGTTTCAGCAGCAACAAGTAAAATTTGGTTTACAACGAGTTTCACGTGACTTGATGAACGGAAGATTAGTTTTGTTGATTTGCATTTATCTATTTCCATATTGTGATCTCCGGACTGGGGGCTATTTTACTGCAGCTCTCCATCCTGCTCTGTTCCGTGCAAGCCGCATCAACTGTGAATGACAGCTGCAACCTATTGCAGTTACTTCAGTCTGTGTACTGTTTCAAGTCTATGTATCTCTCTACAGTTTTTACCTACCTGGATTACTAAACTGACGATTCCTTCATGCCTCAGGAAGTATCCTCTTAACCGATCGCTTCTTTCTGTCAAATTGTGGCATGAATTTCATTTTCGGTCAGTTCAATTCAGTATCTTCTCACTACTTATTCGATCTACCCAAGTAATTTGTAGTATTTTTCTGTAGCACCAAATTTCAGAAACTACTATTCTTTTCCTATCTGAAACATTTATCATCCAAGTTTTACAAGGATACACTGCAGAAACGTTCAGAAAAAGCTTCCTGATATTTAAATTTGTATTCGATAATAGCAGATTCTTGTTTTCAGAGATGTTTTGCGTGCTACTGCCGTCTGAGTTTTAACTGTTTAACTGTTATCAGAAGTGTTCTCATCATAGGTGAAAGATCAAAGTCATCTTGTAGTTGTCCTACATAACTACACATATTGTGCAGTAAGCATATCATAACCATTTCACATCTGTGACTGCCGTTCTAGAACAGGTAGTGGACACCGTGTAACGTTCTGTGTAAATTTGCACCATCGGTCAGAGACCAGTTGCAGCCAGACTAGGGAAGTATCGTCCCTTGCATAGTCTGCCGTTAGCGCCAAAATAAGAGTAACTGCGTTTTGAGTGCTGCCATGACCGGGAAACATGGACTTCTGATAAATGACATTTCATTGTGTTCAGTGATGTATTGAGTTTCTGCACTAACCAGAATGACCATCGTCCGCGAGTATGACTGCGACCTAACGAGACATTCCATTCTTTCAATGTTTTGGAGAGGCACAATAGTTTTACTCCTGATGTCATGGCTTGGGGAGCTATGGGGCTTGACTTTTGGGAACTCGGGGGACACTTCGGCAAATCGTGCATGATACAGAGGGATTCCAGTGACCAGCAAGATGTCCAGATCTTTCCATGATAGAACTTGTGTATGACCAGGTCGGACAACAACTTTGTTCCAGCGCCAGCATCCACTATAGTAAGGACCAGTTACGTCAGTTGTGGGACAGTTTGATTCAATTTTTTGTGAAGCATTGTATTTCGCTGCACAAAGAGTAAAACTCCTCTACTACTTTTAGTGTCTCAATTTTAAACCTAAGTCCTTCAGCATCACCGATTTAACTCGAAAAAAGTAAGTTTACTTAGTAATGTACCAATTTAATTCTACTGCATTCCATTATCTATATTTCTGGTACCGCGCGCCGCGGAATTTGAATCCCCACTAGACGTCATGGACGTCGAAGCCCCCTAGGAGGTCTCTACACCACTGCGTCGTAAGCTGTGGCGGCGCGCGCCTCCTGGGCTGCATTTACTGTGTGGGTGCCACAGTGGAACACGTGCTTCCGGCGGCCAATAGCGGCGCCCCCGATAGAGTATTTAAGCACCTGCCTCTCGCTCAGCCAGCTATGGCATCCCGGTCTCCTCTTTAAACTCCAAACCTACGATCTGCGTATCACGTTTGTCTGTCTGGTCGCTTCCTTCCTCACATGCTGTCTTTCCTATGTCACCCTCCACAACACCAACTCCCACTGCTGGCATCCCCCAAGGCTCTGTCCTCTCCCCTCTCCTTTCTCTCTTGTATACGGCTGATATGCTGATGACACCGCCTTCCTGGCTCTCTATCCTACCCTTCAACAGTCCCAACGCACCCTCCAAACCCACCTTAACCAGTTCACCACTTGGTGTAACCAGTGGTTCGTCCATCTCAACCCCTCCAAAACCCAAGCAATCATCATAGGCTGCACTACCCACTCCTTCCATCTCCATGATTTCTCCCTCACCCTTTATGGTCGTCCCATCCAACTCACCCCCACCTTGAGATACCTTGGTCTCACCTCATTTGGATCCTTCGCCTCCAGACCATTCAACAGAAAGCCCATTCCCACATCCGCCTCCTGAAACTCCTGTCTGGCTGGACATGGGGATTGCATCCTTCCACCATCCTCCACACCTACAAATTCCTCATCCGTCCTATCCTCTGTTATGCCAGCATTTCCTGGATCTCCACACCCACCCGCTTTTACAAGGCCCTCCAAACCCTTTAATGCCATGCGCTCCGCCTTGCCTTCTGTATCCGCTTTCCTTCCCCAACATGGCTCCTGTATGAACTCATTCCCTTCCCACACCTCCTCCTGTTCCTCCAACATCTCCGCATCCTTTACATTGTCCGCAGGCTTGATCCCCACACCCTGGTTTCCTCCTTCCTCTCCACCACTCGCCCATTGCCGCACCTCTATTGCTGTATACCTCCCTCTCTCCACCTCCACACCCTCCATCTTCATCAGGGCAATTTCCAGCACCTCCCCCTCCCGGATGATGAACTTCACTGTGACATATACCCTTCCTTCCAACTATAACCTGGCCTTGTTGCCCCCCTTCCCAGGGCTCCCTTTTTCCCTCTCCCCTCCTTCTCCCTAGAGCGGATTTTCCTCCTTCCCCCCTCCTGAGTTCCTGCCCCCATCCTTGCCTCTTTCCCTCCCACGTCCCTCCCTACCTGGCTCTCCCTGGCGCGCCACCCTCCCATCTCCCCCCTCTCTTCCCCTCCCTCCCTCCTTCCCTTCTTCCTCGTCTCCTTGCGCCTGGCATATCCTCCATCTTGATCATCGTGCCATGTCAGTGTTGTGTTTAGTGCTGTTTCTCCTGTGTGTCGAGAGGTGTAATTTTAATTGTGTGCTGGCTGTGGACTTAGTGTTACTGTCAGTATTTGGTGCTATGCCATGCTCTGGTCATACTGCGCCTTGTTTCTTTTAATTGTCCCAGTGTGGTTTTTTGTGTGTGCTACGTTTTTACGGTTTTTATCTCCATTTTACAGTCGCCCCATTTTTTGTCTATTGTCTCCCATGATGTTCCCCCTTTTTTGTATCTATGTCCACCATGTTTTCTCCTTTGTTATTTTTAAATGTCTTCTATTGTTTGTTCTATGTCTTTCTGCTGAAGAGCAGCGCATTTGCTGCTGCCAGCCCACCCCGATGGGGAATTGAAATACAATAAAGGAAAAAAGAAGCTCAGCCAGGCAGTCTAACCTTGCGTACGTCTCTGGACACATCGCCTCGCCTTAGACGGCTTATTTACTTCCTTGTTCTGTGTACGAGTGGACGTGGTTGTTAGGTTTGCTTGTGACTCCGTTGTTTCGATCTTCTTGTTGTTCGTTCTGTCCTTCGTTGGTCGTGTCCGTCCTCTCCCGTTGTGTTGTTCGCGGGCCGCGCTTTCCGTCTTCAACCCCGCGACCGTTCCGGTCGCTGTTACAACATTTTTCTTTTTAAGACACTATGTATTTCCTTCAACTCAGCCTCCAAATTCATTCGCAGTCAGAATTTCAATATCGTCGACATACCTCAAAGTTCTCAATTCTCGTTCTTGAACTTTAATTCCCATTCAAAATTTCCTCTTGATCTCTTTTACTGCTTGCTCAATGTAGAAACTGAATATCATTGGGGATAGTCCAACGTTGTTACTTCTGTCTCAATTAATGTTCCCGTTTCATGTCATTCGATTCTTGTAACTAAAGTCTAATTCCTGGAGCCAAACCGGTCTTCATCGAGGTCAGATTCTTGTGTAAATAATTCGTCTCAGTATTTTGCAACAATGATTTACTAAACTTATTTTCTTCCGGTGGGCTTCACAGTCTCGACGAATTGAAGTCTATCTATAGCAGATGTATGATGTCTTTGCTCAAACTTATTAAACTGGTAGTTTCGTAATAATCTCACCAGTCAGCATCCGTGTTCTGTGGAATTAGAGTTAACGCATTCTTCTTAAAGTCAGAGGATATTTCGATTATTTCATGTATCATACACAGCAACTGGAGTGAGAGTGTCGTCAGCTCCATGCACCTTGTTTCGATATAGGTGTTGATGTGCTCAGTCAAACATGTCTCGCTGTATCATGCCTCCCGTCTCATCTCTATTTCCCTTGTATACCCGTTCCGTATATTCCTCCTTTCTGTCAGCTTTCCCTCCTTTGCCTAGTTATTCCACAGCAGTGCTATGATGTTTCAACAGTTCTTTGAGTCTAATTATACAAAATAAAATGAAATGGAAATTGATTTTTAGCTCGTCACTATTCGTATCTTATTAGATGATACTCTGGGTCTCTGCGACTACGCTTCACATATCCCTGAGCAACTGATAGTCAGTACCATGTTGTCATGTTTACTAGTTCAGGAACAGCAGTGCGTTTGGTTGCTGTATTTGATGCTTACACTCCTGGTACTGAATGTGAAAATGGCGTGACATTCAAGGCTCGTAGATGACATCATGTGGAGAACATGAGGAGATTCTAAACAGTGAAAGTTCTGTAGTGCTAACACAGCCTCCATGACCTCAGTCTTCTTGAGATCCCACTGCAGAATGACGCCATGAAGACCTGAAATGCCTACTGAAATAAAAAAGATCAACGTGCAGGTGACTCAGGTGTTTAAGCCTGACAAATATGACGTGATCTAAGTGTGAAGTGTTATTTTTCCCTGCTTCGTGATGAAATTATTTCAGGAAATTACGTACTTCCAAATATTTTAAAATGTTGTGCCCCTGTTTTGGCTCTGAGCACTATGGGACTTAACATCTGAGGTCTTCAGTCCCCTATAACTTAGAACTACTTAAACCTAACTAACCTAAGGACATCACACACGTCCATACCCGAGGCAGGATTGGAACCTGCGACTGTGGCGGTCGTGCGGTTCCAGACTGAAGCGCCTAGAACCGCTCGGCCACGCCGGCCGGCGCCTCTTTTTTTAATTTTTAATGCAGTTACTCGTAATTTTTACATTTTAGCATGTCAAATATGAATACGTTTTTTCTCAACAATCTTGTATCCTTTATAGCGTGAAACGAAGTTGGTATTGATTAGTAAAGCAGAATAAATCAAGATTTATCTTTTACCTATCTATCGCTTTTTTATGTTCGCCAGCAGATGTAATATATATGCTAAATAGCCAGCAACATTCTGTAAACGTCAAAAAAAATAGAAATATCTATGAATATGTCATCATCTGTAGTGCCAACCATCACATTATCGAAAAATTTATGAGATGCCACTGCCACTGTTTTTCCCTAAGATAGCATTTTAGTCAGTGTACATTAACGGTTCTTCGTTCAACTTAGTGTTCACGGTTGGCTTCACGTATATAGAGGCTGTAGCACAGTATATATTCGTATCTGAACATAAGTTCAGGAAGTTTGTAACTAAACTTTATAAATGTCCAGTGTATTGGAGATCACGGCTCCAGCGACGGTATTAGCTGAAAGATCTGTTATCGTATTTTAACTACCGTGAGCTTTACAGCGGCAATATGACTGCTGCCCGCCAACACTCGTGCAAGAAAATGAAATTATTAATAAAGAACAGCAAACAATCTGAGCGGGTTTACACTTTCATCTCGCCAGTCCACAGAACGCTTAGCAGGCAGTCCGCATTATTTACACTTGCCCCAGCCAGCAAATCTGTTCAAACAACGACGCACCAGAGATACGTGCCCTTTCCGCCTTTCTACCGATATGTTTTTTCATTTCAAAAATATCGCATGCTTTTCTGTTCATCTCTGTGAAATTCGCTGTCGCTACTAACAATATTTTATCACACATTTCTTTTGCATCACATGTTCTTATATGTTTAGTGTTTGCTTACCGTTGTACTAGATTTCTTCGACAATTTTTAGTAAAGATGTGAAAGGTCTATTTCTGCGCTTCATGATGCTTATTTATATATCACAATCCGAAAAGAAGACTTTTTATCCATGTACATGACGATGTATAGTTTCGTTCTTCAGTACTCTATCATTATTTCTTTCTTTTTCGAAACGGAAACTGGCTTCTAGCCTCTCGGCCATACTGGCTGTATGTCAGACTTCGGAGCTGTACCAGCTTTGAGGTTTACGCCTATTCGCTTTGTACTTAGGTCATTACCCACTTGCTTTCTCGGCCGGGGTGGCCGAGCGGTTCTAGGCGCTACAGTCTGGAACCGTGCGACCGCTACGGTCGCAGGTTCGAATCCTGCCTCGGGCATGGATGTGTGTGACGTCCTTAGGTTAGTTAGGTTTAAGTAGTTCTAAGTTCTAGAGAACTGATAACCTCAGAAGTTAAGTCCCATAGTGCTCAGAGCCATTTGAACCATTTGAACTTGCTTTCTTTATTTTCATTTGTATTGTATATCTAGCCGGCCGAAGTGGCCGTGCGGTTAAAGGCGCTGCAGTCTGGAACCGCAAGACCGCTACGGTCGCAGGTTCGAATCCTGCCTCGGGCATGGATGTTTGTGATGTCCTTAGGTTAGTTAGGTTTAACTAGTTCTAAGTTCTAGGGGACTAATGACCTCAGCAGTTGAGTCCCATAGTGCTCAGAGCCATTTGAACCATTTTTGTATATCTCACACGAAACGGAAAACCAAGTAGATGGTTGTCGTTTAAATCTTTCGCTCTGCAGCGGACCGTTCGCAAGTTTGAAAGTTACTGGCGGATTAAATCTGTGGGCCGCATCGTGACTCGAACCAGAACCGCGTCTTCCGCTGGCTATTCTCTTTCCGGCTGAGCTACAGGGGCCCGACCCAGGACCCCAGCGCATAGGTTCACTTCTGCCCGTACCTCACCCCCACTTTTCAAGCTTCATAGAAAATCTTCACACGTTACCGAAGTAACACTCCTGCAAGGAAGCATATAGAGGAAATAAAGCTTAGCCACATCCTATGTTCTGTTTCCTGTATCACTTTCTTTCCGTTCCCGGATGGTGCGTGGAAATAAAGACGTATCGTCTCACATTACTTTAATTATAGCGTTGGGGACGCCATGCGAGATACACACTATGTGGTCAAATATATCCGCACAACTAGTAGTGGATATTAATATGGGGTGATTCCACATTTCGCCTTTGCGATGGCTCGAACTCAGCTGGTGACATTTTCATCGAGGTGTCTGACCGATTGAGGAGGGAAGACAGCCCCAAGCATGTTGTAACGTTATACGAATAGATGTTTTAACTCATACCACAGGTGTCCAATTGAGATCAGGTCCGGACTGTGGACAGGCCAGTCCATTTCAGGAGTGTTACTGTCCACATACGATTACTTCTCAAATGAAGCTTTATGACAGTGTGGATTGCCCCAAAAATACAAATAATCGTCATCTCTGGCGCATTTCTCTACTGTACCCAGTACTCAGTATAATAAAATGTGTTCACATCCTTCTGCATTCAGCATTTTCTGAAGCGCAATAAGGTGACCATACGCTAATCACGAAAATCACCCCCATGCCGTAACACAATGTAAATGTTGGGCCTACATATGACGGCAAGTAACGCGTCAAACCCAAATGCTTCTATCGGATTGCCACAGGGTATAACCCTATTCATGCCCTCCGGGTTAGCCGAGCGGTCTAACGCACGGCATTCCGGATTGGGAAGGAGCGCCTGGTCCGCGGCACGAATCCGCCCGGCGGACTTGTGTCGAGGTCCGGTGAGTCGGCCAGTCTGTAGATGCTTTTTAGGCGGTTTTGCATCTGCCTCTGAGAATGCGGGCTGGTTCCCCTTTTTCGCCTCAGCTACACTATGTCGGCGATTGCTACGCAAACAGGTTCTCCACGTACGCGTACACCACCATTTCTCTAGCACACAAACATAGGAGTTACACTTGTCTGGTGTGAGACGTTCCCTGGGGGGTCCACCGGGGGCAGAACCGCACAATAACCCTGAAAGAGTGGTTTGGTGCGGGGCGGCGGAGGTGTGAAGTGGACTGCGGTAGTCGTCGTGGGGCTATGGACCATTGCGGCTGCGGCGGGGACGGAGCCTCTCCGTCGTTTCTAGGCCCCAGGTTCACATCCGATACAAGACCCTATTCATCACCCCACATCACTCGTTTCCTGTCATACACTGTCCAGTGTGCTGGCTGTGCCGTTGAGTGGTTTCTTCCTCTAATTTTATGCGATTTTCTACACCCACCCTCCGCAGTGCTCGACGACTCCAGTCCGCCAGTACATGAGGTCTGCCTGGTCTCATTTTGGCTGTCGTTGTTTCTTCTCGTTTCCACTTTACAGTCACATCACCTGCACTCAATTAGAGCAGATTTACAAGGGTTTGATATATGTCTGATGGTTTCGTTACTCAGGTGACTGAGTCGTAGTTGTGTCCGAAAAGCGCGCCAGGCGGAATGCTTTCGCTTCGCGTCTAGTGTTTGCGGTGGCGCTTTCGGTTTGGCGAGCTGTTAGGATCGCTGCCGCCCTCTGGCGGGAGGTGGAGCAAGTGTACGGTCGCGTGACGATCTAGGCAGTACGTACTGGGCGGTAACCGAGAGACGTGGTGGTGCAAGCGGGGCCCTGTTGTTGGGGGTCGTCAACGGCTCGCCACGTGCTTTGGCCGACCTCTTGGCTGTCAGGGGCTAAGTCTGCCTGACCCGCATGTACGTGGCTTATGAAGCTTAGAAGTCGTGGTGCTGGAGATCAACGCCTGGGACCGTATGTCTTCTTATTGGCCGTTGAAACCACAGGCAGCGGTTGGCTCTGACGAGCATATGGAAGTGCAACGTGTTCCCGGCGCTGTGGAGTGTGAGAAGTTGAGTAAGGGGTTTTTCAAGTTCTAGTGAAGTGTATGAGTTTCTTCACCAGTGGTTTTGTTGGGGTCTTCCCACCAGAGTTTTCGTTTCCCTGTCCGCGGGAATGTGATAATTCTTCTTGGTCGGGCCGTTTCATTCACACCTCGATTGCGTGATTTAGGGTCGGTGTCGCGTGTCTCTGTGGTTCGGAGTCTGTGCAGGCACCGCCCTTGCTACATCTTCTGGTTTTGGGTAATTCGGGGAGGTGGTGGCTTGTAATGGAAGTTCTGGGGCTGATCTGCTGTGGCCCTGTAGACTACCAATAACTATTCCGCCTATTGTGATTTGGGGCCCTTTACACGTGTCACTCCCTCGCCGAGGTAAGGAAAATTTGTTTGGGGAACTACCTTTAATGTGAAGGTTTGTGTTCTGGCTTATTCACATTTATCTTGTAACAACTGTCAGGTGTAATATAAGTTATTTAACTGGCGAAAGACAACTATTTTAGCTTTAGTACAAACTAGCTACTTAAAGGTGTTTTTTTTTGTTGAGGAATTGTTCTCTTATAGATATAACAAGTTTAAAATCTTATTATTGGGAAGTTGTTAAAGTCATACCTTGCAATATCCTTTACATAGAGAAAATTTGCCAACTATTTAAAAGAGTTATTTTAATTGTTGTCAGTTAAAATCTTACTATTGGAAATTTGTTAACGTCATACCTGGCAATCTCCTTTTCATAAAGAAAATTTGTCAGCTATTCGAGTCCGCAGCTCGTGGTCATGCGGTAGCGTTCTCGCTTCCCGCGCCCGGGTTCCCGGGTTCGATTCCCGGCGGGGTTAGGGGTTTTCTCTGCCTCGTGATGACTGGGTGTTGTGTGATGTCCTCAGGTTAGTTAGGTTTAAGTAGTTCTAAGTTCTAGGGGACTGATGACCATAGTTGTTAAGTCCCATAGTGCTCAGAGCCATTTGTTTTTTTTTTTTGAACTGTGTGACTACAAAACACATTTTGAAATTCTTAAGACAGCAGGAATAAGAAATAGGGAGAGAAAGGTTATCTAGAGTTTGTACAGAAACCCAACTACAATAATGAGAGTCAAAGGACATGAAAAGGAGGGGGGGGGGGGGGCAGTAGTCAATCTGCACAATGAGACAGCAGTAAAGGAAGTAAAGTAGAAATTTTGAAATGGAATTCAATTTTAAGGAGAAGAAGAGAAAACTTTGAGGTTTGTTTACGATATTGTAGTTTTTCCAGTGGTGGCGAAAGAGTTGGAACAGCAGTTGAAAGGAAAGAATATTGCCCTCAAAAACGTGGTGTCGTCCGAAGAGTGGGGTGCCAAAGCAAGTTTTGCACCACGCAATGAAACCACACAGGAGTGTAATCGCTGCACGTCGCACCGACGAATGAGAAACGCGCGTAGTCACGCATCCTAGAGCTTCCCAACGGCACCGCAACGACGCATCTGCATACAGATGAGCAGATGAATACTCAGCCAGCATGCAATCAATGATTAAGACGACAGCATCGTCATAGATAGGACACCAGTGTTTAATATATGTTGAGCAGAACGATAATGGCAATCTTATGTCAGTTATTCTTGAAGTGAAGAGCCTTGTAAATCTGTCTGTATCAAGTGATAGTTTGATGTTCAAAGACAGTTGTGAATACTCAGAACATACCTGTGGAAATGGATTGGGCGAAGCCTAATAAATCTTCATATCTGTATTGTACTAAAGTGAACAAATCCACACTACTGGCCATTAAAATTGCTACACCACGAAGATGACGTGCTACAGACGCGAAATTTAACCGACTGGAGGAAGATGCTGTGATATGCAAATGATTAGCTTTTCAGAGCATTCATACAAGGTTGGCGCCGGTGGCGACACCTAAAACGTGCTGACGTGAGGAAAGTTTCCAACCGATTTCTCATACACAAACAGCAGTTGACCGGCGTAGCCTGGTGAAACGTTGTGATTCCTCGTGTAAGGAGGAGAAATGCGTACCATCACGTTTCCGACTTTGATAAAGGTCGGATTGCAGCCTATCGCGATTGCGGTTTATCGTATCGCGACACTGCTGCTCGCGTTGGTCGAGATCCAATGGCTGTTAGCAGAATATGGAATCGGTGGGTTCAGGAGGGTCATACGGAACGCCGTGCTGGATCCCTACGTCCTCGCATCACTAGTAGTCGAGATGACAGGCATCTTATCCGCATGGCTGTAACGGATCGTGCAGCCACGTCTCGATCTCTGAGTCAACAGATGGGGCCGTTTGCAAGACAACAACCATCTGCTCGAACAGTTCGACGACGTTTGCAGCAGCATGGACTATCTGCTCGGAGACCATGGCTGCAGTTACCCTCGACGCTGCATCACAGACAGGAGCGCTTGCGATGGTGTACTGAACGACGAAGCTGGCTGCACGAATGGCAAAACGTCATTTTTTCGGATGAATCTAGGTTCTGTTTACAGCATCATGATGGTCGCATCCGTGTTTGGCGACATCGTGGTGAACGCACATTGGAAGCGTGTATTCGTCATGGCCATACTGGCGTATCACCCGGCGTGATGGTATGGGGTGCCATTGGTTACACGTCTCGGTCACCTCTTGTTCGCATTGACGGCACCTTGGACAGTGGACATTTAAGATGTGTCTACCCCTCATTCGGTCCCTGCGAACCCTACATTTCAACAGGATAATGCACGACCGCATGTTGCAGGTCCTGTACGGGCCTTTCTGGATTCAGAAAATATTCGACTGCTGCCCTGGCCAGCACATTCTCCAGATCTCTCACCAACTGAAAACGTCTGGTCAATGGTGGCCGAGCAACTGGCTCGTCACAATACGCCAGTCACTACTCTTGATGAACTTTGGTATCGTGTTGAAGCTGCATGGGTAGCTGTACCTGTACACGCTATCCAAGCTCTGTTTGACTCAATGCCCAGGCGTATCAAGGCCGTTATTACGGCCAGAGGTGTTTGTTCTGGGTACTGATTTCTCAGGATCTACGCGCCCAAATTGCGTGAAAATGTAATCACGTATCAGTCCTAGTATAATATATTTGTGCAATGAATAGCCGTTTCTCATCTGCATTTCTTCTTGGTGTAGCAATTTTAATGGTCAGTAGTGTATTTATTGGTTTGAAGACTATAAAGTGAAATATGGAACAATAATTACTCTTTGAAATAGCTATTTACTCTTTGAATTTTGAACTTTATCATATTTGCGAAAATATCTTTATTGTTTGACATATTTTACATAATAAGATTCAATGTAATGAATATAATGTTTATACACCTCTCCACGTGTTTAATTCATACTTCCATACTGATATCTCTCACAAACACATCATGTTTTAGGCGCTAGGCGTCAAGCGTCTCTTTTAACTTCTTTGTTGCATTCCAGTTTGTATGAAGAGTTCGTGGTAATGCGTTGGCGCTGCAGTTTCACGATCGTGGGTTGTGTTTAAGTCCCTCCCCGGTCGCTTTTTTCTGTTGGTGTCTGGATGTGTGAGTTGGCTTCATCACCATTTTTCCATCATCGGCGTGCAAGTCACCGAAGTGGCGTCCAATAAAAAGACAGCCACCAAGCTCCCGAACATCCCACCCAGGGTGTCCCGGCCAATAGAGCAATACGTACATTTTATTTCATTTTTCTAATACGCGAGCACAACCGTGGCTAACAACTAAAATTCAATGCTTTTGCAATCCTCAACTTTAATCCATGCCAATCCATACTTCCATACTAACATCATAAATGCGAAAGTAAGTCTGCTAAGTTTTCACGACTAAACCGCTGAACCGATATCCATGAAATTTGCCGTGAGATAGCTTGAGTCCTGATGAAGAAAGTAGGCTACTTTACAAAGTGTGTGTATTTTTCAACACAAACATTTTTAAATGACGTATACGTGAGTGACATGCAGATGTCGCTGGCGCGATGGACGGTGACTCGTAAGCCTAGTTTACAGGACGACACTAGATTGCAGGCAACTGCGCAGCCGGCCACTGCGCATGCGCGCCGCACGTTTGCGCAACTCGTTGGTGAAACTAAACACTTTCGGTGTGTTCCAAATTTGGCGACACTAATTGCATGAGTTTTGAGATTATGTGTATTCGTACAGTGTAGACAAACTGAAATATGAAGTGGGGAACGGAGAATAAGGTTCGCTTTTTGGATATCTATGCTTTGCATAGGTGTTTGTGGGATTTCAGTGATGGTGATTACAAAAATAAGCAACATACTGCTGCCATTGAGACCGTCATGTGCGATCATAACATAGATGGTTTGACGATATTTGAGCTGCAGGGCAAAATTAATTGAGTTAGGAGCACATATACAACTGAGTTAAGAAAAATACAAGCAAGTGTAATTCTAGCTGTGGCAATGCTCTCGTCTACAAGACTAAAATCCCATCGTTCGAGTTAGCCAGGTCTTTGATAAGGAATATTGTTGACAGGAGGGAAGGCTATACAAATTCTCAAGAAGCTGTGTTCTTTATTCAATATTCATCTGTTTAAAACGTCGCTGCACTGCTCCCCATTCACATGTTAGAATTTTGAAATATTGCCACTGTACAGATCAGTTTGCAAACCATTCTCTTCTTAATGCGGCCTGCTTCGAATAATTATTGTTGCTAATCTTAACAATTATTACTGTTAGTGTTAATAATTATTGGTGTTAATGAAATAGCGTCATCACCAACTAAAACCGTATCTTATGGCTTGCAGAGTGGTCTCGATTTTAATGCACGCAATATGATATGTAATTTCAGTTCTGGCGGCAGTGCTTCATGCATTACAGTACCTTTATTCCTCACTGCATAATTAAATAGTTCAAATGGCTCTGAGCACTATAGGACTTAACATCTGAGATCATCAGTCCCCTAGAACTTACAACTACTTAAACCTAACTAACCTAAGGACATCACACACATCCATGCCCGAGGCTGGATTCGAGCCTGCGACTGTAGGGGTAGCGCGGTTCTAGACTGAAGCGCCTAGAGCCGCTCGGCCACAGTGGCCGGCTATCCCATAATTAACTCTATTTAGAAGAAACGTGGACAGTTCTGGTGACATTCTAAGGTAATTAAAAGAACTTCTTCAATCTTCCGTTATAAATAATGTCAGTAAGGATGCTAAGCAACTGAGCTGACGTCTTTTCTTCATCCCGCCACGAATCGAAACACGTTTCTTATTTTTTTTCTTATGCAGTGATTCCACGCAACAAGCTTTAACTCCATCACAACTCGTGCGACTTGCAGCTGCCAAAACTTTCTTTTCAGACACGGCTCAGGGACCCACAAAACGACGAAACTGAAGTGTATACTGATGTCGCCGTGTCTTCAGTCATATATGAAACCACTTGCGTGCAACTCATTTCACTCAACGAGTGGCGCAACCCAATGTCTTCGTGTAAACTAGGCTTTAGTGTCCATGGATTATTCCGTGACAGTGCCAATCTACTGTTATTATGCGTGTGATTTACGATTTTGAGTTCCTACCACCTGGCATAGTTTGAGAGTTTTGGTGGAGGCACAATGAAATTGGATGGTAAACCTGGGAACCATATATAAGAATATAAGACTGTGAAAGGTGGCTACACTGAGTCACAGCGCCAGAGATTGCGCCAAAGAGTATTATTCCGATGGAAGATGATGCAACACAGTGTATTTTTCGTCAATATATATGGAGGTAACAAAAAATTTTTTTATTTCAAATTTCCTAAATAATAATGCCTCTTGGTCACAGGTTCAGTCAACAAAGCATCTGGCTCGTGTTCATGTATTAGACTTGTAATTCTGATTTCTATGTGCAATTATAGTATTTCTGGTTTTTTAATTACTTCATTGTAAATGGTGTTTAAAATTTCTTGTCGTATTGAGGAAGAACCGTGCCAGATACGTGTACGTTGAATCCCACTTCCACACGCAGAACAGTTACACTTGTGCTTCGTTGTTTCGTAGCTTTTATAGTTGCTGGGGACTTAATTAATCAATTGTGTTAACGGAAATTTCCTTTCATTCTTTATTGTTATTTTATGCAGTTAGATTACGTACTAATACTACTCAGGGCCAACCGGTTACGAGACTTCGTAACCGGATACACAGCTACTAAAATTATTGCATTTTCATTATATAATTAAGCCCCCATGCAACTGTTACTATAAGCCTCGCAAACGCTAGCCTGATTTAGCGCATAGTGCCTAGAGGACTCAAGCTGCGAAAGTGACCATAAAACCTCAGGGCCTACTCGTGTCCGCCGGAACTTGGATGCATAATGCCAGGAGGCCCTAAGAGCTGCAGAGGCACCAGAAGAGGCACGAGCTCGTCGCGTTATACGCGGGTTGGAACTTAAATACTTGCAACTATATATTCACAACCGATACATAAGAGTTATATGTTGGCACCTGTTACCGTCCTTCAAAGTAGTCACCAGCGATGTGGAAGGCATAGTATACCGTTAGCAGAGCCTGTCCTGTTGATGGTGCGAATGGAGCGGTCTTAAGTTGTGGTGATTCTCGTGTACGACTGCGATGGTGTTATCCTAACGCCTAACGTTCCTCCACGGCAGACCGTCAATGCACAGTATTACTGTTCGTTTTTGGAGCATCACCTGCGATCGGCTTTGCGAAGGAAGCGACGACACTTTCTGTGCAACCCACTCATGATTTTGCACGACAATGCGCGCGCACATACAGCGCAAGCTGTAGCTGCTATGTTCGCTCGATGGGACTGGGCAGTACTGTACCATCCACCAAACTCCCAGGAATTAAGTGCTTGTGACTTTGATTTGATTCCGAAGACGAAGGAACCACTTCGTGGCATTCGCTTCAGAACTGTTCCAGAGATTCTACAGGCAGTAGACCGTTCTATTCGCACCATCAACAGAACAGGCGCTGCTAACGGTTTACTACGACTTCCATATCGCTGGCAACGGGTTGTACACAACGCTGGTGACTACTTTGAAGGACAGTAACAGGTGCAAACATGTAACACTTTTGTATCGGTTGTGAATAAATACTTGCCACTATTCAAGTTCCAACCCTCGTAGATACCGAGCGTCACGCGTCTCAGGTTCAAAGACGATTGAAGACTCACAAAGGCGACGTCATTGAAAGGTTATACGACAAACAGAGAGTGGTACCTTTGCATGTGGAACATGGGAGGCTTTTGGTGAGGATGCATTTGATTATGATCTATTAACTGACTATATTAATCATTAACTTGTCACCATGGGGATGGACCACAAATGTAGGCGCCATAATGTATTAAATTGGAAGGTAGGAACGATTGGTATGTTTTGCTCTGGGGCAAAATCTCACATCCAGTTCTAGGCGAGCCAGAGAGACTCCTAAAAACTCTACTCCTACATGAATTTAATGAATGCAGGCATTTTTAAAATATAATTAGAAAATATAATGCATGCTTTCAGATCCAACGTACAGCAAAGTAACAAACACATTCATTCTGTACCTACATACCGGCACTGCATACATTTTATATACATACCTCTCTACACCACTGTATACGCAGACATCTCGTAAAATTACTAACTTACTTAATCACCATCACTTATTATAACAAAACTGCTGATATACGAGTGAAGCAGCAGGTAACAGCTAGTATTATATATATTATACTTGTGCTCAGTCTAGTCCTGCAGTGGACCAAAGAACCCACTATTTTGCAGCGAGTATATTTTTGTCCGGCATAACAAAAAGAGCTTATAAAACGAATATCAACAATGGTAAAACAAGAGTAATAGAATGTAGTCGAATTCAGTCAGTTGATGGTGAAGGAACTAGAGTAGGAAATGAGACTCTAAAAGTTATAGTGAAGCTTACTCCTATGAAGGCTCAACTACACTTTGTATGTATCCTACCAATAACCGAAGTCTACCACTCTTTTATCTACTACTGAACCTATATGATCATTCTGTTTGATATCCGCACAAATTGTTACACACAATTATTTGTATAAGTTGACGGATTTGTGTACTGACTCATTGATATTGTAGTCATACAATATTATTTTTGTGTGTTTTGTGATATGAACAGTTTTACATTTCTGAACATTTACAACAGATTGCCAACCTTTCTACCACTTTGAATCTTCTCAGTATATGACACGATATTTGTGTAGCTTTTATCAGATAGTACTTTGTTATAGTATTTTGTCACCTGTAGTAGGCCAGAGAAATCAGTGCCTTTGGATGAAGTAACAGATTGGACTTGTATTGAGAAACAATGTGGTGCTCGTAATACTGTATTTCAGACTAATCCATTTTACGTTGGAGTACTTGTTAGTGGTAGTGAACCTAAAGCAGACGATAATGTTCAATCTGAAGTTAAATATGTATCAATGATGGTTAAAAATATTGTTACACTAACTTTTTATAAAAGGAGAGGTAATGTATCGTTCTAAATAAAGAAGTATTGTTCCAGCTTATGTCGGCGTTATTATTTTTTTACGAGAACTGGGACCACATCAGACATTATCCTGATTCACTCCGGCTTGCATTCCTGGTACCTGACACGGAGGCACTAGTTGATATCCTTGCAAGGACCTTTTATGGAAACAAAATAATTGCATCGGCTGCAGTTATTGTATTAGAGGAGTTGTGGTACTACAAACCTAATCTAGAACAGCTGTTATGGCAGTTCTGGGAATACGTGTTTATGCTTAACGGTATAAGGTGTGCTAATAGTTGTTATGATTTTAGGCAGGGTCGTTATCGACCTCTTTGGTATACATATTAGAACCTCTATAAGATAATACTTCACCAAGCCTCAGCTCAGACGCACAGTCGTAGGCCATCCTAGAAAATTGCCTCGTGCTGAAGGAGGCATCCTGCATTATAGGGTGAAATGGGAGGCTTACAGTTATTGCCAATAAAAAAAGGAATTGTCTGTAAGTATAGTAGGGAGAACTGCATAAATATTGATATTACTGTTAATACTGTGCGCCAGGTCATTAATATATAACACAAACAGCAATCGTCCCAGCACACTTCCATGCGACATCCCGAAGTTACTTCTACATCTTTTGAAGACTCTCAGGATAACGTCCTCCGTCGTATCTTTTCCAAGCTAGTAAAGTCTGTTTGTCAGGAGAGTTTTTATTTGGCCCGGATTTCAATCCAAAGAATAATTTTACGTCCATAAGCTGTGGTGCGAGAGGTCGCCGTAGACACGAGGACAGACGCAGAGATCAGAATGGTCTTGGGGAGACGTTCCCAACCGCAGTGGAGTTGAGATATTTCCTTTTGTTGGTAGCTTTAGAATATGAAATGGGTTTTTTCCCAAATCCGAGAGTTCTGATCCTGATCCCCCATGTGCCGGCCGACCGCACAAATATGTGACTCCTGCAATGCTGGTACGTGCGGACACTCTCGTTCGAGACGATCGACGGATGCAAATGAACTTTTCCTTCTCCATGATAACACAAGACCTCAGACAAGTCTGTGCACCCTCAAGGGGCTCACAAAACTTCATTGGACTGTTCTCCTTCATCCACCCTGCAGCATGGGTCTCGCACCTTCCAGCACCGTTCTGTTCGGCCCAATGCAGCATGCTCTCTACGGAAAGCAGTACGTTGATGAGGAGGAGGTTATTGATGCAGCAAGACTTTGACCCTGCAGGCATACAGGCCCTCCCAGTAAGCTGGCGTAAGGCTGTCGCATTGAACGGAGATTACCTTGAAAAATAGGATTTTGTAGCCAAAAGAGTGGGGAATAACATGCCGTACTGGAATCCTGAACAAAACAACCTACTTTCAGAAAAAAAATGGTGCATTACTTATTGAACGCCCCTTAGTATAGCATACGTCCTGGAGAGTTTGGGCCACTTTCTTCCTTCAGCATAAAGTTTATGTGTTTTTCAACTTTTCTTACTTCTTGCAACATGCTCATATAGTCTGTTATATTAGCTTTTTCGGGCGGTTTTCCTTTTCACCAGTATTTTACTTTGGTGCCTTTTTTATGCCTTTTTTCCGTTTTCTGTCTTTTCCTATCCCTCTTTTTCTTTCCAGTTTCAATATTTTCAGCAGAGTTTAGCGCTTTGTATACAGTTGTTGCCTTCCTCTTAAAATTCATGGATGTATCAGTGGCAGGGACAGTGATGTTTCTTCCAAAAGTTTTGTCTGTGTTGGCTTAGTAGTAACCTGTTTTGAAATGGTAGTCTTGGAAGTTTTAGGTTTAGTATGAGCGGAGTCCGAAGTTGTAATTTCACTTGTGCAGATAACTCTGCTCACCGATGTGCTTGGAATCACTAGGTCTGTTGATGAACTTTGAACATGGCGCCGGCCGAAGTGGCCGTGCGGTTAAAGGCGCTGCAGTCTGGAACCGCAAGACCGCTACGGTCGCAGGTTCGAATCCTGCCTCGGGCATGGATGTTTGTGATGTCCTTAGGTTAGTTAGGTTTCACTAGTTCTAAGTTCTAGGGGACTAATGACCTCAGCAGTTGAGTCCCATAGTGCTCAGAGCCATTTGAACCATTTTTTTGAACATGGCCATGAGATTCTGTGCTTCCATTTGCTGACACAGATGTATTTTCCGGCTAATAGGCACAGTCTGGGATTGGGGCAATATTCAGTGGTATTATCTCATGTGTCGTCCTTCTCTCCTGATTGTCTGGGATAGATGGATCACTCCAACTTCTGTCTGCTGGTAGCGAACTCAGTGCCCATTTTAGTTTAGTTTCATACCTACACATTTGTCAATATTGTAGTACAAAAAAACTGGGTCAGTATTTTGCAAATGGTTCAAATGGCTCTGAGCGCTATGAGACTTAACATCTGAGGTCATCAGTTCCTTAGAACTTAGAACTACTTAAACCTAACTAACGTAAGGACATCACACACACACTCATGCCTGAGGCAGGATTCGAACCTGTGAGCGTAGCTGTCGCGCGGTTCCAGACTGAAGCGCCTAGAACCGCACGGCCACACCGGCCGGCAGTATTTTGCGGAATAAACCTTAGTACAAAAGTTGTGGAACTACAAAATACACTCCAGGAAATGGAAAAAAGAACACATTGACACCGGTGTGTCAGACCCACCATACTTGCTCCGGACACTGCGAGAGGGCTGTACAAGCAATGATCACACGCACGGCACAGCGGACACACCAGGAACCGCGGTGTTGGCCGTCGAATGGCGCTAGCTGCGCAGCATTTGTGCACCACCGCCGTCAGTGTCAGCCAGTTTGCCGTGGAATACGGAGCTCCATCGCAGTCTTTAACACTGGCAGCATGCCGCGACAGCGTTGACGTGAACCGTATGTGCAGTTGACGGACTTTGAGCGAGGGCGTATAGTGGGCATGCGGGAGGCCGGGTGGACGTACCGCCGAATTGCTCAACACGTGGGGCGTGAGGTCTCCACAGTACATCGATGTTGTCGCCAGTGGTCGGCGGAAGGGGCACGTGCCCGTCGACCTGGGACCGGACCGCAGCGACGCACGGATGCATGCCAAGACCGTAGGATCCTACGCAGTGCCGTAGGGGACCGCACCGCCACTTCCCAGCAAATTAGGGACACTGTTGCTCCTGGGGTATCGGCGAGGACCATTCGCAACCGTCTCCATGAAGCTGGGCTACGGTCCCGCACACCGTTAGACCGTCTTCCGCTCACGCCCCAACATCGTGCAGCCCGCCTCCAGTGGTGTCGCGACAGGCGTGAATGGAGGGACGAATGGAGACGTGTCGTCTTCAGCTATGAGAGTCGCTTCTGCCTTGGTGCCAATGATGGTCGTATGCGTGTTTGGCGCCGTGCAGGTGAGCGCCACAATCAGGACTGCATACGACCGAGGCACAGAGGGCCAACACCCGGCATCATGGTGTGGGGAGCGATCTCCTACACTGGCCGTACACCACTGGTGATCGTCGAGGGGACACTGAATAGTGCACGGTACATCCAAACCGTCATCGAACCCATCGTTCTACCATTCCTAGACCGGCAAGGGAACTTGCTGTTCCAACAGGACAATGCACGTCCGCATGTATCCCGTACCACCCAACGTGCTCTAGAAGGTGTAAGTCAACTACCCTGGCCAGCAAGATCTCCGGATCCGTCCCCCATTGAGCATGTTTGGGACTGGATGAAGCGTCGTCTCACGCGGTCTGCACGTCCAGCACGAACGCTGGTCCAACTGAGGCGCCAGGTGGAAATGGCATGGCAAGCCGTTCCACAGGACTACATCCAGCATCTCTACGATCGTCTCCATGGGAGAATAGCAGCCTGCATTACTGCGAAAGGTGGATATACACTGTACTAGTGCCGACATTGTGCATGCTCTGTTGCCTGTGTCTATGTGCCTGTGGTTCTGTCAGTGTGATCATGTGATGTATCTGACCTCAGGAATGTGTCAATAAAGTTTCCCCTTCCTGGGACAATGAATTCACGGTGTTCTTATTTCAATTTCCAGGAGTGTAGAAGTTAGAAACTGACACGAAAATAGCAGCAACACTCCTGCGCCATCTTCGTTGACAAAAGAGATTCCTCATAAGTACCAAGAGATGCTCTCTAACGACGTATTTGTAACATACGGCCGCCCGGGGTGACCGAGCGGTTCTAGGCGCTACAGTGTGGATCCGCGCAACCGCTACGCTCGCAGGTTAGAATCCTGCCTCGGGCATGGATGTGCGTGATGTCCTTAGGTTAGTTAGGTTTAAGTAGTTCTAAATTCTAGGGGACCGATTACCTCAGAAGTTAAGTCCCACAGTGCTCAGAGCCATTTGAACCATTTCTTTCTTTCTTTCTTTTTTTTTTTTTTAAATACGCGATTGGACCGCCTCACCCAGTGGTCCAACTCTCCCAGACTTACCCTAATACAAACAGCAATGGTTCTACAATAGACCCTCGGAATACACCCGGAGCTATTTACGTATGAAGGTTTCTCTCCGGTAGGAATGCGATGCTGAATTCTGTGTGCTAGAAACTGTCCAGTCCTGTCACGTAGGTGGTCCGATATTGGGTACGCTCGTGTTTTGTTCAGTAGGCGGAACGTCAACATCCACGGGGCGGTCAGTACTAATCCGCCTTCCTCCCTGTTTGCCGCGCAGGACTTGTCGGCCGGCAGATCGGGGTCGTCTTTCAGTGCCCGCGGCTAGCTGGTGCCGCGCCGCCGTCGGAGCTCGGGTCGCGTGCGCACAGAGACGCTGCACGGGCACGCTTGTCACGGAGAGCCGCCCGCTAATCTCGACCCACTCTTGTTTGCCTCCCGTGCGCCGTACGTCAGCCGAACGGGATATGCATGCACCGAATTTCCGGCTCCCTGTCCGCTATAAGCGGTTCCGCCGTATACGTTGCTTTCCTTCAAAACAAAGCAGGCAATAATCCGCTTTCGGAGATAATCGCGGTATTCCATCTGTTACAGAATTGGTCTCCGTGCCGTGTGGCAGCATCGGCGGGCCTGAATGCGAGCCTGTCACGTAATGGCCCGGCAAATGGTCGCCCGATGCGTCGCAGAATACCCGTCGCCAACAGGGCAGTGCACCAGGAACGGGCGAACCACAGCTGTAAACGCGTTGTCGACATAGCCCAAGAAATGACGGAATGTTTTGAATAAACATGTATATCAATTGGTTTTACATAAAAGCACAAGCGATATTTTCTACAATGAAACAGTATACTAGTTGGCCAAGGAAGCTGCTGTATCACTCAAAAGAGGAAAGGCCGCTGGACCTGATAGAATACCAGTTCGATTTTACACAGAGTACGCGAAGGGACTTGCCCCTCTTCTTGAACCTGTGTACCGTAGGTCTCTAGAAGAGCGCGGCGTTCCAAAGGATTAGAAAAGGGCACAGGTCATCCCCGTTTTCAAGAAGAAACTATAGACCTATATCTCTAACGTCGATCAGTTGTAGAATTTTGGAACACGTATTATGTTCGAGTATAATGACTTTTCTGGAGGCTAGAAATCTACTCTGTAGGAATCAGCATCGGTTTCGAAAAAGACGATCGTGTGAAACCCAGCACGAGCTATTCGTCCACGAGACTCAGAGGGCCATAGACACGGGTTCCCAGGTAGATGCAGTGTTTCTTGACTTCCGCAAGGCGTTCGATACAGTTCCCCACAGTCGTTTAATGAACAAAGTAAGACCATATGGACTATCAGAGCTATTGGGTGATTGGATTGAAGACTTTCTAGATAACAGAACGCAGCATGTCATTCTCAATGAAGAGAAGTCATCCGAAGTAAGAGTGATTTCAAGTGTGCCGCAGGGGAGTGTCGTAGGACCCTTGCTATTCTCGATATACATAAATGACCTTGTGGATAACGTATATTCACTGAGGCTTTTTGTGGATGATGCTGTAGTATATCGAGAGGTTGTAACAATGGAAAAATGTACTGAAATGAAGGAGGATCTACAACGAATTGACGCATGGTGAAGGGAATGGCAATTGATTTTCATGTAGACAAGTGTAATGTGCTGCGAATACATAGAAAGAAAGATTCTTTAGCATTTAGCTGTAATATAGCAGGTCAGCAACTGGAAGCAGTTAATTCCATAAATTATCTGGAAGTAGGCATCAGGTGTGATTTAAAATGGAATGATCATATAAAGTTGATCGTCGGTAAAGCAGATGCCAGACTGAGATTCATTGGATGAAAACAAAGGAAGTAGGTTACAATACACTTGTTCGCCCACAGCTTGAATACTGCTCAGCAGTGTGGGATCCTTACCAGATAGGGTTGATAGAAGAGATAGAGAAGATCCAACGGAGAGCAGCGCGATTCGTTACAGGATCATTTAGTAATCGCGAAAGCGTTACGGAGATGATAGATAAACTCCAGTGGAAGACTCTGCAGGAGAGACGCTCAGAAGCTCGCCACGGGCTTTTGTTGAAGTTTCGAGAACATACCTTCACCGAGTAGTCAAGCAGTATATTGCTCCCTCCTACGTATATCTCGCGAAGAGACCATGAGGATAAAATCAGAGAGATTAGAGCCCACGCAGAGGCATACCGACAATCTTTCTTTCCACGAACAATACGAGACTGGAATAGAAGAGAGAACCGATAGAGGTATTCAAAGTACCCTCCGTCACACACCGTCAGGTGGCTTGCGGAGTATGGATGTAGATTTAGATGTAGATCCGGAGCTTAACACTCAATTACCACTGATCTGCGTCTTATATGAAGTAAAAATATGGAAGAGGAATGGGGACCATTAAACATCAAAGAAATCTGGATATTGCACCAGCCGACCAGATGGAGACCCACAATGAGGGCCCTTTTAAGCTTTGTCAAGTGGTGATAACGCTGTCTCACACGTTCACACCGGAGCAATCGACGTCTGGCACTGTTCATGTCCCTTATCGGTACGATTGCAAGCGCTATCTAATATGTTCCGAAACGCCGCGCATAGAAACGAGATTTTTCCGGAGCTCATTCGTCGGGTTCTGTTGGTAACGTAAAGGTTGGGTTAAGAGTTCCGCATAGCTCTCGTTCTAGGGGCCATTTGTACACCCGACAGAAAGATTGTCTTACTGCACTATGCCATAGCAGAAGTTTGATATTATAGGCTTCCCCTAGCTTAAGCAAATGGAGAAAATCAGTTGGTTCATTTTGCATTATATGTGGTCTGTGCTGCATCTTAAAGGGCTTATAGAGGCACCAATTAGTTCATTGGCGGTTCCTGAGACTACCCGAAAAACACGCCTTTTGGGTACCAAACACGAGCGACATATTCAAAGACGGTTATGCAAAGCAAATGGCTGTAATTTTTACTATATATTCTTAAGATCTCGACCTCAAACAACGTTCAAAATGTTCGTGAAATATTTATTCGTTACCGGGATACAGATCTTCAAAGTTGCCCTGGTTGTACACCTAATATACGCAGATAATGTCTGGTTTTAGGCGAAAACGTAGTTTATATGGTTACGGAGCCCAGAGAAATATGCCATTATCATCAGAAGTCTGATAACCTCATGTTATAGTACTGAACCACGTGCAAAATGTTTGTGACGTAAAACCCTTTCTGAGGTGTAAAATGTTTTTTTTTTTTTTTTTTTTTCCAATTGCGCCTAAGTCTCGGGGAAACTCCCTGACTGAAATGTGGGGTGCCAGATGCCTGATTCTACTTTCCTCAGCAGACATAAAAATTTTCCCAAGGCCTCCAAACATATTGGCACTTTTTTGTGCTGTGATAGAAGGATACGGTAGCAGTGAGAACGAAATGGAATAGTAATAAATACTGAAAGATAGCGGGAGTGTTTGTGGTACGGATGGTAGTGTGAGGAAAAGGGAGGGACACAGTGCCACTAGAACATAATTGACAGTGACAGAATAGCACTAGGAGAAGTGTGATGGAGACAGTGCTAGTGGGGGAGGAACAAAGAGAAGGAGAAAGTAGAAGTGTGTGAGAGCCAGAGGTAACTGTTGTGATCGGCGAAACTACTTGCGACCGGCCGCAACTGTCGGTCCTTTGATTATTCTGGGAGAAGGCTCAGCATATTAGAACACAGCAAATATTAGTTCACTTTATTACCTGAGTGAATAAATGACTTACTTAACTTTGACACAGTTCTTTGCCGCAGTATTTCATGATAATTGATTATGAAAGTTTCCTTTGATGCACGGATTAACAAACTGTTGTTTTGTAGCAAAAAATGGAACATTTACTACGGTACAAGTTCATCTGAAACTTAAACTACTCGTTGGTCCTACACTATGTTGTTGATTGCTGTAGCTGAGATGTAGACCAGGGCTGTGCTCTTCCACGCTCGACTCTATACTGACCTCAGTGTGAGGGCGCGGCTGTGTTGTGGGGTGGACTTCAGAATCGCCTCCCATACGCCGCTACGGATTGCAGAGAGCTCTCGCTAATGTCTGTGGACCGATTCGCGTTGCACTGCTATCCCTGGACACTTTCACAATTATTAAAATCAGAGCCTATGACAATGGCAATGGGGAAAAGAGAAATAGTGACAGTGAGAAGATACAACAGCAGTGGGACGGATTGGAGGAGATAGTAGAGAGCAACACGGGACAGTGACAGTGAAAGGAGACAGTAGTAGTAGGACAGAACTAAGGAGACGGTGGCTGTGGGGCAGGAGACAGTGACAGTTACAGATACACAAAGAGGTAATGGCAATGAGCTGAGCTGAATAAATGAGTGAGGATTGGCAAGTAGGAGTGGATGGGTATGAGCGACTTACAGCAACGCAGTAGTCGATGTGAGCGAATTAGAGGAGCTTGTGAGAGTGAGATATGAGTTGCATATTAAAAAGAGCGCGAATATGTTCACACGGAAAATTTTTAAAGGCGCTGAGGAAAGTCGTCAGTCTTTTAAAACTTGAACGCCTTAGCGTTTTTAGTGCCCCGACAGGACATTTTTTCCGCTGCTGTATACTACCTGTCTTGGTAAAGAACTGAACATGAACAACACTAATGCAATCTGGTGCTTGTTCTATGTGTCGCAGAGAATTGCAGTTCTAATCATTTACATAACCGCCGATGACGTGTATGTGTGCAGTGTTACATTGACATCTAAAGATGTCTTCTGAATCTTTCGATTTTTTTTATTTGTCTGTCAGTTTATAACGTATTTTGTTTCTGACCAAGGTTAAATCCATAGTTCAAAGCATGAGACTATTCCATGTTTAAGGATCAATATTGGTCTTGCATGCATTCTTTCGTCAGTGGTTGGTTGCCGTGACATACGTTACTACCCCACTTGTCCTGTATTACTGCGAGGATTAGAAATAATATGGGATTTCTTTTGTTGTGATTCTGATATTTTATTCTCTTGTAAACCGTACGGTCCGCTGATGGACGTACGTAACCTCGTTACTAAATTCTGATGTTTATTTGATGAATAATTATCAGTGGCGGATTTGAAAATTTTCCGCCCCTAGGCATAGCATATTATATGCCCCCCCCCCCACCACCAACACACAAAAATAGTGTTGTAAATAATAACTAGTACCCGATCACTCCACAACTGCCGTTTTGGGTGGGAGAGCTGTGAGCTGTTTCCGTATTCTGCTATTCGTTGTTCTGAAGGACGCGTCAGCGGTCTAGTCGCGCTCAACCAAAATGTAATATGGTTCCTGAACTGTACTTGGTGTACGGCAGCGGATAAAACAAACTTAAAACAGCACTGTCGAAAGACAACAGTAACAAACACAAGGAGAATAACTTTTCTTTTATGGTCTAAAAATTCAGCAGAGCGCGTAGGAAACAACGGATTTTTGTTATACAATCACTTTTAATATGTTCTTTTACACGAAACTGTTGAAAATGAAAAAGTTGCGTTACGATCGAAAAATTGAAGCGAACGTGTCATACATTAGAAATTAATACGTACTTTTACAGGGATGTGTTCAAAATTAAAATTAAACTGTCGTTTTACGACCTAATAACCTGAATGTGTAGCAGCTAAAAAAACACGTTCGGTATTAATACGTGAATCTATAGGAAAACGTAAGAAATGAAAATGAAATAGAGATTTCGGTGCACGAACTAATAACTTAATACAGACAAACAAACACAGAACTGGATCTGCTATTTCATAATTTTACAGGCTAGTGTGGAAAAATCAAATTTGTTTTATAACCTAATAGTTAACGTGTAAAGCATTAGGGGGTGTGTAGCTAGATGTTGCATAACAAATATACACTATACCTTTAAACCGTGTAAGGGCAGAAAAGTTGTGTGCTGCAGCTACTGCTCTTACCACAGCTCTTTCTAACGGTATTAGCAAAGCTTTTAATTATTTATCGACAAAACTGAACTACGTTATTTATTAACACTTTTTAATCTGAGCGTACTCACAGATAACGTATATTTCTGTGTTAACTATACATTTCAGCAGACGCAAAGAATACGCATCAGTTGTAATATACATACACTATCAGTATGACTTGACATTACAGCGCCGAGCGGCCTGGGTCATTCGGGTATCGTCGGGCGCCTTCGGTCACGTCTGCACGTAAACGAGCTTTAGTTCCGCGTTCTGCCATCGGCAATTGGAAAATAAAGAGGTAATACGTAGTTTATAAATCCAATGAATGTGCTCTAAGTTATAATAAAAATCACATTATAATTTTAAATTTTTAAAACTAATATGAATAAATAAACAAACTCACCAGTCAGCAAAGTTTGCATCTGGCTTTGACGGCAGAAAACTCGTTGAACATATCTTCATAGTTCAGACGGTTATCAGTTAGTAGGTCAGCTTCGATGTGAGGAATGGACAAAACGTTCATCTCTCCACAGACAACGTAGAACGTAGGTACGATTTCAGTCTTTTAAGAGCCGGAAACGAGAGTTCTGCTGAACAATTTGTAAGTGCCATACATAGAAATATTCTAAGAGCAATATCAACGTGCGGAAACACGGACTGTAATCTCTCTTTTCGTAAAAAAATTTACTCATGTCGGCTGGTATATCACTAATCTCAGAAGATTTCAAAAGTTCCGAGAAATGTACACATCCACTAGGGAAGGAAGGCTCTAAATCTGTGTCATATGACGCTTGGAGTTTTGTTGCACGTTCAGCAATATTATCAGGTGAACTGTTCTTAAGATTGCAGAAAACTATGAAGGAGTCGGACAGTCTTCTATAGCTTTCCTTCCTCCTCACTAATTCGGCGTACAAGATTTCGAGTATTGGGAGAAATGTTTCGACTCTAAATTTTTCCCTTCCAGTCAGAAAAACTTCTTCAGACTCCGCTTCTTCGTCATCATGAAGTTTGCGTTTTCGTGATCTTTTATAGGTGCATTGATAGTCTATATCAGTCACAATCTCCATGGATTTATTTTCATAATAGTCGAACATGCCACAAATAGATGCAATAAATCCTACAAGGGATTCATATAACTCAAGCACCATTTTAGTATCAATATTTACTCTTTGCAATTTCAGATTTACACTATTAAATCTCTGGAGTGTGTGATTCCAAACTGTCATAATGAAAATGTTTCTAGTCTTCCGAGTTGATTCAATAAAGCCGCAGCCTCATTTCGCACAAAATGGTTCAAATGGCTCTGAGCACTATGGGACTTAACTGCTGTGGTCATAAGTCCCCTATAACTTAGAACTACTTAAACCTAACTAACCTAAGGACAGCACACAACACCCAGCCATCACATTTCGCACAAGTGCTTTTTCAAATGTGTTATTGGCAATGTGTGTGAGGGCATTGATAACGCCCTCCCAGTTTTCATATAGACTTACACACGCTTCCTCTCTTGCTAACCAACGTGTTTTTGATAAACGTTTTACTGTTATGCTTCCTCGTTTCATGAAAGAAAGAAGTGTATCCCAACGCAGTGCAGAAGCAGAGAAAAAATTATAAAGGTTTTGCACTGCACTGAAAAATGAACATGCTTCCCGACAACAGCTTGCAGCAATAGTGCCGACTAAATTCAAAGAATGTGCTGCACAAGGCACATAATGCGCTTTCGGATATCGTTCTTTAATGTGTGCTTGCGAACCAGTGTAGGTTCCTTACATATTGCTTGCGTTGTCATATGACTGGCCTCTACAGTCAGTAATATCAACGGAATTTGTAGACAGGACTTTTAGTATAACCTCAACTAAGTTTTTGGACTGGTGACAGGTTCAACATTCTCGTTCACCTATCTTAATATGAAAGATAATTGATCAATATGTGAAATTTCCGCAGTAGAATCTACTGTTATAGAGAAATATTTGGCCTGTTTTATTTCACTTACGATAATTCCTTTTATTCTTTCAGAAAGAAGCTCTATCATTTCATCACAGATTGTTGAAGAAAGATAACTTGTATCTCCCTCCCCTGGATTTCCATATCGCTCAATGTGCTCTGCGAGAAAAGGATAAAACTTGGCTATAAATTCAAGAGACATCATAAATTGACCTTTCTGTAAAGAATGGAATCTTTCAACGTGTCCATTACTTGTTAGCTTCTTCACTATTGCAAACACCCTTTTCAACACACTGCGCCAGTACATTTTTTCAGTCTCGACATATGGCTCGAAATGGTCATCTATTGTTGCAAGTGACTCAGAATTTTTGTGTTGAGGTGAATTCTCAGGATGAAATAAAATATTAGAAATATTTTTCCAGTCTGCAATACCATTAGTAGCAATCACGTCCTTACCTCCAAACAATTTACATGGTGCACAAGAAACAGCACCTGTGCTACAGGAGTATACTAGAAAATCACACAAAGTTGATTCGCCATTTGAAAGTTTATGGTAAAATGCATTTCTGTTCAAATATCTGGTTCTATCGCCTATTGATCTTCTTCAATCAGAATAACCACCGTTACAATTTTGATTAATTTCCACCCTGTAAGGGAATGTCGATCGCTGATTCATTGAAACACCATTCTGCAGGATCATCACTATCGAGGTTATTTCTTTTTGTTATCTCTTACTCGACACTTAGTTTTTCGTGAAATTCGAAATCAAGAACAACTTGCTCTTCTTCATTTTTAACTTTAGTTTCGTCTGTATTTACTTCTTTTACAACAGCTGCAATGCCACAAATATCATCCGTACTATTTGAACTGGAAGTCGAACAAGCAACATTTTTTGCGAAAAATTTATCTACTCTGCCAAGCGTTTTTAGAACATTGGCTTCTCGTTCTCGCCTTTTCTCCGGTAATTTGCGAAATGCTGAAACACTTAATTTTGCAAGTTTGCTTTTTTCACTGTTATTCATGTTATGGCACTGACAAAATTGTCAACCAGCAGTCAAAAACAAAAGTAAAAAATTTGTTAAAGGAAAGAAAGGAAGACTGTATCCAGTTCCAGTCCTACTACACCGCACATGAGCACAAAGCTTTTTACTTTAAACGCGGCACACGAGCACAGATTTTTCCTTCAAACAAGGAGCTATGAACTGATCAACTCGGATTACTCGACGTAACTGTGCTATGAAAGAACGACAATGCAGAATAAATTAATTTCACTGTCGCCGGTTTCTCTGTTGTCAGTGAACAGTAGAAGCACACCTGCCGGCTGGAATTCGTCTCATAAGGAAAGCGGGACAGTCCGTTTTTTGGATTCTGTTTCCCGCGTTGCCGGAATTTTAGCTGGGACGCAAATATGTGTAGAATATTCTTGACACTGTCTTTCTAATTTAAGCAGCAAATAATTTTTGCAATTTCTTGCAGTGAGGTGTGCTGGACCGACTCTTATCCCACTTATCCTTACAACATTTTAGCAGTTTCTGTGGGCAGAGAAGACACACCACAACGTTTGAGTACTCTTGTTGGCAGTTGATGTGATATGTTGTCATTTGTGTGAACACTGCTGTTATGTCAACACGCAAATGCGCCTTTTGTTCCAACATAAAATAAAAATAACCTTTCCTCGAAGAAAAAAAGCTTATTTAAGAAATTTAATATGAAATTTGCAACGTTACATACTATTTGATTGCACAGAGTGGGAACTTTGATATCGTGCAGGCTGTAGCACAATAACAGAGACAAACGAAAGTTGGTTTATTCTTCTTTTTTTGCCAAACAAAGTACCAAAGTAAATAAATAAATAAAAATTTTAAACTTGTGAAGTATATTTCACACATTATAAAATGTTCTGCTTATGTTCTTTTCGTATAAACATGTGTTTAAAATGTAAAACAGTCCCAGTATCAACATGTTTTGTTAAACAGGTGTCATTAAATCAAAGGTCAGATATTGAAGACCACAGAGCTTTCACATTAATTACAGTAATGGAGGGTTGACTTGATACTTCCCCATAATTTCTACAAGAAATTTAAGTAGAGTCGGGTTTTACATATTGAGGCCCACCAATGTTATAGTATTTAAAAAACTGCTGATTAGTTTATCACAACTTTTCTGGGGTCCCGGTATTTTCACGGGGAAAATATGGTAGGGTTAAGTAGAAGCCGACAATATTGTCGGAATAATAATGTTTCAAACATTGTGTTGTAGAAGGCCGTCCTGACAGCTTACTTCAAAATATTTTGAACAATGACGAAGATGATACCAGACAGAAACACAATGTTAAAATATCCGTTCAGTCACCAAGCAAACTATGTATATTTTTAAGCTTGTACTGTCGAATTTCGTTCTTAAGGCTTATTTAAACTAGCAAGTTGTTTAACAATATTAAAATTTTTTGTCGTTTGTAAGCGCAGTTATTTTAAAACGTAAAAGGTTAAAATGAGCACAGAGCAAAAAATGCCGCCCCCCCGCCCCTTAAGGTGCCGCCCCTAGGACTGTGCCTAGTGGGCCCATATGCAAATCCACCACTGATGATAATGGAAAGTTGTGTTAAATTCCGTTTATTTATTTTTCACCCTGGAGCAATTTATACTTCATTCAATTTTCCTGAGTTGTTGCATGTGCTCCCAGCTTTGTATAAAAAGACTATTATTTTCAGGGCATTTACGTTAAAGTCATGCCAGTTATGTAGTCACTGAAAGTTCGTAAATCATTAGTAATCTTTCATCTGGTGATCTGCACATAGCATACATTTTTCGCGCTTCAGATAAGTTATTTCTGGACATATTATTCAGTTTAGTTGAGGTTGTGTGTTTATTTTATGTTTTCTGTTGGCAGAATATGTATTACAGATCTGCTTTACATAATCTGCTGAAACAAGTGTATTGCTATTAAGAACATTTACACTGCAAATATAACACTGAAGAATGAGAGTTGCTATTTACTATACATGCCTTCGTGGGTGTTCGTAAAGTAAATAAATGCTGCAGAACGCGTAATGGAAAGTATGGTCAGTTATTAAAGTAGATATTGGATATAATGTCTTTATATTCATTTCGATTAACTATTAATGAGTATCCTTTTGTGTAACTGTGGGAACATTCTGACCCGCGTCAGGAAAAGCTCTTAGTACATGTGAAATTCTATTAAGTAAAACAGTGTGAGGCAGAAATTCGTTGCAGAGTGCAGGAATAATGTAATGTATGACAGTTCTCTTTTGGCAAATATCGTGATTATTGCACATGTGTAGTGCTTCTGCTAATTGCGTTACAATGGTAAAATATTCACCCTCGTGGCTATCTATAGCTGTGTTGTATTTGCTTAAAACTTAACAAAGGAACTTTAAAAAGTTGTGAACGTTGCTCAGTGTGGTTCAGCTAACTGATGCTTTAGTGTGCTCAGGTGTCACTAATTAATTGGGGAAATCATTTTGCATCTTTTATTCTTATTTTTGACATAATCAGCAAATGCTAGTAAACCACCGATTCAAGGGTCCTCATAAGGTAGTTTGTAGGGTGGGAGGGGGGGGGGGGGGGGGCAAACCTCTGAAGGTCTGGAATATTTATTATTTTTTCGATGTCAATGCCGACTTGTAAGCCATAAAAAATTGTCTGGGTAAACAGATCGGAACTATAAATTTTGTATGATCAAGGTACATTGCTTCAAGATCTTTTCTTCTTCGTTTTAAATAACAAAATTAGTCTACATGAACACTTTAACAAAGAAGAAATAATGCTAATTGTATTCCGTTTCAGAAAGTCCCGCGAAGACTTATTCGCATAACACCATTCCATTATTATTTTTATAGTGTAATCAGTTGCTCAAATTTATTACAGATGGCGTTAGTAGTTCTGTTGACTGACCTGCTGGGTTTTACTCAACTAGTAGCTTGAAAGACATCATGTTTACGCCAGTGACTGTTAAACTTTTTATTTCCACTATTGTAATTTCAGCCTTAGGCCAATATCGAGTGCAGCTGAAATACAAAATGTTTATAAAATATTTTACAAAAATCGTTGTGTATTTTGCCATTCGGCCGATTACACAAAATGAAAAATGCAGCTATGTAACCATTTTTACTTACATGTTTCGGTGTTAATACAAGCTGACACATTTATATGTTGTTGTCATTTGCTGTTATGATATCTTTCAAGAAATTTCACATGACCGTGAATCTCAGTTATGAAAAGTTAATTAACAACTAGTAGCATTGGTGTATTCCAATAGTACACCTTTTGCTAAACAGCCGTAATACTGCATGGCGGATTCTTATAAACAATACTGTCCTATCTCTTCTGTTTCCTTCTGGTTGATTGCTGTCTGTATAAAATACACTGACGGAAAAAAAGCAACACCAAGAAGGAGTTGTACTAAACAAACAAAAGATAGTAGGCGTGTCAACATCTAAAAGATGAAGTCTATTAAACTTTCAGACCAATCGCATAAGAGTGGCGCTAGTAGCGCACTATGACAATGAAAATCAGCGTTGCTTTAAACACACACTACAATGGTCGTGAGCGTTAGTTACCTTTGAGACTGAATATGCTAAACTGATGTTAGCCAGAAATTCCTTTAAGGCGACAAAGTCGCCATTACCAACACGTCATGGAGTTTGGAAGAGGTCGTGTAATAGAGCTACGAGAATCTGGGTATTCCTTCTGCGAAATACAGAAAGACTTGGCGGGAATGTAGCCAATGTACATGATTGCTGGTAGTGGTGGTCAAGAGGATGTACGGTCGCGAGAAGGCTGGGCTCCGGGCGGCCACGTAGCACTACCGAGAGGAAGACCGTTGAGTTGGGCGTGTGACTCTGGTGGATAGTATGGCATTTGCAGCAGCAATCGATTCTACAGTGACAGAACGAACTGTTACAAATCGTTTCGTTCAAGGACAGCTCCGAGCCAGACGCCCTGAAGCGTGCATTCCACTGACCCAAAACCACCGCCATTTGCCACTTCATTGGTGTCAAGCGAGAGCTTATTGGAGAGTAGGATGGAGAACTGATGTGTTTTCTGATGAAAGCTCCATCTGTTTCCGTGCCAGTGATGGCCGTGTGTTGGTTATGAGGAGGCAAGTTGAGAACCTGCTACCAACAAGTGTTCATGCTGGACACGCTGGACCTACACCTGGAGTTATCATCTGGGGTTCGATTTTATATGACAGCAAGAGCACTCTCGTGGTTATCTCACGCACCCTGATTGAAAATTTGTAAGTTAATTTGGCGATTCGACCTGGTGTGGTACTCTTAATTAACATTATTTCAGGAGGTGTTTTCCAACAGGATAATGCTCGCCCACACACCGCTGTTGTCACCCAACATGCTCTTTAGGGTATCGACATGTTGTCTTGGCCTAACAGATCTGGTTGATAGGTCTCCAATCAAGCACATGTGGGACATCATTGTATGATAATTCCAGCGTCATCAACAACTAGCATTAACCATCCCCGCGCTGATTGACCAAGTGCAACAGGTATGGAACTGTATTCCAAAACCCGATATCCAGCACCTGTACAACACACTGCATGCACGTTTCCATGGTTTTACTCAACATTCTGGTGTTTACAGCGATTATTAATGTACCAGTATTTCACAGTGCTTTGGCTTTTCTTGTGGTTACGTGAACTTGTGATTTTGCAAAGTTAATCACTTAAATATGTTAGCTACACACATGTGTATAATCGAGGGTATGATTTTGTCACTGAAAAGCCAGACCGACAAGCAACGAGGAGAACTTTATACTACAAGCGAGCAGAAACACCGTGAAATGAGAGAGATCCGCAGACAAGAAAAGGAATTGACCTCAACGTAGAGCTAATAGCTATGAATGATGGCAAAAGTTTTCCGTTAAGCGACAATAAATTAGGAGGAAGGATACTAGTTTTTAGCGGAAGAGCGAGGACAGAGTAAACAAGACATTTCTACGGGTGGTAAGTTCAAGAGCTACAGCGAAAAGTTTTCGCAAACATATACCTCTCACGTCGACTTCGGGAGTACAAATAAAGAGACAAACATCAATCCAGTTGCTTTTGTATTATTGCCAAACAAACGAAAAGAGACGTACATCCGTCTTTTCCGGATTTTGGTGGAAAATATTCCAGAATGGAACCCTGCAAAAGTGACAATATTTTCGAATCATCTGCGATTTCTGCGACTGTAGTTGTATTACCGACAGTGGAAGCGTATGGATGTTACTTCAACATGAAAAACTCTCTGTAGTAAAGTGCAAGATCTAGGACTTATTAATACAAAGAAAATGAAGTAGTGAGACAATAAATTCGCATATGTGCTGCGCTGGCGTTTGTACAGCCTGAAGGTGTATGTGATGGTTAACTCGAGATACATTCACAGGCACCGGATATCTTCAGCCTTTCTGAGATTTTTGAAGGTAGGTGTTTGGAAAATAAATCACTGACATAATTAGGTGTGAAGTAGAAAATTCAGGGTGCGCGTTAATGAGGAGAGAGCTGAGAATAGAAGTTAAACGAAAAAAAAGAGTCTACATGGAACGGGGTGAAAGGTTGGAAAAAATAGTGAAAAGTACGAAGACGATGGTGAGATCAGGGTTTGCTTGAAAGCTATCTCCTGCCTCCAAAAAATTGATTAAATTTATCAGATGATGTATATAGACAAAAAATATACAAAATGTAAATACCAACTTATAAATAAAAAGATTAAAAAATATATATTGATGATGCTCAAAGCTGGTTTTAAACACGCCTAAATGACAATGTTTTGCTTTTGCCATTTAGCCACTCCAGAGATAGAAATCATATTATTTTAAAAAATCTAAGCTCCATTCTATGTCCGGCCATACCGAATTTAGTTTTCCGTGGTTTCTCAGATCATTCCAGGTAAATGCTGGTGTTGTTCCTTGAGGAGGCCCTTCCTGTAATCACAAATCCGAATGAAAGTTAAATTTCCAACGATAATAACAAACGACTACTATGACAGAAAGTCCGATAAAGGTATACAATAACTTTACCTGTGGGAACACTATTAAGAGACTCACTATGTTTTAGTTTATAGTTTTGACTAGCTTTCGTGACTTGGAATTCAAATGCGCGAAATATTTTCTAATGTTTTTTTGTGTTAAAATATCACAAGTATTCATACATCTCACGTTTGAGTTTATTGTCTGAATGCCTAGATTTATGTTGATGCATCTATATTTTGCTGCTCTTGGGTTTGCTGTGGTAATTCACGGAAGCATTATAAATTTCACTCCTGCGTGCTAACCAACAGATCTATCTGTCACCACAAGCAGATTTTATTTATGTACGAATTCTGAGAATTATTTAATTCTTTTTTAAAAGTATTTCATGGCTGGCTTTTGCGGGTAATATTATGTGCTATAGGAGTGATATAACCTGATTAAATTTACTTTGGGCTGTTTAATTAGTGCATTATGGTAAGAAATTAAATTTGTGTTGGTGGGTTGGCGATATAAGAGAAGATTGAATAATTTTATAAAACCAGGCCCTGTCTGTGGTGGCGGCACTTCAGTGGAATAAGCTTTTACTGATGAAGTTCATGTTTTTCTTCGTTGAATTACGCAGATTTAGCTACTTTTCGTGTGATTTTGAAAAATGCTGCTGAATTAATGAATTGTGAGATGCAGGAAAAAAATTCTGTAAATTTGCATTGAAGTTTCCTTGCACGTTCAGGTGGAATTCAAAGCATAAAAGGACATTTTGTAAGGGTCTAGTGCTAATAAAGATGAACAATTGAAGAATTTATCAGGATTTGCAATGGTGATGTTGTATGAATACTGAGATTGAAAATTGTGATTTCTGTGAGGCAAACTGTTCTTCTAAAGTTTCTATCGATGTTGCATGACACTTATGCTGCGGTGGAGCTATACCAGTTTAAATGTTTACTGGAAGATCATTTTATTGTCCTTCGTTTCAAATCAGTGACGGAACTTGCTGCAGTGAGGCAAACTATTCTTTTAAAATTTCTGTCGATGTGGAGTTAACACCACTTTAAAACTTTTTTCTAGACGGTTACTTTCGTGTCTTAAGTTTCAAGCTATTGAATGAACTGTTTTACAGAAATCCCTTTTAAATATACTGAGGTTTGTCTACAAATTACTCTTCCTTCATTTGAGTTTACGCAATATTTATTTGGATCTGGTGCATATTCTTGTGTGAAACCTCTGTACAAGAATTTAATTGCTGTTTAACTGGAAATATGTCTGTGCAATATATTCTTTCAGTTGGCAGTCAGTGCTTTTCTTACCAACTGCTGGCTGGAATAGTGAAGCTCTCGTTTGGCGTTCTTGTGTTTTGTTGCAGCAATTGGTACTATAATCGAGGAAAGGTAGAGAGAGTTTTGATTGTCAGCTCCACAGCTATCTTTTCTTTTCCCATATTACTATTGAATGGGAATATGCAGTGGAATGTATATTCAGTTTTGCACAACTAGAGGATGCCAAGCTCGTTTGGTTTAAAGGTTTTAGTTATTTTTCTTCATTTATTTGCTTATGAAAGAGTGTATGGTTTGAAAATCTGATGAAGCCTCAGACACTTTTAAACTTTTAATGTGTTCCTCTACTAATGCTGATTGTTTGTTGTGTGTATTCCATATACGCCCTTCATGATTTTTCCAATATAGTTTTGTGTATTTCTGATAAACTTTGGTTTCTTTGGAGATTGTCTGAGTTCATCCTTGGTTCTGACAAATATTGTTGGGTCTAGAGGAACAAATCTGATACTGTTATTTTATATTTATGTTTTGTGGTGCTATACAGAGACTCTGGTGGCACATTAGGACGTTATTCCCTTACTGTCAGTTGTTTGAGATCTATTACATTTCTGTGTGGTTCATTTAGGTATTCTTTAAGGGAGTTTTTTTGTTGCTGTGTTGATCTCAATATTTCTTACAAAATGGGAAGGATGGTGCAAATAAAAGAGAGATGAAGAGTGGTAGGATAGGTAGGAGTACAGACAGAAATGACAAGCCTAGGCCGATAATAAAAATCAAATGTCATTGCTTCACTCACAGCAACTCGCTTTTTCTTTGGCAACTCAAGGCAATGACAATATCAAGTCTGTAAATTCTTAAGGCGTTGGACAGTCAAGAGGGAAGGTTTGTTAGCGGAGCTTTATAGATATTTATGACCTGAACCGAAATCTAGCCTTAGTTTTTCTGTATCACCTATGGTTTTCGAGCATTATGCTTTTTGTTATATAGTATAAAAATCCTATGCTATACAGTAAATGAGGAAATTAATGAAACGCTTTGTTACAACATAAACATGGTTTGTATTTACAGTAAGCTACTTAAAACAATGATATGTGTTACTAGAGGTTTCACTTGTCAGCTGGAATTGGTTTGTATTTTCTTTCTCTTTTTTCTTTGAAGCTTCTTGTATACCTTTTTCTACGATGAGTCACTTGCTGAATTTGTCGCTGAAGTGACCAACAGTAGTCCCCCATCATTTTGGTGTTCCAGCGGCCTTGGTAGGGTTTTTCCATCACTTTAATGTTCTGGTGAAAACGCTCTCCTGGCTCCTCAATAACATCTCCCATATTGTCCGGGAAGTAATCAAGGTGACTGTCAAAAAAATGAACTTTAAGGCTCATTAAACATCCTAAAGTTTTAAACTTCTTTAACAATGTAGCTATAATGAAAATATATTATGGGTCTTTATCATGTCCTAAGAACTTTGTGACGACTTGCTTGAATGAAATTCGTGCTTTGTGGATTCAGAGTTAATATCAAACATCATTCTAATGTCAGGTCCGACAAAGACGCCTTCTTTTAGTTTAGCTTCTGAAAGGTATGGAAACTTTTGTCAGAGATACTAAAAACATGGTCCATCTTTAGGCAAAGCCTTTACAAACTGTTTCATTAGGCGTAACTTTATATGCAGAGGTGGTAGGAGTACGTTCTTTGGATCTACAATGTTTTGCGGAGAATGATCTTCTCACCAGGTTTTAAAGACTCCCTCACAGGCCAGTTCTTTCTGCACCACTGTCGATCCCTAGCTCTACTGTCCCATTCACACAAAAAACATGGACATTTGGTAAAGTCACCTTGCTGACCAAGGAGCATGCATGTTACTTTTAGATCGCCACATATCATCCTACAACGAGCAGAATAGCCTATTTTATTTAGCACTGTTTCCGTTTTCGTAGCTTTCTTTCATATATACAGAATGTCCAACAGGTATAGATGCATACCTGTTACCAGTGTGTAATAGAACAGCCTTTAAACTAGTTATGGATGAATCAATAAACAGCCTCCAGTCTTCCTTTTGGGGTCAATATCAAACTCATTCATCAAACCGGGAATGCCTGAGCAGTACACTAAATCACCTTCTTGTTGAAAAAACTTGGAAAATTGCCGCTCTCTTTTTCTATACATGTATATGCTGGTTCCAACTGCCAATACTTTTCTCTTAATCTAAAGCTAAGAAATTCAGATTTTTCTTTCGTTAAGCCCAGATCCCTAACCAAATCATTAAGGTCGGTAGGAGTAAACAATTTGGGCTCTAGACTTTCTTTATTACAATGGAATTAATCATCATCTGGTTAATCGAAAATCTCATTGTACATCAGAAAATACTTTTGTTGGAATAGAATTTAAATCATCTGGCGGTTCAGGAACCGGCAAATCTACACCATGCCCTACTGGAGGACGGAAGTTTAGGGTAGCTTATTACCTTTTTGTTTTTCGAATTATGACCAGTAACATCAACACTAAAAAAGTGGCAATCATCGGAATGATTTCTTGGCACCATCCATATCATAGGAACAGCAAATCTAAAGGCTCTTTTCTCCGTTTTGGACTATTTTCTCCATTTTTCTCATTTCTTCAACACACACATAACATACCTTATGCGGCGCCCAAAATTTATCTTCATCACCAAGCTTAGATCCAAAATATGATAGATAAACTTTTTTACAAAGTCTGCAATGTTTCTTTGGTGTTTTTAATCACAAATTCACCACAAACATAACAAAAACTGTCAGCAGAGATTTTAGAACCACGATTAGACACTGTACTGAGCACATGTACAGGAAACGGGAAAGTGAAATTAAGTTGACAGTAAACAAAACACCATATGTTAACACAAAAATTGAATCGACCTTTTTTTGCCAGCAGATGTTTTTCAGCAGTGCTAATATCGTCATTTACATTCATTACACCTCCTTTTTAAATTATTTTAACTATATAAAAGCTGTGAAATTCTTTAAAAAATGGCCCAATTTTATAAATTTTACTGAAAACTGTGAAGAAATTGTGGGTGATACAGTTTTTTAAGAATCATATTTGGATTTTCCACCCTAAAAACATAAGCATAAGGTATTTCCAGCAAAAACGTTTTTCCATCGTTGGCCTGTGATATCTGAACGCAGTGGTGGTGTTGTGACTCAGGAAGCAAGCTGTGTTAGTTTGAGTAGGCACACATGTGCCTGTGTAATTTATGGCTCCACTGGTAGTTTCGTAATCTCATCGGATAATTCTGTGTCTCCTGATATATGCAATGTTCAAGTTGAGCGGCAGAACCTTGTTTAAACGCCTGAACGTATTCTTCATGATGATTTCATCAATGCATTACTAACAGCTATGAGGGAACAAGATTTAGATGATAGTACAAAATCACTCATTGAAAAGTTCGAGGCTAGAGCAAAAGAATGGATGGCTCTTACCCAACAACAAAATTCTAGTACAGATTGATTAGTTGAAAAGGTGTAGCTGAATTCAAGAGAACACGACGGTAGTATGAGTGAATTAAAAGTAAAAATCCAAAAATTGGCAAGTAAATTTGAGTCTATCGTAGAGGATATCTCACAAATCATATGAAATTTTGCAATCTTAAACTGATGAAAGAATCTCTACTGTCAAAAACAAACTTGTTGCAGTAGAAGAAAGTCAGTTTAACTTCAGGAAAGCTGTGGAAGATGAGAATAAATAATTTGAGTGCTTCGTCAGGGAAAACGTAAAATACAGAATTTTCAGGTTAGATGCGTTCCAAGTCAGAATGTTGTGAGACAGTTAAAAAAAAACAAGTAGATAATTAAGCAACGGTTTTCAAAACACTGATCACGGAAAGGAAGCATCATAGGCCAATACCGAGGAGGAATTTATAGCAAATGAGTAGTAGGTACAAAAAGCTGCTACAAGGGTTCATGACGTTGATGCTGCTGTAGCACAGATAACCGTTAATGGTGAAGAGAGCTCAGATTGCTGAGTGTCAGTGCCCAGTGCCCGTTGCTGATTCAGAAGTTAGATCGCTTTTAAGGCTTAAAGTGGGACACAAAGATTTAAGAGAGGGAGATGAGAGTTAGGACAGAAGCTACAGCAGAGATTCTAAAACTGAGGAAATATTGGGTGAAAGAGCTGTCAGAAGTCATTGGTGTATTAAAAGTCAGGTGTCTGATGAAGAGTTTTAATCAGGCCATTTGAAGATGAATTAGAGCCAGAGCCTCATTATGAGAGAATTGGGACTCGTCAAAGCAGACGACAATTTAGTTGCATACCTACAGGCTGACAGAGAATGGCTGGGTTTCATTACAATTATTTTTCTGTGTTTCATAATATGTGAGGTACACTACTGGCCATTAAAATTGCTACCCCACGAAGATGATGTGCTGCAGACGCGAAATTTAACCGACAGGAAGAAGATGCTGTGATATGCATAGGATTAGCTTTTCAGAGAATTGACACAAAGTTGGCGCCGACGGCGACACCTACAACTTGCTGACATGAGGAAAGTTTCCAACGGATTTCACATACACAAACAGCAGTTGACCGGCGTTGGCTGGTGAAACTTTGTTGTGATGCCTCGTGTAAGGAGGAGAAATGCGTACCATCACGTTTCGGATTGTAGCCTATCGCGATTGCGGTTTATCGTATCGCGACATTGTTGCTCGCGTTGGTCGAGATCCAATGACTGTTAGCAGAATATGGAATCGGTGGGTTCAGGAGGGTAATACGGAACACCGTGCTTGATCCCAACGGCCTCGTATCACTAGCAGTCGAGATGACAGGCATCTTATCCGCATGGCTCTAACGGATCGTGTTGCCACGTCTCGATCCCTGAGTCAACAGATGGGGACATTTGCAAGACAACAACGATCTGCACGAACAGTTCGACGACGTTTGCAGCAGCATGGACTATCAGCTCGGAGACCACGGCTGCGGTTACCCTTGACACTGCATCACAGACAGGAACCTGGGTGCACGAATGGCAAAACGTTATTTTTTGGGATGAATCCAGGTTCTGTTTACAGCATCGTGATGGTGGCATCCGTGTTTGGTGACATCGCGGAGAACGCACGTTGGAAGCGTGTATTCGTCATCGCCAAACTGTCATATCACCCGGCGTGATGGTATGGGGTGCCATTGGTTACACGTCTCGCTCATCTCTTGTTCGCATTGACGGCACTTTGAACAGTGGACGCTACATTTCAGATGTGTTACGTCCTGTGGCTCTACCCTTCATTCGATCCCTGCGAAACCCTACATTTCAGCAGGATAATGCACGACCGCATGTTGGCCAGCACATTCTCCAGATGTCTGACCAATTGAAAACGTCTGGTCAATGGTGGCCGAGCAACTGGCTCGTCACAATACGCCAGTCACTAGTCTTGATGAACTGTGGTATCGTGTTGAAGATGCATGGGCAGCTGTACCTGTACACGCCATCCAAGCTCTGTTTGAGCCCAGGCGTATGAAGGCCTTTATTACGGCCAGAGGTGGTTGTTCTGGGTACTGATTTTTCAGGATCTATGCACCCATATTGCCTGAAAATGTAATCACATGTCAGTTCTAGTATAATATATTTATCCAATGAATACCCGTATATCATCCGCATTTCTTCTTGGTGTAGCAATTTTAATGGCCAGTAGTGTAGCATTCATCTTCATACTTGATTAGAACTATTTGATTTATCGCTTCCTCCCACATGGGCACCTTGTCTAAAATTAAATTCGTTGTTGGGTGTTTAGAGAGCAAACACACAATGGAAATACAAATATTGTTTCAAACTTGCGAGTTGTACAATGATATCTCTCAGTTGTTCTTGTCTGCACACTGGTGTGAAGTAAGAACAGTGTAAAACATGGGATATTAGTGATGCAAAATTTTGATCAATCTAATTTAACAAATCCTGCACGATTCTTTGAAAACAGGCTTTTCCAAAAATGAATTCCTGTACAATCTCTACAGTACCTCTGAACTGATTTGGTTATGTTTGATGAAGTTACTTGAACGTTCATGTCAAATCATTCGTATCAAGTATTGTAAGGATGATCTTGAAGGGTTTCAGTGTCTACTTCAGGAGGTTGAGCGTGATAGTGTGAAGGAATCCCATCGTGGTAAAGAAGCAAATCAATCTGAATGTCGTGATCCCAAGCCACAGCGGAATTGTAACTATGATCACGATTCTTGTAGCGATAGGTGCAGTAATGGGATATCGAGGCGCTGGCAGTAACGATAATTCTAGGAGAGGCAGAAGAAACTGGAATCAGATGAGATTTCGGCATAACCATGGTAATAGAGAGATTAGTCGTGATGGTAGATGACGAGGTTCATGTCCACTGTAGTTCGATGATCTGATCCACGGAACTAACCACGTGTCGAGAGTCTGTTGCCAACGGAACGAGAAGTGCTGTCAGCAGCTGTTGCAGGAGATGCAGAAGGGTTAAGGGATAGTGTTGCTAACAGCGGCCCAGTAAAATATAAAATAAAATCGGTACTGGAAACAGTGCTTGCTACAGATGTGAAATTACTTGATATGTTGGCGACACAGGTAATCAGATGTCGGTAACAAACAAGTCAGCATTACAGAGTTGTGAAGGGGTAGGTTCTTTGTCTACTCTACATCTACAGCAGATGAAAGATGAAATCATTGGGAAAAAGTGTCGAGATGAAAAGACAAGTGGGTACTGAATTTCAGTATCAGTGCTATAGATTTTATGCGGATTTTGTTGTTGCACAGAAGTTGGCGATTGGAGTAATTTTAGGACAAGATTATTTTGTCAGCACACCAAGCAGCGATGAACTTGGGTTGCGGTAAAGCAAGTTTGATGAATGATGGATCTATGATTAAGTTGTTATTCGATGAAAGGGCACTTAGGGAAAGATTTGTTACAGATGTGTTAAGTTACTAGCCGTATATGAGTTATTCCTTGATTTGTAGTTTGTGGGAAGTGGGAATGGTGCTCATGCAGTTCTATTGTAGAATTGTCAAACACATGAATGCACTTTTCAAGATACACAGAGCCAGATTTGTTGTGTTCAGGAGGTAGATGAAGCAAATAAAGTAGATTTATTTAATGTGTTACAATGTCATTCGCTAGTGTTATCAGAGTATCAAAGTGCTGTTAGCCGATTTTATCAGTTTATCATTTTAAAGCCAATGAGCTTAGAAAATTCTTTGTCAAACCGATTCCACTACTACTAATTTATAAAAACAGAGTGCAAGCAGAACTTGAAAATATGTTACAACAGGGTGTCATCATAGAACATGGAGATTGGAGGCTTCTTTACTATGTAGGCCAGTAAAGGTAGGAATCTGTGGCGGATCTGATGACAGTGTACAGTTCTGACAGAGTAACAAGTGTTTCAAAGCAAAACCATTGACAGATTTTCTTAAACATGGTGTGCCACAGCCGATGACCTCTATGTGTACACATTTTGATCCAATGACATCCTCCATTACGACTGCAGTGAGCATGAGAGCGCTGAGACTGGACCATGATTCACATGGGCTTCCATTGGACCTGTGGTAGTAACCGAAGGCTCCATTACAGCTGTGTACTACGTAACATTTATGTTGACCGCCTGTGTCCCTTCATGCTTGACGTCTTCCCTGGAGGCGAGAGCATCTTACAGCACAATAACTGTCCATGTAACAAGGGCCGAATCGTGCTGCAGTTATTTGGGGAGCGTTCAGTCACGTGCATGTCATGGCCACCAAATTTGCCTCATTTGAACTCGATGGCACCCAATGAAACGCATCTGTACCACTATCAGGTGGTGTCTTCGTGTGCATAAACCCACTAGTGGTAAATTCCGGGAAGTGCATGACCTTTGTGTAGACGTCTGGTGTCACACGTCCAGATTCTGCGCCAAGCAGAAGGGCTGCAGTATTGTGTACCAACGTGCTTCTAAGCAGGTGGTCGTAATGTTTTATATGTACTGTCTGACAAAAAGGTGAAGCACCCAGAAGAAATGGTCGGACGTCATACACTTGCACACCGTGAGTTGGTGTGTATGTATGATTAGTTTCAATTGTCTTTGACAAGTGGAGCAGCAGCCAGAGTGTATTAATATTGTTTGTCCTTAATGTTGTTTCCAGGCTTGGTGAGCTACATGAGGGTATGGACGGCATCAGATACTGACTGACACTCTGTAGGGCACAGAAATGCTGCATACCCGTGTAAGACAGCATTATCAGGACTTGACAGAGTAGAAAAGGGACCTCAAATATGGGTTACCACTTGGCCTGCTGGTGGAATCGTGCAGAGTCCAGATTCCTGGGGCTTTCGGATGTGACAGTCGCCCAATGCTGAACTACATGGGAACGTGGGGATATGCATATTCGTCGTCAAGGTTCTGGTCGACTACCTCTGACCCCCAGGAGGTTGCATTACTGCGTTGTGCAACAAGCACATCGTAACCTCTTCACATCTGTGCCTGTCATCCAAGAACAAGTAATAAGTCTGTGCTACATTGTCATCCCTTATCATCGGGCCGAGACTAACACGCACATGGCACATGTCTCTGTGCATTGTTTGCGAGATATTGCCGTCCGCAGCTCGTGATCGTGCGGTAGCGTTCTCGCTTCCCGCGCCCGGGTTCCCGGGTTCGGTTCCCGGCGGGGTCAGGGATTTTCTCTGCCTCGTGTGTGATGTCCTTAGGTTAGTTAGGTTTAAGTAGTTCTAAGTTCTATGGGACTGATGACCATAGATGTTAAGTCCCATAGTGCTCAGAGCCATTTGAACCATTTTTTTCGAGATATTGCCCGTGGCCAATAATGTAACCACATCTGTCCGCTACAGAACTTCTGTGGTACCAGGTCGGACGCCATCTCCGTTCTACTGCCGGTATGCGGGATATAAGGACCAGTTACATCAGTTGTGGGCCAGTTTGCACCTGGAGTGGGAACAACTGTTTTGTCACTCCCTCCGCAGCGATTCAGGTCAGAGGAGATACAGCGTTATACTAATAAGTGGGGTCACACTGCCAAGTTCTTTGTAAATCTGACTCGATTTTGTTACTACTGAAATAAAAAAAATCCTCTCAACTGCGACTTTTATTTTGTTTACTCTTCCCCTTATGGGTACACCATCAGACACTCTTAGGAACAGTCTGGTGTAGTCGTTCTTCTTTTGGTGTGTAGTTGCTTGCTATTCTTTTATTTAAAAGATTGTGACTCATTATAGCTTGTACCTGTGTTTTGGCTCCCATCTCTTACAAGGGCCAGACCAGCTACTCTTGTCGTCCAGTGCGAGGCCGTAGTACTCGTATTTATATGATGGGCAATTCTCGCGAAAGTTGAGGCCACGGTACCTCTTTAAGGAGACCACACGTCAGATTCTTCTACAGGGAGAAGGTGTATCTTATCCTTAAGAAGCTGGATACGCTTCATGACACGAAAGAGAGTCTCTTCAGCTCGCTTACCGACTGTAAACAAATATGAGGACGCTAGAGGTCGACTGAAAGTAGCCGAAAAACCGATGACTGTTCCATAACTGACAATTTGTGTTTATTACTGAAACATGTGCCTCTTTATCAGTTTGGGAATATTTAATGTCTTCTTGTTATTTAGTGATTCTTTTCGTCCATGGGAATTCCTCGAATAATCCAAACGGAATTTAGTAAGCCACTACTCAATTCGGAGCATAGCAGTAGTACTCACGACGGCGTGCTGAAAATTAATTCCTCCGACTTTTTTTATACGATAGCCTTTACTAACATTCTACATATTTGTTCTTTATGTCTACGTATTTGAAACGCCACTGCTGCTAGAGGGATCTGAATTGCAGCGTGTAACATGGCGGTGTGTAACGTAACTGTGTCGATGCGTGAGAAACAGCGTGTTGTAATCGAGTTTCGAATTCGAAGAGTTCGTCCACAGATGTAGCATCCTTTAGCATGACAATGCCAGAACACACTAGCGCTGAGGCGTCTGCAGCAATCCGACGCCTTGGGTTCACTGTCATCGATCATCCTCCATACAATCACGACTTCGCGCTATCCAATTTTCATCTGTTTCCAAAACTTGAAGAATACTTTCGAGGCAAGTAGAGATGAGGTTGTGACGCCGTCAACGAAGTCAAACATTCTACAGTAACGGTATCAACAAACAATATTGAGAAATAAATGTGTAGATATGAAGAATAAAGATGGTAGAATGTTAATGAAGTTTGTTTTATTTAAAAACCTTTAAGAGTTTTTACATACAAAATTCGGAGGCATTGTTTTCCACCACTCCTTCGTAGATTTCATCTGGTATATGCTTATTTTCGTTGCTGTAAGGACGGACGTCAATTAAAGACAAGTAAAGACTGTGCCTCTTGTTTATGTCTGCAGTTGGAATTGGCCACTGTATGGAAACAATTGGAAAGGCAGTGGCCACCATCGAAAGGCTGCAGACTTCAGGCTACTGCGGGAGTGCTGTGGTGCTGTCGAGACAACTGAGTCGTAAGTTGTGACATCTTTGGGATTCCTGATATCGAGGGCCTTCCAATATACTCGGCCTGGCCCTTCCACATTCATGTGAGTGTGAACTGTAGCAAGTGGCAGGGACGCGAATACCTGGGCGCAACTTGCAAGTGGTTACTTGCTGCACAGTTGTAGCCTTGTGCTTTAGAGACCAGGGCCGATTTCGCCCAAGTTCCAGATAGGGCACACGAAGTGTTTGCTAGTCATTGGAAGCTCCATCGTTGGGTTTTTTTATTTCCCTTAGGGAGACAGCGCGTATTTCGGGAAAGACTACCAATGACATGTCTATAGCCGGCCGCTGTGGCCACGCGGTTCTAGGCGCTTCAGTTCGGAACCGCGCTGCTGTTACGGTCGCAGGTTCGAATCCTGCCTCGGGCATGGATGTGTGTGATGTCCTTAGGTTAGTTAGGTTTAAGTAGTTCTATGTCTAGGGTACTGATGACCTCAGATGTTAAGTCCCATACTGCTTAGAGCCGTTTGAACCATTTGAACTAGTCTGTATGTTAACCGCGACTTGGGGTTTCTCGGCCGAAATATTCAGGACACTTTGACGGCGGCTACTGAGCGCACTGAGAGCAGTCACTTACAAATCGTGGTTTGTGTCGGAATCAGTGACGCCTGCCATCTAGGTTCAGGAGACGAATGTGCCTAACTCATCCACATCGGACTCGGCGTGAACGGCTGCGGACCGATATAGACGCCTCGTCGTTGTATGTCGCCGGCAGACGGCGTACACCTCAACTGAAAATTAGAGGTATTTGTACGGGCCTGGGTCTGGCTTGTTATGCTACAGTACTAGGTCCTTCATTTCACCTCATAGCAGAGCTACGGTCTGGGCACAGGGAAATCTGCTGCCCCTAAATATCGCCACACTGCCCTAACGGATACGGTCGTCGTACGTCTCACATTGATTTCTGCGATTATTTCCCACAGTGTTGCTTGTCTGTTAGCACTGACCACTCTAAGCAAACGGCGCTGCTCTCGATCGTTAAGTGAAGGCCTTTGGCCACTTCATTGTCCGTCGTGATAGGTGATGTCTGAAATGTGACATTCTCGGCACGCTCTTGGATCTCGGAATACTGAATTCCTTAACGATTTCCGAAATGCAATGCTCCAACTACCATTCTGCGTTCAGAACCTGTTAATTCCCGTCTGCGGCCATAATGACGTCGGAAACATTTCACGTGAAGCACCTGAGTACAAATGATAACTCCAACAATGGACTGCCCTTTTATACCCCGTATACGCATTACTACAGCCATATGTATACGTCCATATCGCTGTCCCATGACTTTTGTCACCTCGTCGTATTTCTAGATTCTTCAGTTAAACCTAGGACACTTAAGAGGAGAAAATGTGGCATTGTTACTAAACCATTGCAAATATTACTACTCCACTTTTAATTCAAATGATATCATAACTTATAGTTTATTCACTAATTAATTACAATTATAAGGATCCCAATGATATGTCACATTCAAAATAAGTACAAAATGTCTTGTTTTACACCATGTACTGACGATACGATATTGGTGGAAACCGAGAACTAGTAGCAGATGTAACCGTAAAAATTTGCGAGGATTTAGTAATCCAGGATGAAAACTAGTTCTCGAGCTTTGTACGTAGACTTTCACGAGATAGTTGGCGTCTGCCACTTCAAGTTTTTTCAGAATGTTGGTGACGCTCTTCTGGGAACTAGAGAAAGGTTGTACCATTTGTGCCACCTTTCTTTCTATACGTTCAGTATCTCAAGGTCACTGCTGTATAGTATGTGCAATATTCTGAAATCGTGTTCCATTTAGTGATTGTTCGTGGTCGGCTTCGCTGCTGTCGCTGCATAATAAAGCAGATGTTGCACACTATAATGCTGCTTAGGATATGGACACGTGATTCATGCATAAATATTTTCTTCATTAGCAACACGATGATGCTGTAACTTAAAGCAGTTTAAAAAGTGTCTCCTGTGGAGATTCGGTATCTGTGTCTTTGTGAGGAAAGTATGGTTCGAGGCTTGGTACAGAATCTGTTGGCTACTAATTCAGCCGAATGATAGTACAGTAAATTTTGTCACACTCCCTATCAGTGAATGTTTCTCATTTAGCTATTTGTAAGGCTTACGTATACTTTGATCTTCTTACGTACTGGACCTCTGTGTGCTACTTATCTTCTGTGCACTTATATTACACGCATTTACATAGTTGAATAACTTTCTGAATATTAGTCACATGGGTTTTCATTTAAAAATTCTTTCAAGTCAATTCTCCTTGCCACTCTCTTTTTTCTGTTTGGAGGAATTATGCCGACTTGCACTCAACAGTTGGAATATAATAGCCTGATGTGAAACGTACTACTTCCCTTCAGCGACTTACTTACCTTCAGCGACTGTTAGAATGTTAAGGGATTTCTACCGCATTGAGTATGAACAAGGAAAATAATTATCACCAATATCATTAGCGGTGTTCAAAAGAGAAATAGATAATGGCAGCAGAGGAGCGACGCGACTAACAGCACTACATCGCTTGCAGCGCCTCTCCTGTGATCGTGACCATGTCGGTTGGATCCTAGACGACTGGAAAATCTTGGCCTCGTCATATTTCAGTTGGTAAGAGCTGATAGTAGGATTCGAGTGTTGCGCAGACTCCACGAAGCAATGGAGAAAACATTGTGGCAGCTGGTGGTGGCTTCGTAATGTTGTGGACTTTTTATATGGAATGGACGGGTTCTCTGGTCCAGCTGAACAGATTATTGACTGGAAATGGTTATGTTCGGCTGTTTGGCCACCATTTGCAGCCATTCATGGCCTTCATGTTGCTAAAAAACTATGTCATGTCACCAGGTCACAATTGTTCGCGATTTGTTTGAAGAACATTTTGGACAATGCAAGCGAATGATTTGGTCACCGATATCGCCCGATATGAAGCCCATAGAACATTTGTGGAATATAATCAGTGGTCAGCTGGTGCACAAAATCCTACGCTGGCAACACTTTTGCGATTATGGACGGCTATGGAGGTAGCACGGCTCAATATTTTTGCAAGGGACTTCTAATGACCGGCTCAATCCATGTGACGTCATGTTCTACGTCTACATCTATACTCCGCAAGCCACCCACCGGTGTGTGGCGGAGGGCACTTTACGCGCCACTGTCATTACCTCCCTTCCCTGTTCCAGTCGCGTATGGTTCGCGGGAAGAACGACTACCGGAAAGCCTCCGTGCGCGCTCGAATCTCTATAATTTTACATTCGTGATCTCCTCGGGAGGTATAAGTAGAGGGAAGCAATATACTCGATACCTCATCCAGAAACGTACCCTCTCGAAAACCGGACAGCAAGCTACACCGCGATGCAGAGCGCCTCTCTTGCAGAGTCTGCCACTTGAGTTTGCTAAACATCTCCGTAACGCTATCACGCTTACCAAATAACCCTGTGACGAAACGCGCCGCTCTTCTTTGGATATTCTCTATCTCCTCTGTCAACCCGACCTGGTACGGATCCCACACTGATGAGCAACACTCGAACGAGTGTTTTTTAAGCCACCTCCTTTGTTGATGGACTACATTTTCTAAGGACTCTCCCAATGAATCTCAACCTGGTATCCGCCTTACCAACAATTAATTTTATATAATCATTCCACTTCAAATCGTTCCGTACGCATACTCCGAGATATTTTACAGAAGTAACTGCTACCAGTATTTGTTCCGCTATCATATAATCATACGATAAAGGAACCTTCTTTCTATGTATTCGCAATACATTACATTTGTCTATGTTAAGGGTCAGTTGCCACTCCCTGCACCAAGTGCCTACCCGCTGCAGATCTTCCTGCATTTCGCTGCAATTTTCTAATGCTGCAACTTCTCTGTATACTACAGCATCATCCGCGAAAATCCGCATGGAACTTCCGTTGCTCTAGTTGCTGCATTACGCCGGGAGGAGCAGGTCCGATACGATATTAGGAGGTATCTCACGACTTTTGTCACTTAAATGTGTATTTGAGTTCCGTATGCAAGGCAAGGAGAAGATTCGACTAATTACTGCACGCACACATGCTTTCAAGGAGTGATTCTTCCTGTGCTCCATGCAGGAAAGGAACGCCAACGAATGGTTCAAATGGCTCTGAGCACTATGCGAGTTAACTTCTGCGGTCATCAGTCGCCTAGAACTTAGAACTAATTAAACCTAACTAACCTAAGGACATCACACACATCCATGCCCGAGGCAGGATTCGAACCTGCGACCGTAGCGGTCGCTCGATTCCAGACTGTAGCGCCTAGAACCGCACGGCCACACCGGCCGGCGAACGCCAACACTAATACGTTGTACACTGGAATATACCCTCTGAAGGGCACTTTTCAGTGACTTCCGGAGTATGAGTGTACATGAAAATGAAATGAAAACTTGTGCGCATTCTCGTATCCTCCCATGCCTTTGCCGATTTCCTGGCTGACTGACTTACCTTTGTCGCTGCGAGCAATGAAGACGCAGCGCGCTGAGGGAAAAAGAAAGCACTTATGAAATGACTGGGAGCAAGAGCAATCACACAAACACTGAAATGTGATTTTCTTCAACTTTATTTTAACACGAACAACATATGGCAGGCATCAGACTGTGGTACATTGGACAATATATTATCATACATCCCATTCCGAAAATTATACAAACCATCTTGATATTCAGTCTTTTGTATAAATAATTCACAATCTTATCTTTTTTATTCATTTTGTATACAATGAAACATTTCCAGAGTACTTTTTTATTATTTTATTACATCTTTCTCTCACCTAGATACATCCCTTAGTCATTACGTCTAACATCAAACATTAACACAAATATAATTATATATGTATGTATGTATATTGTATATAATATATGTATATTGTATATAGGCTCAGGATGGTGTGTCTGTAGATAAAGTGAGCACTACTTTCGGGGCTTGTTATTGCTAATGATTCACGTTGGACTCCTGGATAAGTGTCAGAATGGCTGCGCCTCTACGTGTCCGCTACAGACGGCCCGGTAGGGCCCGCGTCTCGCCGCGAGACACAGCGGCCGATTAGGCTTGCGGCTGCACGAGCACGCCTCCCGCACCACAGCACGGCACAGCACGGCACGACTAGCTGCCCGTGTGCGTACGCCTCACACCATACTGGGCGGTGCCGGCTTTAACGGGAAAAGTGTATGGCATCCATAGCATTAGAACAATCTTTTGACATTGTCGGCTGGAATGCATTCTAAGGAATTTTGTAGTTATCAGGGATAAAGGCAGGGAACGAAAGGGTATCGATCACATGTACGTAAACCAGGCCGCAGGTATAAGAATCGAAGGACATGGTAGGGAGGCAGTAGATGGGCAATCCAGTGACATGGTGTTGTAGCCTCTCACGCAAGTTATTCGGTTCGTACATTGAGCCAATGGAAAGAAACCTCAATAACGATGTAATTCTGTCAGAAGTGGTAAGGGACTTGGATGAGTAGTTTAATGGAATGGAGAGTGTCTTGAAAGCGGTTGTAAGATGAATGCCACAAAAGTATAACACGGGTAATGGAATGTAGTCGAGTGAAATTAGGTGATGCTAGGGGAATCGGAATAGGAAATTAGAGGTCCAAAGTGGTTGACCAATTTTGCTGTTTGGCAAGAAAGTAATCGGTGATGGTACGAGTAAAGAGGGTGTGAACTGCACACTGGCAGCATTTCTGAAAAAGAGAAAAATTTCAACGGCGAATATAAATTTATATGTTAGAAAGTATTTATCTGGAGTGTTATCTTAATGCAAGTCAGACATGGCCGATACATAGTACAAGCAAGAAGAGAATAGAAACTTTTCAAATCTCATGTCACTGAAGAAATTAAGTGTCACATGGATAGATCGAATGAGTAATGAACAGGTAGTGAATCGAACTGTGGAGAAAAGAATTTCATGGCACAACTTCACTATAAAAATGGATAGGTTGATAGGACACATCTCGAGGCATCAAGGAACAGTTTATTTAGTAAAGGGAGGGAGGGGGGGGGTGATGGGCGAGAGGCGAATGAGGAGGGGACCTAAGAATTGTTGACTGTGACCAAAGCATGAATAAACAAAGCAGGCTGAAAGGAATGTATGATGTAGTAGTTATGCGGATGTGACAAGGCCGAAGGATAGAATAGCGTCAAGAGGTGTATCAAACAGATCTTCGATCTCATAGCAACAACAACAATAGGAGGTAAAGCTCATTCAATGTAAAAGTACTGAATTTTACTAAAGAAATAGCAGCAACCTACTCTTGCATTTGTGTTTGTATGTGTGTGTGTGCGTCTGTCAGACATATCTGTTACCCACATTTGTTCAGTACTTTAGTATGTAGATGCTCACTTCCATGCCCTAATCTCCATTACATCCTAAAAATACTTCGGAGCAATTAGAACATCTGAGGTACAAATGTTTCTTAGATTGATATATTCATGACGATGTGGAATTAGTAATGAACGCAACGTCAAATATATGTATGAAATAAAATGAAATAAAACAGTCAATATATGTCGTTAAAGGATCACTCATGTATTGAGCACAACGAGTAAAGATCACTTTGCAAAAGACAGCATCAAAGAATGTCTCCGTGTTTCGATTTTCTCCACGTTTCAAGAAAAGAGAAGAAGCAATCAATGGAAACTAAACTGAAAATTAAAAAAAAGGCCTAAGATTTTCTGCCTGATCTCATTGTTCTAAGAGATCGATATTTTAAATATTTATTACTATAAATTTGAACAGAATATAAAGTGAATTATCGGTGGTTAAACGGCCCGTGCCTTACTTAGATATGGATTAATATAAAGTGAATAAATGGTAACGAAATTAGAGATGTGTGTAAAAGTACCGATCTACGTTTAATTATTACCACACGTTCAGTGTGTGACAGGATTCACTTTTGGTGATACTGGCTTAGTCTCTTTCTCTCCCAGCTATAGACTATTTGCTGGTGGGACTTCAGTTTAAACTGTCAGGAGTACTGTCCCAATGTGTGTCTGGAAAGACAACAGTATACTTTGGAGGTTTTTAAGTCCAATATGTTCCAGCTTTCGTTTCGGCGGCACGTAAATACTCAGATGTGCGTGGTAAGGGAAAATTTGTTCACGGAAAATAGTGGATAAACTTCATATTAAGAGATGGAAGAGGAAATTTTTAACAGAACTCCATTAAGAACTTTTTTAAATATTTTGCTCCGAGCCGATGAGCAAAACAAGAGATGTTGATTTGATTTCTGCAGTAAATGTTAACACTTGGACTTGAATAAAACCTGTGTCAAGGGAAATAAATACAACGAACCGATCACCTCTGATCGACAGCTGCGGAGAAACTGTCTTTCTGGAGTGATGTCCCGGTGAGTGCAACTGAAGGATAACAAAGAATCTAGCTCTAAAAAAGATTTTTTGTTATTTCACGCACCATTAATAAATTTACCGAAGATAGAAAGCAACGTTAAAATTAATCAATGGACAGATTATAATTGTTGTTGGATAAGGCGTATGGTTAATCCTGAAAGGTCATATATACTGAAATGGCCCTGTTAAAACGAAGCCTTATTTGAGATTTGTGAATGATTCAAACGGCTTCCACTGAACACGGTACAACTCTACATATGAAGATACGGGTAGCAAACAGGTACTTTTAATGGGAAATTGAGCTGTCGACAGCAGAAAATGTCTCTACTATGGTGTGAGTTGTTACAACATTGTTACTGTGGATATCGTTGCTTTTTTTGCATCTCAGCTGCAGTTCAAGATTTCAACACTACTTTATCAATACTGTTACATGATACAATTGCCAGACGTACTAGCAAGGCTTAACGGGGAAACAAAATTTATGCTGTTCGCATTATCATTTTCCAATAGTTCAACAATAATTTTAAAATAGATGGTAATTGTTTAAAGTGTAAGCACAACGGAATTTACTGTGTGGACCTCTTTTAGTGTCCGAACTCTTTGTCGAGATAGGACAGTTACCTTGTTTGGTTTACGCTTCATCAGCCACTTCATCGTTCTATCAGTTAAATGTTGTTGCTCGTGTTGGGAGGAAGAGAAAGAGCCTACTTATCGGCAAAGGAGTTCATTCTGACAACAGAAAAAGAGAAAGCTTTCGAAATCAAGTATACAAGTATATTTGAAACAAAGCTTTCTGACGAATATTTAAAACTTCAACACTGCATTTGTTGACGGAGTACTGAGAAGCAAACTCGGAGGCACTGTGCATAGATGATGAATTCCGGAACATGTTATAGATGTACTGAAACACTTCTGCGACCCATTTCTAGTATTGGGAGTAGCCTAGGATTGATTACACAGGAAAACATTAGCACCTCTGTCAACGATGGCTGTTCTGTCCATGTGTTTTTTTTTTATGTAAAATGTGATGACTCCATCTGAAAATGTATTGACAACAACGGCAGCAGCAGTAATTTCTTCTGGATGCTCTTATTTTGTGGTGATAAGCAGATGTTTCAGCCTCAGAAAGAGCACTAGATAAGGCGTATTTTGAAATGAAGAAAATGATGGAACACTGTAAATCTGAAATGTTGCTGAGTGAAACAGAGTTCATGACGTTTTGCAGCACGTTGCAATCCTGGTAGAAGTTGGTTATTATTATTAAAACACATTAACTTTGCTTGTAGGTTTCCATTCCTTGATTATATAGCTCTGTTCGTTGGAGAAGATGCTAAACAGAAAAAAACCTATAATATTTAAAGAGCGCTATGCAACAAGTAAAATGGTAATACAAAAAGAAAGCAATGAAACGATGGGAACGTACTGCCAGTCTATGATGATGCGGGCTAGAGTGTGACTCCTTACTGATAAAGTCACTTGTGGTACTGACACATCTGGAGCGGGATGTACGAAAAGAGAGGTATTCAAGTAACAAATCCTGATGTATCTGAAGTAGGACGTCGGAAATACACACGCACAAAGATATATGTAACGAAACAGGGAAATGTCTTTTGTCATGGATGAAAGACGATGATCGGCAAAACCAGATCTACAGGTATCTGAAATTGTGTAAATGCCAACATGCGTATAAATTCTGATGATAGAGCTACAAGATGCACAGTAGCTGCTGAAATAGGAAAGAAGGAAACGCTCGGAAAATAACCAACTTCGACCAGCGCTTGGAGTTCGACTTTCGATTTCATCTTGAACTTCCTGTATCGAGCATCGCATTGGTGGAATGATTGCAGAACTCTGGGAAACTCAGAAAACAGGTTGGTTATCACTTCTCATATGTGAAATGAGAAATAATCAACTGACTGTCACTGAGAGTTTCATGCTGCAGGATAATATGAAGGGGTGAAGGTACGTTATAGAAAGTGGCTCTGGCAAATTGCACGATCTCTAAAACCTTCTGGTATAGAGCAACTTAGGCGAAACGTGCGTTCTGGAAGGTATGTATGGCATTATCTTTCAGGTTAGTTATACTTCACCTCACTGATTTACTGAGATAAATAAAGTGCACTTATCATTCGAAATTTGTGTATTCTGACACTCGAATACTTGGAAACTAGTTGTTTCCAAACCGAAATCGAAATATGGAAACATTGTTCTTGAATTTCGCTCAGGGTTAGTCAACCAGTTCCAAGCACGCTCAAGGCGCTTATTATATATGAAATTAATAAATTCTGTGGGAAGCACAGACTCAGCTATGGGCTTCCGAACATTTGAATAGTGTTAAGAATACAACATGCGAAGATTCAAGGAGTATGGTGTTTAAAGTGTAAGTCCGAGCTTAACTTTAAGAGATGATAGTCAAAAGGCTGATGAGAAATACAAGGCTGATAATGTTGGTGGAGGTTACGTAGAAAGACTCAGTTGTGTAATCTCTTGCATATTCACGTTCAAGCAGTTTTCGGATATGTTTCCTGGAAGAAGGTGGTTGCAGCTATCCATTATACACGACGGAGGGCGTGGAGTTCCGGTGATCGTGGAGAAAGCAAATTAGAAATTGAGGGAGAAATAAGTCGCTTGTTAGCGAATCTCGTATGAGGCTGTTGCCAATTGTTAAATTAAGAAAATTTATGTTCTGTTTGTATGTCAGTGTGAGTAGCATCACTGAGACAGTGGCCAAGATCTCTAAATTGTTTGACATTACGCGTTGTGAACTCGAAGTGATGCGTACACGCGACCCCGTGAGAGATGTCAGCTCTGCTAGAGGTATATGATGGGTACGGAATGCTGTTTTCCTCACGAGATATTCTAGGTTACCTTGGGAACTGGTTTAAACTAAAGAGAAACGGATGAGAATAAACAGATAACAGGTAAACATTAAGGAAATTTAAACACAATATCCACAAATCATTCATGTAAGACGCAGAGAAGAGGAGGAAGACCAGAGGAAAACGTGAGAAACGGACAAACAAACAGATAATGGTTTGTGAAGTGAGGGTCGACAACCGTTACGAGGATGATGTGGCCACATATATCGGTGCTCTTGAGAATGTGCGAGCACTGAAACTGGCCTCTGTTGGTTAGTCAAGTACTCATTTAAAGTAACAGCTTTGCGGAAATCATGACGTTCTTCGCCTTTAAGAAATTTTGGAACGTGAATGTATGCTCGAAAATAACAAACAATTGAAACTGCAATCGCAGCTAATTTATCGAGCGCCAGAAGTGGTATTTACCACGTTCGAAAACAGATGACAGTTATTTGTACTGAGTTAGAGAAACAAATGCAGTTACACTGCTCAAATTAAAAAAAAAAGCTATGCTACTTTTAGGGAACTGGAGTAGTTCTAGAATATGTTTTCGTTTGTGGAGTTCACACCTAAGGCACAGGTAAATTTTTACGAGGAATGTGTCTCAGATACACACTTACTGGGGATCAATGGGAGAGTTGAGGGTACGAGTTTTCTGACACGTGACCTTCGTTGAAGGAAACTGAAGGTCAGGGTGTTGAAATTAAGATTTTGAGCACTGTCGACGATTTTATAATTCAGTCAGAGACCGAGAAGATCTTTGAGGAGGAGTTGAATGGAATGGATTTTCTTGAAAGAGGTTACAAAATGAACATTAACAAAAGTGAAAAAGGAGGGGCAATGGGATATAATCGAATTAGATGATGCGGAAATATGGGAAACAAAGGTAGAGGAGTTTTGCTATTTGCTATTTGAGCAGTAAAATAACTGACGACGGTGAATTGGAGGAGGTAGACCTGTAACTGCAAGAAAATTATTTATAAAAAAGAGAAATAATAATAAATTATGAAAAAGAGAAATAATGTAACCTGCTATATTAATTTATGCATTATTGTGGTCTCTGGATGACAAGCAGCAGAGACCAGAAAAGAAGCTTTTGAAATGTGGAGTTGTAGAAGGGATGGTTAGATCGAATAACTTACAAAAAGGCACTGAATCGATCTGAGGAGAAAAGGGCATTCTGGGACAACTTGAATAAGAGAAGGGATGCGTTCATAATGAGGCGTTAAGGAATTTTTAACGTGGTAATGGAGGGAGAATGTGTTGGAAGGACGGGTGAGGGCGGTTATAGAGGGAACCAAAGCTAATAAGCGGGATCAAATGGATGTAGATTTCAGTAGTTATGGAGAAATGAAGTGACTTGGACGGTGTAGTCTACCGTGGAGAGCTACAGCAAACCAGTTTTCGGACTAAGGCCAAAACGAAAACATGAGATCACATGCTACTAAGAGTCTTTCATTTAACATTCTTAAATATAGAAGCTGTGTTAACGAGGAAAGCGGTAAGTAATTGTTCTGCACCGGAATGAGATGTAAGTACAGGTATGTCGGTTGGGGATGTATGGAGGATGGTTCGGACGTAGGTGGGTGTCGCGGTAGGCGGTAGGCGCGCGACGTGGCACGGGGAGGCGTGGGGTAGCCCGCTGCAGCCGCTCGGCCGGAAACACTGGTCCCAATCACGGAAAACGCCAACTCGCGTTCTCTCTACTGAAAGAAACTTAAGGCAGCTTCTGGCAAGCTGCCACGGGCAGCGGGAGTTACTATTGCGAACAGAATACAGCGGTGTCCATCAACATACGAACGACGTGGTGAATGTGCCATTACTGGACAATCTTAGAAAAATATTGTTATTTTGTTGTCACACATAAAGTTTGTAAGTATCAAGAGCAAGCGCTGCGTTTTCCACATATATAACCATGTAACTTCACCTTATTTCGAATCCAATTCTATACTGATTAATTTAGAGAGGTAGTTTGCCATCTCGGAAGGCTGTTAACAGTTTTTCATGCCATCTTAGTCACAGAAATATAAGATATCTACGTTCGAGGTGGTAGTATCTATGTCCCCGGTACGCAAAACTACTTATATGTCGTCCATATCAGCCCAAATACTAGATAACTGATGAGTCTTATGTTCCGTGGTAGATTGCCACTGCTTGCTATTCTGAAGCTGTCATCAACAACCAAAAGGGTAGATTTTATACACAAACGATTAATCGATTTGAGTGAAGAGAACAATCAAATGCACAGTGCCTTTTTTCCTGTGAGTTGTCAATATAGCGAGACAGAAGTAGTTCCGCGTACGACTGCACAAACGCGAAAAAGCCGCAGAAAATACGTCAGCTAGGTGAACTGCTTTATTGCAACGGTCAGAACATACGTCAGCTAGATGAACTGCTTTATTTGCATAGGTAAGGAGCATGAAAAAGACTAAAGACAAATGTTTATACGTAAACTGACCTACAAGGACACTATAAAATAACGCATACATTTTCTCTAGCGAGATCCTAACTGACGTGCCGTTTTGTCTAACATAAGTCTAGATAATTTCCTATAGCACGTTCCCACTTTCTGCTGATGTATCATCACTTAATTCCCTTATGAATAACTATAGCATGATTTGTAAATCAGATACGTGCAATGAGATTATTTCAAGAGTGGAAACGGAAAACTTTATAAGGCCAAATCTGAATCTCTCAGAAGAATGAAAAACCAGTGTACCTCTTTTTGTGCGTGACTGATTTTTATCCAAAAAACTGAGAATGATGCAGCTCACCGCATAACTGCAAAAATTATGAAACGAATTAGAAAATAAATATTTTATTAAGAACGTCGTAAGTCGTTCTAAACGGCAATAAAAAGTTTTCACGACGTGATGCTAGCAAAGCAACCGCCTGCTGTTAGGCATGCTATTAATTTACACTAATAGCACCGTTACCGGTTTGTATTACATTTGTTGTTAAAGAAACAGCCAACAACTAACGTAAATAAGAACAAATGTAATAGAAGCGCGAGCAACCGTATGAAGATTAATGTGTCGGTTCGAAACCGATAATGGAGATATTTTTTAAATAAGTAGCCTCATTAACCGCGGCTGGTTGTTCTTTTCTTCTTTGCAAGAATCAATTTGTATTTTGTACACCGTCACGGTATTAAAAAGTCATTTTTCGACAACGTATAAGCAAGAAAGTTTTTGTTCCAAGTGCCAATACTATTGAGGCACAACGTTTTCTTTGGGATAATACTAGTTCAGAAATACCGCGTTAGTTTTTTAGCTAGTAGAACTGTAGTCAACGAACACAATTCTCATACCTTTTACTTTTGGTACTCCAGAGGGGATCACAGCTTGGCAGAAAGACCATGCACCATCTACTAACGCATGTTTGAAAGACTTTCCCCCTGGCTTTGCACCTGGATTGACTCTTAGGGACACGCAACACCGTTCCCCGAGCACAACACCACTGAAAACGCTTCTGAAAAAAAAAATGGCGCTTAGAACGTTTTCGATTTCCACTCTTCATATCGTTGTAACAGAAATATACTAAAAACACTCTTTCGTACTGCACTTGTGCGTACTGACAGCGCTCAATTAAACTTCAAGATAAATTGATATCATAATTCCATCTGACATCTGACTGATCTGCTGCAGAATTCCCATTAAATCTACTCGTGCTATTAAACGAATAAAAAGGCTGTCTTTTAGTAACATCTCAACTAATTTTCTACTGTCACCCAAAGAGCAAGAAAACTGTCAAAACAATCAGTAAAAACACCGTGTTACACAAGAGAAGGTCTCGTCAGGATAAATTGTTATATACTTATAATACGAATTAAATCACAATAGCTCTATTTGGAACATCCCGGATTGTGCGTTTATTGCGTAAGTCAACTCAACAGTTGTTTGTATTACTACTTGCTCTTTTAGTGCAAGCCGGACTACTTACAGAGTGCACATTATGTTATCGCGCCTTTTGAATGCGTATTTTTGTAAACATAATCCTCAGACTGTTACTGCAATCATCAGGTGTTTACCATATAGGCTTCGGAAACACTGGTCCTGCTTGGCAAGAAATTTAATTCAATGTTTATGGAAGTGCTTGATTTTTTAACAATTTTTTTTGTGTAAAGCTATATTTACATAACGCCAACTGATATGATGTTTGGCTCTGGGTATTGGAAAAGGTAAATGTTACTAAATATTTATTTTATCAGGCGTTATCTTACATCTTTAAAAAACCATTATTGCTTAATTTTCTGTGTGCGCTACACTGCACGTAAGTGAATGCGCCTCCTATTCGGCGGCTGTAAGTGAGTGCACATTTAACTATCAGCGTTCTGTACACGATATTCTTCTGAAGTGCAAAGAAGTTACGGAGAACTCTCTCTTGTTCAGCAGAAATTGTATTCTTTGTCCGACGAAAGTTGTCACATTTTCTGGCATTTGAGTAGGATCATTTAAAGTAATCCTATTTTCTCAATATCGTCCAGCCCTCCTCTCTTGCCGGCAGGAAGACATTACTTCGTCATATAGACGCATAATGGTAGCTGCTGTTTCTGGACGAATTTTTTTTTTATTAAGGAGAGCTACTTCCTGATTTAGCGTAAGAAAGAAATCGGCACTAATAGGCCTATTTTGTTAACATTGTCAAATACATAAGATGGCTGGATGATATATTGGTAGCGGATATCTAACAATGTAGCCCAAGCATCAATCATGACGGCACACCTAAGACAAATTGTGCCGAGAAGTTGGAATTTGTGTCTTTGAGTTTACAGTGGAAACCAGAACTCTGTGTCTTTGTGTATCGTCATCAGCACAGGAAGATTCCGTCTGGTGGCGGCAACAGTTGGATGACCTTAATTATGACAGTCGTCGTCAATGAGAACGCAAGTGATTATTGTGTAACTTTTAATTGAGGTTCATTTTGATGAAGAAGAAAAGTGCTAGATTGATAAAGAAATGTTTAAGATAAAAACTGATAGTTTTTATAGTCTGTTCGTAGAATAGTAAAGGAATATCTTGTGACAACTTGTTCAGGCTACTAATAAAAATAGTTTGGTTTTGGAAACTTCCGAATAAACTGGAAGAACAGAGGAAATTAGCCTTGACTGTACAGCAGGAGTGAAAGAAAGAGGAAGTGATAGAGATGAAGTAAATTATGATAGGGGAGATTGATCTGTGTTTGTACTTAGAAGTTTTATTTTCTTTCTGATAAACTGTTTGGTGGATAAAATATAATTTCAGGTGTTTGGTTAGGACTTAAAGCAATCTGTATGTGATTTGTCGTACTAGAGGAAGATTGTAACTCACATACTTTGTTTCATAATGTATAAAAATCAGTGAAAGAATATTAGTACAGAATGATTTCACATTCGACAGGAAAATCAATTTCATTTTGCATCACTATGAATAAACTAATGTTACCATTAACATATTTTTCTTAAATAGTATTATTACAATGGTTTTTGTGATTCCCCTATGTTTACTTTAACCATGTACATCTTGAGTTGTCTCTATTTGTAATGTGATATGTACTCTGGTTGGTTTAGTTTAATATGAAATGAATTTTATATTTGTAGCAGTGTATTTCTTTATATATTTTTAAGTAAAATGCAACAGCTAGTTACCATAATACTTTTAATATATGTTCATTTTTGTATTACAACAGTATACAGTTTTTCAATTTATATTGCCTAGTTTTCAACTAATTTGTGACTACTGATAGTAATCAGTTTAAGTTAAAAGAATCAAAATAAGAAGAAATTAAGTCATCTGGAGTATCAAAATTTGTGTTTCTGAAAGCAATGATATAATGCTAGATGAAGTTCCTGTCTTTAGTAGAACAGGGCATTTAAATTTTGAGTCAGTCTTGAAATTTATTTTGAGGTACAGGAATGAAGATATTCTAATGTCTTGGTATTAGCGACCATGTTTCTATTAATTACATAGTTTTTTAGAAGAACAGCAGTGCAATTACTTAGAATAGAAGTTCCAGTAACATTAGATGTCGCCAAAATGTACCACCCATTTTGCAGAATTGTGGCAGCTGCGAACTAGTTAACAAAATGAAATGCATCATGTGTTTGTATGTTCTAGTGCATAATTACAACTTAGTTTAAAGGATATTATTTGCTGAGCTGATTCTGTTAATGCTTGATGTAAAAATATTATTTGAATTGTTATTGTTATGCAGCATGTATCTTTAACCTCTACTACTTGAATTCGATTAAAACTATATTATTAATTCTAAAAGACATTTTGTTCATTAGAAAAAATTATTCCACTATTCTGAATGCTTTATTATGTTCATTCTGACAAGGCCAATAGTCAAATTTCAGTTTGAACTGACTTCTGTTGTTGCATTCTTTTAAAGAACACAAATCTTCGATGTGTACTTTTTATAAATGTTATTGTCTGTACATTAAAAATTTATAGTTGCATTAAAATGTATTTTTGGTAAGGCAACATTTAAATACCTATCCAGGTTCAAAACCCATCATGAAGGAAGTTATAAAAATCTATCTAACATTACAGTTTTACATGTATTAAAATTTGTTTTGGGTGTTAGACAAAATGATTTGTATTTAACTTTGTTTTGTAGCATATTTCAGAATGTTCATGTTTGTCCAAAACGTTTTGAATTTACGAGGCACAACAGCACAAATATGAAGTTCCAGTATCTACGCAAACAGCACTGATCACTTTGGACATGCAATTAAAAATACCCTGTGGATTGCATAAGGCAGATTCACACAAAATGGCAGTTTTATTTCCGTCTAAAAAGATATGTTTGGTTTTGTGGCAACGGTACGACGAGGACTGTGACAGCATCAGTTTTAATCTCGCCCTATCAATGGCGTTTTAATTTTAATTTACTGTAAGTAACAACTAAAAATTTTATGATGTGGATTTATATCATGGTAGTCTTTGTTGAAAGCTTTTCCGACACTGAACAGAGAAGGTAAAGAAACATCAGCTTTAGTAATGGAAAGAGTCTAAAGGTCATTCAAATATAGTATTAGATGTCTGTGAGAATCATGATAACGAAAATAAATATTTGGTAAGTCTTTACTGTTTGGTTTCCTTTCTTCACTTCGTAGGTAACAGGCTGGCTTGTAACAGAAGTTGATACTTGAAGTTTTGCACATGTTCATTCATTCATGCAGCGTAAACGGTCATATGTTACTGCTTATGTGGAGGGTCTCATGAGGCATTGCTGAGAGCACGTTTCATATATTTCAGCAAGATAATGTACCATTACTCGACCCCCACAGTACAGCTGAATGTGTCATGAAATGTATCATCATGACAGCTAAAAGTTTTTTGGGCACCGGAAACGAACCTCTGATCATTGATTTTCGCCAGCAGCGCCCTACAAACTGTGATACCCGGATACAGCCGTCAGACTGGGTGAAACTTATGCTGTCTGGTAACTCTGCACGGACGGATAAGTTGGTAGGGTAGGGACTGCGAAAGCAAGACGTCTGGGTTTGATTTCGGGTGTTGCACGCAGTTTACGTCATTATTCACAACACTGGTACTCCGTCCGTATCTCTTCCTGCGTCGGTTTCGTTTTCGGGATAGCAGTACTCTATTTCGCCAGTGTTTTCCAGCACGATGTTACTTCCGGAAAACTGTAAACTGTTGTGCATGCCTTGAAACGGTAGTCAGTGAACCAAATATACCGATGGATCATAATTAGCTAGCTGTTGATGATACAATTAAATCCCTAGTTGGTTGTGGATTTGAATAGTGTGTGCGACAGCAAACACCTTGGCTGGAGATTGACGCGGTGGGAAGTTACAACATGTGTGACAGCGAAATGACAATTATTTGTTCAGTACTGTCCAATGAGAGCAAATGTAGGACTATAAGCTCATTGCGGCTGTACATAACATCTCACTGCTATTCTTTTCTTTAAAAAATAGTAATAAGATGTAAAGACTGGAGTATGCCCAAAGGTGGCTGAATACGAAATATCAACTGTCAGGGAAAACAAATTATACTGAGAGTTTCGAAATATATTTAACAGACTTCTAGGGCTGCAGTTGACCGTTTACAAGCTAAGAATGAAACGGAATCATATTACGTGCCTGAAGCATCTCTTCTGCTACAACCAAAGAGCAAATTCGAATGTGTATTTGCTATCGATATAGAACAGTTGTGAGTATCTAGACTTGAGAAGTTATGTCTGTTATGATATTGGTCATCATTCGCTTGTAGACTAACTTGCCTAACTGTTATAACATCTCGATCACCGTATATATAAATGTAGACACACCCAACGGACATACTCCTTTTGCAGAGTTTGAGAGTTAGATGATATCTGAGAGAGAAGGAAGAATGTAAGTACCAGTGTTGACCCATACCTGTCTCGTATCAATTAGTACCACGGAGTTTGCCAAACTGAACGTATTAATCCTAAGGACAATGTCCTTACTGCATAAGAAACCGCATAGGTTTGGGATTTAACCCAGAACTTTGGGGCATAATCTAGTGCTCGGGCACTTACGCCAACATCTCTCCTCCAATTATCACTCAGGTATTGGTACTTAAATTCTCTTTCACCACTAGATGTCCAATCGGATTCCTTCATGGTGAATCGGGGGCGAGCTGGCGTGTCCTAGTCACCACGATTAAGAAGACACGTTTACCAGACAAAAGCGGAAGAAAACCTGCTCGCATTTATTCCGATCACATCGGCGGTGTGATAATCCAGCGGACACATGATCCAATTTTGTTTTACTTGAAGCAAACAAACGTTAGTCCTCCGCCCGTACGGTCTCATTCAAAACAGTATCTATTCTCGGCCGATTACAAAGAAGATAAGTGTGTTATTAAGCCTCCCTTGGTCACCTACAAGCCCTAGAGGTCTGGAATAATGAAATGTAATTGCCATATAAAGGTAGAGATAACGCCTATCAAAGATTCAGCAAGCGTTGTAACTGACAATTACAGTCACAGTTGCGATGTGTTATAATCGATTACTGGGACGCGCTTTAGGGGCCAATTTGAGCTATACTAGAATCAACAACAAATTCCAAACATAGAAAACACCAAGATGTCTTACTGTGTGATTAAATATATGCTACCATTTACAACACATACCTTTTCAACTTGGGTTTAGAAGACTGTAAAGATTGTAGCGGCTGTAGAGGGTATGTTGAGGAAACAGTTTAGGATAAGAACAGTGTGCGGGAAGACCCGCCAGCGGACCACAGCGTCGGAGACACAGGGGCTAACGCGTGCCACAGGAGCGACGATCCAGTAAACATGAGTTAGCGGCTCTCTGCAGTGTTTTCACAGGCGCGGATACTTCTGACGTCACCTAGTGTCATGAACGCTACCAGGCTCATTACAAGAACTTGCGCTTTGATGTTTGTCCCCAAGAATGGCTACTGATATTCCACACCGAGATCAAGCTGAAAAGTCATCATCTGCCAGTTCGACAACCCTTTAGTCCTTTGTTTCTGCGTTATATTAAGACTTTCGACTGCGTTCGACTGGAAGAAGTGTGGACTTTGCTAGCAGAAATTCCTTATCAGGTATCTCTGCTCTGTTTGCAACGCAGTAATCGTACTCGATAAGACAATTTCAAGTCCTTTTGAACACTGTATAGGTGTTAGATTGGGGTGCATTCTATCACCATTTCTATTTAACGTCTGTGGAGAATGTGTTGTACAAAGTCTTCATGGGTGTACCGGATCCGAATTGGAGGACGAAAAAATCAGTAATTTAAGATTCACCGACGATAGACATGCTGTACACCCGAATCATAAGTGGAAATGAAGAGACTACTGAAAAGAATCACGAGAGAAAGTAAGATACTTGTGTTATTAGTAAATAATAAGAAGACCAAGATCATGATAATCGGCAGGTGTCAGTCACTACCAGCTAATGATGTACTATCGAAATATGAAGAAGTTGATCATTTTGTCTACCTAGCTTCAGGTGGCTCTTCAGAAGAAACACGGCAGAAACACGGCGTAGACTGCTCTGGGTAGGGAAGCTGCAGCATAGCTGACAGTGACTTGGACCGAGCACTAACCAGAGTTACTAAATTAAAAGTGCTTTCCAGTTTTCCTTTGTGGTACTGACACATGACAATAATTGAAGGAGACCAGAAAAGAACTAAAGCTTTTGAGATGTTGACACACTGGAAGTTGGCGAGAAAACCAAATAAATCCTTCAAGAACTGAGGGTAAAGAAAAGGTTGCGCAGAATTTGTTTCCAGGAAATCCTGCAGTCTTACCAGGATATCCGGAGGCAAAACTGTTTATCTTTTCTCACACGATAAACTGTGAAGTCTCAGTCGAGCAAAGCAGCTGCGTCAATGAATTCATCTTCATACCGGGACCTGGTGGAAATGGGGACAAAGATCGTGGAGATCGACTGGCGAAAATGGTGCACCATCTAGTACCCGTCGACATATTACCATAAATGATTTTTTTAGTAGACTCAACAGACAATCAAATAAGGAATGAACAAAGCTAATGGACTTAGACGGTCATACGAAAGGCACGTGGGAGCGTTTCTGCAACGGATTCCGCGCAACCCTTGGTTTCCCAGCTTGCCGCTCACTAGAAGATTTTGTTACTCTTACCAGACTAAGAGCAGGTCAAACGAATTCAATATAACGAGACATTTATTAAAGTTCATTCCTTCTTCAAACTGTGATTCTTGCCTCGTCGGCTGGGACATTGTACATATATTCACAGAATGTGTCAAATACCATAATCCAAGAACAATTACACTTTACAATACTTAAAAAATTTAGGACTATTTTTCTCTTAGGGAAGCTCTAAGTTCCATGAATACGTCCGTTGCCAAATGAATTTGCGTTTCATTCGCCTTTGTAAAAGGGAACTTCAAAATTTGAGGATATGTTTAATGTTTCATTAAGTATGTATGTATACAGGGTATCCACTTTAATCTATTCCGGCCGATATCTGTGGAGTGGCAGAACACTGCAAAAAAAAGTCTCCGGTAAAAGTTGTAAGTTTTGAAGGCGGTCATGGAGTGGTTACATCAAAATGACCTTGAACTCTGTTTTCAAGGTCAAACCCAGGTCAAGTTCATTTTTGCAACTGGTAACCCCTATTTTTGTTCCATATGCGTATTATAAGTGAAAAAATACGCATTGTTTGTAGGGAACATTTGTTTCGAAAAACCAATGGTTTGTCGACAGGGGGCACTTCATAGTACCTTTCCCAGGTTAACGGTATCTCTAGAATGAAGCGAGATGGGGAAAAATATTCAATGAAAATCGTGCATGGTTTCTGAACTCTGTCCACTGGTGAATTTTTTGGAACTTGAAATTCTGCAGTAGGGATTAACCTCAAAGTAAATACCGTCGGCATCAGCGGAACGCAATGTGCACCACTTGGAGGGTGCCCAACTAGAGACCAGCATTGTGCTTCTGCTGGCACAATCAGAGAAGAGAATAGTGGAGCTTTGAGGCTAACTAATAAGCGTCATTGTCGGGGAATTTGAAATCATTTGTGGGGGTTAGAGAAATTTCACCTTTGGACACACTGGAAATTTCTCGGCTGTGCTCGCTGAGAATGATTCTTGCCTGGCGTGACTCTCTTAAATTTTTCTGTTATGGACTTACAAAAAATGTGTGTGTAAAGATTTAGAAAAATTTCTCCTTGTCGAACTCTGACGAATTTCGCCTCATGGGACTCAGAACAATCTCATCTGCGAGTGTCTACTGAGTTCCTGCGAAGTGAAATTTTTCCAAAATTATTCTCAACGCGTATGTTTGGAGCCCATAAGAGAAAAATTTATCCGAGTCACCCTGTCTCGCAAGCGACTTTCTCGGGCCCGTCTTTCGTTTCTGCTTTCTCTCCGTATTTGAGAAGGACGAATTACCATGGGGTATTTTATTATTTACGTCAATTTCGAGATATGTAAAGGTGTCCTCTTGCAAGACACACATCCGTTAGACACATAAGTAATTTTCTGAAAAGGCGCTCTTGAATACTGTATGTTTTGGCTTCACTTTGTGGCGCATACAAAGGTGAGCGTGTGTAAACAAGCGGGCCGCGTACAATGTAATGAGTCAGTTGCAACACACTTGCCGAACGTTTCGTTGGAAAAACCGAAGAAAACTAATAATAGTAAAAGTGGTCAATACAATTTAGTTTTCGGCTCTAATCTGTCCTAAATTGCTGATTAGACGCCGTTAGAAATAGTGAAAATGATAAAAATTGTTGGCAAGTGTTGCGATAATTATGCTGCGCGCACAGATTGTATGCCGAAAGGTATCCTGATGTCCGTCGTCCCACGGAGGTTACAACTAGGTCGCTGGTAAGAATAGCTGAAAGAGGGACCTTGAAACGGCAGAGACGAAAGACAGGCCCGAGAGAGGCGATTGCGCTGCGAGTTCGTGCTATCTTCGCTGAAGATCCACACCTTTCGACTCGTCAGATTCAGTGAATGCATGGCGTTCCTCGATCAACGGTGCATCGTGTTTTAAGATACTTAACATTCCACCAGTATCGCTTACATATCACCCAAGCAATTGAGCCTGGGGATTCTGAGAGACGTCTGGCATTTTGTCGATGGGCCGATACGCAAATACGTCGTGATTCCTTTTTCTTCCCACGCACTCTCTTTACAGAAGGGGCAAACTTCGACAACATGGGAGGAGTCGATCTTCATAACGCACGCTACTGGGAGGAAGCAAATCCTCGCTGGCAACGAGATTACCGAACACTGAGACGGGGGTCAATCAATGTGTGGGCAGGCATAGTTGGAGACTATGTGATAGGTCCTGTTTTTTATGGCGAAACGTTGAATGGATTGTGCTATCTTCATAATCCCCAGAATCTGGCGCTTCCTTTAATAGAAAATATCCCCCCCACACATACAAGCACGTATGTGGTTTCAACATGACGGCACCCCTGCACATCAGGCCTTACGTGTCAGGCCGAATCGATGGACTGATGTGGATAGTGCAACTCGTGAATTCCCGCCACGATCACCAGACGTAACACCATTGACTTCTTTTTATGGGGAGCTGTGAAGCAGAAGATGTACTCCAGTCCCCTGACGACGCCAGAAGATACGAGAGAAAGGATTGTGGCGGCTTTCCAGGCAATCACCCACCAGACATTTAATGATGTAGAGACCAGTTTCCGACAGAGTGCAAATGTGCATTGGGCAAAATGGGCAATTGATCGAGTATCTGAGGTGCTAAATTTCCAGTGGGAACCATGTTAATCAGTCATTTTCAGGGCTAGCGATATGGGAAGTCCGCTTGGCAACTTCCACGTGGTGCACATTGGGTTCCGCTAATGCCAAAGGTATTTGCTTTCAGGTTAATCACTGCTGAAGAATTTCAAGGCCATTTCAAGTTCACGAAAATTTCACCAGTGGACAGAGTTCAGAAACCGTGCAAGATTTTTGTTGAAAATTTTCCCGATCTCGCTTCGTTCTGGACATACTGGTAACCTGGGAAACTTACAATGAAGTGCCCCCTGGCGACAAACCATTGGTTTTCCCAAAAAAAATGTTCCCTATAAACAATGCGTAATTTTTGACGTAGAATACGAATATGTAAAATCGGGGTAACCACTTTCAAAAATGAACTTGACCTTTGTTTGACCTTGAAAAAAATGGTTCAAGGTCATTTAGAGGTAGCCGCTCTCGCTTTCATACCTTACAACTTTTACTAGAGACTTATGCCGCTCCAGAGATATCGACCGGTATAGATTAAAACGGGACACCGTATGTAACTGGATTTTATGACAAAATTTCTTGGTTTTCCTTGTAGTGGTGCAGTCAGGCTAATGTACTTTGTTGACCCTTTAGCTGGTGAATTGTGTTTTATATTTTGTAATGAAACCAGACAAATGTGTTGTTTGCATCATTGTTTGCGATAACTATATCTGGTAAATGGACTCCCCCTGAAACCAAGTTAAATAAAAAAGAAATAATAAAACTGAATCCTGCAGTTCTTTGGTGACATTGTTAGACGACACGAGAATAACTTGGAAAAGATTATCGTCCAGCGCAAAGTCGAACGGAAAAGCTCGCAGGGAAGACCACCGAGACAATGGATGGATCAGATAGAGAAGAAGACAAATCAAACATTAGTCTAGCTACTCCGAGGTGCAGAAGACTGGGGAAAAGTGGAGATAGTCTGCAAAGAGGATCGTGTGATGAGCTACCAGCTTACATCTATGAGAGATGATGTATTGACGATGATGGCTAATGACGTCATCCAGATGCGTTCCAGTGGAGCATGACCGTCAGCACGCAGCTCACATCGCTGCAGTTGTCAGTTGTCCTGGCCTTCGAGTCAATTTCTCGCTCAAGCAGCTCCTCAATTGGAATGTCAAGGCGAGTGGAACCGCCATCCTCACGACCTACTCCCCCCTCCTCACAACTGTAAATCCCTTGCAGTACCGGGAATTTAATGGGTCCTCTGTGTAGCAGACACACCGGCCATGTAGTTATCGAGGCAAATATATGTACAGACACACATACATTATATATCTATATGAATGTCGTGTTAGTTACACTATTTATAACTGAAGAACGGCTGGACCGATTTGGCTGAAAATTGGTGGAGAGGTAGCTTAGAACTAGGAGACGGTCATAGGATACTTTTTATCCCGTTCGACCGCTATAAAAAGTGGTATAACAAAAACGCATCTGGCATGGAATAACAAAAGGCAAATGTCAGCTAAACGTCAGTATAAAACGCGGTATAACAAAAACGTGTCTGACATGGAATAAGAAAACGCAATGACAGCTAAACGTCTATGGTTAAGTATCAGTATATATCTCTAATTAAAAATTTAAAGAAGTAATTTGTATTTTCTTTGAATCATCATTAACAACGCTGCGACCAAGACGATCGGATATTTCTCGACAAAGCCTTAATGCAAGAAGGATACAAAACATTGCGAATAAAAGGACTGAAGAAGAACAACAAATTGCCCGTGAAGAGCGCCGCCTTAGTAGGGCTCGACATCGTGCTTCTCAATCACAAGAGCAAAGTGAGGCAGCTCGTGAAACGGCTCGGTTGGCAATGCGAAATCGTCGAGCGAACAACATCGTCAATTATATGTAGCATGTTCACGGGTCGAAAGACCATCTGCGTTGTTTGTTCTTGCGCCTGATTAAAAAACGAAAAATGTCGTGTATCACAAGGTACTTAATTGAAGAGTGGAAGCTATGCACCAAAAAACATAAAGAATAAAGAATCATTAAAATACTTAATATGTTTTATTTGCATTTCCTAATAAAAAATTGAACTTAACATCCGAAATCCGATTATTTATTGGCTTTAAGGCGGAACAGAGTTCGCCGGGTCAGCTAGTATATATATATATGATGGCCGCAACTGGTAAGCAACTATATATATTATATAGCAACTGTGACTGTAATAAGTAATCAGTTTTCACTACCCTCCGTGGCAGTTATGGTCAGATGAATACATTTCGATTGGTAAGAGTACATTTCAGAGCTAGTGTACCTGTGACAGAACGTCTCATGTTGCCATACTCAGCCACCTTGATTAGCTCTCCAGATCTTCACTGAAAATGATGGCGCACTGGAAGCCCGCCGCAGCGGTTATTCTTTCAGAGGGGTGCTGACTTTGAGGCACAAATTAACTGCTTATCTGCGGCCACCAGACCGAGGCGAGACGCGAGCCCTGTGCGAAAAAAAAGGGTGCCGGTGCCAATCCCCAGGTTCACTCACCAGGTGACTTGTACTTCCTCTGAGTGCGCAATTAGCCTTAAAAAACGACAACAGCGATCAACGAGGCGAGCCTTAACGGCGGCAGCAAAATATTTTCGTCCCCGAGGGGGACGGCCGGTCGCTGCTGTGAAGGCTCGTCTCGCTGGCCGCCGTTGTCCGCGCCGCTCACCAAACAACTACAACCATCTAATGCTCCCGAGCGCGCGCCCCTCTCTGCGCGTGTGTCAAACCGCCGTGTGTGAACTGAACGAGTGTGTGTTTGTACGTGTACGTGAACGTGTGTCGTGTGTGTGTCTGTGCGTGCGTGTGCGCGCTCGTGTGCCAGAGAGGGACGGAGAGCCGGAGGAGGAAACTTTTATTTGTTTTTATTTTGCTGCGACGTCGCGCGTCGGCACTAACCCGTCGCGTCGAGGCCGACGCCGGTCCGGTGCGGCCGCGAGGGCCGGCTTGAGAGAGCAACAGTTGGGGCGGGGGCCGGCGCGCGGCGCTCGCTACACGCCCGTGTTGTTGAAGATGTACGACACGGACGTGTCGGGGCGCCGGGTCGACGAGTTGTTGTTGTTGAACGACTTGCGCACGCTCGAGCCGGAGAGCGCCACCGTCTCGTAGTAGCGCAGGCGGCCGCAGCAGCGCCGCGATCGCAGTATGGCGGCGAACCCGCGCCGGAACTTGTGGTTGAAGAAGGCGTACAGCAGCGGGTTGATGCACGAGTTGGAGGCGCCCAGCCACTGCGCCACCGGCGTCGCCACCGGCAGCGCCTCGTCCTCCCAGGCGGCCAGCTCGCCGCCCAGCTTGATGCGCGCGAAGATCACGTACAGCGGCAGCCACGACGCCACGAACAGGATCACCACCACCACCAGCATCTGCCGACAGTACCTCTCTTAGGGGAAGCTGGGGTAAAGCGACCAGTACGGCAAAGTGCCCTGAATAGTGCTGTTGCCTCCCGAGAAATGGTCAGTATAGCTCTACTATACACATCATCTTTGTCAGTAAGTTTGCCAGACAAGGCTTTTTTCGTTATTATTCAATAAAACTCTGTTTCAGTCGTCTAACAGAAGGACTGTCACTTATCACAGTTTTAAACATCGCTTATAGCAGTAACAGTAAACAAATTTTCAGTATATTAAGTATGCAGCCAGCAGGTCGCATAAGTTTGGGATTAAAACTTTGACTAGATTTCGATACCACTGAGAGTATCTTATCCAGAAAGATGTCATCTGTAATTTGTTTCCTTTATTGAATTTCGATTTCCCCCGAAGGGGGGCGGGTTGGCAGCAGCTTAGTATGCCGCTCTTCAGCCTGGAGAATTTGTTTTAAAAAATGAAGATAATAAATAATAAAAGCAGGAGATAAAATCGGTGACTTAAATGGTAAAATGGTTGAAAATTGCGGAACTTAAAACATAAAACAAAGGTTTGGTGATGCTAATAAAATACACAGGAAGAAGACAGGTAAAATAATAGACAATTAAAAAACAGTCTGGTTTCTGTTCGCAAGATATATAAAAATCACACCCAGCGACAGCATGGTTTCTGTTCGCAACACTTTGGAAAGACACACAACACTCAACACACTCTTGAACACTGCACTAAAAAGTAGGCACAAATATGACACACCACAGCCGAGGGCAGACAGGGGGAACCTGGACAGGTGATGGGAAAGAAAAGGGGGCCAAAGCAGAGGAAAAACGAAGTGGAGGGGAGGGGGGAAGGAGCCGACGGAGGACGAGGACCCAAAAGAGGGGGGCGGGGCTGGGCAGACACAAGTGGGCAAAAGCAGAGGAGGCGAATTCAAACGGACTCGGGGTGGGGGGGGGGGAGGAAGCAGAGAGAGGGTAGGTGGGGAAAAAACAGGATGGAATGCGGGGAAGAGAGAGCCTGGGGAAAGGACAGAGGAAAGGAGGGGGAGATGAAGATCAGATAGGAGGGATAAATGGAGGGAGAGAGGGCATCATCCGAGAGAGGGAGTTGATGGAAGCCACCTTGGGAAAGGAGATGAAGGGTGTAGAGATGGAGGGTAGGGGGGACACAACAGTGAATGCGTGGCAGAGGGCTGGGGTTGGACAGGAGCAACTAGGGGATGAGGGGGATCAAGGCGGCGGGAGGTGAAACATATTATGAAATAAACGTCTAAAATACACTCCTGGAAATGGAAAAAAGAACACATTGACACCGGTGTGTCAGACCCACCATACTTGCTCCGGACACTGCGAGAGGGCTGTACAAGCAATGATCATACGCACGGCACAGCAGACACACCAGGAACCGCGGTGTTGGCCGTCGAATGGCGCTAGCTGCGCAGCATTTGTGCACCGCCGCCGTCAGTGTCAGCCAGTTTGCCGTGGCATACGGAGCTCCATCGCAGTCTTTAACACTGATAGCATGCCGCGACAGCGTGGACGTGAACTGTATGTGCAGTTGACGGACTTTGAGCGAGGGCGTATAGTGGGCATGCGGGAGGCCGGGTGGACGTACCGCCGAATTGCTCAACACGTGGGGCGTGAGGTCTCCACAGTACATCGATGTTGTCGCCAGTGGTCGGCGGAAGGTGCACGTGCCCGTCGACCTGGGACCGGACCGCAGCGACGCACGGATGCACGCCAAGACCGTAGGATCCTACGCAGTGCCGTAGGGGACCGCACCGCCACTTCCCAGCAAATTAGGGACACTGTTGCTCCTGGGGTATCGGCGAGGACCATTCGCAACCGTCTCCATGAAGCTGGGCTACGGTCCCGCACACCGTTAGGCCGTCTTCCGCTCACGCCCCAACATCGTGCAGCCCGCCTCCAGTGGTGTCGCGACAGGCGTGAATGGAGGGACGAATGGAGACGTGTCGTCTTCAGCGATGAGAGTCGCTTCTGCCTTGGTGCCAATGATGGTCGTATGCGTGTTTGGCGCCGTGCAGGTGAGCGCCACAATCAGGACTGCATACGACCGAGGCACACAGGGCCAACACCCGGCATCATGGTGTGGGGAGCGATCTCCTACACTGGCCGTACACCACTGGTGATCGTCGAGGGGACACTGAATAGTGCACGGTACATCCAAACCGTCATCGAACCCATCGTTCTACCATTCCTAGACTGGCAAGGGAACTTGCTGTTCCAACAGGACAATGCACGTCCGCATGTATCCCGTGCCACCCAACGTGCTCTAGAAGGTGTAAGTCAACTACCCTGGCCAGCAAGATCTCCGGATCTGTCCCCCATTGAGCATGTTTGGGACTGGATGAAGCGTCGTCTCACGCGGTCTGCACGTCCAGCACGAACGCTGGTCCAACTGAGGCGCCAGGTGGAAATGGCATGGCAAGCCGTTCCACAGGACTACATCCAGCATCTCTACGATCGTCTCCATGGGAGAATAGCAGCCTGCATTGCTGCGAAAGGTGGATATACACTGTACTAGTGCCGACATTGTGCATGCTCTGTTGCCTGTGTCTATGTGCCTGTGGTTCTGTCAGTGTGATCATGTGATGTATCTGACCCCAGGAATGTGTCAATAAAGTTTCCCCTTCCTGGGACAATGAATTCACGGTGTTCTTATTTCAATTTCCAGGAGTGTACTTAATACTTGACTGCAGTGAAAAGGAGAACATAGATTAAAAGACGTTAAAATTTTAAACATACATGATGAGCTAAGGAGCTCAATTCAAACAGCAGAAAATATCAAATAAAGTCCTCCATGAAAACAGTAAATATTGTTACAACATGTACAGCTTGTTAAAAGAGCAAACATTAGACTGAGAATGTGGCAACTCGTTGCGATTCTGGGGAAACACGATGTACACCGCGCCACTTGTGTTTCATGCAGTCACGCTGCTAGCGCCCAGTAAGTGGCGCGCTCTATACCCTTGTTACCTGGCATCGTAGTGTGTATGTTAGTCATCTAAATATTTATTGTGATACGTCGCTTTAATCACGATGTACAGCGCACCACTTGTGTTTCATGCAGTCACGCTGCTAGCGCCCAGTAAGTGGCGCGCTCTATACCCTCGTTACCTGGCAACGTAGTGTGTATGTTAGTCATCTAAATATTTATTGTGATACGTCGCTTTAATCACGATGTACAGTGCGCCACTTGTGTTTCATGCAGTCACGCTGCTAGCGCCCAGTAAGTGGCGCGCTCTATACCCTCGTTACCTGGCAACGTAGCGTGTATGTTAGTCATCTAAATATTTATTGTGATACGTCGCTTTAATCACGATGTACAGCGCGCCACTTGTGTTTCATGCAGTCACGCCTGTAGCGCCCAGTAAGTGGCGCGCTCTATACCCTCGTTACCTGGCATCGTAGTGTGTATGTTAGTCATCTAAATATTTATTGTGATACGTCGCTTTAATCACGATGTACAGCGCGCCACTTGTGTTTCATGCAGTCACGCTGCTAGCGCCCAGTAAGTGGCGCGCTCTATACCCTCGTTACCTGGCAACGTAGCGTGTATGTTAGTCATCTAAATATTTATTGTGATACGTCGCTTTAATCACGATGTACAGCGCGCCACTTGTGTTTCATGCAGTCACGCTGCTAGCGCCCAGTAAGTGGCGCGCTCTATACCCTCGTTACCTGGCATCGTAGCGTGTATGTTAGTGATCTAAATATTTATTGTGATACGTCGCTTTAATCACGATGTACAGCGCGCCACTTGTGTTTCATGCAGTCACGCTGCTAGCGCCCAGTAAGTGGCGCGCTCTATACCCTCGTTACCTGGCAACGTAGCGTGTATGTTAGTCATCTAAATATTTATTGTGATACGTCGCTTTAATCACGATGTACAGCGCGCCACTTGTGTTTCATGCAGTCACGCTGCTAGCGCCCAGTAAGTGGCGCGCTCTATACCCTCGTTACCTGGCATCGTAGCGTGTATGTTAGTCATCTAAATATTTATTGTGATACGTCGCTTTAATCACGATGTACAGCGCGCCACTTGTGTTTCATGCAGTCACGCTGCTAGCGCCCAGTAAGTGGCGCGCTCTATACCCTCGTTACCTGGCAACGTAGCGTGTATGTTAGTCATCTAAATATTTATTGTGATACGTCGCTTTAATCACGATGTACAGCGCGCCACTTGTGTTTCATGCAGTCACGCTGCTAGCGCCCAGTAAGTGGCGCGCTCTATACCCTCGTTACCTGGCATCGTAGCGTGTATGTTAGTCATCTAAATATTTATTGTGATACGTCGCTTTAATCACGATGTACAGCGCGCCACTTGTGTTTCATGCAGTCACACTGCTAGCGCCCAGTAAGTGGCGCGCTCTATACCCTCGTTACCTGGCATCGTAGCGTGTATGTTAGTCATCTAAATATTTATTGTGATACGTCGCTTTAATCACGATGTACAGCGCGCCACTTGTGTTTCATGCAGTCACGCTGCTAGCGCCCAGTAAGTGGCGCGCTCTATACCCTCGTTACCTGGCAACGTAGCGTGTATGTTAGTCATCTAAATATTTATTGTGATACGTCGCTTTAATCACGATGTACAGCGCGCCACTTGTGTTTCATGCAGTCACGCTGCTAGCGCCCAGTAAGTGGCGCGCTCTATACCCTCGTTACCTGGCATCGTAGCGTGTATGTTAGTCATCTAAATATTTATTGTGATACGTCGCTTTAATCACGATGTACAGCGCGCCACTTGTGTTTCATGCAGTCACGCTGCTAGCGCCCAGTAAGTGGCGCGCTCTATACCCTCGTTACCTGGCAACGTAGCGTGTATGTTAGTCATCTAAATATTTATTGTGATACGTCGCTTTAATCACGATGTACAGCGCGCCACTTGTGTTTCATGCAGTCACGCCTGTAGCGCCCAGTAAGTGGCGCGCTCTATACCCTCGTTACCTGGCATCGTAGTGTGTATGTTAGTCATCTAAATATTTATTGTGATACGTCGCTTTAATCACGATGTACAGCGCGCCACTTGTGTTTCATGCAGTCATGCTGCTAGCGCCCAGTAAGTGGCGCGCTCTATACCCTCGTTACCTGGCAACGTAGCGTGTATGTTAGTCATCTAAATATTTATTGTGATACGTCGCTTTAATCACGATGTACAGCGCGCCACTTGTGTTTCATGCAGTCACGCTGCTAGCGCCCAGTAAGTGGCGCGCTCTATACCCTCGTTACCTGGCATCGTAGCGTGTATGTTAGTGATCTAAATATTTATTGTGATACGTCGCTTTAATCACGATGTACAGCGCGCCACTTGTGTTTCATGCAGTCACGCTGCTAGCGCCCAGTAAGTGGTGCGCTCTGTACCCTCGTTACCTGGCAACGTAGCGTGTATGTTAGTCATCTAAATATTTATTGTGATACGTCGCTTTAATCACGATGTACAGCGCGCCACTTGTGTTTCATGCAGTCACGCTGCTAGCGCCCAGTAAGTGGCGCGCTCTATACCCTCGTTACCTGGCAACGTAGCGTGTATGTTAGTCATCTAAATATTTATTGTGATACGTCGCTATAATCATGATGTACAGCGCGCCACTTGTGTTTCATGCAGTCACGCTGCTAGCGCCCAGTAAGTGGCGCGCTCTATACCCTCGTTACCTGGCAACGTAGCGTGTATGTTAGTCATCTAAATATTTATTGTGATACGTCGCTTTAATCACGATGTACAGCGCGCCACTTGTGTTTCATGCAGTCACGCTGCTAGCGCCCAGTAAGTGGCGCGCTCTATACCCTCGTTACCTGGCAACGTAGCGTGTATGTTAGTCATCTAAATATTTATTGTGATACGTCGCTTTAATCACGATGTACAGCGCGCCACTTGTGTTTCATGCAGTCACGCTGCTAGCGCCCAGTAAGTGGCGCGCTCTATACCCTCGTTACCTGGCATCGTAGCGTGTATGTTAGTCATCTAAATATTTATTGTGATACGTCGCTTTAATCACGATGTACAGCGCGCCACTTGTGTTTCATGCAGTCACGCTGCTAGCGCCCAGTAAGTGGCGCGCTCTATACCCTCGTTACCTGGCAACGTAGCGTGTATGTTAGTCATCTAAATATTTATTGTGATACGTCGCTTTAATCACGATGTACAGCGCGCCACTTGTGTTTCATGCAGTCACGCTGCTAGCGCCCAGTAAGTGGCGCGCTCTATACCCTCGTTACCTGGCATCGTAGTGTGTATGTTAGTCATCTAAATATTTATTGTGATACGTCGCTTTAATCACGATGTACAGCGCGCCACTTGTGTTTCATGCAGTCACGCTGCTAGCGCCCAGTAAGTGGCGCGCTCTATACCCTCGTTACCTGGCAACGTAGCGTGTATGTTAGTCATCTAAATATTTATTGTGATACGTCGCTTTAATCACGATGTACAGCGCGCCACTTGTGTTTCATGCAGTCACGCTGCTAGCGCCCAGTAAGTGGCGCGCTCTATACCCTCGTTACCTGGCATCGTAGCGTGTATATTAGTCATCGAAATATTTATTGTGATACGTCGCTTTAATCACGATGTACAGCGCGCCACTTGTGTTTCATGCAGTCACGCTGCTAGCGCCCAGTAAGTGGCGCGCTCTATACCCTCGTTACCTGGCATCGTAGTGTGTATGTTAGTCATCTAAATATTTATTGTGATACGTCGCTTTAATCACGATGTACAGCGCGCCACTTGTGTTTCATGCAGTCACGCTGCTAGCGCCCAGTAAGTGGCGCGCTCTATACCCTCGTTACCTGGCAACGTAGCGTGTATGTTAGTCATCGAAATATTTATTGTGATACGTCGCTTTAATCACGATGTACAGCGCGCCACTTGTGTTTCATGCAGTCACGCTGCTAGCGCCCAGTAAGTGGCGCGCTCTATACCCTCGTTACCTGGCATCGTAGCGTGTATGTTAGTCATCTAAATATTTATTGTGATACGTCGCTTTAATCACGATGTACAGCGCGCCACTTGTGTTTCATGCAGTCACGCTGCTAGCGCCCAGTAAGTGGCGCGCTCTATACCCTCGTTACCTGGCAACGTAGCGTGTATGTTAGTCATCTAAATATTTATTGTGATACGTCGCTTTAATCACGATGTACAGCGCGCCACTTGTGTTTCATGCAGTCACACTGCTAGCGCCCAGTAAGTGGCGCGCTCTATACCCTCGTTACCTGGCATCGTAGCGTGTATGTTAGTCATCTAAATATTTATTGTGATACGTCGCTTTAATCACGATGTACAGCGCGCCACTTGTGTTTCATGCAGTCACGCTGCTAGCGCCCAGTAAGTGGCGCGCTCTATACCCTCGTTACCTGGCAACGTAGCGTGTATGTTAGTCATCTAAATATTTATTGTGATACGTCGCTTTAATCACGATGTACAGCGCGCCACTTGTGTTTCATGCAGTCACGCTGCTAGCGCCCAGTAAGTGGCGCGCTCTATACCCTCGTTACCTGGCATCGTAGCGTGTATGTTAGTCATCTAAATATTTATTGTGATACGTCGCTTTAATCACGATGTACAGCGCGCCACTTGTGTTTCATGCAGTCACGCTGCTAGCGCCCAGTAAGTGGCGCGCTCTATACCCTCGTTACCTGGCAACGTAGCGTGTATGTTAGTCATCTAAATATTTATTGTGATACGTCGCTTTAATCACGATGTACAGCGCGCCACTTGTGTTTCATGCAGTCACGCCTGTAGCGCCCAGTAAGTGGCGCGCTCTATACCCTCGTTACCTGGCATCGTAGTGTGTATGTTAGTCATCTAAATATTTATTGTGATACGTCGCTTTAATCACGATGTACAGCGCGCCACTTGTGTTTCATGCAGTCATGCTGCTAGCGCCCAGTAAGTGGCGCGCTCTATACCCTCGTTACCTGGCAACGTAGCGTGTATGTTAGTCATCTAAATATTTATTGTGATACGTCGCTTTAATCACGATGTACAGCGCGCCACTTGTGTTTCATGCAGTCACGCTGCTAGCGCCCAGTAAGTGGCGCGCTCTATACCCTCGTTACCTGGCATCGTAGCGTGTATGTTAGTGATCTAAATATTTATTGTGATACGTCGCTTTAATCACGATGTACAGCGCGCCACTTGTGTTTCATGCAGTCACGCTGCTAGCGCCCAGTAAGTGGCGCGCTCTATACCCTCGTTACCTGGCAACGTAGCGTGTATGTTAGTCATCTAAATATTTATTGTGATACGCCGCTTTAATCAGCGCTTCAGCGTGCGCCTTGTGGTACCTCTAGTTTTAAGATAGCGCATAAGGACAGTGAGGGGCAGAGTGCGACCACGACCCCAATGATGCAGAGACAATCCAAACACATAAACCAGAGATCGAAGAGAGGCACAAATTTATCATTATGCCATAGCAAGCTCTGGTCAACTTGCTTACAGTGGCACCATATTGGGCCTATCACACTGCTGCCTATACATTCATCGCTACATTACATTTAGCCTTCTTTTTTTTTAAATTAAGGAAGGACCTAAGGTATCGCACATATTACTAAGGTAGAACACAAGTATATATCTCAGGTGTGACTCGATCTGACGCAGTTTCAAACTGCAGTCTGTGGCAAGCAGTGGAGAAAAAGATAGCCGTACTTTTTCCTGTACGTAACTTCTTCTGTACGCAGCTATAGCAGGGTCAGTGTGGTGGGGGTATAGGAAGTGAGTGCCAGGCCATACCGCATACCCACTGAGCCGTGTATCGACTTGTGCGACCCCTTGTATTTAGATTGCTTTGGTTTTCCTTTTCTTCCCCTGACATGTTTGTTTGATGTGTTGTCTGTCATTAAGTGGCTGCTTGGTTGTCTTTTCCCTCTGCTATCGATATCCGCGTTTTTGCGTCCGGGAAACTGCTATGGAGGAAGTGAGATCTTTGACCGGTTGTAACCTCGTGTGATGGCGCGGAAGTAGGTGGTGCGCTCAGAGAGAGAGTGTGGTGGACACGGGAGGGCAGTGTGGCTCTCCAGCGCGGACCAGCCGTGGTCGGTTGTACCGAGCCGCCACGTGATGTATGTCGGTTGTGTGTAACGAGCGGGTCGAGTTGACAGAAGAGCTCCCCGCGTGTTGGTTGTATACAGAACCGCCCCACGAGTAGTTGCTGTTCATTTCGCCTTGGTGGGACGTTAACAAGCTTCTTTAAGTTCTTAGTTTCAACACTGGAGTTTAAAAGGGAGATACCTAACATGAAGGAGCGGTCACGACCCGTCAACGTTGCAGGGAAGACGTGAACTCCGGTGACAGAGCGTGTTGTCGCGTGACCGTGGCGTGTTGGGAACACTGGCGACGCGTGCGCGGTCGGATGTGTGGATCCTTGCCATTGGAGGTCGTGTACTGCCTGTTCGAGCATAAATGCAAGTTAAGTTAGTGGAAGGTTTAAAGTTTGCGTTACCAGTGTCTCTTCTGCCTTGTGGCCTCCGGCGATCGGGTTTCCTGTCCCCGGCACCGGTGTAATTGAAGACAGTGATCTTTCCTCCTCCTCTTGTTACTGCCCGATGGGAGGTGTAGTTTTGGCAGTTTAATTGTTTCGCTATTCTGTCGTGTGTTATGAGTAAATTCATGCTTCTTGTTGGTTGATCATGTGGTCGCTCATTCAGGACTGTGTGGTGTAATGTTTCCTTGCACGAGGTTAGCTCTAATTCTGTCAGAAAGTTAAGCCATCTATAACAAGTTTCCGCTGGCTAAAAGTCGGTGCAGTGACCAGCCTGAGAGTGGCAATTGTGTTTACGGGCATATTTAAATTGGTCAGTATTCTGCCTAGCCTGAGCATCCCTGAGTGGGTGATATGTGGCCACCTTACACGGGTCCGTCATATCTGTTATGTTCTAATGATATTCCAGGACACTTTTCTTTAAAAACTTTTTAAATTCCTCCATTCCTTTATTGCCATTAATCGTGTTTTTGCTCAGACCTTTGATTTTATTTAATGGCGGTGTTGGTAGCTTCACTACCTCACTGTACTTCATTAACAAAGTTCTTTATTTACTTTAGTAACCGCATACCCACCTTGACCACCTTGATCTTGCTCTTGTGCTGCATGCGTTCCAGCTGTGCATCCGTGGAGTCACCAGGGATATCCCGCTTGCACACCTGTAACAGGTCGAATCCATGTTAGTGTCACTGACATCTCATTCCGTCTAATGTAGTGTGCAAGTGTGGCAAACGGAGCATAAAAAAATAGACACATTTTTGTTATTATCGTCTATGCAATGTGAATCGTCTAAAATTTGGATCTCTTTTACATGACGGTTCAAGTTATCGAAACGAGGATTTCGGCAGATGGTAATAGGCAGAGGGAACGTTTTGTTGTATGGGCAATGCTTTAAACTCTTGTATCAGTCGAGATACTGGAGCAAGTATTTTTAATGGAACCATATATTTCTTTTAAAAGCGTTCGAAAGTGCTAGAAAAGACGAGAACAGTGATGTGAAGCTCAGTATAAACCCTGAAAATTTTGGCAAAAGTATCAGATAAATGTGGTAAAATCCAGAGACGACGTGGTCAGTATCGACCCAAGCTGGGCTCTCATGCCAGCATCACTATATGCAGCAAATAAGCTACTAATACAAAATGTTTAACCGTATATCCTCTTGGCTCTGCTTTACGTGACATAGATATTGGGCTATCTGCGATGCTTGTAAATGGAAGTAAATGCTAAATTCTAAGGTGACAGAAGGGGCATAACAAAACTATATCAAATGTGTCTACGTACGTTTAAGTGAACAGCTTTTGTGCAAATAAGTAGGCCGAAGCAGCAGAAAGGCTTAAAACAACGGCGGATCATTCTATGAGAGGCGCACCTGCTGGTGTTTACTCCACAATAGCCAATTTCAGCCGACTTACGTTTCAATTTTTTCATATTCCTCGGATATTTTTGCTAGAGCTTTCAACGACAACATTAACAAGCTTATCACTGTATTCATCTTTTTAAGACCGAAAGGGAAGATAACAGAGAGAAGGCCGAAAAACTAAATTTGCTCTTCCGAAACTATTTCATTGTGGAAGATCATAGCACGGTCCATTCTTTCTATCATCGTATGAAAGTCAAAATGGCAGATACAGAGAAACCGACAGCGGAATGGAAAATCCCTTACTAGAGGAAAGGCATCAGGACCAGATAAGGTACCATACATATTCTACAAGGATTACGTGGTAGAACTTGCTCCGCTTTAGCAACATTTTTTCGTGGAACAACGGGAGAGACTTAGTGACTGGAAGAAAGCGTACTTAGTTCCCGTTTTCAAGAACGATCGTAAGAAAGATGCACATAATGATAAGCTCCAGACAAATGCCACGATGGTTCCTGTGAAAGGTCATGGCCGATTTCTTCCCCCATCCTTGACACCATCAGAGCTTCTGCTCCGTCTCGAATGACCTTATTATCATCGGGACGTTAAACCCAATCTTCCGACCTTCCATGAGCAGTCTACATCGCTGACATCAATTTGTCGCAGAACTGCAGAACATGTTTTAGGCTCAAGATTTATGACGTTTTTGGAGAACGAAAAATCTCCTCTAAAAAAATCAACATGGATTCTGCAAAGAGAGATCTTGCGAAACTCAGCTAGCTCTGTTCCTCCAAGAGATCCATAGCACTATAGACAATTGAGCTCAGGTTGATGCTGTGTTCCTTGACTTCACGAAGGCATTTGACACCGTCCTGCATTGCCGTTTATTAAAAAAAAAATACAAGCTCATCGAGCATCAGACCAGATTTGCGACTGAATTAAAGACTTAATTGCAGATAGAACTCAACACGTCGCTCTTAACTGAACAAAATCGACAGATGTAATTTCCGAAGTACCTCAAGGAAGTGTGGTTGGACAGTTCATGTTTACAATGTATATAAATGGTCTAGTAGGAAGTGTCAGATGGTCTATAAGAATGTTGCAAAGCCAGAAGACAGTATAAACCTGCAGGGGATTTATGAATGGTGCAGACTCTGGCGACTGACACTGAAAATAAATACACATAACGTATTGCGCATACATAGTGTGGCGGCACCACCGTTTAGGAAAGGGAAAGTTAGTTTTGTGCAATATTCTGAGCACAAGTTACAGCCAGGTGCGGGCCAGATTGCAGTAAGTTATGCATACCAACAGTTGCAAAGTAGAATAGAGGCCACAGGGCTGTCAAATTGCTGAAAGAGTATACGTAGTAGTTTTGCATGTCGCAAATCACCCACTGACCAACCTAGCATGTTATGAGTACGTGACGCAAACCAGAGTGTATGGCAAAACAGAGGCCCACAGCAACATATAAATGGGTGTGGGTTTCTAACGAGATTAATTCAAGTGTGGCAGCTCTTCTGGATGGTGGGGCGTGTCTCACCACCAGCTACACGCAGCAGCAGATGGGGTGCCAGCTTTCCAGTCCACGGTGGGTTGCTGCTTTGACCCTCTGAGGCCGATGTGGTGTCCATAGCCAGACAGCAATGGGCTACTGGGCCACTCCATGGCTCACTACGACGGCAAGAATTCTGGCTTCAAACACATGCCAGAGGCATCCCGAGGTGAGGGCTGCAGATTCAGACACCATATCATGGGTGCTTGTTGTCGCCGTGATCTCAGCCATGCCGGCGAGAAGTGCTCAGCTGGGCACCTGCAGTTCACGCCAAGCGGTGCTGAGTCAGCAGGGATGCACACCACCTAGTCGACTGCCGGTATCCTGATGACTCCGCAACTCCATTGGCATACAAGGCCTACACACAGTGCATGCATGGATTGCTGAGGTAGCCATTCCACACCAGGCCGTTTCGGAGACAGCGAAGTGGTGACCTCAGCATTGTGGGACCCAGTGATGCAGACTGAGGGGTAATACGGCACTGTAGCTGGAAACAATAAACCACTTGGAAAGCTCAGATGAGTCTTAATACGGTGCCTTCTACCTCTTCCTGCTACATTTGGTCATCCTGATACATTCGGTGGCAGAAGTTGCCACTACAATAGGAAAAGAAATCCAGTACTGTGCAACTACAGTATTTGACAATTTGCTGGAACCAGTATCTACCGTAAAATATCTAGAAGTAACTATCCAGAGCGACCTGCAGTAGAATGACCACGTAAAGCAAATAACAGGCAAAGCAGATGCCAGATAGGAAGAACCTTAAGGAAATGTAACTCATCCGCGAACGAAGCGGCTTACAAGGCGCTTGTTCGATCGATTCTTGAGTGCTGATGATCAATATGTGATCCTCACCTGTTAGGACTGGTAGAAGGGATAGAGAAGAGCCAAAGAAGAGCGGCGCGCTTCGTTATGGGTTCCTGTAGCCAGTGCGAGAGCATTACGGAGATGCTCAATAGAGTCCAGCGGCAGGCGTTACAAGAGAGACGTTATGCATCACGGAGATGTTCACTATTGAAATATCGAATGATCACTTTCTGGGGAGAGTCGAACAACATTACTTCCTCTCATATACATCTCAAGAAATGGCCACGCTGAGAAGATTCGATAAATCAGAGGTAATACTCATACAGAGGCTCACCGACAATCATTCTCCTCACACGCTATTCGCGAGAAGAACAGGGAAGGAAGGGGGCATCAGTTAGAGGTACCCAAATTGCTGTTCCCCACACGGCTTAGGAGTATGATGTGATTTCCCTCAAGGAACAAACTGCAGGAAACTGTTCCTGAAAGGATAAAGAGCAAAAAAGGTCACATGGACATGTGACCAGGAATGTGATCCAAGAGAAGTGCCCTCACGTGAAGGTGATGTAAAATACCTTTGACGGTGTAGGTTTAACGACTGAAGGCTAACATGAGAACAAACCTGGCAAGTGGGAATGTTTGCCCCATACCGACGTTTCAGCTCGGCACTCAAGATCGCAGTGAAATGGAGCACCATGACGTAGTGGACACTTACACTACGTTCCACCAGTCCTCCAGCAGAAGGTATTCAGAATACAAGTGGTGAAAGTCCACAGAAAGTGTTTCTAAGATATCAGAGAATAAAAATACATATGAACAAAAAATTAGCATAAGCTCTACAAACATAAATTTGCTTCATTCTGAAACAGACAATTATATTTCACTTTATCGATGGAAAATGAAGTACACAAAAGAAACATTGGCGACTGCAACAATGTTTGAAACGGAACTTGCTACAGTACTCTCCTTAAAATAATTGCAAACAAAGTAGTACACAATATAAGAGTTCCATGTTTGATATTTCCATGTGCGTTCTTGTATTGACTATATTTACCCACGTATTCGCGCAGAGAACAATCATCATTGCCTTCAGACTCGGCGTCATTTTCAGCAAACCGTTTTTGATATGCGCTTGCAATGAACATGAAGAAACGGTGCTGAATAAGAGAAATAAAAGACATCAAATCTAAGACATCCTTCTTGCACTTCGCTGCTGGTAGCTGGCGTGCTGCTCTTCCCTTACCTTTCTTTGCCAGATAAATTTCATGAACACTGATAACTTCGGCGTTGAGCGACGGAAAGCACCAACACCAATTTAATGGAACTTAATTTCAGGGCCGGCCGGGGTGGCCGAGAGGTTTTAGGCGCTACAGTCCGAAACCGCGCGACCGATACGGTCGCAGGTTCGAATCCTGCCTCGGGCATGGATGTGTGTGATGTCCTTTGGTTAGTTAGGTTTAAGTAGTTCTAAGTTCCTAAGTTCTAGGGGACTGATGACCTCAGAAGATAAGTCCCATATTGCTCAGTGCAATTTGAACCTCTTTTTTTGTATTTCAGGATCGAGGCTGTTTTTGTATTTTCGTGAATATGCACATCCCTTTTCGTACCTCAGTCACTGAATGTCTAGCCAATTCACTTTGTGACCATCAAAATTTTCTTCCGATTTGCAATGGCTGCATTCAATTAGTACGCAACACGTGTGCTATTTTAAAAAGATCTTTCCTCTTCTTTCACAATGGTTATGCAGTCATCTGGCGAATAAATGTGGATTGATTTTCTGCCCTTTCTATCAAGCCAATGTCGGCATCATTTGGCAGGTACGAATGCCCTGACACAAGAAATCTATGTTCCCTGATTTCTGTTTCCATATCAAGTTCTTGTAACAGCTTCTTCAAAGCATGTGCCATTTTTATGTTGAAGTTTCGTTCTGTGCAGCTTTCGAAATGTAAAATCACATGCTTGCAGTGTTTTGCTTGTTCCTTAATATGCTTCACTAGACACGTTGAAAGATCTCCTGATCTTCATCTTCTCCCGTTTCATCTCACATGTAGATAAAACCATTCTTTTCCTTAAATGAAAGTACTCTAAAATTGTACACCTACAGATTCCTCTTATACTATGCTACTGATGTGGACAGTTACGGGAACGCGAGTGTCTTCTGTAGATCAAAGGTCAATGTGTACTAGTCATTTTAAATATTTGCCGCGTCTGATTTCAAATTCTCCCTTTTCCTAAGTGCACGTCTCTTTCTTGCGTCATGGACAGTAATGCAGCTTCATTCTGTTCCACTGAATTCTTCACGTTAATTTCATCAAAGAAAATGCACATGCCTTTTGGTGGTAGCTTGCAATGTAGCTCAAATTTGGTTGAAAAGACATGGTGATGGAATTTCTCTTTTACTGTTGTCATCATTTTTTATTGCTTGGGGTTTCTTTCCACAAGAGTTAACTACAACATAAACGGCCGGCATTGATATGCAACGGGGCAGTCGTCCGTCGGATATCTTAAATGTGTCCAGGAAGAATCCTTTACAAACCTGGACGCTTTGGTTTTCCATCTCTAGGAAGTACTTAAAAGACAATGATTTCTGACTTCCAGAACTATTTCGCTGTCGTACCCTCTGCACGCTGAATGACTACACTGTTCTTCGTGAGAAGCCACCTAGGTTTCAGAAAGAATCAAATAATTTGATAAGACTGCGCTTCCGTTATTCTTGCAGATCATTGTAATCGACGTGAGCAAATTCTGTTGGTAAAACGTTTTCTTTTAGCCAGTTGTCCTTTTCTGGTTATATAATCTTGTACAGTATTTTGGAGAGTTTTCTTTTTGTCGGTATTCCAGATCTCCACATTCTGTGTACGTTTACCTCCTCTCTGCGTTAATGATGACTGGGTATTCTCTACCTTTCCCTCAGACCTAAAAAAATAATGTAATAAAAATTGCTATTACAAACACTAAAAATAAAATACGAGACAAATAAGTGCATTATGTTGCATCAGAAGTTCCAAAACAGGTTATATCGTTGTCAAACGATGTATAAATATGGTATAAGTGAAAAAACATGACTTATGTCACGCAGTACGTTTTGAATTACATTTTATTCTGAACAGTCGTCCCTGTCCATAATAGTGATTGATTGGGGTAATGGAACAACAAAAGTTTGAAAAACAGCATGCAGTGTGGACTTGCTTCACTTGTCGTCTGAAGTAATAGTACAGACCATGGTGGAGGATATTTCTGACAAATATTAACGACTTTCTATCATATTACATTAGAGTATTGAGTAAGATAAAGGTGACTGTCTTCATGCCTCTGTACACACTCCATTCTCTTTTGTTTTACTCACATAGTCCCTACATGAGATATGCAATGGTTACAGAAGAACGGTTCAGTGATCCTTGATGACCAACGCTCTAAATTTTTCGTGTCGTCTTTACCGACCTGTCATGTCTACGTGATGTTGTTGTTGTGATCTTCAGTCGAGAGGCTGGTTTGATGCATCTCTCCATGATAGACTATCCTGTGCAAGCTTCTTCATCTCCGAGTAATTACTGCAACTTACATCCTTTTGAATCTTCTTAGTATATTCATCTCCTGGTCTCCCTCTACGCTTTTTACCCTCCACGCTTCCATCCAGTACTAAATTGGTGATCCCTTGATGCCTCAGAACGTGTCCTACCAACCGATCCCTTCTTCTAGTCAAGATGTGTCACAAATTTCTCTTCTCCCCAATTCTGTTCAGTACCTCTCCATAAGTTACGTGATCTACCCATCTAATCTTCAGCATTCTTCGATAGCACCACGTTTCGAAAGCTTCTGTTCTCTTCTTGTCTTAACTAGTTATTGTCCATGTTCCACTTCCACACATAGCTGTACTCCATACAAATACTTTCAGAAAGGACTTCCTGACACTTAAATCTATACTAGATGTTAACAAATTTCTCTTCTTCAGGAACTCGATCTTTGCCATAGCCAGGCTACATTTTATATCCACTTTACTTCGATCATCATCAGTTATTTTGTTTCCTAGATAGCAAACCTCATCTACTACTTTAAGTGTCTCATTTCCTAATGTAATTTCCTCAGTATCATGTGATTTAATTCAACTACATTCCATTATCCTCGTTTTACTTTTGTTGATGTTCGTCTTATATCCTTCTTTCAAGATATTGTCCATCCCGTTCGGCTGCTCTTCCAGGTCCTTTGCTGCCTCTGATAGAATTACAGTGTCGTCAGCAAACCTTAAATTTTTTATTTCTTCCCCATGGATTTCAATTCCTACTCCAAATTTTCCTTTTGTTTCCTTTAATGCTTGCTCAATATACAGATTCGTAAGGGTCCGAAACGGTGGAGCAGTACTGTTTTTAAATCTATTGTTGATTTACACAAACGATCCAGAATGTCAGTCTTGTTATTCTTACTGTTTCTGTCAGATGTGCTATGTTTTCATATATTTCAACATTATTTTTCCCTTTCCAGGAGTCTGTCACTTTTAAATGATCCACTATTCTCCTAACTATTTTTCTTTTCAATATTTAAAGTTTATATAGAACAAAATCCATTACTTGGTGCTCACCTGCATTTAGGTATTTTGGTTTCACCGCTGTAGTGCTTTATTTTTAGCTTCCTAAATAAGCACTGCCTAAATTTTGATAAATAATCAGCATTGGCGTCCGAAGACTTCCGGCATAAGAAGTCAGCCTCATTCTGACAACGGCCTTGTCAAAGAGGGCGGAGGAGCGGATAGAGGTTCAGGGCACTCTCTTGTCCTAGGGGTGGGAAATTGCCCCTAAAGGCGGAAGAATCAGCAATGATCAACGACATGAGGATGCAGAAGGCAATGGAAACCACTGTATTAAAGACACGTAACGTGTATCCACACGACATGTGGCCTGTAATTGAAGAAGTGTCATGATGATCTCTCCATTGGCAAAAGATTCCGGAATAGTCCCCCATTCGGATCTCCGGGAGGGGACTGCCAAGGGGGAGGTTACCATGAGAAAAAGAATGAATAATCAACGAAAGGATAACGTTCTACGAGTCGGGGCGTGGAATGTCAGAAGCTTGAACGTGGTAGGGAAACTAGAAAATCTGAAAAGGGAAATGCAAAGGCTCAATCTAGATATAGTAGGGGTCAGTGAAGTGAAGTGGAAGGAAGACAAGGATTTCTGGTCAGATGAGTATCGGGTAATATCAACAGCAGCAGAAAATGGTATAACAGGTGTAGGATTCGTTATGAATAGGAAGGTAGGGCAGAGGGTGTGTTACTGTGAACAGTTCAGTGACCGGGTTGTTCTAATCAGAATCGACAGCAGACCAACACCGACAACGATAGTTCAGGTATACATGCCAACGTCGCAAGCTGAAGATGAACAGACAGAGAAAATGTATGAGGATATTGAAAGGGTAATGCAGTATGTAAAGGGGGACGAAAATCTAATAGTCATGGGCGACTGGAATGCAGTTGTAGGGGAAGTAGTAGAAGAAAAGGTTACAGGAGAATATGGGCTTGGGACAAGGAATGAAACAGGAGAAAGACTGATTGAGTTCTGTAACAAGTTTCAGCTAGTAATAGCGAATACCCTGTTCAAGAATCACAAGAGGAGGAGGTATACTTGGAAAAGGCCGGGAGATACGGGAAGATTTCAATTTGATTACATCATGGTCAGACAGAGATTCCGAAATCAGATACTGGATTGTAAGGCGTACCCAGGAGCAGATATAGACTCAGATCACAATATAGTAGTGATGAAGAGTAGGCTGAAGTTCAAGACATTAGTCAGGAAGAATCAATACGCAAAGAAGTGGGATATGGAAGTACTAAGGAATGACGAGATACGTTTGAAGTTCTCTAACGCTATAGATACACCAATAAGGAATAGCGCAGTAGGCAGTACAGTTGAAGAGGAATGGACATCTCTAAAAAGGGCCATCACAGAAGTTGGGAAGGAAAACATAGGTACAAAGAAGGTAGCTGCGAAGAAACCATGGGTAACAGAAGAAATACTTCAGTTGATTGATGAAAGGAGGAAGTACAAACATGTTCCGTGAAAATCAGGAATACAGAAATACAAGTCGCTGAGGAATGAAATAAAGTGGAAGTGCAGGGAAGCTAAGACGAAATGGCTGCAGGAAAAATGTGAAGACATCGAAAAAGATATGACTATCGGAAGGACAGACTCAGCATACAGGAAAGTCAAAACAACCTTTGGTGACATTGAAAGCAACGGTGGTAACATTAAGAGTGCAACGGGAATTCCACTGTTAAATGCAGAGGAGAGAGCAGATAGGTGGAAAGAATACATTGAAAGCCTCTTTGTGGGTGAAGATTTGTCTGATGTGATAGAAGAAGAAACAGGAGTCGATTTAGAAGAGATAGGGGATCCAGTATTAGAATCGGAATTTACAAGAGCTTTGGAGGACTTACGGTCAAATAAGGCAGAAGGGATAGATAACATTCCATCAGAATTTCTTAAATCACTGTGGGAAGTGGCAACAAAACGACTATTCACATTGGTGTGTAGAATATATGAGTCTGGCGACATACCATCTGACTTTCGGAAAAGCATCATCCACACAATTGCGAAGACGGCAAGAGCTGACAAGTGCGAGAATTATCGCACAATCAGCTTAACAGCTCATGCATCGAAGTTGCTTACAAGAATAATATACAGAAGAATGGAAAAGAAAATTGAGAATGCGCTAGGTGACGATCAGTTTGGCTTTAGGAAAAGTAAAGGGACGAGAGAGGCAATTCTGACGTTACGGCTAATAATGGAAGCGAGGCTAAAGAAAAACTTTCATAGGATTTGTCGACCTGGAAAAAGCGTTCGACAATATAAAATGGTGCAAGCTGTTCGAGATTCTGAAAAAAGTAGGGGTACGCTATAGGGAGAGACGGGTCACATACAATATGTACAACAACCAAGAGGGAATAATAAGAGTGGACGATCAAGAACAAAGTGCTCGTATTAAGAAGGGTGTAAGACAAGGCTGTAGCCTTTCGCCCCTACTCTTCAATCTGTACATCGAGGAAGCAATGATGGAAATAAAAGAAAGGTTCAGGAGTGGAATTAAAATACAAGGTGAAAGGATATCAATGAAACGATTCGCTGATGACATTGCTATCCTGAGTGAAAGTGAAGAAGAATAAAATGATCTGCTGAACGGAATGCACAGTCTAATGAGTACACAGTATGGTTTTGTGAGTAAATCGGAGAAAGACGAAGGTAATGAGAAGTCGTAGAAATGAGAACAGCGAGAAACTTAACATCAGGATTGATGGTCACGAAGTCAATGAAGTTAAGGAATTCTGCTACCTAGGCAGTAAAATAACCAATGACGGACGGAGCAAGGAGGACATCAAAAGCAGACTCGCTATGGCAAAAAAGGCATTTCTGACCAAGAGAAGTCTACTAATATCAAATACCGGCCTTAATTTGAGGAAGAAATTTCTGAGGATGTACGTCTTGAGTACAGCATTGTGTGGTTAGTGAAACATGGACTGTGGGAAAACCGGAACAGAAGAGAATCGAAGCATTTGAGATGTGGTGCTATAGACGAATGTTGAAAATTAGGTGGACTGATAAGGTAAGGAATGAGGAGGTTCTACGCAGAATCGGAGAGGAAAGGAATACGTGGAAAACACTGATAAGGAGAAGGGACAGGATGATAGGACATCTGCTAAGACATGAGGGAATCACTTCCATGGTACTAGAGGGAGCTGTAGAGGGCAAAAACTGTAGAGGAAGACAGAGATTGGAATACGTCAAGCAAATAATTGAGGACGTAGGTTGCAAGTGCTACTCTGAGATTAAGAGGTTAGCACAGGAACGGAATTCGTGGCGGGCCGCATCAAACCAGTCAGTAGACTGATGAAAAAAAAAAGAAAAAAAAGCAGAGTATGTCATAAACATTACTCGTAATATGATAGGTAAAATCTTTCCTACCCTCTGTTCCACAGCATGTTTTACCAAACGGTTTTCTTCAATTATTTCTTCCAAATACTTGATTTTTTAAATTTTTGTTTTGTTTTGTTGTCTACCTCGTCGATTTACGTCAAAAAATTTGTTAGACTTCGAGGATGTTCAGCAAATGTAATATTTACTTTAACGACTTTGTTATTTCTCCGTAGTTGAAACTTTTTGAAAGTTTTTTATGTTTCAGACCTTAAACTGGGTTTTAGGAGTGTGTGTATGAGATCACGTATTAGATGTGCTAATGCAGATTCAGCTCTGAATTTACCGATGAATTCCTACAAGGCTTCCTCGACCTATGGGTCAAAAGCACTTTTAAAGTCCATTGAAGCTACAACTAAGTTAATTTATCCTTTTTAATGGTGAATGGGCTCCTTGGTTGTGGGTTTAATTACTTGAAATATAACATACAGCCACCTTCTGTGTTGCTTTATGTATAACAAGGTGCATTTCAGGCTTCTACCTACCTTCAGCTGACGTGATGCGTTTATATCTTCGTCAGTGTAACATTTTCCATAATTTCAATCCCATCTCTACAGCTGTCTTCTCTTCTGAAATTTAGGGCTTTTCCCGCTATTTTATTCGTAGCACAAATACTTTTAAGTTCTGAACGTAATTTCTTGTGAGGTACGGTAACACTAATATCAAACGAAATTACCAGTTTTAGCCGGAATTGGTCGTCTTTAGTTTATAAAATGCACGTCGTGGTTCAGTCACTCCGTTTGAAATTAGTATGATTGTGCTGGACAAGAAACTATTTTCAAAACAGTCGGTCACTATATTTCCTACTTGTAGGCTTATTAGCAAACCTAACAGTAATTATGCTACGCAAAAAAGGGTAAAAAAGCAATAATTTACAGGACAAATGTTACCTGTGACAATCAAAATTCATTCGATTAAAACGTTATGTTGGCGAAGACAGCTAAGCAGCGCAACAAAATTAAAAGTTACTTTTTTAAAAACCTGTCGTTCTCTCCCATTGCGGCGCATTGGATACGAAATTTGGCTCGAAGGTGCCTGCCACGTTTCCTGTAATGGTGCACAAACATGGCGACCTGAGGTGATAGCCCCATTCTCAATGACTCCCCGTGGGAATTTCGTCACACCTTAGTCACATCTCACCCTTGGCTCTATGAGGGAGGTCAGAACCGAGATGCCCAGCGATGAAAGCACGTGGTTTTCTTACGGGTGGCCGAGGAAAACACTTGTGCCACACCGCTGCTCAAGTCGACACGGAGGGGTATCAGGAGGCGTCTTAAAGGGCTTGAATAAAACTGTCATTTCCCTTTGGTGTTCATTTTCAAACATTTAGGAGTCTAAAATAACAGTCTGCAGTGCAATGTGCAGCAGGAAGACGTTTTTACAACCTTTGACACTTCTGATCCCCGCCTCCTGGGAGGCAACGTGACCTCCCTCCATTGGAGTGTAGCGTGGCCACAGTCTGCTCTGATACGCAGAATGGAACCAGTAGCGAGCGTTCAAAAGTGTTCGACTAAATGCGAAAATAATTCGCAGCAGAAAAGGGTGTTTATGCTTTTTCATCCGTCCCTTTTCATGCCCTCACTGGAGTGTGTTCGGAGGGGGGTATAGGGTTGCATGATTGATGCTCACGTGAATAAAGCAGAAAAGGGTCTATTAGGACTTCTCTCCCCTTACTTCGGCAACACCCTCAGTGACACCTACGCATCTTTATTAGACATTTTAAAAAGTCTCTGTACCCATTTGGCGGAACGCTTTCCTTACTGTGTGGTGCATTGTTTTCTCGTGTTTTTATCATTGTCTTCAGTAGATGGAAAGGATTCTGTGAACGACAAAGTGTGCTTTAAGCTTGGCCTCATCGAGAACAAAGGAATTATAATGTTTGTTCTGTTTTACAGAATTATGGTATGGTCTTCTGCCGTGGATAGCTAAACCGTTGCTCTGTCTGGACATGGCAGGTCATAGCAGTAAGTGTTAGGTGTGTCACAGAATGTGGTAGGAAGGGTGATGCAATGACGTCAGGAGATAGGCTTTACTACACGACGTCCAGGTCAGTGCCATCGCTGCAGTACTACGCTGTGGGAGCATCACGCTATTGGGAAACACGCAATCTAGGGACGAAGAAGTGACAGCACGAACACTAGTTGTTCGCCATGCCATGCAGCTACTACTGTTCGAGGGGGTCAGCACAGACAGCTCTGCAACGCACGTCGTGTGGCCATGTTGTTTGCCAGACAGCATGGGCAGTGAGGTATGGGGAATTTGTCGGCTCTTCACACATGAGTAACGCTTCTGTAGTGAGGGCCTTGACAGTAGGATCCATGTTGCCATTGGGATGTGGAGGCGAGGAATCATCTGGATGTAATTTCCACACAAATCACATTTAGGTTCAGATCTGTCATGATTTGGGGAGACAGGCAAAGCTGGATAATGCCCTTCATCATCGTCCCAACTCCAGCACTGAACACACGGCACTACTGCGATGATATAGTAGAGATGTTCTTCATTCCCGAGGCTACAGCATTTTGACTGCACTCACATCATCTGGGGCATCAGGGATCATCTCAATGCAGTGGGGATGCCGGTAATGAAATGGTTTGCCAACAGTAGTGACAAATCCAAATGAACATGTATGGGTATTTCATGGATCGAAGCCTAAGATGGATACATCCCCAGCTAGGAACACTTGAAGAATTCAATCTCTATTGATCCATCATGGACAGGGGACATTTGTCAATCGACAAATGACAGTTACTTGAGGAATTGCCCGATGCCTTGCTAAACATCTAGAATAACGTCCACCAGCTCTAAATCAATTCCTTGATCTGCACCTGAAGTCTCCAACGGTAGACTGTCATTAATCTAATAATGGTGGCATCTGTTGTTGCAAATTTATTCAAATCATTAAAAAACAATAAAATCAGAATATGGAGTTTTGCGCCTGTAGAATACTGTACTTAGGAGTACATATTTCCTGGTCGGCGTTTCAGTATAGTGACCAATTTTAGAATAAGTTGAAGAATGTGCACCACAGACTACCAAAATTTTCTACTGTTTTTGATGTTGTGTTTTTTGCAGTATTTGTAAATGTAATGACTTCTGCATATTCAAGTGCTGTCTAACATATTAGAGCTATTTGGATGGTATTGTTAATTCTTCAGTTTTAGAGTTTTATGGAGAGTAAAATTCTATACATTTTTAAAAATTTCGAAAAGAGGTATGGATGGTTGAGCTATTGTTCATCGGTTGTACACCGTCTTGCACCTTGAAACAGAAGATATTCTACCTCATAGAATACATGATATTTGCAAATGAGCTGAGTTTCCTTAAAGTCTTTAAAATAGAAATTCTTGTTGGTTGCGAACATCTTCTATTGCAAAATGTTTTATCTTGTAACTAGGTTCTGATAATACTTCTTCATAACTTGATATCACTTACCATTTATTGACATGTATCAGAGTAATAATGTAGCACATAGACTATTAAATACAGTATTCACAAGCTTTTCTTGATTACAACACTTCAAAATTTAAACAGAATATTTTCTCCTAGGTACATGACTATGTCGTAACTTGGAATAGTTTGTCCCAGTTGGAATAACCTTACTTATCTGGTGCATCTACATGTACGTGATTCCTCTGCTATTCACAATAAAGTGCCTGGCAGAGGGTTCAATGAACCACCTTCATGCTGTCTCTCTACCTTTCCACTCTCGAAAGGCACGCGGGAAAAACGATCACTTAAATTTTTCCGTGCGAGCCCTGATTTCTCTTATTTTAACGTGATGATCATCTCTCCCTATGTAGGTGGGAGCCAACAGAATGTTTTCGCAATCGGAGGAGGAACTGGTGATTGAAATTACATGAGAAGATCCCGTCACAACGAAAAACGCCTTTGTTTTAATGATTGCCACTCCAATTCACGTATCATGCCCGCGACACTATTTCCCCTATTTCGCGATAATACAAAACGAGCTGCCCTTCTTTGTACTTTTTCGATGTCATCCGTCAGTCCCACCTGATGCGGATCCCACACCGCACAGCAATACTCCAGAATAGGGCGGACAAGCGTAGTGCAAGCAGTCTCTTTGGTAGACCTGTTGCACCTTCTAAGTGTTCTGCCAATGAATCGCTGTCTTTGGTTTGCTCTACCCACAATATTATCTATGCGATCGTTCCAATTTAGGTGAATTTTTTGTAATTTCAGAAAAAAGAGTGCAACACACATAAAGCGAATGCTATTATTTCAAAATAGAGTAAGAAACTGTATTAAATTTCTATTACAGTACTGGCTAGAGGCGAAAGTCTCTACAGTGTTCCAAAGTAAAACACTCTCCCTTACCTTCCCTTGTCTTACAAATGATTTGATAATACATTAAAACAAAACTGCTGAGTGGAGCTACACCGATGCACGAGCACTTGCTGGCCACATGCGAAATCTGAGGGGTGTCGGAAGAGTTGTCTATCCAATTGGTGCCTAGGAATCACTGAATGGGCGTCTATGTAAAGGACATTTTTAAAGGAACCAGCAAAGGCGTGTGTGCGGCACTAACGCTGTTGCCGAGCTGGTGGGTATTAGAGGAGAATGAGGGGGGGATTAGTGTTTAACGTCCAGTCGACAAAGAGATCATTAGAGACGGAGCGCAAGCTACGATTTCTGAAGGATGAAGAAGAAAAGCGGCCGTGCCCTTTAGAAGGAACCATCCTGGCATTTGCCTTATGCAATGTAGGGAAATCACGCAAAACCCAAAGGACGCGGGTTTGAACCGTTGAACCGTCGTCCTCTCGAATGCTCTCGGTGCGTGTGGGTGGGGGTGGGGGGGGGAGAGCGTGTCTTAGAGGGACCCTTCACCATTTTATTTATGTGAGTGTCAATATTGCATCATCGCCCCTCTCCCCCCGCCCTCTTCGTACACGCCAAAGGAGAGCACGAGAAATTAGGAATGAAGAAGGAAAAACTGCCTTTTGTGCTGCGGATCACTTTCAGATTTCGTCGAGTGGAGTGGTTTCACACTGTACACCAGAGCAAAAGTTGTGATCAATCTGGCCTCTTCCTTCCAGCGGGTGAGATTACATTCAGTGAGGCTGCAGCCTCAAAATATGCGTAGAGAAGAGTTGAAATGTAAGTGACGGGGGCCGGGGGCGGGGGGGGGGGGGGGGGGGGAGCTCAGACGCTTCAAAGGTTTTGAAGAACGACATTCTGTTACACATCGCACTGCAAACTACTTTCGTTTCAGACTGCGAAAGTCCCAAGAGAAGGGGTCGTTTCTTCCACGTCATTTAGTCGTTTAGAACACCCCGTGAGGCCTTTTTATGTCACCTGTATACAGCGATGTGTTCAGAAATGTTTTCCTCCCTCATTCACGAGGAAAAGGCATGATGCCTAACACTGGGCGTCGCGGTTCTGACCTCCATCTCAGAGACGCCAAGAGAAGGAATGAGAGGCACCTTCCCGCGGTGTGACTCGTCCACGATGGTATTGGGCAAAATTGTGGCGAAATGTGGTGTCAGTGTGACATTATCAGCCTATTACAATATTGGTGTGCCTATGCTGTTCAGAAGTACGATGCAAATATTCCCTCGGACATGCATGCGTGCAAGCTGTAGAATGGAAATTTGTACCGGACCGGGCTTCTCTTATCACGATGGTATTGGGCAAAATTGTGGCGAAATGTGGTGTCAGTGTGACATTATCAGCCTATTACAATATTGGTGTGCCTATGCTTTTCAGAAGTACGATGCAAATATTCCCTCGGACATGCATGCGTGCAAGCTGTATAATGGAAATTTGTACCGGACCGGGCTTCTCTTATCACGATGGTATTGGGCAAAATTGTGGCGAAATGTGGTGTCAGTGTGACATTATCAGCCTATTACAATATTGGTGTGCCTATGCTGTTCAGAAGTACGATGCAAATATTCCCTCGGACATGCATGCGTGCAAGCTGTATAATGGAAATTTGTACCGGACCGGGCTTCTCTTATCACGCATGTCTGAAGGAACATTCTGTCGTACTTCTAAACAACAGCCACACTGCAATGTCATGTTTATCTGCCAACACTGGGCACCGACTGTCAATTAAAATATCTCTCCTTATGGGAATATACGTAATGAACGCTCGTGTGCGGATTGTAGATACATGTTTGACGACATACGGAAGTTTAGGTATGGCAATGCCGCCTAATTGCATGTCGACCGCTCGCGATAAGCGTGAAATTCGGGTTCGTGTCCTCGACAGCAAAATGTTTCATTGTCGTCGTTCCATTACACAAGCTGATGGTTGTCCGTATTCGCAACTACATTTCATGTATTATTAGTACATCTTACATCTCACGTGTCAACACCTTTCTCTTTGAAGGGTCTCCGAGCCCGAGGCTGACGTTGTGGGGCGCCACGGCTTTGCACCATTATAGAGGAAGGTCGTAGGTACCTTCGAGACAAATTTCGAACTTGGGCATCGCGTTATAAAGGATTCTTCCCAGCATCACTGCTTCAAATCATTGTGGCAGACTAGTATCTCCAACTTGAAGACATCACGCATAGAGAACAAACAGGTCGTTGTCCAAATTGAGAATCGGTTGAACGCAAACGGGTCTCTCTATGGCAATGGTTTACTGACCTACAGAAGTAGGCTTGTCCAGAAATCGAGACAGTAACGCAAGTCCGTCTGGGGGTTACACAAAACTCTGGAGAGCTGTTGTACATGCTGTACTGATATGCGCTTTGAAGCACTAGGGTTCAAATCGTCGTCCAACCATCCTGTACGAGGCTATTCTTGGCTTCCACAGATCGATTAAGGCCGACGCTTAGTCGGGACATGAATAGGACATAGCTGCTTTCCTTCATTACCCTGCCACCAACGGTTTGGTAAAGCCAACTCCTTATATTGCCATGCGAAATCATAATGTCCCATCCTGGAGTTCTGCATGCTGTCGAGAGGTGGACACGAAAACCTGCCTCCGTAAGCGAGGTCACTAATCCGCTCCTATACAGTGGCACTCAACTCTGAGGTATGCGGGTTCGAATCCTGGTGGTGAATGAAATTTTCACTGTCAGTATTTGGTCGACAAAGACAGGAGAGGTGGTGATGTAAAGTTCTTGATCAGTCTTTGCATCTGTATCCTAGATTAATTATAAACATTAGTGAGGTGTTATGTCTGTGGTATGCAGACATTAAGCTTGGCGAGCCCCCTTTGTGCTATTCGAGAGCGGTAGACTCTGTGACGCTCTCTCTTCTCTCATCATCAAACAAAAAAATGTAACGTTCCACTATAAATGCATCCATTACACGCACGTACAAAAAATGGTTCAAATGGCTCTGAGCACTATGGGACTCAACTGCTGAGGTCATAAGTCCCCTAGAACTTAGAACTACTTAAACCTAACTAACCTAAGGACAACACACACACATCCATGCCCGAGGCAGGATTCGAACCTGCGACCGTAGCGGTCGCGCGGTTCCAGACTGTAGCGCCAGAACCGCTTTTTTTTTTTTTTTAAATAAAACCTTTATTAAAAAAACAATGTTACACATTGCAAATACATACTAAGTTATACATACATGAAGTTATTTAAACAAAGCGGTTTGATCATTTCAATTGCGCTGACATGAAGGAAAGACAACAGAAGATTGTGTTACTGACTAAATCACCAGAAAGAATTAAATTAAACATAAATACTTGAGAATGGCGGAAAGGAGATATATAATAAAGTTGACTAGCCTTCCAACTACACTTTCTGGACATTAATTGGATCTAAGTATTTGAAGTGATCAGATCTATATAATCAGTCTTTCACTGCAAAAATGAACAGGGCAATGTGCCAGCCATTGAATATTACATTTATCGGATAGAATCTTATGGTTTTAACCAATCGATAAGGAGATTTCTAAAAAACTGTCTATTTCCAAATTTCTAGTATAAGCCAATAATGCACCTTTCATGTTTTGTGTTTGGCACTATTAGACATACAATATCAATGGCACATAAGTTCTGTACATTAGCTTATAAATTTCAAAAAACTACTCTCTGAAGTAGAGAAAGCACACATCATAAATATACTGTAAAATCTTAAATAGTATCCTTAGGGTAACTACAATACATCACTGTCAACACAGTCTTCTTTTTTATATTAACCAATGCCCATTCTTTCAAATACAATTTTTAGCATATTACCGAACTTTTTCTTGTGATTCGAATAGCTTCAAATTTTGTGGAACTCACACAGCATGTGTACCTTGAACTCTATGATGCTATCGGATCCTAATTTGTTAAGGACGTAGTTAACGAAATTTCCCAGCAACCAGTACACAGCGTTATTTTTTGCTTCTGGGAAATAGCGTGCTTCAGGCCTGTGTATCAATGACAGCGATATATACTCAGGGGATGTTCTTGTAATCAGAGCTATTTGCTCCCGGATCCACTTCCAACTATTCATGTGACCACTGCAAGTATATCGATGAATTACTGTGTCAACTAGATGGCATTGTTGACATAAATTTGTTTCACAGAGTCCGATTGCGTGCAGTCTTTCATTGGTGCTAACTATGTTGTTAACTGTCTTGTACCATGATGTTTTTATGTTAGACGTGAGCACATTGGAACTAATGTTTTTCCAAATCTCAGTCCACTCAATGTTTGGAAACTGTCGCTCTATTTTGTTTCTTTCTTCGCTTTTCTTTCGTTCCCGCATTATGGCTCTCGATGTTAAGTGTCGGGACTGCCTGAGTTCGACACTGACATAACTAAACTCAACATAGAAAATCCTCACGTGCTGTAAGCGACTGTTGATATTCTGCACGTCAATCGGGGGAAGCAGGCTTGGAGGTTTAATGATCTCGAAAAGTTGGCTGGTGATGCTTTCTCGCGAGTCTCTTATTAAATTAACTTGCCTTTTGATAAAAAGAGCAGAGGCTTTATCCGTTATATCAGTTAATCCTAGTCCACCATTTTTAGGATCCAAAGTGGCTACTTTAGCAGGTACTCTGAACACTTCACCTCTCCACAAAAATTTTGTGATTTTGGACATTATTCTTCTCGCTATCATTCTCGGTATTGGAAACAGCTGGGCAGTATAATAAGCCTTAGCAAGGATGCATGAGTTGATATACTGTGTTCTTTGAACTTGGTTCATATATCGAGTTAAATTCTCTACAATGGCTCCTTGCACTTTATCTGCTGCAACTTTCCAATTTAAAGCCGTCATTTTCATAGGGCACGCTGTCAGGGTGATCCCAAGTGTTTTATGTTGTCGGACTAATTTTGCCCACTCGACGTTGATATTATCAAAACCTCTGAGATTTAACATCTTACTTTTTTTTCCGTTTGCATTGGCTCCAGATGCTCTACAGTACGAATCAATCACTGTTGCTAGCGTGGTTACCTCGTCATTATTCCTTATAATGACCCCTATATCGTCAGCATAGGCTCTTATAACTGTTTTGTGTCCTGATAATGTTAAGCCTTTTAATGTAGCATGGACATGTCGGAGGAAAGGTTCTAGCGAAATTGCGAAGAGCGACATGGACAGAGGACTTCCTTGAGGAACACCTCGTTGTATTTGCATCGGCCTGGATTGTTGACAATTCACCGCTATTTTAGCATTTATTCCAGTTGCTATGTTCTTAATCAACTGTATAACCCTATCATTGAAACCTATTTTCTTCAATGTCCGTAGAAGATATTCATGGTTTACTACATCGAACGCCTTATAAAAATCTAAAAACAATAAAGCACACTTTATGTTTGTTACAGAAGTTATTGCAATGATATCCCTGAATTCCGCTAGATTTTGAAAAATGGTTCTGCCTTGCGCACAGTTCTGATGTTGACTAATAATTTTATCTGTAAGGCATGAAATTCTCTTGTTTATTACTCTAGCAGTGAAATTGGACGAAAATTATTTAAATCTTTGTTTCCATTATTTTTTGGCACCAGAACAATTTTACTCTCCTTAAACTCAGCCGGAATCATTTTACCCTGAATAACCTCATTTACAATGTCCGTGATTTTCGCACCTACTATTGGCCAGTAACGGATGTAAAACTCCGCTGGCAGACCATCCGGTCCTGGGGATTTTTTTGGTGGCGAGGCGCACAGAGTCTCATACACGTCTTCTTCACTGACAACCTCGAGAAAATTTTCGTTGTCATCTTCTGTCAGCTGTGGGGCTAGGATGTCAAGGAATTCTTCCAAGGAAGCATCACTACTTTGATGTACAGAATATAGCTCGCAATAATAGCGATAAATCTCGTCCATGATATCCTGCTGGGTTCTGAGAATCGTGCCGTGTTTCTCGGCCACCAGCGGCCGGCACACGCACGTACACTCCACAAATATACTTACTAGGCGACTCCCGCACATCCGAACGGGAAGGGGCCAATGCCCGTTGGATTTCCCAGCGAACAATGTCTTGTATTTATATTTACATTTACTAGTACATCCTGCAAATAACTCGCACTCTAGTCTGTCAGTCACTGACAGACAACTAGTGAGGGACAAATAAGTGAATGCATGTATTTATTAATAAAATGTATTATATTCTGAATAATAATAGGAAATATTAGTCTCACTGTAAAAAATTGATATAATTATATAAAATCTGGTTAATTATGAATATCTAGAACGGAGATAGTGTGTGTGATTAATTTTATTTTTTAAAACTTCTTTACTTCGCTAAAATGCTTTGAAAAGGAAGTTAGCTTTTATAATACGATAATCGTTTACTTTTTGGCTGTTTGTGTGAGCAGCATATCAGAGAATCTACGAACTCGTGAAAAGGCCACGTAAACCCTCTTGAAAATTCAATCATAAAGGTAATCAATCGTTTAATTGTAGTTTGGACAACTGCTGTTCTATTGGCGTGCGTAGCACCGAACACCTTTTTTAAAGAGCTGAGGTTGACCCTCCACCTATGGTCGAATGGGAGGACGCCCTGGGGCATAGCAGGCAGCGAAAGACTTCCCAGGCGGCCGCACGTAAGGCCTCCCCGGTTTGTCTGACAAACAGGTTCCAGGTACTTGACGGAAGTCTCCGCTATACAGAATTGTTTTGCCTCCTTAAGGGAGATTATTATTCACGATGTCCCTTAAAAGTCGACCGACAACGCTTGGCGCGTCTTTGAACGTAAACAACTCCTACCGCTGTCGTGAATTACAATAACCTTGATTGTCCGTAGACGGGACCCTTCAGATTCCTTACAGCGACGTTGTGATTGAAATCGATTGACAGTCTACACTTGCGTAAGGAATATAAACAACTTTAAAAGCTGTTGTGCAAGATAATCAAACGGAATGTAATTAGACGAAACTTTCTACTTTGTCTCAATAAAACAAATTTTTTTAACCAAAAAATTACTTTAAACAATATGTGCCTTTCTGGTCATTAGTAGCGAACGAAGTCTTGAAAATGATATCTCAGTCTTTAATTTTGATTAAGTAATGTGGGACATACGGCGTATCGACAAAAAACATCGTTGATAAATAATGTGTATGGTTATTACAGACTGTAAATAGGATCCACCGCTTTTTTAAGGTATAACCTTCATTTGTATTAATCTGTCACGTATCCTTAAGTTGTCAGCGCATCCATGCACAACTAACGTAAATGTATGCTCCCAGGCTCAGGTCAACTCCAGCTCCACCTCGTTATAAATGCTTAGGTGTCAACGGACATGAACTGTGTGGGGAAGTCCATTATCGACCTTCAGATTTATCATACTTACCATCATTACTTATGAAAAATTCACTGAAATCTTTAACACCCGTCGTAGCACCGAACACCTTTTTTAAAGAGCTGAGGTTGACCCTCCACCTATGGTCGAATGGGAGGACGCCCTGGGGCATAGCAGGCAGCAAAAGACTTCCCAGGCGGCCGCACGTAAGGCCTCCCCGGTTTGTCTGACAAACAGGTTCCAGGTACTGTCTTGGCTGACACATTCGCTGAGCCAAATGCCGTCGCCTGTCCTATTTCAGAGGAAACCACTCAGCCTGCAAGATCCGGATAATCACAGAGGATGGGATTATTGATAGTTGGGAGATCCAACGTTAGGCGCGTTACATGGGACCCCTTAGGAACATGTCTGTCAAAAAGGGGAAAAACAACCAATGTGCACTCCGTGTGCATTCCTGGTGGAGACATTCCAGATGTGGAACGGGTCCTCCCGCATACCATGAAGACCACAGGGTGCAACCAACGGCAGGTGGTGGCTCACGTCGGTACCAATGATGTATTTCACTTCGGATGAGAAGAGATTCTCTCTGGTTTCGAGCGGCCAACAGAAATGATAAAGTCTGCCAGACTTGCTTCCAAGATGAAAGCAGAGCTGACCATATGCAGCAGAGTCGACAGGACCGACTGCGGACCTCTGGTACAGAGCCGATTGGAAGGTCTGAATCAGAGGCTCAGACGGTTCTGCGACCGCGTAGGCTGCAGATTCCTCGACTTGCGCCAAAGGGTGGTTGGGTTTCGGGCTCCGCTGAATAAGTACCAGAGCTCCAAGCGCTAATAGAAAGCACTGATACCCAAATCGCTATAGGCACTGAAAGCTGGCTAAAGCCGGAGATATGCTCAACCGAAATTTTTGTGATGAACCTAACGGTGTTCCGAAAGGATAGGCTAAACACTGCTGGGGGTGGGCTGTTTGTTGCTGTTAGGCGAAGTTTATCCGCGAAATTGAAGTAGATAGTTCCTGTGAGTTAATATGAGCAGAGGTCATTGTTTGCAACTGAAATAAAATAATAATTGGATCCTTTTACCGACCTCACAATTCAGATGATACAATTGCTGAAAGGTTCAAAGAAAACTCGAGTTTGATTTCTGACAGGTGCCGACTCATGCGATTATTGTTGGTGGTCACTTTAATTTACCCTCGATATGTCGGCGAAAATACATGTTTAACCCGGAGGTACGACAAAACACCATGCGAAATTGCGCTAAACACATTCGCTGAAAATTATGTCGAGCAGTTAGTTCATGAGCCCACGCGAATGGTAAATGGCTGTAAAAACACACTTGACCTCTTAGCAACAAATAATCCTGAGTTAATAACGAGCATCAAAACGGATACAGGGATTAGTGAACACAATGTTATCCTGAGAGACAATCTCCAATCCATCCAAATAGTGGAGACCAGATGTGGCTTGAATTCAAAGAAATAGTATCGGCAGCAATTGAGAATTTTGTACCAAATATATTAACAAACGACGGAGTCGATCCTCCTTGGTACACAAAACGGGCCAGTAAACTGTTGCAGAAACAACGAAACAAACATACAAATTCAAACAGACGCAAAATTCCCAAGATTGGCGATCTTTTACACAAGCTCGAAATTTAGCGCGGACTTTAATGCGAGATGCTTATAATAGTTTCCACAACGAAACTTTGTCTCAAAACCTGGCAGAAAATCCAAAGAGATTCTGGTCGTATGTGATGTTAGTGGCAAGGAACAATCAATGCTTTCTCTGCGTGATAGCATTGGAGATACTATCGAAGACAGTGCTGAGAAAGCAGAGTTACTAAACACACAGTTACTAAACACAGCCTTCCGAAATGCCTTCACAAAAGAAGACGAAGTAAATATTCCAGAATTCGAATAAAGAACAGCTGCCAACATGAGTAACGTAGAAGTAAATATCATCGGAGTAGTGAAGCAACTCAAATCACTTAATAAAAGCGTCTTCTGGTCCAGAATATATACCAATTAGGTTCCTTTCAGAGTATGCTGATGCATTACCTCCATACTTAATCATATACAACCGTTCGCTGGACGAAAGATCCGTACCCAAAGACTGGAAAGTTGCATAGGTCACACCAATATTCGAGAAAGGTAGTAGGAGTAATACAGGCCCCTATCATTAACGTCGATATGCAGCAGGAGTTTGGAACATATATTGTATTCGAACATTATGAATTACCTCGAAGAAAACGGTCTATTGAGACACAGTCAACATGGATTTAGAAAATATCGTTCTTGTGAAACACAACTAGTTCTTTACTCGCATGAAGTGTTGGGTGCTATTGACAAGGGATTACAGATTGATTCCGTATTTCTGGATTTCCGGAAGGCTTATGACACTGTACCACACAAGCGGCTTTTAGTGAAATTGCGTGTTTATTGAATATCGTCTCAGATATGACTGGATTTGTGATTTCCTGTCAGAGAGGTCACAGTTCGTAGTAATTGACGGAAAGTCATCGAGTAAAACAGAAGTCATTTCTGGCGTTTCCCAAGGTTGTGTTATAGGCCCTTTGCTGTTTCTTATCTATATAAACTATTTGAGAGACAATCTGAGCAGCCGTCTTAGGTTGTTTGCAGATGATGCTGTCGTTTATCCACTAATAACTTCATCTGAATATCAAAACAAAATGCAGAACGATTTAGAGAAGATATCTGAATGGTGCGAAATTCGGCAGTTGATCCTAAATCACGAAAAGTATAAGATCATCCACGAGAGTACTAAAAGAAATTCGTTAAACTTCGATTACACGATAAATCAGTCAAATGTAAAGGCCGTAAATTCGACTAAATACCTAGTAAATCCAATTACGGACAATTGAAATTGGAAGCAACACATAGAAAATGTTGTGGGGAAGGCTAACCAAAGACTGAGTTTTATTCTCAGGACACTTCGAAAATGCAACAGATGTACTAAGGGGACTGCTTTCACTACGCTTGCCCGTCCTCTTTCAGATTAATGCTGCGCTGTGTGGGATCCTTACCAGATAGGACTGACGGAGTACATCGAAAAAGTTCAAAGAAGGGCAGCACGTTTTGTATTATCGTGAAATATGGGAGAGAGTGTCACTGAAATGATACCGGATTTGGTTGGACATCATTAAAACAAAGGCGTTTTTCGTTGCGACGGAATCTTCTCACCAAATTCCAATCACCAACTTTCTCCTCCGAATGCGAAAATATATTGACACCGACCTACTTAGGGAGAAACGATCACCAAGATAAAATAAGGGAAATCAGAGCTCGTACGGAAAGATATAGGTGTTCGTTCTTTTCGCGCTATAGATTGGAATAATAGACAATTGTGAAGGTGGTTCGATGAACCCTCTGCCAGGCACTTAAATGTGATTTGCAGAGTTTCCATGTAGATGTAGATGTAGATGTAGAATAGGACAAGGCAATACGCCACACAGCTCGTAGTGTACGTATGTGGTTTGAAGAGCATCAGAACGAGTATTCCTTAACCCCGCGGCCATCAAACTCCCCGAATTGAAACCTAAGCGAGAAGTTGTGCAGTTGACGACGGCAAAGGCGTCAGCATGGCTTCATATTCTTGTTGGTACAATCTAGAACCTCACTGACACTCTTCCTGCACGTCTCACAGCCTTCAGCGCTGCAAAGATGGTTATTCAGACTTTGGACAGGCGGTCACATTAAAGTGACTGGACACTAGTAATTTAAAGTTTGTTGACGATATTGTAATTCTGCCAGAAACGCAAGGACTCAAAATATAAATTAAACGAAATGAATATTATATTAAAAATACACTGTCGTAAAAAATCAAAAAATAATTAATACAGAGAAATCAGATTTCAGGAATACTTTTGTCTAGGTAACATATTTAAGTGACTAACATTGCAAGATCGCAGTTTAAAGTAAGCGCGAGGTAAGACAATGTAAATGTGAAACATTGGTACATTAATAATCGGTTTAACCGCCAGAATACTGAGTGAAACCACACAAACGTGCGCGCTTTGTGTAGTACAGTATCCAGATGTCAGTTTTTGGGATGGAGTTACATGCATGTTGCACTTAGTAGAGTCGTCGTCCGATGATGCCCATGTCTTCTCGATTGGAGACAGATCTGCTGGCTGAACAGGCGAAGGTAACAAAGCAACACTGTATGTTTGATTACAACAGCGATATGTGGGCGAGCGTTATCCTGTTGGAAAATAGCCCTGCAATTCTGTTCTAGAATGGCTCACAAATAGTTGAATCACCAAACTGGCGTACAGTTCTGTGGTCAGATGCGTGGGATAACTATGAGAGTGTTGGTGCTGTCATATGAAATCGAACCCGAGACCATAACTCCGGGTGTAGGCCCAAGGTGTCCAGCACTCACAAGTTGCCTCCTTCTAACCAACATATGGCCATCTCTGGCACCGAGGCAGAACCAGCTCATATCAGAATACACAACAGACCACCTAGGCCCCCACCTTCTCTCCCAATGAGTTCCCGCTGGACAGTACTGAAGTTGCAAACGGCGGTGGTTAGATGTCAGTGGAATGGCGCTTGAGGATGTCTGGCTCGGACCCGTCCTTAAAATAACCGATTTTTAGTAGTTCATTGTGTCATTATGGTGTATCTGCTGCTCGCATTGAAGCTGCAGACGCAGTACGGTGCCCCAGAGCCATATGCTCAACACGATGGTCTTTCCTCTCGGCGGCCGGCCGAGGTGGCCGAGCGGTTCTAGGCGCTACAGTCTGGAATCGCGAGACCGCTACGGTCGCAGGTTCGAATCCTGCCTCGGGCATGGATGTGTGTGATGTCCTTAGGTTAGTTAGGTTTAAGTAGTTCTAAGTTCTAGGGGAATGATGACCTCAGAAGTTAAGTCCCATAGTGCTCAGAGCCATTTGAGCCATTTTTTTTCCTATCGGTAATGCTACGTGGCCATTTGAAGCCGGGTCCTCTTGCCATCGTGCATTCTCGTTACTATCGGTACCAGCAATCATGTGGAATGGCTACGTTCCTACCACGTCTTAGTGGAAATCGCAGAAGCAACATGCAGCTTCTCGTAGTCCTATTAAAGGACTTCGTTCAATCGCAGCTAGATGCTGATAATGGCGTTTTTGTCACCTGACACAGTCCTAACTCACCACGTCCACTCTCAAAGGTAACTAACGCTCACGACCCTTATAGGGACCGATGGACTCAGCAGTTTGGTCCCATAGGACTTACAACAAATTTCCAAAAACGACCGATACGGCAAACGTGATGTACATTCTCACAGTGGCGCTATTAGCGTCTCTCTTATGCGATTGGCAGGAAATATGAACAGACATCACGTCTCAGATGTAGAAACACGACTACCAACCTTCGTTTATGTCGCTGAAGTCCTTTTTAGTGTTGCGATTTTTCCCCTTCATTGTAGGCTGCAAGATGAACGTTGACAAAAGTAAAACAAAGGCAATGGAACGCTGTCGACTGGAAACATGCTCTGCTGAGGAATTATATCAGAAAATGAGAAACTATGATTAGAAGATGGGTTTTGGTGTTTTAGTAGCAGAATTACTGACGATGGCCAAAGTAGACAAGATATAAAATGGAGTGTGTGGTATCACGTATCGAGACCAGCCCACGAGCTTGTAACGTTGGTAAGGTAACTGCAAGTTTCCGTTCGATGTGTGATGGGCAAACCCATTGATGCGCACCAGCTAAAGCGCGCGTGCAGCGGCCCCATACAACGAGCGCCCTCTACTGTGTGTGAAATGTTATGGGGCTTAACTGCTAAGGTCATCAGTACCTAAGCTTACACACTACTTAACCTAAATTATCCTGAGGACAAACACAGACACCCATGCCCGAGGGAGGACTCGAACCTCCGCCGGGACGAGCCGAACAGTCTATGACTGCAGCGCCCAAGACCGCTCGGCTAATCCCACGCGGCGAGCGCCCTCTACTACCGCGATGTAAGATCGCTGGCGGCAGCCGCTCACCACACTGCCTGCAGCCTCTTCCTGTTGACCTCGATGGCTGGACCGTACTTCTTGTTGCATCGTTTGTAATGAACCTTCGTATGTTCTGAGAAATGAAGTAGACCTTCTGTTTTCTGTGTTATAACTTGTTCGCTAATCATTTCTTCTCCTGTCCAACTTTCCCATGCCGACAATTGCCGCACCACTCTGCAGCCGACCTCTCCCTAACGCCGTCTTCGAAGTTGTACACAACAGAGTGCAACATTAGCAAGAACTTTTCTGAAAAAGGGAATTATGTTAACATCTAATACACTGATCAGTCAAAACATTATGACCACTGCCGACCGCGACGTTGGATGCCCACGAGTGGCGTTGCGGGCAGGTGACGCGGTAGCAAAAGTATGTAAGCGGAGCAGACAGGAACGAAGTGTCATCCTAGCAGAGATATGGACTGCAAACGGAGAAATCCATTGAGATAAGCGGCTTTGGCAAAGAGCAGATTACGACGGTGAGTCAAATGAAAAACTTAAATTTGTAAAAAAATCGAAATTTCGCGCCGTTATCCTGTAAGTTGGTAAGCGTGCTACAAACAGCGTGCAGAATGGCTTGTAGGTGGCAGCATAGTGCAGATGGACACATACCGTCGCAGTATCAGTATAAAGATGGCCGCCCATTTTGCGACTTGCACCAGGGAAAAACAGCTTTCTGTTATTCGGTTTTTGCGTAGTGAAGGTATGAAACCTGTTGAAATTCATCGAGGAATGAAGGTTCAGTACGATGATGTATGTTTGTCACAGCGGCAAGTCTACTAATGGAGTAGGAACTTCGCAAATGGTGTGACTTCAGTGGAAGATGCTCCTCGTCCAGGTCAGGCACAACGAGTTGTGACTCCAAAGAACGTTGCAGCAGTTGAAGCCATAGTGAAGGAAAACCGCCGAGATTAGTCATGGGTCAGCACACCACACTGTGCATGATGTGCTCCAGTTTCACAAAGTGTCTGCAGGATGGGTGCCACAGCAGCTGACTCCTGAAATGAGAGAACGACGTGTTGATGCTTGTGAAGAACTTCTTCGTCGCTCTGAATGAGAAGGTGATGGCTTCCTCGCAAGAATCGTTACTGGGGACGAAACCTGGGTTCACTTCCACCAACCACTTCCCCATCCACAATATTCACCAGAACTTGGCCCAAGTGATTCCACATGTTTGGACCACTCAAAGACGCAATGGGAGGAAAGAAGTTCCGTTCTGATGAATACGCCACGCGGTGCATGAGTGGTTGCGCGGACTACCAAAAGAATTTTTTTCTAAAGGAATTTATGCACTTTTTAAGCGCTGGAGGACTTGCATTGAGCGTGGGGGAGATTATGTTGAAAAGTGATACAGCTTTTAAAAAAAATATTTAAGGTTCACATTTGACTCACCCTCGTGTTATTACGCAGAGCTTGTGAACGAGTATCTCGAAAACGGTGAAGCTGGTCGAATGTTCACGTGCTACTGTCGTAGGCATCTGCGGAAAGGGGTAGAAGGACAGTGGAACTACCACTCGGCGCTAAATATTTGGATATTTGGACGTACAGGACTCTTCATAGAGCGTGGGGTTCGGAGGCTTGTCTGCTCTGTAAAGTAGGATAGATGGTGATACGTGACATGTCTGCCGAAATAGCACAATGCTGGTGCTCGCACAAGTGTTTCGGTGCACACCTTTCATCGTACATTGTTGAACATGGAGCTCTGCAGCAGATCCCCATTACGTGTTCACATGGTGCCCCAACGACGTCGTCAGTTACGATTACAGTGGACATCAGACCATTGCGATTCGTCCGTCAATCTATAGGAACGTCTAGGCCCTTCGAGTGACTCACATTTTTGCTACGTTAGGTCGATGGTCGTCTCCACAAACGCCGTCGTCGAGATGAACGGCGGCTCGAAACGTGCAGCGCGCTACGTACGCAGGCTGCAGGGAGTAGTATTAAGGTATTGGAGATATTCTCCTGCGCTTGCTTGGGACCTGTGGGAGTAATCGAGGACACACCGACAGCTGCGAATCATTTATATCCCTCCACGTTTGATGTCTCCCCCCGACGGTGACGTCATCTTTCTGAAGTATAATTGTACGTGTCTCGGACCAGAACCGTGCTACAGTGGATTGAGGAACACTATAGTGAACTCACGTTGATTTCTCGGCGACCAAATTCGCCTGATGTAAATCCTATGATATCCATCTTATTCGCTAACGGGCACCTTCACCTAGTACCCAAACCTGCGGACCTTTATTTGCAGGAATTACACGACCTGTGCGTTGACCTCTGATGCCACATACCTCCGCAAATCTACCAACAAACTGTTTGATCCCTAATACTCCGAATCAGTGATGAATTTCGTTACAAAGAACAACAAACAAGCTAGTAAGCAGGTGCTCATAATGTTTTGGCTCATCAGTGTATAAATTTCAATGGTAGAAAGTATCTTCGAAAATATTTGTCTGGAGCACATTCAAATATGGATTCAAAACGTGGATGATAAAAAGTACAGGCAAGGAGTGATTAAAAGTTCTTGCAAAGCGATGCGGAAGAGTGCTGAAGTGTCAATAAGTCTGAAGATCGCAACAACAACAAAAGCAACAGTTACTTCTGTACCTGGTTAAAGGAAACATCTTCGAGTATTAGGATACGTTACAAATGACTCACTCTTTTGTGTTTTATTTGCTGTAGAGCATCTTAACTCGATAATATGTGCCGTCTATAGGAAGTTATGAGGGTGCACTGGGTTCGCACTGGGATAAAAAAAGCATAATTTAACCGCGCTGCTGCTGCGGTCGCAGGTTCGAATCCTGCCTCGGGCATGGATGTATGTGTTGCCCTTAGGTTAGTTAGGTTTAAGTAGTTCTAAGTGTAGGGGACTGATGACCTCAGATGTTAAGTCCCATAGTGCTTAGAGCCATTTGAACCATTTCTTAAAAATGGCATAGAATTAATTAGCATTATGGAGGAATGATAGTTGATACCGCAGGACAACGAAGAGAATCTAGGTGTGTGTGTAACGTTAATAAGCCGATAAGTTTTCTGATTGAGAGATAACAGAAGAGAAACTGTGGCACATCTGTCTCTCTCTGTCACACACACACACACACACACACACACACACACACAGAGAGAGAGAGAGAGAGAGAGTTAAAATTATAAAACGACGAGATAAGACCATACAGGCCGTCCTGTGACAAATGTTGGAAACGACGTGAGCCAAGAAATTCTGGATGTACGACGCACAGAGGCGAGAATACCAGTTGATCGATGAAGCAGCCATAATTCAGCAGAAAAGTACTTTACAGAAACGAAAAACTCCAGGGAGCCAGTTACTCATATCCGATCTGCGACAAGCGTGTGATTTTTCTGCGATCTGGCTGATATTGACTCCAGAAAACTGCAGAGACTGCTGAAGTCGAGAAAGGATGCCAAGGTTAAGGGTACCACAAGCTTTTGCTTTTAAGCCTCGCCGGCCGGGGGGGCCGAGCGGTTCTAGGCGCTACAGTCTGGATCCGTGCGACCGCTACGGTCGCAGGTTCGAATCCTGTCTCGGGCATGGATGTGTGTGATGTCCTTAGGTTGGTTAAGTTCAAGTAGTTCTAAGTTCTAGGGGACTGATCACCTCAGAAGTTAACTCCCATAGTGCTCAGAGCCATTTGAACCATTTTTTTTAAGCCGCATATTACGGTAAAATTCCACAAGCCTGTTCACGTTGATGGCTACAGACGTAGTTAGAGCAACACAAGGAGAAGCTATAGAAAGAAAGGCGCACGTACGCACACACCCACACCCGCCCACCCACACCCACCCACACAAACACAGACACAGACGCAGACACACACACACACACACACACACACACACACACACACACACACACAGAGAGAGAGAGAGAGAGAGAGAGAGAGAGGGATGGAGAGAGAGAGAGAGAGAGAGAGAGAGAGAGAGCAAGCAACATACTCGTCCCTTCTAGATTTTACCTTAAAAACGCACTCCGTCTCCAGGCCATGAGTTGCGTACCGGAACCATCCGACCGCCGTGTCATCCTCAGGAGAGTATGCGGGTAGGAGGGGCGTGGGGTCAGCGCACCACTCTCCCGGTCGTTATAATAATATTCTTGACCGAAGCCGCTACTATTCGGTCGAGTAGCTCCTCAACTGGCATCACGAGGCTGAGTGCACCCCTAAAAATGGCAACAGCGCATGACGACCTGTATGGTCACCCATCCAAGTGCGGAGCACGCCCGACAGCGCTTAACTTCGGTAATCTCACGGGAACCGGTGTATCCACAGCGGCAAGGCCGTTGCCAGATTTTACCTTAAAGTTTACATAATTGTTTTACTACTTTTAGGGATCATTCAACGGCATACGATGTGTTAACTTTGGAAACGTCTCAGTTATCGAGTCCACGAATCGTATTGATGCATAACATCACAAGATGACTTTCAGAACACTGTACCAGTGAAGCTATTCAGCAGAAATCGAAAGACTGCTCTGTCACTCCTTTCAACGTAAAAGGTGTTGTAGTGTCTTATTTATTTTTCTCTAAATTCAGGAGAAGGAGGAGGAGTAGATTAGTGTTTAAGGTCCCGTCGATGACGAGGTCATTAGGGACGGTGCACAAGCTCGGATTAGATAAGGATGGGGAAGGGAATCGGTCATGCCCTTTCAAAGGAACCATCCCAGCATTTGTCTGAAGCGATTTGGGAAAATCACGGAAAACGTAAATCAGGATGGCCGGACGCGGGTTTGAACTGTCGTCCTCCCGAATGCGAGTCCAGCGTGCTAACCACTGCGCCACCTCGCTCCCTCTCTAACTTCGAAGTAATAAACATTCTTGTTTATTGTTCTCTTTCATTGTGTTCTAAATTCAAAATTAATCAGTATTCGGATAAGTCATGGGGTTCTAATTTTAATTTTTTTTCCTCGTCCTATTTTAAATTTGTTGAGTTGGTTAACAGAGAAAATGTAAAATCCTCAGACTGCATTTGTCCAGGTAAAACCCTCAGACTGCATTTGTCCTGAGTTTTCTTCCACCACTATTGTCTATATGGAGTTTACTTATGTTCGTCACAAACTATCACCAGATAATGATAATGGTATTGTTTTCAGTTGCTCAAAGGCATGACAATTAGCACTCTTGCAGAATGTGAAGTAAATGCTAGCAGGCAATATTCTCCGGACAATGGCCCACAGACGCAATTTAGAGACTTCGAAGACTGTCGGGCTGTGACGTCACAGAGAGTAGTTACTTATCAATATATTAAAATAGATATTAAAAATGATGCATGGAAACATGCATGTTCATGCACGTTCATGTCCTTCAATGACATGAAATACTAAATAAAGCGAGAATTAGTTGAAGGTAGTGCTAAAACCTGTTCCCTGGTATGTGTTGTTGTCTGACTGCCAGTAGGAACAAGGAAAGAGCTATTGAGTACGAGAACAAGCAACTGTGGAGTAACAGTTCTATACTTAGTGTGATTACAAGAGAAATGGGTGCGCAGTCAAAATTGTAAAACTGACTCAGAAATTGTGGCAGGAATCTGGCTTTTATTTAAGCACATTTAACACAAGCGTGTAGAACTGATACTCGACGTTTACTTGTTCTCGTACTGTGTGTCTCTCTCCTTGTCTTTATTGGTGGTCAGACAACAATACATACCAGGGAACAGCCTTTAGCCCTTCCTTCAGCTAATTCTCATTTTCATTGACTAAAAAAGGATCAGCACCAAAAGCTAAAAGTATGAACACATGACAGAGAAGGTTCCGGTTTCTGTTTTCTGAAGACTGTATAAAATGAAAGGATGACGGTGGCGTGTTTCTGATGAAGAGGTAGAGGACGGAACTTCCTGACTGATAAATATTGTGTGCCGGACCAAAACTCAAAATCGGATCTTTTTATTTTACGAGAAATAGTCTTAGAGAATGAGGCAACCAGGCACGATCCAAGACTCGCCTCCACCTCTTCAATTCTGTCAATGCCTCGTAAGGCACCACTTCTGTTCAAGCGACATTTTATTACCTTATTTTCCAGATTTGTAATTTTGTATCGCTTACAAGAAGTGCGTGGCATAGTGGAAAGGGCGTTGAACGGTAAGCCAAGGGTCGCGGGTTCGAACCTGTCTGAAAACTATTTCATATTTTGAATTTTTACGTTACTTACACTGTAAATCAAGCAAAAATAATATTTAATATATTTTATTTATTAATTCTTTCATAAAAGGCAAGAAAAGGAAAGGCAAGAAAAGGAAATGCAACAAAAATTTGGGTTTGGTATAATTTTCCACGTAGCGATTGTAAGCTGCGAGAACTTCGCGTATGAAATTAGATGCTTTCAGTATTTTACAGTTGATAATTTACACTTGCTGGGATCACATTTGTACCAACAACAATTTTGAACAGTTTATGGAACTAAAGGCTCGTTTCTTAAACTAGTGATCGCGATTTATTGTAGTTTTTATTGCTGGATAACATACACATATCATATTTAGGAGAAAAATGGACGAAAGTTTCTTTACGACACTTATCAGGCGCCAAAACGGCTTCATTTAAAGTAATGTATATGCGTTATTTTCAGCTTTAAAACATGAATGGAAATTCTAACACTGATGCATACCTTGAAACTCCTGCAGTGTTCAATAAAAGCTGATTCTATTGGAAATGAGGTTGATTTATTAGTTCACAGGCCCAGAAAAGAAAAGGAAAAAAAATTCTGCAAGAAACCACTCGATATTTACAAAACAAAACAGCTTCATTGTCATCTGAAGCTAAAATGGTTCAAATGGCTCTAAGCAATATGGTACTTAGCATCAGAGGTCATCAGTCCCCTATACTTAGAGCTACTTAAACCTAAGTAACCTAATGACATCACACACATCCATGCCCGAGGCAGGATTCGAACCTGCGACCGTAGCAGCAGCGCGGTTCCGGAGTGAAGCGCCTAGAACGGCTCGGCCACAGCGGCCGGCATCTGAAGCTAAAAGCAGTTACAGTTCACAGCTTGTACATGTGAACAGAAAATTGAAAACTCACGTGATAAGTTTTTAACTAAAGATTTATCACAGTTTGTCTCAGGAGGGTTTCCTTTCGTAAAATTTTTTATTTAGTCGGTTAGATTAGTTCTGTTTCGTAAGAATGTCCGTTTCGAAGCGTAGTAGTAAGCAACTAACGTTTCGCGTTTACTCGGTTTATGTATGGTGTCGAGCGCAACGCTTTGCTTCATACAAATCAAAGGAGCCGCCCTCAGCTCATCTTTCTGTATACTGTCTATACTGTGATATGGTGTTGCTACTGGACGATAGAATGAAACACTGTGGTTGGAAATGGGGACACCCGTTACGTCAGCAGCGAGGCTTGTAGGAAAGCACACTTATTCTGGCAAGTAATCTTGCTTAAAAAATACTTGTTAATAAAAGTCGCTTTTTCCAATACAAATGGTAGGAGAAGCCTACAGGTCATAAATACTTCCTTACAGATTCTACATAAAAAGCTGCGTACATTCTCTCTTAAACATTTGATTTGATTCTTGGTAGTTGGCGCTATAATTCAAGAAAATCCTTGTTCTAATTTTTGCGCTGAAAACGGTTACGGATAGATAAAAAATACTTATTTACTTCGTAAATTTTGATTTGCTAAAACTAAAACTCTCCCTCTCCCCCCATAGGGTGGGGTTTGAGAGAGAGGAATTAGAGTTTTACAAATGTTGACCCAAATATTAATTTTTTCCGCAGATCCGGATAAGTTTTGTTAGTTTCATGGTCATGAGGCCAGACAACTTATAATTATCAAACAAATCATCTGATTAGCTAACTAACTAACCAAACATCCTGCTTACTAACGAGTGAACTCATTAACTCACAGAGTAAACAAAGTAAAAGACTGAGCAAAAAATTAATATTTTGGTCAAAATTTGTAAAACTCTAATTCCTCTCTCTCTCAAACCCCACCCTATAGTGAGAGAGGGAGTGTTTAAGTTTTAGTGAATCAAAATTTATGAAGTAAATAAGTATTTTTTATTTATCCGTAACCATTTTCCGCAGAAAAATGAGAACATGGATTTTATTGAATTATAGCGCCAGCTACCAAGAATCAGAACAAATGTATAAGACAAAATGTGTGTAGTTTTTTATGTAGAATCTGATTCTGCAGTAAAAAATAGGGGTTACCATTTGAAATTTTAAAGTTGCCTTCCGCCCCACCCCCAGGGTGCTGGGGTGTCTTGCTAATTTTAGCACCAGCAGATGTCCCCCTCGAAAATAATCAAATTTGGATTCTGCACTTTTTTCGTATGAAGCTCATTTTTCGAGTTATTCTGGTTTGCCAATTTAAAATTTACACCCTGCATATTAATGGTGTAGCGGACAACGTTGGAGGCTTCGTGAGGCTAATCACAGTTTATGATATTGTCTTTACGGAGGTTGTAACGTAGGTAGACTGTAGCGAATTGCAGGAAGATTTGCAGAGGATCGACGAACGCGCAGGAACAGCCTGTTGACTCTGAATATAAAAAAAAATGCTACGTATTAGGCATAAATAGGCGAAGAAAATCACTAAAGTTTGATTATATTTTTGGCTACAAACCACTGGTAACAGCAATTTCCATAATATGTCTATAAGTATCCATTCGGAGTGACCTAAAGCGGAATGACGACATAAAGCAAATAGTGACAAAATCAGATACCAGGCTGTGATTCGTTGGAAGAATCTTAAGGAAATGTTATTCATCCACGTAAGATTTAACTTATGGAACAGCCGTTCGACGGATTCTTGGATACTGTTCATTAGACTGGGTCCCTTACCAAGTATGATTAATAGAAGAGATGGTGAAGACCCACAGTATCGTCTGCAGGCACGAGAACGTTACGGAGATGCGCAACAAACTCCAACTACAAGAGTGGTGTTGTCCATCACGGAGACGTTTACTGTTGAGCATACGTTCCAAGAAGAATCAGCCAACAAATTACTTCCTTACGATGAGGAGAAAATCAGAGAAATCAGAGCTCAGACGAGGTTTTACCGACAGTCATTCTTCCCAAGCGCCAATCCTAAATGGAACAGGAAAACAGGGAAAAGTTAGTGGTCTCAGAAACACCCTCTACACCACACTGTAAGGCGGCTTTCTTATGCAGATCTAGTCGTATATCAAGCATCACGTTGACAGATCTATAACGTATTATTTTAAAATCATAATGACCCTCATTGTGCACGACATTTACTCCATCTCTCCGCGTACGAGAATGTTAGAGCGATCGTGGAATGATATTCACTGCACATTAGACATCCTTCGTGCAGCCACAGGACAGCTCCTGGACTGACTGACTCCAGACGCACTCGCAGTTTCTCTGGCGACAGTGTGAGAATCACGAGCATCATCTCCCTCGACATCTATTTTTTGCGCTCTGTCTCTCTTTTACGGAAACGATGATTTACAGCTTTGATATATTTTTGAATAATAGGAATTTCGCGCAACAGCTGTAGGTAGCTCAAATGAAACTACCAGTTGCGGTCAAACAACAGATTACCCTCGGTATAAAAAAAAAACTTTAATTAAGCCACCTTACGGTATGTCGCGGAGGGCACTTCTGACACCACTGTCATTTTCCTCCCTCCCTTTTTCGGTCGCTGGAAGAGCGAGAGACGATAAACTACTTTCTCTTATTTTCTCTTAGCGGTCATTTCGTGAGACATATGTGGGAGGAAGAAGTATGCTGACCATCTCGCCACCGAATGTTCGGTCTTGGTATTTCAACACTAACCCTCCCAGCAATAAAGAAAGCTGTTCTTCTGGTGATTGCCGCCGGAGTTTATAGAATATCTTCGTACCGCCCTCGCGCTTATTAAACGATGCCACTACGAAAAATGTACCTCTTCGTTTAATTTCTTCTCTTCCTTTTCGTAATCTTGCATGGTAAGGATCTCACACTGTTGAACAGTACTCAAGAATCAGCCGAAAAAGTGTTTAGTAAGTCACTTCTTTCGTAAACAAACAGCACATTTCTTAACATTCTGACGACTGATTTGAGTCTAGCATTTGCTTTTCCCACAATGACAGTTTTGGGTAATCGCTCTGGGCGGTTATTCCTTGAAATTTTACTGCTGTTACTGTTTCAGTGATTTTTCGTCAATAGCGTAATCGAACACTAATGGGTAACCTCCGCCTATCTACGCGGTTTATGTTACGTTCAGAATCAAAGGACAGTCCCTACGCAGGTCTTCCTGCATTTCACTGAAGTATTTTCTGCAGACAACAACGTCGTCTGCAAAAAGCTCCCCTTGGAATTTCCGACGTAATGCACTAGAGCCGGCCGCTGTGACCGTGCGGTTCTAGGCGCTTCAGTCCGGAACCGCGCTGCTGCTACGGTCGCAGGTTCGAAACCTGCCTCGGGCATGGATGTGTGTGATGTCCTCAGGTTAGTTAGGCATAAGTAGTTCTAAGTATAGGGGACTGATGACCTCAGATGTTAAGTCCCATAGTGCTTAGAGCCATTTCAACCATTTTTGTGCACTAGATCATTCAAGTTCGCGCCTCCATTGCCGACGTCGCAAACGCCCGCCTCTGCGGTGATGTTCGATGCAGAGGTACACCGTTTTGAATCTTGGTGTTGGGTGAGAAGAAGCAGTCATGTGAAGTTCCTGATCACCTAACTTTGTGCCACTGTCCTGGATTAAATTCCAAACCTTTCCGCTGTGTCTTGTGAAGTGAGAGCTTGTGGCCCGCATCTCGTGGTCGTGCGGTAGCGTTCTCGCTTCCCACGCCCGGGTTCCCGGGTTCGATTCCCGGCGGGGTCAGGGATTTTCTCTGCCTCGTGATGGCTGGGTGTTGTGTGCTGTCCTTAGGTTAGTTAGGTTTAAGTAGTTCTAAGTTCTAGGGGACTTATGACCACAGCAGTTGAGTCCCATAGTGCTCAGAGCCATTTGAACCATTTGAGAGCTTGTGATATTGTTCATGGTGATCTGTCTGTCGGATGGGGCGTTAAGCTTGGTACCCCTTGGTGCTTTTCGAGCGGAGTAGGTTATGTGCTGGCACTGGGTTTCACCCTCCCCCTTCAAAACCAGGCTACACTATACACGATTTCATTACATTCTTCTACACTCTATAAATACACAAACGACACACCTTTCATATTCTGCAAGGATAGTGGCAATGTGCACGGTGGAAAAATACCTTTTCCGCCAGGTGGCTGAACCTACCCTGTGGGATTTCTCAGTCAACAAAGGTGTACGACATTTACATTTTTAGATTTATGTATAATGTGATCAGTAATGGCCCTATAACACTCCACTGGGGAGTGGAATTTACTGCAGGGTACTACCGGACAATCTAGTGGCCAGCAACTGTACTTCGTCTGCTCTTCTTCTCTCCCGCGGGAGGAATTCTGGTAATTACATCAGAACCCTAGACAAATACATCATAATCCAATGTACATTTACACGTTTCCTGGATGTAAAGAAAGGAACTGGATACGAAGCTGCTGCGAATAAAAGAGGTGTAATATGGACCATTTACAGTTTTGGGGTAACAATACCTCACCGACATTTTTCATCTCTGTTAGACGTCTGTAAAAGGCGAATGCAGTGCTTTCCGGACAGTACTTAAGGGAACCGATAATTGTTCTGTCTCTTAGAGATTCACAATGGAGCAAAATTAACGTAGAATTACTTCCGTAATTATCTGGTTTCGAGGAACCGTTGTGGTAATGTAAGACTCCGCGAAATCAGAAGCGTTCTCTTCTCATACTCTGTTGTACTGATCTCTTTTTTCTAGGTAGTTTTTATGGTGCAATAAAGGCACCATCGATTACACCATAGACGATAAATCACTGAAAAAAGTCGCAACGATAAAATGTCTACGGGCATTTGTTCAGACAGATTTAAGATGAACTGGTCACACAAAACGGGTTGTAAGTGAGGCATATGCCAAATAAGGAAAAAATAATAACAATATTTGGTGCGTCCACGAAGTAAGTAGCATAAAAAAACCGTTGTTCGACCGTTTCTTATTTCTCATCAGTATCTACTCTTACTCACTAAACAGAGTCGACAGACATCGTATCATCGCTATACTATTACCTCCCATATAAAATATATCCTAATGACTACCCGGCTTCGCACGGAGCTAATGGAGGATTCGTAATCGATGTTTTCGCATGTACTGTTGCCCGTAACGAAGTATGAACCTATATGAAAAAGTATTTTGTTATAAATATGAAAATAATGTTCGTTGTTAGACAACATCAAACCAGTCAAACAGTCCAACTACATAAGTATTTTGTATATTTTTTCGTTTTTGTTTTAATATAATGTTTTCCACTTCTCTGAAAATACTGACACATTGCTTCCTAACTTTATTGTATGGGTGGATCATTTTCCACGGAATAAGTAGACTTTTGAGATAAAAAACTTCTCACGTCTATGTCTCTCCCATTTTATTTAGTTTGCTACAAATGTTCAGATTTGTTAACCTACCTTCTTTATATCTTTGTTTTTAATTTGCATTCTTGCTTGGTAAGTCAAAAATTAAAAAGAAGGTAACAATTGGTAGGTAGTATATACGATACTGGCTTGAATATGATATCTGTGTTTTGATGTTCTAGTTTATATCTTTGTGGTATACCTTATTTAGCTGGTGTTGTTCTAAGGATTTATATCTTGGAATGGACTACGTAAGTTGAATTGTTCGTTACTGTTTTCCTGTATTAGTTTTACTGGTTTACCTACATCTTGTTCTTTTCGTTTATTTGTTATTCTGTGTCTGGCGAATATAGTTTCTATTTTGGTTTTTCTTTTAATGATAAAGGTTATTACATTTCTTTAGATGTAATTGGATTTTTGTTGTTGTTGTTTTTGAAGCTATAATTCTATTTTGGTCAAATGGTCCTATTCCTCCTATATATGCGGTATGTTACTTTACGTTTGTAACACGTACTGTGACATTTTTAGGTTCTCATTAGCTGATCTTATCTCTGAGTTTTCTCACAATTTATTTTATTTAAATATGTTATATTTTGTTAGATTTATACGTTATATTTGATTCATATGTTTCCTTTCATCTCAGTTCATTAAATGAAATATGACATTTTGAACTGGAACGTGCGCTATGTTCGGAATGTAATTTTTTTATTTATGCATGTCCTGATCGCATTTGATAGAAAATTGTTGCTACCTGGTTTCAACCCTAGAAAGTTATCATAAAAGCTTAAAATATAGAAAAGACAAAAATGCAAATAATTATTTAATATTAACAGTTATGAAAACATTAAAAAATGTAATCTAAGTTAAAATTTTATTCAGGAATTATTTGATAGATAAATTACAGACAACCGGTTTCAAGTCTAGACTGTCATCATCAGAACTTAAAATGTATAAAAGATAAAAATAAAAAATGAAAATTTTATGTGATCACAATAATTGTTTGACTGCGACTTGATTTGTTATTTCTGAAACTAGATGCGGGGTATGTTTTCATTTGCACTTTATCTTGTAGTTTTTAATGTTTTTGTAACAGTGTATGGTTAATGTTATTTTGCATTTTTTGTCTTTTCTGGATTTTTATTTCTGATGAAAACTCTCTAGACGTAAAATTGGTTGTGTCTTAATTTGTCTGTCAGAAGAGAGGAAACATTTATGAATAAAAGAGTGTAAAGTTCTTATGTTATACCTTTAGAAATTAATCGAAATCTTTTGGATATGGTTGACGCGAATATTAAGGGATCAATATATTTAGGCTATGATCTGCATGTTTAAATTAAAATGTCCTGATAATGGGTTAGTCCTGAACACAAGCTGAACGTTAAATAATTTGTACACGGATAAAAAATATTGTCCCTCATGGGATGATGAATGGAACATTCTGTCTCCATGAGCTCGGACATGGTTCAAGAACCAGGTACCTGAGGTCTGGCAGCGATAAAGTGTGCTCCTACCTCTCTTTTTACTTGCCCGGTACTCGTCCTAGGCCAGTGGTCTGTACAAGGGTGACGGCATTCCAGTCTCATCGAAAGCGCGACCATTTCCGGCAGAAGCTGTTTTAAAAATAGGAGCTCCTTTCAATAAAAATTTGTTCAAAACTGGTGACAGCTGAGATGTTCTGCAGCATACACATGTTTTAAATGCCCTCTGAGTATGTGTTAATATTTGCCGCCCGTGTTACAAATACAGACTTCAGTTCAAGTAGAATGTCTGATAACAAATTATAGGAAATAGAGAACACAGGTGCAGTTACACTTCCAGTAGATTTATGAACACAATAATCAATTAAATTGTTTTAGAATCGTTTCCTGCTGATTAGGGGACTACAGGGACTACATAACTGCAATTTCTTTGTTGATAAAGTCATTCATACATTTTTAGAGCAGAAGAAATACTATTGATATTGTGCAACCTCAAACGACTGCCTCTGAAGATCGTTTTTCGGGCCCTATTTACGAACATTTATACCGGAAAATCAGCTTAAGAACGTAGGTTTCCGCTGCGGTTGTTGGTGCTGTTACATGTTCTTGAATATTGGTACTGCGTCATTCTTTTAGAATCTGTCGTTGCGGCCGTCCACCAGGAACTGGCTGCGCACTGTCAATTTTGGGTGGAGAAGAATTTTGTGAGGAGAATTTTATAAACAGAGAGACCGAGTAGCTATGGACTGTCCTATTGTACCTTCGGCTGCACATATATTCATGGAGGCTTTCGAAATAAGGACTTTCGGAGGAACGCCTTAAAAACCACCTCACTGGCTACGTTGTGTGGACTATAGTTTCGTCGTTTGACCACAAACAGAACAGACGCTGCAGGGCATCCACAGGTATCACAACAACATTCACGCAAAGTCAGTTTCCCTCAGGGAAGAGTGCGTAGCTGCGAAGTGCTTTTTCTTGATACCTACGTATGGACACCCATCAGAAGGGACAGGTCAACACATGCCTCCCAGGACTACGTAATATGTTGCTAGGTACTGTGGCATCACAGAGAGGACTGTAGCAGTGTTTGGAAAGACCACATCTGGCCGATTGGCGAGTCATAACATCGTGAGAGAAAATCTAGGAACTACACCATATTCATAGCGGTATGTTTCTGACGCCAGTGTAGTCAGTGCATGGCGTCTGTTTATTGATGAATCAGTACTGAAAGACATAAAACACTGTACGGAAACGGAGGCAAAACGTGTTCTAGGAAATGAAATGTGGAATGTAAGTTTGGAGAAACTGGAGACTTTTATTTCTTTGTTGTATGCTCGTGGTGTTCTTGGAGCCAATAGTACTGAACTTGATGAATTGTGGCCTGAAAAGTATCTTCAGTGATACTATGAGGAGAAACTACTTTCGATAAATTCTAAGATTTTTGCGCCTCGACACTATAAACACAAGATCAGAACGTTTGAAGACAGGTAAATTCGCTTTAATATCAAAAGTTTGGAACAAATTAATTGAAAACTTTCATTTCACCTATATTTCCAGCGAAAATCTGACTGCTGATGAACAGCTTTTTCCAAGCAAAACAAGGTGTACATTCTTACAGTATATGCCAAACAAGCTAGATAAATTTGGTATAAAATTTTGGCTTCTTGTCGATGTTGACTCAAAGTTTCTGTGCAAGGGGTTTCCTTATTTAGGAAATGGTGACCACTAGACTTTCCCTGAAAGTTAGTAATGAAGTTGATCGAGGCGTTTCAAAAGAAAACGTTAAACCGTGACTACGGACAATTTTTTACAACAGTGGAACTTGGCGAGAAGTTGAGAACTAATTGTACTAGCATTGTTGGAACAATTAGACGATCAAGAAGAGAAATCCCTAATGCTGTGAAGGCAGTGAAGACTAATCTTTACGACTCAGATCTCTTCAAACATTTCAGTGTCACTCTTACTGTATATCAAGACAAACGAAACAAGAATGTGCTTCTGTATGACACTTTGCATTCAGAAGTTTAACTTCAAACTGGCCCGAAAAAAACTCCAGATACAATAGATTTCTCCAACAATACAAAATAGTGGATCAAATGGCAAGAAAATACACTGTTCGAGCTGGCACTCGTAGACAGCCAGTTCATGTATTTTATAATATTCTTGACTTGGCAGCTATCAATTCATGGATTATTTTGAAGTAAGTAGCAGGGATGAAAATCACTAGTGGAAATTATATCCTGAAGCTAGCAGTGAAGCTTCGTATGGGGTACACGGACTCGAAACGCAACGTGGTGGAAACAGAAGCTGAATCTGAAAACTATGTGGAAGAAAATAAAATGAGGAGACAACGTCAAATGAAGTGTAGGAATGAGACAAGTTATATCAGCAAAAAGTGCAAACAGCGAGTGTTTGGTTCTTGTTCAAAGGACATAACTAAGGACGTGGTATGTAGTTCCTGCCACTAAAGATATGTAATGCATAACAGCGTGTCTTCCAAATATGTTGTGGTATGTGGATTTTGCAAACAGATTTGATGGCTATAAGCGCACTACATAATTTTATAATAATGAGTACATAATAAATACGTCAGCTTCTTACTACAAGAATTTGAAACTGTGTTTGTCAATTAGATAAAACGTTTCTAAAAGCTCATTCAATATTAAATTTGAGAAAAATTATATAATGCATCTTCTTTTAGTTTCAGAAACCTAAAATAGACATTGGAAACGATGATAATGAGAACGAAAATAATAATTTTCATATAGCGGCCAAAATGTCCGCACCCGCTAGGGGGTCTGCTGGAACGGGTGAAATTGTTACGCAGTATTAGCAGGAAAGACAGGATCAGTTAAAAGTGGCTTAAAAGAGCATGAACACCTTTTGTGGGGTAAAGATGCTTAGTTTAGCAGTGGCAGTCTTGTGCCTTTCACGAGACGATACAGAGATGGGACCAGCTCGCTGGTTCACACGCTATACAGTTCGTCATCGGACATGCTGCAGCGCTTGGGACTGTAGCGAGAAGCTAAAGCATACGCCAGACTGTGAGTCTTAATAGAAATATAAGTTTACCATATAAATTAAAGGTTCAAAAATGGTTCAAATGGCTCTGAGCACTATGGGACTCAACTGCTGAGGTCATTAGTCCCCTAGAACTTAGAACTAGTTAAACCTAACTAACCTAAGGACATCACAAGCATCCATGCCCGAGGCAGGATTCGAACCTGCGACCGTAGCGGTCTTGCGGTTCCAGACTGCAGCGCCTTTAACCGCACGGCCACTTCGACCGGCCAATTAAAGGTTAATATTTACTTTTTGGCATATAGAAATTTCCTTAAGACACAAAGGTTTTGTAATTATAATCAAATTACTGTTTGCGTGATTAGAGTGTGTAATGAATGAGATGCGGCGTGACGAACAGCTCTCGAATTTGTGAGATGATAAGGATTTGTAAGCATGTGAAATAACGTTGTGCAATAATGGAGTGGGAAAAATGTAAAAAAGGCGGTAACAATACTAGGGAAGCAATATCTTTACTCCAATCTATGGGTAAGTATATTATTATCTGAAGTTCATTTGACGTTTACGAACTAATATTTTGACAGTTAAGATACACCCAATTTAAGAATTATGGTGGAGAGTAACAGGATTTTCTCAGTTACATTGAAACATATACAACTCCCACTGGCCATCGCTAGAATAAGTCAAACAGAGAAGAGCGTGTTCTCGTGTTCTGGAGCCGGGTGGCGTGGTGCACAGGCTACAATAATGGGGTGGAATGTAGTCACCAGTGCGTAAGCTGGTGTATGCAGTAGCTCAAATGACTTTCATAAAATGCTACAAAAATTGCATTTGTTGATAACTAAATGCATAGTATTTTCTTCGAACATAACAACAACTGGACGTCGAATGAAATTTGAACTGTTCAAAAACTAACAGAACAGGGATTTAGTAACGTAAGGCTATGAGTTCGATGTAACTAAAGACTGTTAGTGTGAATGTCGCATGAGAAGTCAGTAATGAAACTTAAATAGGAATTATTCAACAGTAAAAGAGACTTGTAGTTGCAGTTAGATAATGGACTTTTAGGCAATTCTTTGATTTCGCTATTCTGACAGTGTACGCAATTTAGCCTTTAAAACGCTGACCACACGATACAGCAGCTGTGACACAGGAGTGCGCCTCGAGTAATCGACGAGTGTGCCGTAGCTGAACGTAGTGGAAAACGTGATTGATATATGGACTTTGCTAACAGTCGATTTTTAGCAGGTGCACCATACCTATGTCAACGAAAAATCAGAAAGGCAGTCGAATCTACTAGACGCCCGGATAGTTCAAATCATGGCGATGGCTTGAAACCACCGGCCGCGCGGCTGCCTGTCCTCTGTACTACAAGCACGCCACCGGCACAATATGCAAGCATAAACACAAACATGGCGCCACTCACGCCCCTCCCTAGTACAACGGTGAACGCCCTCACCACTCACAGCAGCGTTAGTCAGTATCCAATCACTAACATCTATGGCGATAAACGCAACAAGTGCTACGTGGGCTTTTCGGAATGTAAGATCCGATCGGTTACTAAATGGACACCACAGTGGAAATCAAAAAAGTTTTATTTGCTGCAGTTTTCTACAATTGCCAGCTACTTCTCTACACAGTCGCTGCTCCGAATTTCTCAAACGTCTGTCGTAGCGTTATACCAGCCTTATTCTCTACGGTGAACTGCAGTTCGTTGCTTGTGCCAAAATATTCTCTTCACAGCCAGTGGGTCATGTGAACAAAGATGAAGATCAGAGGGAGGCAAATCTGGACTGTATCATCAAACACTTCTCATCGAAAACATTGCAGGGGAATTTTCATTGTCCCTGCAGTGAGCTACCGAGAATTGTCATCAAGAAGGAAATGTATGACAGGTACGTGACGTGGGATTGTATGAAATCAGGCGAAACCTCGTAGTGGGTACCCATATTTGGCTGGAGACACTATTGTTCTAGGAATCTTTATGTAATTGTACGCTCAGAACTGAAAAGAGCCACGTGATGCGATCACAGGCACACTAGATACTCCATGCAACACTTCTGTGTCGAGCTTCATCGGGTTTTGACTGTCGTTTCCATTTCGCAACCTATCCGACTTTTCTTTGCGAATAGGCTTCATATATTTGCAATACTCAAGTTTCACAGTGTCCCGCTCACCTAAAACTCTCTCTTCTGCCCACTTCTAACTTGTCTAGATCTAGATCTCTGCCTTCCCCTAGCCCTAAAATCAGCAAATTCCTTGAAATCTTGTAAAGACTTAAGTCGTACATCACCTCTCGCATCGGCCCTTCTCCTCCAATACGCTTATTATACCACCTCATCCACTCCCCAATCCTCCTCCTGTTCTCGGAGCAACGGCTTAACTCGCATTACAGGTGATCAGTATGGGAATTATTTGAGACACGACGAATGTCGATACGTGCCTGAAACTCACTGAAGTCGCTGCCGCGGGAAGGCGCAACACACTGTGGTTTGGAAACCCGTTTCATTCGTTTGCTTCTCTGCAGACGCGAACTAATATGATGCAAAAACACGGAGTCGATGATTCCTTTACTTGTTCTGACACGCCTGTCCCCTTGTGAAATTACGCCACGGCGCGTGCTATGAATCGAAATGTGGAAACGTGTATAGGCCATGACATTTGTCATTTTTCACTATGACTTGTGGTTTTCGCGCTGTCACATTCTAAAACTCCATAGGTACTTATGCCCGTTTATATCTTATCCGTCATCTCCCGTCGGAAATTCAACAATCTGTCATTTTTGTACACCTCTTGCGACTCCTAGTAACAGCGTTCGATATCACACCATCCTTCCATTTTCCTCCATCCCCTCAACGAGTTTTAGTCGCTACCTGCGGTTCCACAGGGCCCCAAATTCATATTCATAGTTCCAAATTTAACTTGATCATTTTCATGCATCACCAACATCAAAATTATACCATAATACATTATAATCAATATCATCAGCGATAAAATTCTAGCTCTAGTATAAAAATATTTAAAACATCATTTATTGTCATTTCTGTATAAACTGACGGAAAAATTCGAAATACCAAAGAATAATTAATGTAGAGTAACAAAATCTCTGGAATACATTTTTCTAGGTAACATATGTAAGTGATTAACACTGGAAGAAAACAGGTTAATGTAAGTTAGAGAAAAGCCATCGCAAATGTGAAATGCACGTTTATCAGTAACTGGTGTAATCGCCAGAATGTTGAATGCAAGCATGCAGACTTGCACGCATTGTGTCGTACATGTGCCAGGTGTACGCTACTGGCCATTAAAATTGCTACACCACGAAGATAAAATGCTACAGACGCGAAGGTTAACCGACAGGAATAAGATGCTGTGATATGCAAATGATTACCTTTTCAGAGCAGTCATACAAGGTTGGCGCCGGTGGCGACACCTACAACGTGCTGACATGAGGAAAGTTTCCAACCGATTTCTCATACACCAACAGCAGTTGACCGGCGTTGCCTGGTGAAACGTTGTTGTGATGCCTCGTGTGAGGAGGAGGAATGCGTACCATCACGTTTTCGATCTTGATAAAGGTCGCATTGTAGCCTATCGCGATTGCGGATTATCGTATCGCGACATTGCTGCTCGCGTTCGTCGAGATCCAATGACTGTTAGCAGAATATGGAATCGGTGGGTTCAGGAGGGTAATACGGAACGGCCTCGTATCACTAGCAGTCGAGATGACAGGCATCTTATCCGCATGGCTGTAACGGATCGTGCAGCCACGTCTCGATCCCTTAGTCAACAGATGGGGACGTTTGCAAGACAACAACCATCTGCACGAACAGTTCGACGACGTTTACAGCAGCATGGACTATCAGCTCGGAGACCATGACTGCGGTTACTCTTGACGCTGCAGCACAGACAGGAGCGCATGAGATGGTGTTCTCAACGACGAACCTGGCTGCACGAATGGCAAAACGTAACTTTTTCGGATGAATCCAGGTTCTGTTTACAGCATCATGATGGTCGCATCCGTGTTTGGTGACATGGGGTGCCATTGGTTACACGTCTCCGTCACCTCTTGTTCACATTGACGGCACTTTGAACAGTGGACGTTACATTTCAGATGTGTTACGACCCGTGGCTCTACCCTTCATTCGATCCCTGCGATACCCTACATTTCGGCAGGATAATGCACGACCGCATGTTGCAGGTCCTGTACGGGCCTTTCTGGATACAGAAAATGTTTGACTGCTGCCCTGGCCAGCACATTCTCCAGATCTCTTACCAATTGCAAACGTCTGGTCAATGGTGGCCGAGCAACTGGCTCGTCACAATACGCCAGTCACTATTCTTGATGAACTGTGGTATCGTGTTGAAGTTTCATGGGCAGCTGTACCTGTATACGCCATCCAAGCTCTGTTTGACTCAATGCCCAGTCATATCAAGGCCTGATTTCTCAGGATCTCTGCACCCAAATTGCGTGAAAATGTAATCACATGTCAGTTGTAGTATAATATATTTGTCCAATGAATACCCGTGTATCATCTGCATTTCTTCTTGGTGTAGCAATTTTAATGGCCAGTAGTGTAGGTTTGTGGGACGGAATTCCATGCCTGTTTCACTTGGCCGCTCAGTAAAGGAACAGTTAACGCCGTTTGTGGATCACGCTGGAGCTGTCGTCCGATGCTGTACCCCATGAGCTCCATTGGAGACAGTTCTGGTGATAGAGCTGGCCAAGCCAACATGTCGACACATTTTGGGTTACAACAACGCTATGTGCACGAGTGTTATCCTGTTGAAAACACCTCCTCAATGCTGTTCATGAATCGCAGCACAACAGGTTGAATCACCAGGTGCGTGGGATAACGAAGAGAGTGCTCCTGCTGGCATCCGAAATGGAACCCTAGACCATAAGCCCAAGCGGAGGTCCAGTGTGTCTAGCACGCAGACAGGTTGGTTGCAGGCCCTTAACCGGCGTCCTTCTAACCAACACACACCCTTCATCCATCACCGATGCACAATCAGCTTTCAACAGAAAACATTAGAGACCTCCACCCTGTCCACCAATGAGCTCTTGCTTGGTTTGAGGTGAGTGAAATGCACGCTACAGGGCGCCTGACTCGGAGCTGCCCTTGAAGTAACCGATTTGAAACAGTTCGTTGGGTGACTGTGGTGCCAACTGCTGCCCAAATTGCTGCTGCAGATGCAGTATGATGCGTCAGGGCCACATGCCGAACACGGTGATCTTCCCTCTCGGTCCATCTTGCAATGGTTCTTTATTTACGTGGCCATTACGGCACTCCAACCCCAGTTCTCGATACCAGTAATATCGTACTACTTTTCTGCGAAGTAACAGACATATTTTTGTGACAATATTCACCTTTGGTTTTATTAATGTGTAGGTACTCCGATGTATTGATATATTACAGTATATGGTTCTTGTGTGTATTCATTTCTGTGAGACTGTCATAATCTTTGACTTATTTGTAACCGTTTTGGCGCGAATGCGCACAGGGCAGTCTTTGTTTCACTTTGCAGAAGTGAAGTTATTATTTTCGCTTTGTAAAAGAACAGTCAAGTCTTGTGTTTGGTTAAAGTGGAAATTAAACGTATGAAGATTGATACGAAACTGTTTTCTTGATGATGTGATAATTAAGAAGAAGTATATGTGAATTTACAAGAAGTTTAATAAAAATGTGGATCGTGAACACCAAGTCAAAAATTGTTTCTACCATACCATTGTTCTGATCTGGGATTGTTTGATAATTAAGAATTTCCTGAAAAATGCATTTGTTAGGTCTTCAAATATTGCTAAAATACAGATCTGGACCTTCTAGCAGTCAAAGTGGAATCTCCCTAGAATCAACAAGATGAGCCATAACAACTTCGAAGAAATCTACGTGGGAATCCATTCAAGATAAGTGCCAAAATTAATGACGTTTTTTTTTTACAGTGACTTCATTATTTCCATTCTGACGATACCATCCACAGTCAATAATTTTGTTGTTGCCCGATAAAGCGAACATATGCTGCGTGAGCAACATTATTAATCTGATTTCTAACCTACTTTGCAAGTGGTGGTATTGTTAGAATCTGGATCCTGGTCTTTTTGCGAGTGTACATTCTCGTGACCACCAAGGCCAGCAATCATGTACAGTGGCTACATTCCTGTCAAGTCTTTCTGCAGTATCACAGAAGGATCATCCAGCTTCTCGTAGCCCTATTTGACGACCTCGCTCAAAGTCAATGAGGTGTTGATAATGGCATCATTGTCACCTTAAAGGCGTTCTTGACTAACATCCAGTCTCAAAGGTAATTCGCGCTCACGACCGTTACAGCGTGTCACTCTTAAGCGACTGGTGCGAAATTTGAGTAGACATCATCTTTCAGACGTAGAAACACCCATGCCAACTTTTGGTTATGTTGCACAACTCCTTGTTGTTGTGATTTTTTTCCGTTACTGTGTTTTAAAAACTTCTGATGTGCAACCTTTGGGTGACCAGCCGTTACACTCACTGCCAGCCGGCCCTCGTTGAGGAACTGAAATAAGAATGAAAAAGAAGAGTGCGACAGTGAAGGTCCGGTTCTTGGAAAGAGAGGCTGGAATGTCGTATCAAATGAATCTACAATAATGACAAAGTACAAATATCCAAAAACTTTTTACGCAGTCGAAAGTCAGGTTCTCTTACAGTCGTTCGACTTTAAGATGGTCGGGAGTTTTCGTGCCGCCCTTATGTTGATTAAACGAACGCATCGCGAGCCGCTCGATCGCCATTGTGGATTCAATCAGATAACAGACATGAAGAGGATTGAATAATAGGCTCCATAAGGGTTTGCCCTAACGGTCTCACTCGTAAAGAAGCACTGTTCCCAGGTCTTATTGTAAGCCGGCCGTGTTTCTCGTGTTCCTTCTCTCCTTAAACAAAATTTATTCTTGACTAGGAGAAGATAATCTGCCTCATGTATTTCGAGAGACATCATTCCTCCGAAATTATTACTTTAACGGATTCATGCCGACAATGAATACTGACATCTCCTATCGCGGATTCTAAGAATGAAAGGAAATGACAAGGGAGCATCAACTGAGAAGGGAGTTAAGCACCGTTACAGCATTTTCCTCATTTTATTCGATCCGTAAGATGAGTAATCAGTAAAGAAACCGAGGAGAAATCTTGAAAGGAAATCACAGTTAAAGAAGAAGAAATTAAAAAACTTGAGGTTTGCTGATGACGTTGTAATTCTGTCAGAGATGGCATAATTCTGTCACAGGTAGCAAAGGACTTGGATGAGCAGTTGAACGAAAAATATCGGCTTTTCATGCGAGCTTGAGAGATGAGTGCAACAAAAGGAAAACAAATATTATGGAATTTTATCGAATAAAATCAGACGATGCTGACGAAATTATATCAGCAAATGATATATTGAAGTAGTAGATGATATTTGCTGTTTGGCATGAAAAATAGCTGAGGACGTAAGTATAGATATAAAGTGCAGACTAGCAACAGCAGGAAAACCGATCCTGAAAAACAGAAATTTGGTAAAACTGTGTATAAATTGAAGTACTTTTTGAAGGGGCCTGTCTGAAGTGCACCCTTCACGGAAGTGAAGCATTGACGATAAACAACACACACAAAAAGAGAACTGTGGCTTTTGAAAGTTGGCGCTACAGAATAATGCATAAGATTAGATGGGTAAATCAAGAAAATGAATGAAGTGCTACTAAGTTGAAATGGGCAAAAAAGATATTTATGGCATAACTTGGCTAGAAGAAGGGATATGTGATAGGAAACTTCCTGAGGAACGAGGAGATAGTTAATTTTGTAACGGAGAGAAATGTGTATCAGAGAGGGGCATATGAGAGTGTGGAGTCGAAACCAAGGCTCGAATAGAGTAAGCAGAAACGAAAATAATTGCACAGTATAGACTATTGTGGAGAGCCGTAGTTTCGGAATTAAGAATACAACAACAGTCTCAACATCAGAGTCTCGCATTTATTTATATTATCTGGCATTAATTGCAGCTGAAGCTACTATAAGCAGAACGCCTAATTTTTAAAACCCTTGTTTCTAAGTGATGCAACAGTGGTGTGATTAACCACGCTCGTCTTCTCAGGACTATCTAAAAATAGTAGTACATCTGTGTTCCAAACAATGCAGGAACTTTATGCCCAGCACTGTTCTTCCGGGCGCATTCATATCTCCTGCATTGCTAACATACTATGAGGCATGAGTTTCTTGACTACAACAACCTGTCAACTTCAGTGAAGGAAGAAATAGCAAATGCTTTCTGAAAAGCAAGAGGTACGACTGTACCTGCGTGACAATTTAGCGTAGAGTATTTAATGTCTCACTCCACATCGTCGTGGAAATTTTTTATTGCACAGTTGATTTTCTTTTTTGTTATTTTTCTTACAAAGTGAAGTTTCCCCCGATAACTGTAATTAATTTTCGCTATGTGAAGGCGATCATTTCTTCCTCAAGTACTACGCTTTTAGTCTAGTGTTTTAGGCAATTCTTTAGGGATCTTTATTTTTAATAAAATTGTGCTGCATGAAAATTCCTGTTTTATTTTACTTATTGTACATTTAGGTTTGAAATTCGATGTTGCGTGCCGTTTACAGACAGTTTCATATCATTTCCGTACAAAGATTCTTCTTAAATAATGAAAAGAATTTTCCCAGATTATCTTCAGTTTTTCAATTGTGCCCACTAGTAAATTAAATTTCTGTAATTTGTACATATTTTACGAGGGTTGGAACTTAAATAGTGGCAACTATTTATTCACAACCGATACGAAAGAATTACATGTTTGCAGCTGTTACTGTTCTTCAAAGTAGTCACCAGCGTTGTGTAGGACCCGTCGCCAATGATGTGGAAGGCGTAGTAGACCGTTAGCAGAGCCTGTCCTGTTGATGGTGCGAATGAAGCGGTCTTAAGTTATGGTGATTCTCGTGTACGTCTGTGATGATGTTATCCTAATGCTTAACGTTCCTTCACGGCAGACCGTCAATGCACAGTATTACTGTTCGTTTTTGGAGCATCACATGCGATCAGCTTTGCGAAAGAAGTGGCGACACTTTCTGTGCAACCCACCCATGATTTTGCACGACAATGCGCGGGCGCATACAGCGCAAGCTGTGGCTGCTCTGTTCGGTCGATGGGACTGGGAAGTACTGTACCATACACCATACTCCCCGGACTTAAATCCTTGTGACTTTGATTTGATTCCGAAGATGAAGGAACCACTTCGTGGCATTCGCTTTAGAACTGTCCCAGAGATTCGACAGGCAATAGACCGCTCTATTCGCACCATCAACAGAACAGCCTCTGCTAACGGTATACTACGCCTTCCACATCGCTGGCAACGGGTTCTGCACAACGATGGTTACTTTGAAGGACAGTAACAGGTGCAAACCCGTAACTCTTTTGTATCAGTTGTGAATGAATAGTTGCCACTATTTGAGTGCCAACCCTCGTATATACTGAGGAAAGTAAAGCAACAGTGTAATATTGGTAAATATTGAGACTAATGAGTCACTTCATTTGGAAAAGAATTTTGGGAATAACGGATGTGAAAAGACTTTTAAAAGCACAAAGGTTTATGGTTTTCATCTCATACAGCTAAATAGGAAGGTTGACGAAGTAATGAAAGTATGCTTGGGCTTATTTATTTTTAGTTCACGGTTTTTTGTTCCAGTTTATAACGGACGCGCTTTCTGGACCCTGAACACATTCCATACTTGTACAGAAAATGGTCTCACTCTGTAATTTCATGAATCTATTGCGTACGGCATCTTCAATGTGGAACTAATATGCTTTCCTTCCTAATCATAGGATGTAGGTGACGGTAGTAACTTGCTATTAGCAGTCGACAATTGCAAGGCCTCATTCACGCCGAATCTATTCTGCCCGAATCCGAACAGCTCATGTCGCCATGTTTTGCAACATTTTTTGATTAAAAATGGTGATACGTAATACCTAAAGATTTTGCTGAAGTGAAAAAACGTCGTACGGGGGCTTCGGGTTAAAGTATGCTGTTAAGAATAAAATGAAGACATCCACTTAATCTTCTGCTGTAATCAACTGTATCTTTACACCAGTGTGACTTTTAAAGGCTTATATATTAATCATTGCAAAAGTAAATGCAGTTTTCCTCATTAAGACAGACACAATAAGCTTGTGAGTAAAAAAGCGATAACAGTCTTCTCTTATCTACGGAGACGGATAGAGTACGCATTCAGTGGACCAATAGTTTGCACTTTAAATTCTTCAGCAGTGGTCATGACGTAGTGCTCTTTACATTCGTAATCCGTACAGTCCGCATTTTTCCTTTCTTCACCTTCATCACACATATCCACTTAACGCTGCCATCAAAATCACTTAGGTACGATTGCCATATACATTATCTTGTGGAAACTGTTTTCTAAGAAGCTATGAACAATTTTGTTTATACACAACGAGCTTTTTTTCAGTTTTAGAATATCTCGTTCTCATTTTTTTCTGTTCCTTTCGGTTTCCTTTCCAGTTCTTATGCTTCTGTTTGTGTTCTTGACCATTATTCACCGTTAATGTGGAGAACATTTCCAACTTCAGGGCTCTCCGTTTGGGTCAACTGATGACAGCTTTGGCCGAAGACCTATGCCAGAAAAGGGCGTGGGCGTCTGCAATCTTGTCACACTGAGATCTTGTACTCCTCTAGAAGTTCCTGAGAGTTTTTTCTTTTTCGCGGACCGCTGTTCCAGTTATGTTATTATACCCGATGTTTTGAACTGCAGTGTCATCTTCAGCTGTTACGCGACAAGGAACAAAATCCGACGCTGCAAAAACATTAGGACTGGATGAGAATATTCCCGTTGTTCAGATGCTTTTATTGCCTGCTCTGCTGTAGCAGTCCGGCAGGTTTGTTTCTGAGTCGACAGTCGCAGCGATGAGTTCAAAATGGTTCAAATGGCTCTGAGCACTATAGGACTTAACTGCTGTGGTCATCAGTCCCCTAGAACTTAGAACTACTTAAACCTAACTAATCTAAGGACATCACACACATCCATGCCCGAGGCATGGTCGCGCGGTTCCAGACTGTAGCGCCTAGAACCGCTCGGCTACTCTGTCCGGCGCAGCGATGAGTATTCTTACCCGAAAACGGAAGTGATTAGTTGATCCCACCACATGACAGACAGAAAGCTGCTACCGTCTGGGCAAGGGAACAAAACCACGTTGATGTTAAGTACACTGTAGTCACTGTTTGGTTAAAACACCATACATTGCGAAATGTGTGTGTGTGTTCTTACATGAATGGAAGGAAGGAATAGAGGATCAAGAGCAGAATCTGATCCTTATAAGGCAATGGTCAGCCAATGCCAGTTTCCCGTCAAGTGCAGCAAACACTGGAAAAATATAAATGCGTACCCTAGACGATCCCACTCTTCACCGAAATTCCTTTACATGAAAAAAATTACTGACGTTGTTGAGAATGTGGTTTGTAACAGCTAACTCAATCTAATGCTCGATATTGGGCAAGGTGACAAAGTGCTGTTGATAACATCCATGTAGATTCAGCTTGCCACTGCCTCCTCTCAATTTACTGATGATGCGCCGGAGTAAACTTCGTCGATTTGGTGACTGTGGGAATGCTATGCTTTGTCGTTATTGTTGATCATGGGAGTGAAAGGGAGTGGAGGGGGCTAAAACCAGGTAGTATTCACCTCTTGAACGATGGCGTCGACGCGTTTAATGACCCCACTGAGGACACACAACCAGCAACAGTACCTCATGCCCTAGTTCTGTGAGAGGTTCCGGAGATGTCTGTAACTTAACCTCTGTCTGCCTCGGTAGCTGGGCGGTGTGGCGGACTCAGAAGTGCCGGGCGGCCACTGTGGCCAAGCGGTTCTAGACGCTTCAGTCCGGAACCACGAAGCTGCTACGGTCGTAGGTTCGAGTCCTGCCACGGGCATGGATGTGTGAGATGTACTTATGTTAGTTGGGTTTAAGTAGTTCTAAGTCCAGGGGACTGATGACCTCAGATGTTAAGTCCCATAGAGCCATTTGAACCGTTTTTTAGAAGAGCAGGGGCCCGCGTTCGATTCCCGTCCAGGTCGGAGATTATTTACGTTTGGGAACTGGGTGTTGTGTTGTCCTTACGTTCATATCGAAATTCCACTATTTATTTTATGGCTAGTAGGCACTTGCCAAAAGCCAATAAATAGAAAAAAGTAACAATTTAACCTGTGATCTAGGAGCTGAGTTTGCAGAGCGGGACATTTACAACTTTACATCTCTTTTCTTTGTGAACCAGATGGTAGCGATGAATTTTCTTCCACAACCAAGATTAAAAGCAACTGCTTTCAAACTACTTAACAATTAATTTCATGTACTTTCTATAGCGTTTCTTACTTCTAAGATTCAAATCGTCAGGACTTCCGTTGTTACCGAAGAATCTACATGGCGGGGTCTACAGGCCAAGCAGCATTTTAGCGCATTCTTAATCGAAATTGTGGTGGGACGTATACATGTGCTGATTTGTGTTGCGATGTAATATGCAACAGATCATGAAGTCATAGATACATAATAATTTTCAACTTAAATCTTGATATTCTCTTCAGTAATGCTGTATATGTTCTATAACAACGTCACAAATGTCAGTTAAGAACGCACTATGACCCTCCCACAGACTTGGTATGTTGACAGGACTTTGAAGGTCCAGCGATAATCTTTTGAAGGCCTGATGAGGGACCTGTGTTTAGAAATATAGTCTTGTGAAGTAGAAAACGCTACTGAAGATACAATTTTCGGTTCATTTCAGTGTCTCGGTTTCGTCAAGAACACCCTGTTTGGGCTACCATAAACCTGCTTTAGGCACGAAAATCAGTACACTAGTACGCAGAAGTTATCTCAGATACGAAGATACTTGTCAAATCTTCAGTTTTAGCGTAAAGAGACACTACAACAGACATGTCAGACGAAGTTCACCTACTATTAGAGGGAACAAATCATAAAAATAAATGAGATGTTTTGAACTGATCTGAAGTTACATAGAAAGTTTTGCAGGGCCTTTATTTGATGTTTTCTTTAGCGGCGCAGCAACTACTCTTCCGCTGTAAAGAAAAAGTTGTTCAAGGAGCGAACGATGTTCTGAGGGCTGCGTTGGTTCGTAAAAGTTGCTAATGGCTCCAGAACTGAGTAAAGATTAGCCTGGTTTATGTAAGTAACAAAAGAAAATGCCTCCAGCTACCATTGTGCCAATCAAAAACAACTCATCGTGTAAACGACTCTGATATTTGAGGAAAGAAATGAAAGCAGAGGGTTAAAGATTCAGAGCTGAAACTGAGTTTCGTTCTTTCCCAAAACTCCAACGTCCTCAAGTTCTTCACGAAAGCCGCGTGTCTGAGTTCTAAACCTTCTTTCTCCCCTACATGCCTGTCGTAGAAGAAATAAGATCCAGCCTTTTTATCTGTTGCGCATAAATACATCAATTACATCAATTACTGGGCCAGTTCAGTACTATGAACATACTTGGTGTGATGGGCATGCAGAACTATGAATTTCACGCAGACGAACGTAAATGTGATCGCACATGATGATAGAGGACCGAGAAACGGTAAATAGCCATCACGGAAAAATTATAACCACACTAATCTGAAACAGAAGATAAAAGTTCTTAGAGCAACTGATGATAAAAACCGTGAACCTTAGGGTGTATATTCTGGCATCTGACTTTTTCCATCCTCCTCTAGCTCAGAAATTACGCTACCCATAACTTTTAACAGAAATGCTCTCCTGCAGTACGTCTTTGTGTGACCGGATTATCGGAGGAACCACATAACAAATTCGAAATAAAGGAAACTTAATATTCTGGAGTAGCAAACGACCCATGAGAAATGGCTTCGTCGTGTTATTAATTTAAATCTGTACCATTGCTTCTTAGGAACTTAACTTAGTCATCGACACATTTTGTGGACGAAATATACACTGACGCACAAACCTAACGAAAGTAACTTTCGCATGAAATGCCACTGCTAAGTAATACAGTTTGATGAAAATTGGACCACACATAGAAAGAAGTGCTACAGTGTAGCACAGCAGTTAACTGAGGAAATACGCTATGAGGCGAACAGAAATGACAAATTTGTTATAGCCGCGCGATGTGGCCGCGCGGTTAGAGGCGCCATGTCACTGACTGCGCGGCCGCTTCCGCCGGAGGTTCGAGTCCTCCCTCGGGCATGGGTGTGTGTGTTGTTGTTAATATAAGTTAGTTTAAGTATTGTGTAAGTCTAGGGACCGATGACCTAAGCAGTTTGGTCCCTTGGAAATTCACACACATTTGAAAATTTTGTTAAAAAATAATAAGTACATTGCAGTCACTAAGATTTATACTGAGCCCCTGCACGGTACAAAAGGCGGGAAATGGGTCTTAAGAGGGTGTGTGATCACCAACTATGGCAGTTCATGCCGTGCAACGTGCTGCCCTGCCGACCATAAGGTTAGTTGCTACTTTTTGGGGAAGGGAGTTTCATTTCTTGACCATCCCGGTTGACAGTCGCTGAATAATCGTTGGTGGATGTGGACATGCTGCAGTAAATGTACCTGACGTATCTCACGCGTGTTCTACGGGTTTTAAGTCGGGGGAACGAGCAGCCCAGTCCATTAGTGGAATAGAATCTTTTTCCACTTACGCAATTCATTGCGAACCGCGTTGCTATACATAAAAATGATATCATGGCCGAATGCTCCCCGAAAAAAACGCACATAGGAAAGGAATACAGTGTTACAAGAGCTTTGACCTGTGGGTGTAACGTTATCATTGGTTTGGAGTTCAGTTCGACCATGCGACATTATTGCTCCCAAAACCATAATACCAAAACGATCATGTTCGACCATGTGTCTGGATGCATTACGTGTTCACACCTATTAGCATATAAGGATACGTCCAGCATTGTCGAACGTGATCATTTTGGTGATGGAGATGTTATGATCTGAGGGGCCATGATGTAGCGAAGGCATACTGACCTCCAAGTCATTGAACACGGTACATTAACCGGTAAAAGTTATTGTGACTCTGTGCTCCTTCCCTATGTGCTTCTTGTCATGGGTGCATAATTCCATAGCTTCATTTTTATGGATGCCGGTCCGCTTCGTCATCGAACAGGTGGAGCAGTTTTTCAAACGAGAGGATATTCGGCGAATGGAATGGTCTGATGGTCCCCATCAAGCGCTGCAGCATGTCCACATGCACTAACGACCATCCATCAGTTGTCAACAGCGCTGATCAAGGACTGCAACAGACTTCCACAAGAACTCCTTCTCACATTTGTGGCCACGACGGGAGCTCGCTGCAGAGCATGGATTTCTGTCCGTGGTGATTACACGCCCAACTAAGAACTACGTCCCGCCGTTTGTAATATCCAGGTGGGCCTTGAACCACGGTGATCTCAGCGCAGTTACTGTATCTGAATAAAAGTGCCATTTCTCTTCGTCTCATTGTGTATTTAAATGTTACCGTACTATAATCTAGCAGTTCTATTTATGATCCAAGTTTGTTTTTCTGCAGTGATATGTCATGCGAAAGTTACTTTCGTACTTAAGTCTTGCAGAACACTGTAGTTGCCACCAAGGAGAATATCTGTGTAACACCTCCTCTAGCACTGACAATGGACTCCATTCGGTGATGAAGATTGTCCTCAAGCTAGTACGGGTGTGTGATATCCAGCTAAAGCCGTTCATTGATGATTACACTGCGGTGACAAAAGTCACGGGACAGCGATAGGCACATTTACAGACGGCAGTAACATCGCGTACGAAAGGTATAAAAGGGTAGTGCACTGGAAAAACTGCCATTTCTATTCATGTGGTTCATGCGAAAAGGTTTCCGACGTGGTCATGGCCTCACGACGGGAATTGGTTCAAATGGCTCTGAGCACTATGGGACTCAACTTCTGAGGTCATTAGTCCCCTAGAACTTAGAACTAGTTAAACCTAACTAACCTAAGGACATCACAAACATCCATGCCCGAGGCAGGATTCGAACCTGCGACCGTAGCGGTCTTGCGGTTCCAGACTGCAGCGCCTTTAACCGCACGGCCACTTCGGCCGTCTACGACGGGAATTAACAGACTTTGAACGCGGAATGGTAGTTGGAGCTAGACGCATGGGAAATTCCATTTCAGAAATCGTTAGGGAATTCAATATTCCGAGATCCACAGCGTCAAGAGTGTGCCGAGAATACCAAATTTCAGGCGTTGCCTCTCATCACGGACAAACAGTGGCCGACGGCCTTCACTTAATGACCGAGAGCAGGGCCTTTGTATGGATTTGGCAGTGCTAACAGGCAAGCGACAGTGCGTAAAATTACCGCAGAAATCAATGTGGGACGTATGACGAACATATCGGTAAGAACAGGGCGGCGAAATTTGGCAGAAGACGACCGACCCGAGTGCCTTGCTAACAGCAGGGCATCCCCTGAAATGGTTGAAATGGCTCTGAGCACTATGGGACTTAACAGCTATGGTCATCAGTCCCCTAGAACTTAGAACTACTTAAACCTAACTAAACTAAGGACAGCACACAACACCCAGTCATCACGAGGCAGAGAAAATCCCTGACCCCGCCGGGAATCGAACACGGGAACCCGGGCGTGGGAAGCGAGAACGCTACCGCACGACCACGAGATGCGGACTACAACAGCAGGGCATCCCCTGCAGCGCCTCTCCTGGGATCGTGACCACATGGGTTGCATTCTAGGCACTCGAAAACTGTGGCCTGTTCAGATGAGTCCCGATTTCAGCTGGTAAAATCGGGCGGTATTGTTCGAATGTGGCACAGATCCCCACGAAGCTGTGGACAGAGGTAGTCAATAAGGCACTGTGCAAGCTGGTGGTGGCTACATAGTGTTGTGGGTTGTCGTTTACATGTAGTGGACTATGTCCTCTTGTCCAGCTGAACCGGTCATTGACTGAAAATGGTTATGTTCGGCTACTTGGAGTACATTTGCAGCCATTCATGGACTTCATGTCCCCAAATAACTATGAAATGCGCCACATCACTGGGCCACAATTGTTCGCGATTGGTTTGAAGAACATTCATGACAACCCGATCGAATGATTTGGACACGCACATCGCTCGAGATGAATTCCATCAATCATTTATGGGCCATAATCGAGAGGTCAGTACGTGCCCAAAATCCTTCACTGGCTTCGCTTACAGAATTAGGCGCGGCTACAGAGGCAGCATGGCTTAGTATTTCTGCAGGGTACGTCCAGTGGCCACATGTAGTTGCTGCATTACGCCGGAAAAAAGGAGGTATGACGGTATTACGGGGTATCGCATGGTTTTTTCACTCAGTGTGGACACCATCAAGTTACAAAATTACGGGCACGTTGACTGTTGCCTTGCAAATAGTCCCAGACACTTTCTACGGCAATCAGGTTATGGGGGTTAGTGGACCAGTTGAGGTGGAATATTATGCCTAATTATTCGTGAGTCACAAACTTATACTTGTAGCTCTGTGAACACGATTGTTGTTATCTTGAAAGGTGGGAGTGACTGCAGCATACTCATCATGAAGATGTGGAGAGAATGGAACACTTGGTCATCGAGGCTGTTGAAATAAACATTGTCAACCGCATGTCTCCAGTCATCTACTGTTTACTTTCTCTGTTCATATTTATGTGACACTGTCACCGACGATCCTTAGTTAGGTACCACCTCCAAATCTCCATTTCATGCACGTCCTTTCTCAAAGTTCACTCGTAAGCTGGTTGAAATAGTGGACATCGATTATTGACTGGTTTCAAACCGACTGTCATCGACTAGGTGTGATATTCTCTTCCAGTCCTTGTCGGTTATGATATTCGTAAGAGTAATTGTCTTATACACCATACTGGCAGCGTGTGGTACATCACTTTGGACAGTATGCTGTGGTACACCAAGGAAATGTGCAGTTCATTCTTGGCGTGGTCTTGGGCACTCCTTTCTGCGACTGCCATGTCACCAGATGGACCCTCCTTACTGCGCTAATTCTAAATAACTGTCTACAACGTACACATCACTTCAGTGCCATAACTTAGTGTTAGAGGGTCGCATAATGGCGTGACACCAGTTCTATACCATCTACAGCGCTCCAAAGCGGCGAGCATGATCTTTAAGGTGGTGATTAATTAATACACAGCTGGTAAAGAAAATTAGTATGCATGGAAAGACGGCGTCGATTTTCATGTCATGGCGGCACATGCCTTTTTGGGGATAATAGATGTACTGATGATGGTGTCAAAGTCGTCCAACAACAGACAGCGTAGTGGCGTAGCTACAAGAGCGCCATCTGTGTCTACCAGTTAGTAGGGAATGCTCACAGTGAGAAGGCTCAGTGTGGTGCAAATGTATGAAGCAAGCAGGCAACCATGCCACAGAGATGCTCTTGTGCTTGCTACAGCCAACTGAGTGAGTTTGAAAGGAGTCAAATTGTGACAGTCCGAATGGCGGTGTGGTTCTTTCGGAGAATTTTCTCACGACTTGGAAGTGCTGTGTCATTTGTGCAACGTTGCTGGTATCACTGGTCATGTGAATGTCGTCTCATTTGTAGATGAGTTTCTGGTCGTCGACACAGCACGGGTGCCCACAATGATTTCATATTATAGGGGCAGCAGTGGCAGATCGTACAGCTATCAGAGGACAGATAAGAGGGCTTGTGAGCCGATACGTGTCAGCACGAACTTTTGCGAACCAATTATTACCGGTGGGACTATGGGCATGCAAACCTCCGCACCACAGCACCGACCTATCAGAGGTACACTTGCGAGATGGAATGGCGTGCGGTGGTCCCCAGCGATGAAAGCATGTTCTGCCTGCACGCAACTTACGGTCGTTTGCGCGTACGACGTAGCTCTGGTGAGTGCTATCTCGTAGAGCACAGTTTCCTGTGAAACATTGGCTTCACCCCAGGCCTTATGGTCTCTCGTTTACCTTTGGTGTTTCTAACGGACGCTAACCCGCGTGAGAAATGTTCACAAACCCGTTCTTCTGCCGTCATTACGACAGAAGAGTGATGTGTGTTTCCAACAGGATAATGCTCGCTCACACACTTCCTGTCAAATCCAGTGTGCTCTGAAAGGGGTGCAGTAACTTCTCTGGCCAGCACGATCTCTCCAGTTGAGCACGTGTGGGATACGATGGGAGGAGAAGTGACTCATGAGGCTTGTAAACTAACAACTGTTACAGAACTACATGATCTGGTCAAGCAGGCGTGGCATAACGTATCCCAGGACAGTATTCATCAGCTGTACAATCGACTGGATGTCAGAGTCTGCGCTTGTTTTGCCGCCCATGGAGTCTACACCACTTTTTTTTTTTTTTTACTTTATTGTTATTTTAAAGCCTGTACAACAGGCAGGCTGTCAGCAGCACACTATGCTGCTCTTCAGCCATAGAATAGACAAGCAGTAGAAACAGGAGAAAACATAAAAGTTACAAAAGGTGGGCAATAAAAACGGAGACACAGAGAGACACACACGGAGCCGTTCACACCCGTCGAGAATCCACACTGCTAACAGATGAGACGACGCACAAACACTGAAGATGACGATGGCACTGGTGAACGAGGGAGTGCGACGGTGAACACGGAACACTAAACATGACGGCACACACGAAACACTGATGGCGGTGATCTCCGGCGCGCGAATGTCCACTTAGCGTGTGCGAGTCCGGGGACCTGCCAAGAGGGGAACAGGGGTGAGGTGGGGGAGAGGGGAGAAAAAGGATGCCAATGGCGGAGGACACTGGGGCAGGAGGAGAGGGGGACTACACCACGTACTAGTGTGCGTTTTATAGTGTGGTTCGATACCTAGTACCTCAGTACCACTTGTCCTATTGATCAATAAGTGTAATAATTTCATGTAATCCATATACAATGTTACAACACTAAAACCTGTAAAAGGGATCTTTTTCGGTGAACTCCGCATTCTGGCCCTGATGGCTGAATGAGGAACGGCTGCTCGCCATGTCATTTTCTGACATTTGCGTCTGTTGTATACATAGTTCCGCGTAGTCAGCGCGTACACGACTTTCCCACTAGAGCGCGCCCCGCTAAGCACAACAGCGCAGGCGCAGCGCTCGTCCGTTTCCGTACTACGAGACGGCGCTGCCATAGAGACGGACCAAATTCTGCTTCAGCCGATCCGCGTATTAAAATGTAACGCGGCCAATGAGATTGCTGCTAATGTAGAACCTTTTCTCCTCGCGGATCACACTCGCGCGGTGATACATGAATGTGCGAGGTATTATAATGAGTGTACACACCTCCGATTTGTGGTGTCACAGCCAGACACCACACGTGCTAGGTGGTAGCTTAAATCGGCCGCGGTCCTGTAGTACATGTCGGACCCGCGTGTCGCCACTGTGTGATCGCAAACCTAGCGCCACCACAAGGCAGGTCTCGAGAGACTGACTCGAACTCAGCCCAGTTGTACGGACGACAGAGCTAGCGACTAGACGTACGAAGCCTTTCTCTCTCATTACCCGAGAGACAGAATAGCCTTCAGCTAAGTTAATGGCTACGAACTAGCAAGGCGCCATTAGCCTTACAGTGATTGTAATTAAAGTCTCCTTTGTGCGATGTACCACAATGATTGATAAAGATAAGTATTATACCAGCTACGTACTTTTCTTCATAGCATTAATTACGTATCCTGTTCCAGTACTTCACGCCCGTCTGCGTTAGTCTAGCGTGCCTTTTAAGCCACCTCTATCTACAAGGTGTTGGCCCAGCTGCCGACACATCACGATTACCAATTTGCATTTGTCTGCATTAGTCTGTACCAGTCTGTGCGAGTTCTACATTTGTCTGTACCAGTCTATAGTCAAGTTTCAGTCTGCGCCTAATAAGATTACCATATTCCTGTACATAGCCATGAAGATAATGTATAACACTTTTGTCAAGTATCAGAGATATATGTGAGAATAGGATTAACGTACCAATACCAAAGGAACTTCAGATTGTCGATTGTAAATAGCATCCAGAACCAAGTAAAGCAATTTTTATGCTTTTTATTATTTTAATAAATGTGTGTGAAAATTAATCAAGTTCTGTTTAAAGTTGGTGACCGTCAATCTGCTACTCTAAGCGTGCAGGTGGCATTTCTATCGTCTGACCTAATGGCAGAAGATAAACACGCTACGATAAGACCATGAGACATATTGCTGACACTCGCCTACTTCGTTAGAGCGACAAGTCAAATAATCTGATGGTGTGTGTACCGAAGGTCTTACAGTACGCTCACCACAGCGTCACTGGATGCGCCTGGAAGGGCATGGGATAAGCTGTTGTTGGCTTTCTTGACCCTGGAGTGTCTGCCTCTCATGCAAGTAGCTCCTCAAAGGGCCTCACAACGCTAAATGCACCCCTACCAGTCCTCCCTCTAGGGAGAAATATCTGGCACTACCGGGATTTGAACCATGGTCCTCGTTATAACAACCAGACACGTTGACCACTGAGCTACGGAGGCGGACCGTAACAGAAAGATTGCGTAGTTATTATGAAATGGAATGCTTCTAGAAACCATCAAAACATCGAGGAATTTCTGGTCCCGTGCAGTAAACAGCCTGAGCACAGCGTTCGAATAATGTCTGGACAGCTAATTCTGTAAGTTACGGATTGTACTACGCTGAGCGCTCTCCTCTACAGTAAACAAATTTTATTTACGCCCTTGTGCAGTGGGAGCATCATTTCCCGCTGCGAGTTTGCGACCCGTATCGCGGCCATTACTTTTAAGTGCTGCTTTGCATGACTAGCGTACAGCGACACAAAGGGCCATCGGCTCAGCGGCGCATTAATCTTGGAGTGAAACTCGAGGAGGATTACCTCGTGTGGGCGGCCGCCAGTCGGGGCGACCTTTCCTCGGCGGTGACGCTGGTAACTCATTTATACTACTTGAGGCACTCTCCGTTATGAGGTGGCCGCCGCGAACTGAGCGCCGGCCCGCCGCCGGTGACGGATAGCGCAGCCCATGCGAGGCCGACGCTGCTTAAAGCGGCGGAAGGACCCGCAGCCCGCAACGGGCGCAATCGCGGCGCCAGGGGCGGCGGAAAAATGGCCAGGTTAGTCGCGCTGCGCACTAGTTGCAAAATGCCCAAGGCAGGCACTCTTGGCTCCTAAGCGACACCGTGTGACCTTTGGCGGGGTTCCATTCTAGTTGCTGATCTTGCTCACTGAAGCTTCATGAGCTTCCGTGTGTGCTCAAATGACTCCCCCTCACCCCCTGGTTGCTCCTCTCCTCTCCCATCTCCGCCCCCTGCCACGCCTTCACTGTTGTGTCCTCCCTACCCTCCATCTCTACACCCTTCATCAACTCCCCCTCCCAGATGATGCCCTCTCTCCCTCCATTTATCCCTCCTATCAACTCTAATCCTCACTCCCCCTCCTTTCCTCTGTCCTTTTTCCAGGCTCCCTCTCCCCCCCCTTCTATCCTCATTTTTCCCCACCTCCCCTCTCTCTGCCCCCTTCTCTCCCCTGAATCCTTTTTCATTTCCCTCCTCTGCCTTTCCCATTCCCTCTCGCGTCTGCTCTGCCCCTCTCCCCCCTTATGAGTCCTCACCCTCCTTGGTTCCCCCCCTTTTCGTTTTTTCCTCTCCTCCCTCCTTGTTTTCCCCCTCCTCCAGGTCCCCCCCCCCCCATCTGCCCTTGGCTAGGCAGTGTCATCTTTGTGCCGACATTTTCGTGCAGTGTTTTACAGTGAGTGTTTTACAGTGAGTGTTACGTGCTGTGTGTCTTTTGGGAAGTATTGTGAGCGGCCATCATACTGTCGCTGGGTGTGATTTTTTATCTCTTGAAAACAGAAACCAGACTGTCGGCATGTTTTTTTATGTGTCTACTATGTTACTTGTCTGATTCCTGTGTATTTTATTAACATTGCCAACCCCTTTGCTTTCTGTTTTAACTTTCCGCAATTTTCCGCCATTTTACACATTAAGTCACAGTTTTATCGTCTGTTTTTCTTGTTTCTTTTCTTCTTCCGTTTTTAAAAAAAGTCTATAGGCTGTAGAGCAGCGTACTAAGCTGCTGCCAGCCCGCCCCCTTTTGTGCGGAATTGAATTCAATAAAGGAAAAAAAAAAAAAAACTCGAATGACAGACAACTGCAGGGACTGAGGTACCCGTACAGAATGTTTGCTAGAGATTTCGGTGGGACACTGGACTCGTATTTGGGAGGACGACGGTTCAATCCCGCGTCCGGCCATCCTGATTTAGGTGTTCCGTGATTTCCCTAAATCGCTCCAGGCAAATGCCGGTATGGTTCCTATCAAAGGGCACGGCCGACTTCCTTCCCCGTCCTTCCCTAATCCGATGAGACCGATGACCTCGCTGTCTGGTCTCCTTCCCCGAAACAACCAACCAACCAACCTAGAGATTTCGGTCACCATTTTTCCGGGTAGTTCGCGTATTGACTGTTCGGATTTGGATTGTTTTGGGGAAGAGACCAAACAGCGAGGTCATCGGTCTCATTGGATTGGAAAAGGAAGTCGGCCGTGCCCTTTCAAAGTAACCATCCCAGCATTTGCCTGGAGCGATTTAGGGAAATCACGGAAAACCTAAATCAGGATGGCCGGACGCGGTATTGAACCGTCGTCCTTCCTAATGCGAGTCCAGTGTGTTACCACTGCGCCACCTCGCTCGGTTTGACTGTTCGGGACGAGAGATGGCCTCTCTGGGGCTGGCGCTGGCCTTGAATCTCCCTTTTCAATGAGTCGTGTACAAATCTTCGTAAGGTGCCTCCAAACGGCTTTTGAAAGCATCGCTCCTGCGAAACGCAACTCGCCCTTTTTTTCACATGATATATTGCGAACCATGGATGAAGGGTATCAGACGGATACCATATTCCTTGACTTCCGGAAAGCGTTTGACTCGGTGCCGCACTGCAGACTCCTAACTAAGGTACGAGCATATGGGATTGGTTCTCAAGTATGTGAGTGGCTCGAAGACTTCTTAAGTAATAGAACCCAGTACGTTGTCCTCGATGGTAAGTGTTCATCGGAGGTGAGGGTATCATCTGGAGTGCTCCAGGGAAGTGTAGTAGGTCCGCTGTTGTTTTCTATCTACATAAATGATCTTTTGGATAGGGTGGATAGCAATGTGCGGCTGTTTGCTAATGATGCTGTGGTGTACGGGAAGGTGTCGTCGTTGAGTGACTGTAGGAGGATACAAGATGACTTGCACAGGATTTGTGATTGGTGTAAAGAATGGCAGTTAACTCTAAATATAGATAAATGTAAATGAATGCAGATGAATAGGAAAAAGAATCCTGTAATGTTTGAATACTCCATTAGTAGTGTAGCGCTTGACACAGTCACGTCGATTAAATATTTGGGCGTAACATTGCAGAGCTATATGAAGTGGGACAAGCGTGTAACGACAGTTGGGGGGAAGGCGGATAGTCGTTTTCGGTTCATTGGTAGAATTTTGGGAAGATGTGGTTCATCTGTAAAGGAGACCGCTTATAAAACATACGACCTATTCTTGAGTACTGCTCGAGCGTTTGGTATCCCTATCAGGTCGGAATGAGGGAGGACATAGAAGCAAATCAGAGGCGGCCTGCTAGATTTGTTACTGGTAGGTTTGATCATCACAAGAGTGTTACGGAAATGCTTCAGGAACTCGGGAGGGAGTCTCTAGAGCAAAGGAGGCATTCTTTTCGTGAATCGCTACTGAGGAAATTAGAGAACCAGCATTTGAGGCTGACTGCAGTACAGTTAGGCTCACCACTCCTTTCTAAATCAAGCAAGCATCTCACTGCTTACGACGGACAGGAGATTCCAGTGCTTGGACCGTGTAGGTTGCCTGCCACTTAAAAAACTCACATTAGGACAGTGAACTTTTCTGTGTTGAAATCTAGAGACTTATTCCGTTTTGATGCCATGCATTTGTTTGGACATCAAGACAAAGTACTTTCAGTGTCTGCTTTTGAACCAAATAACAGAATTTCCTGAATTATTTTCAGAAGTAATAGGAAAAACAAATAACTTTCTAGCGCATGTGACACTGAAAGACAAAGCACAGCCTAAGTTTTTCCGGGCCCACCCCGTTCCAATTGCTTCAGGAGACAAAGTAGCAAGAAAATTGAAAGAATTGCAAGATAATGGTGTAATTGCTCCCATTCAAGCTGATTGAATCGGCACGTCCTTTCGTTTTGTTGTCTGATTGTTCTGGTCACATTCGCATTTGTGTTGACTTCAAGTCTACAGTCAAATCACAGACACTAGTTTACACTTACCCTTACCTCGCCCTGAGGAAATCATGGGCAGGCTAGGTGTAGGACTTTAACTTTTCTAAGATAGATTTGCAGTTACATTGGATGAAGAATTACAGAAAATGTTTGTTGTAAATATTCACGTAGGACAGTTCAAGTGTTTCCGTTTGCTCCTCGTCAGTGCTTCCGCACCCGCCATTTATCTACGCTACTTGGAACAGTGACGTTTTGATCAAACTACCTTGACAATATTGTTGTCTCAGGTCGTACTCCAAAGGAACACATTGCAAATTCGAGTGTTGTCAGAAGCAGGACTCAAGTGTGAAATGTCCTGTGCACAACTGGAACTGCGAGGAGAGGATCACAGAAAATGCAGCAGAACTGGCCGGGACCCTCTGGTTCCGAGTAGAGTGGGAGGCTTGAAACAGATGCTTTGAAGGATCTACTAGGCTGTAAATTCGTGAACTTACGCTAAAGGATTGAGAACTTCAAGGTTCTAGTATCCCCACCCACAGTGTGTATCGATAGTGATGCCGCACCTCGCTACAATGATAGCTGCCGCCTCCGGCCGCAAAAGGCGGAACATTCGTGTCACGAGGGCGAAGCGACTCGTATGGATTTATGGCCAGGCGGGCGGTCAGTGATCACTTGTTCCATGCTATATAAAGTGACCAGTATCCAGTCTTATCACTGCACATACCTTCTTATAATATGGCAGATCCACCGATGACAACTCTGTTCCACCTGGTGATGTGCAAGGTATATGAGACAAGCGAAACATATGTGTATAGGGTTAATGTTAGGACTGAAAGACTAACTCTTGATGATAAAGCTAACAAGAAGATATTCGAAGATCAGGGTGCTTTGGAGAAAGTTCGTATAGCATGTAGTAACAAAATGGGTGCTTTTGATTTGAATCCCCAGAAGGTATCTGGTGTTCCATGGCGTAAATATACTAGAAGGAATAGGTTTAAGTTTGTAACGTATTCTAAGCCAGAACAAAGTGCAGATATAACCAAAGTAAAATCCTGGACAGATCTTGAAAAAGAGTCTAAAGTTAAAAATAGATTGTTTCAAGGCACTAATCCATTTTATATCGGACTGCAGATTGCTGGTGGTGAACCCGAGAAAAACGATAATGTTCAGAGTGAAGTAAAATATGTCACATTTGTTGTAAGAAATAGAGTTTATATGACATTTTGTAAGAGGAAAGGTAATGTAACTTTCTGAATAAAAGTATTTGTTTACAGCTAATGTCTGCGTTGGAGTTTTTTTTTATGCCAACTGGGACCATATCCGTAACCACCCGAACGATCACAGTTCAAGAAGAATGTAACAGCTCCAGTTTCAAAAAACGAGGGTGCTAACAAATATGAATATCTCAATTTAAAGTCAAGGTTGCAAAATACTGACTCGAATTATTTGCAGAAGAATGGAAAAGCCGATATCCGAAGGAGGGGAAGATGTAACGGTTCGCTTATGGCCTATGGCGACCGTCGCTATGTAAATTTAATTCTTGTAAGAATAATTAAGGCAGAAGAATGCGGTCAACACGGTTGCTGGGCGGCCTGACAGTGTCACAAGTATGGTACATGTCATGTGTTAACGTGTGTGAAAATGTGTTCTAGAAAGAGAATAACGCGGTGCCCCGCAGTATTCAGAGGTGCTGGGAAAGACAAAATTACTTGGCCTAGATTACGTGATCGACGACGGCAGGGCGACAAAACACCCGGCAGCCGTGCATTGTCGGTCGCCACGCTGCTGATCAAGAAGCTTGAAGTTTAATTATGTACCGTCAGCCTCGCGTTTGTGTACCGGTACTTCCTCGACTGGCGTGAATTTTTATATTACGCCAGGCCAAAGCTCTTATTGCACTTATTTGAATCGAAACTGGAATTAATTGAAATACGTAAGGACCAGTCAGCAGTATAAGGAATACTGCGTGTAATTCCTGTTTTTCAGACAATGCCAGATCTGCATGACAGAAGTTATTTTGGTTATGATTCGTAGTTCGGAGTTATTGAAGTGAAATATTGCTGTGTGATAAATATTGCTGTGTCATTTTGAATTGAAGTTTAATAAACCTAGAAATTTAACTTAATTGTTGAGAAATTATTACGAGGGTATGCTGAAAAGTAATTCCTCTAAAATATTATGTGAAGAGACTTAAAGTTTTAAATAAATACTTTATTAACATTTTAAATATTTTTTTCTCCACATAATCATCCTAGCGACGAATGCATTTCTTCCAACGAGAGGCCAATTTGTTGATACCGTCACTGTAGAACGATGGAGCCGCAACCTCACCCCTGCTTACATCGATTCATCGATATCCTCGAAGGTGCTCTTTAAGTTTTGGAAACAGATGAAAATCTGATTGTACCAAGTCAGGACTATACGGAGAATGATCGATGGCAGTGAACACACGGAGACGGATTTTCGAAGATATCGCAGGGCTCGTGTGTGGTCTGACACAGTCGTGTTGAAGGAGAGCGTGCTCTAGAATTAGAAACTTAATTATAGCACGCTATTTCTCAGGCAAAGGTAAACTCATCCTGATGCTCTTCGAACCACGCCGCAATACTGTGAGCTGTGTGACACGTTACATTGTACTGCTGGTAATGACATCGTGCCGAGGAAAAACAAACTGCACTTAGGTGTGGACGTGCTTCTGTTGTTCATTTCTGCCTTCTACACTCATGCTCATAAATTAAACTGCAAAATGTGTTGTCACACAACGTTGCACTACGCAAAACTGGCGCTAATAGCATAGGCACATAGGGAACACACATGACACAGATCTGAAGTCCACAGTATTGGTGATAAGTTGAGAAAACCGTCCCGAAACACATGTGCTACACCAGTTTCCTGCGCATTTAAGCCGACATCAATATGGCATATGATCACCATGCACACCTACACAGCCCCCACAACGGGTTGGCATACTCTGGATCAGATGGTCGAGCAACTGCTGGGGTACACCCTCCCATTCTTGCACCAGTGCCTGTCGGAGCTCCTGAAGTGTCGTAGTGGTCTGAAGACGTGCAGCGATACGTCGAACAAGAACTTCCCAGACGTGCTTGATGGGGTTTAGGTCTGATGAACAGGCAGGAGATATCTTCTGTTTCAAAGTACTCCTCCACGATGGCAGCTCGGTGGGGCCGTGCGTTATCATCCATCAGGAGGAAGGTGGGACGCACTACACCCTGAAAATGTGGACATACTGGTGCAAAATGACGTCCCGATACACCTGACCTGTTACAGTCCCTCTGTCAAAGACATTCAGGGGTGTACGTTCACCAATCATAATCCTACCCCACACCATCAAACCACAACCTCCATACAGGTCCCTTTCAAGGTCATTAAGGGGTTGGTATCTGGTTTCTGGTTCACGCCAGATGAAAAC